>NC_066844.1:22501394-23101394 GCF_001640805.2 Lates calcarifer | reverse complement strand
ATTGTTTCTTTTCAAAGCCACTGTGCTAGAGTACAGGACAAAAACAATGAAAAACACATCATTGTCCTATGGCAACACTTTATGGCCACGCTGTATATCAACTAGAATAGTGTTGCAACACATTGTTGAAAAAGGTGATCAGTCTTTTGGCAGACTTGACTGGGGCGAGGTTACATAAAGCTGCTGCTCACTGGTTTTTTAATGCTGGAGCTCACTGAGCCATCTTTATTACTTTAAGGCTTTGGTCCTCTTTGCTGCACTAAGTGGTGACAGGAAATAAACACCACACACACATGACAGCTACTCATATATCAATATTAGTTTTTGAGCTTTGTGACACTCCCACAGTTATAAATTATATATAATCAGTACCAGATCCTCTGACATACTTTGGTTGCCATGGAAAATACCTGAAAATCCAAGTTGTCATGGAGACAAATGAGTGAGGGTCTGTGTGAAAGTTGCACCAAAATATACATCAAAGTGCTGATCATAACCCACAGAGTGTTATTTACCACGACTGTGACGGCAGCAATCAAATGTCCATATTTACTGGGATGATTGTCCTTCGGAGAACCACAGGTGCAGTAAAGTATCAAATCACCATCAAACCACAAGACCGGGCCTGACAATCTGTAAATATTTGGTTCATGGTGCTTTAGGCAGTTGTCAGTTTGTAGTATCTGAACTCAAATGTTCCTGAAAACCCAGCTGGCTGTAAATCATTCCTGTCAGTACATGTATTCTCCTCATGCGACTACTTTGAATTATTGTCTAATAGACTCTCCTTTTATAAAGAGGCACTCAGGCAGACACAAGCATCCATTACTTTGAAACAGCGGTGAAAACCCACATTTTCATTGCCCGGATGATATGTGTGGATCAGGTAAGAGCAGCTGGAGGGACCCTTACACTAATGGATTCAAGTTTTAAAAAGTCGGTGAGGTATTAAGAGGATATCTTTGTATTTGGAATTGGACCAGATGAGATGCATTTGTGATTCACTTCAGTGTTTTGTCATAAAAAGGTTTGTACACTTCAGCTTTACTAAAATGTTAGTATGTTTAGCTATGCTAGCAGTGTCAGTGGCTTCACCACTTTTGTTCAGACTGAAATATCTCAAAAAGCATTGAATGGATTGTTATGACATTTTGTGCCCAGTTAAATGTTGCTTTGAGGATTTGGTGATGCCTTAACTTTTTTGTCATCATGATCAGAATGTCACTTTGTCCAATACTTTGGTTTAAAATCAAATATGTGCAAATTACATTTCCATCAGCCTCAGCTGCACTTGTTTAGCATGCTCACATGCTAAACTAAGATGATTCATATGAAAAACAATCTATTTAACGTCAGCATGTTAGCATTGTCACTGTGACCGTGTTAGGATGCTAACACTGAAAATCTACAAATTTTAATGGTCAATTTACCATATTGCTAAGTCCTAAAACAGTTTCCTAAATGACCTGAAATTCACTCACATGGTTTCAGGATACTTTAACATGAATTTTGCAGAATCTTGATCTGAGTTATTTAGGTTTTTTTCACACTAAACTAAACTATTGACACACACATTGAAAATAAGTGGAAATATCCTAGGGTTCAAATGCTAAATATTAGACTAAATTACTTGTTTTTTGGCAGTGTGAATGGAACAAATGAATAATGATGAACTGGCGACATTAATGAAAAGTAAATCTGAAGCACTTTCAAGCAGCGATACAGGGATTTTATAATCTGTAATTATAGTTTAAAGAGGCACTTGCTGAAGTTTCTGGCTTTCAGAGCTCTTTGTCTGGTCCATCCTCCTGCAATTTCCTCCCCCATGTTCTGCATCTATTCTAATTGTCAACCACTTAACAACAGAGAACAGTGTTACAAGTGATTGACCCACATTATAAGACGATTTTAAACAAAAAAATAAATAAATCCGGTTTGGTTCTTGTCTGTCTCTCTGAGGGGAGCACACAAAAGCTGAGCAATATTTCAGCCTCTTCAAAGCAAACAGTGCACATGCAGTGGAGGACTTCAAAGTTTAGTGGCATGAGTCACCGGCTGACGTGACAGCAAATGCTGACCAGTAGCACTGCATGTCTGGAAGGTAAATGTTAGAGCCAACCAGTAAGATTTCTGATTCAGCCGCCCGGTTTCACTGAATGACCTTGTCTGACTCTGCTGTCGACATCAGCCCTGATGAAGCCCTGTTGTGTGACAGACTGTAAAGGTAACGTATGGTAAGACTGACACTTTGCTCCTGACCTTGGAAGCTGCTTTAGATACAAACTCCCTCTCTCACTCGCTCATATCCACTCACCAGCTGATCCGGGGATTTCCACTGGATCATGATTTTCCTCAGGAGATGGAGTCGCTGGTTTTTGACAACTGCAATTTCAGAGGTCAAGAAGAGCTTTTCAGTCTCAATTTTGAGCCAATATCAACAAGATCTCTTTAAGGTGCTCAGAGGAAATGAAACTGTGAATGTCTACAATTCCATGACAACTAGGCAAACTCCACCTGCCGAGGGAGATCATCATAAGGTCGACAGCTCTATGACAGCCAGTGAGTGGGCCGGGCGTGAGACTGTTTTTGTGAATGTGTTATTTGTTGTTTTATCTGCCTTTATCAGCCTTCCTCACTACACACTGGCCATTATGTGTTTGTTGTGATTGACAATAGAATTTGGCTCAATTCAACTCAATAAAATAGTATGAATAGGCATTTTAAGTAAAACTAGGAGAACAAGTAAACTCTTTACCTTATACCTTGTGCTATGGTTACTTTTTTCTTCATCAAAAAATGACTTTAATTTGATGTCCAGTCCTAACATTTTGTTTCTGTGTTTTTGTCAGGCAGATATTTTGAGGAGCTTACACAAAGTGCTTGGTGAACACAGCCATCTCACTGTGGTCTGGTCCTGTGCTGCAGGCTCTCTGAGCAGGAGAGTGGTTATGTATCTGTCAATATCAACAGTGCTGAACTGGTTTAATGGACTGTGTACATCATCAGGACAGACTGGACAACCACATAATCAGAGGCAACAGTTTCCTTTAAGTTACACAGAGCACCAGTGTAACAGGTAAACTGAAGGGAGGTTGTGTCACAGACTTTCTTCTTCTGGCTTGTTTAAGGTCATAATGACCTTTTAGTGTGTTTTTTGAGTATGTTATGTACGGTTGAGAGAGAAAGTCAGAGTCAGAGCTGAATATTAAATCATCACTCACTGGACTCTATTCATCAAACCATCATAAACAGGTCACAACACAAAAGAGACGCTGAAAAAAATAAAAGGTCCTCTTTTTATTGATGGAAAGTCTGACAACCCACAGCTGTTTTCATGGTGATACTGAAATGAAAAGCTGAACAAAAAATAGACCAGGATTAGCTGCTGTGATATTTCCAATAAATTACTTTTAGTGTTATATTTATTACCAGGCAGAAATGAAAAGAAATCAACTTTGTTTTTTCCTGTCGAGTTCTATTAAATACTGGAACCAGCAGGGGTTCATTACTGTAAACAAATATTTCACAATCAGTGGAGGATAAATAACAGGACTACAGGACATAAACAGACAAAACACACAAATGAATACATTTAAATAAAAAACAAATACATTTCAATATGATAACAATGGCGCAGGGCACGTAATAACTGCTGCTCATAAAATACGACTCAAGGCTTTCGTCTGAGAAATGAAACCTCAAATGTGAACACTTAATTACAAAGCCGGGACACACTGATAAAAAGGATGTGCAGTGTATTTGCTGCTGATGAATTTAAATGACCTGAAAGCAAAGAGGTGGCAGGATGAGCTCCTGGTCTGATGATTTAAATCCCTCTTTAACACCTGGCCCCCACTAAACAGCCATTACTTTGTCATTCTGTCAACTCCTGTTGGTTTTAAAAAGGCGAGTGTGTTTTTATGGCACAATATGATCTGAAATATCCACTAAATGGAAATATGTTTCACACACACCCTCCCCCTCCCACATGACAAGACCACTAATGATGCCACATCAGATAAACTTGTTTGAGTACAACAACATCGCTGCCCATTTAAGTCACCTCACAGATAATATTAAAGTCCTTATATGCTACTTTTTTTATCAAACATTTTACATTATTCACCTTGTTTTTCAGAGCATTTGAAGGCCCCAGGGAACAGAGCTCAACACACCAGACCAAAGTTAAGCTTAAAAAAGATCACAAATAGGATGTTTGCAATTATGTTTTGACTCTTTGCTAGACTTCTAATGTACAACCACAAATAACTTCACAGCTATATATTTCAGGGAATATCCCACATGTAACTATGTCAACAAAGTTAGCAAACAGGCAATACAAAATCACAAACATATTAGCTTTATACACAAAACCTAATTGAATACTGCCATCATAAACTCACTACTACAACCTTTGTCAAAAGAAAATGACAGTTCTTTGAGTCTTCATTTATAATCTGCTTTCTGTAAAGATTTATTTCCTTTCTGGACTGTATTTTGATTGTTGAATAGGTTTCGTAATCTGTGTGATCACTGAAAATTAGCCAGTTTCTGCTTCAAAGTCGAATAAGACAGAGGTGGAAATTGCTACAATGAACTTAAGCACAATCTTACTCTTGCAGCATGCAGGGGGTAGACAAAATAAAAGAGACACCTTTCACTGCGCAGTTCAACACCACAACGAAGAATTAGAATTTGAAGAAAGTAATAGGAAAACAGAATTATTCACTTTATTCGACACCACTCTCAAGATTAAAACTATGGACAAAAGGTAATTAGCTTAGCTTAGCATAAAGAGTGGAAACAAGGGAAAATGCTATCTTGTTTAATCCCTACAAAAATCTAAATATAAAGATGGAGTGTTTGCGTTTGCCAGGCTCCAGTGGAGTACTGTTTAACTATGGACAGTCAGGCTTACTGTTTCCACTTATTTATAGTCTTTAAGCTAAGCTAACTGTCTGCAGGTTGTAGGCTCTCGCCACTCAAATAAATGTATTTCCCACTATTTTAAACTTTTCCTTATCAACCTACCATTTATTTGAATTGACATTGTCTCTGGCAAACAAAAACTAATCTTGTACTTTAAGAACAAAGGAATATACAACTAAGGTCCTCCTCATAATTTTGCTACCCCCTGTTCCTCTCTGGTCGATGTCACACTGATCTAACTTTCTGATCCGTCCTGACTGTCATGTCGAACCCTCAGCATCTCCTGTCCGCCTTGGTTAGACCCAGGCGTGGACGCTGCCCACCCAGTCCAGCAGCCCCCCTTGGTACCGGGCACGTGTGATCGGCTGAATGAGGAGCAGGAGTCGAAACCTTCGGAGCAGCCCACAGAACACTGCAGCTGCCACGACCACGAGCGGCGACATCATCACAAAGCCCAGGATGATGAGGGCGGAGCAGCTGTTGTCATCAAGATAACGGCAGATGGAGGAGGGGGCGTCAAGGACCTAGGAGGAGAAACACAGAGGTATTCTGGCTTCAGAAGGAGCTGCTCCTCTTCTGGAAAAAAGCACAGGGTGGGGTTGTTGGTGGCTAGGTGTGATTAGTGAGTGCACATGTGCGTTTGCATATGCTTGGGGTGCAGAAGTGGGACCGTGGAGGTAGTGGGGTGTAACAGAGTGTCTCCCAGCCTCCCTCTACAGTTCAGATAAGAAGTGGCTCAGAGCTGCCAGTAACCCTCTGAGCTGTCAATCACCTGTGATGGCGAGCGAGAGGGAGGAAGTGAGCAGGGGGAGGGAGGGAGAAAGAGGGGAGAAAAGATCAAGAAAAGAGGCGGGAAGAGAAGAAAACAATGACTGGATAATGAGAGAAGGCGCGAGGGATGAGATCAGAGTGCGTGTGAGGTTAGCAGCTGCAGAAGTACACAATGACATCCTCACAAGAGCATACAACGGAGTTACACACACACACATACAAACACACACACATGAAGTCAAACTCACAAATACACTCAAAGTGATTTGGTCGCATCTGCAGCCATTTTGCTAAACGATTTCCAATTGCAAGTTTTCTTCAAAAAGGGACTTCGCCTCTTACAAATGTACCCTAGCAACAGTAGTGTTTCACACACATACACACACACACACAGACACACCTCTGTCAAGTGCACACTGTGCTTTTACTGAGTACATTTCCCTCCTCATTGTGCTGTTAGTGTGTCTGTGCACAGCTGGTGCTGCCAGCAAATCAGACAGTCTTGACTTCTCAGTGGGTCCCTCGCTCCATGTTCAGTCTGTTGCCACAATGGGAAGAACTCTCTGACTGACACTGTCTGCCATTATTTGCTCTGAACTGACATTTGCTCTGCCCTAATCACGATTATAGTCGCACTGCACCCCCACGCACTTTGCATGTTCTTAATTTGTCTGCGCTGTCACTCGCAGCTGCACATCCAGAAACCAAATGATTCATAACTGAGACAATCAGGGCGACTGTATCAAGGGTGGGATGTAACGTTGTGACTTATCAGGTGAGGCAAGGACACAGCTGTCCGTCTTCACAGTGTTACTTGGCAGGACGCCTAGACTCACCACCTTTTTCTGATGATCTGTATGCCCCTCGTGTGACTCACAAAAAATGAGCTGCGTCCTGTCTCCTCACCTCATTACAGAGAACACTGTCTGACAAGCTTCAACATCTAAGTTTAAGTCATGTTCTTCTTGGATGGGTTTGTTGTTCATAATGAAAAGAAAAGAGCACAAAAATGAAGAATGAGCCTGAATGAGCCTTTCCCTGAAGGCTTTGATTATCTATTTCCTTCAACAGAGACGCCAGGTGCCAGACTTAATGAGAGATGATCTCAGCATTGTTCAGAAGTGACATGGGCTCACTTGCTCGAACTTCAAACTAAATGAGGGAGTCATGCTCTCGTAAATGATTTGTTAACATATTGTTGTGTTGGGGCAGAGTGTTCACTTACTGCAGTAGGAGTGTTTCTCCTAAACCTGCAGTAAGTGATTTTTTTAGCCACTTGGCGGCAGCAAGAACAAACTATAAACACAACACACATATTATCACCTTTGACATAAATGGCGACCATGTCACACACTGAGCAGATACAGGGAAATATTAGCATTTAGTTGTAGTCACTGCCGCCTGATGGACGTAAGGTCAGTATTCACTCTGCTTTTAGTTCTGTTTTTAACTCCTGAGGGAAATATTTGGCTCTTCAGATGCTAAATGTTGCGCTATGTTCACCTTGATAGTAGCTAACTTTTGATCTGTCTGCTGTTTGGTGTTGAGAGGTAGAGTACAGTAAGAGCAGGGAGAGTGAACGACAACAGTAAAGTTGTGAGTGTCACATACATCACAGAGCTTTTAAGGATGTGTCCAGCGTGGTGATTAGTCGCTTATGGAGTATAAATCTAGATAATTGGTTTGTTGGAAAGTTGCTGCAGAGAAGTCAAGTACATTTCTTTTTACCTACATTATTAACATGCATTAGATTTGCATTAGATTTTGCTCCAAACACCTACAGCAGTACAGTCATTCACACACTGATGTCTGTATGTTTTTGTGCAACAGATCAGAACACTGTAGAGATTAATACAGAAACAGATGTGTGTTCAGTTTGTTTGCAACAAACTGATTTGCATGATGACAGCTTGTCCACTCAATCTACTTGACAAAAACATCTGCAAAATGAGCGAGGGGAAACAGACACATTTTTTGGAACGTACTTTATGGTGAGAAATGTTTTAAATTGCAACATTTTTGTTGCCATTATTTTGCATTGTGGAAATACTGTACTCTGGGGCCCACTGTGATATCTGCTGCTAATAAACAGTATCTTGTGTCTGATATTATGGTCCAAACCCTCTGTCTGCCTCAACCCAGCATCTGACTAATCATCCAGAGACAGGATTAGCTCTGAGGAAACTTTACAACCCCAAATCACGTCAGTGGATCAGCTGTCAACTACAATAACCGTGAAATTTCCCTTTCAGTTTTTCCTCGCCACAAAGAGAACAAACATCACAGAAGCATCTGTTGAGCTGAACCCACATCTCTGTTGACATCTCACCCTTGAGTGGCAGAGGAAACCGGCGTAGAGCAGCAGCATCGCGGGCAGCAGTACCACGGAGAAGACCACGGCCAGGAGCAGAGCACTAGCCAAGATGACACACAGGTTCCACAGGACGAGAGCAGCCCCGCAGGCCACGCAGCCGCACCTGCCCCTGCGGCTGCCCCACGCACTGCCCTCGCTGTGGGCCACGGGAGGGGGCAGCATCTTCACCCCCTCCCCGATCCAGAACTCCTCCTCTTTCTCCTCCTCGCCCGAGCCGCCGTCGTCCAGGTCCACGTCCATACCACACATCCTGACAGAGACGGATGAGATGTTATTAGGGAGAGGTTTAAAGCTGGTCAGATTCAGACTGCAGGGTGGTTATTGGCATGACAGGCACATTCCCTGATCTACTGTGTTAATTTAATGGATGTAAAAGACAAAGAACAGAGGGATGCTGTACTGCCTTAGTTAAAGACCTACCCTCTGTGAAAACACATATTTAACTGATGGAAAAAATCCAGTTCCTCAAAATATTTCCTAGTTTATCACCACTTTCATGTTGACTCACACACCAGAGACACCTGCTTTGTGTATCTCTCCCCTGCAGACAGGGTGCTGTACTTCAGTTGTATCTAATTTTTTCATGCAAGCTGAATTTTAAAAACCTTAAACGGGATTGTGAGGCACAGACAGAGCACCTGCCCTCTTCTTCTTTCTGTCCAGGCAGCCAATATCTCATTAGACTATGTAAATGAGGAACCTATAGCCTGCTTTGACTTCACACACACACACACACACACACACACACTTTAGCTGTCTGCCCATCACTCCTCTGGTCGATCTCATCGACCAGGGAGCTTTGTCACCCAAGCCCGTACTGTATGTCAATACGATCCGTCTTCAACTCAATCTGTCCGAAACCTTTTAACCTGAGCTGCTTAGCTGCGGACACAAACCAGGGCTGGTCAGCATCAGAACTGGACTGGACACATGTCCTGGTCCTTTCAGGGCAGTTTGATTTCATCTATGAAGTCAGTGCTTTAGATGAGACACCTTGTTCTTTAAGCTTTGGAGGCTGTAATAATGTTTATGTTTCAGTTTTTCTATCTGTAAACTGTTAAACAGCGCTGTCACGGATAATAACCACATGCACACAGTGTAGTAAAGCAAAGCGCCTATAAACAAGGGTCGAGCGAGAATTTCGTTTCCTACCTGCAGGTACAAATCCCGTTAATCTCTCGGGTGTGTTTGTTGAACTCCTCTCCCACTGGTCGACCTGGAGCCGCTTAGTTTCTGCTCAAAATCAAACCAGTACTTACAGTGGCCGTTCTTTTTCTTTTTAAATAAACAGCGGCAGAGGAAAGCACCTGAGAGTTGAACCCTGCGCTGCAGAAGTGATGCTGCTGTGAGGAGCCTCCGTGCGTCTGCGGGAGCGCCCGACCGACTCCGGACCGCGCGCACTATCGGCTAAGTGCGCGCTCGCGCGGACGCAGAACAGTTCGATTTCCAACGTAAACAAACAAACAATAAACGGCGTTATTTTAAACCAGAAATAACTTTAGATTCAAATTTCAACGGAACACACACCCTCCCATAAATTAAGAACAACATAATGTGAAAAATAAACATGCATATGTATAAATATACAACAACAGTTACACTTTACTGCTGTACATTTTCCCTTTATAAAGCGTTTATAAGTTTAAATCTTCCTCCAGTTTGACACCACCTTCGTCCTTTAGATAGTTCTTTACCACATCAATTCACTTTCTGTGAAGGAGCTTCAGAAAATATGGTCCAAAATCTATTTATTAACAACCTATTAAACATTTACAGCCGCAGACATGATGGATTGATGTAAAAACCGCTTAAATGACCCATTAACATTCATGCATTTACTTCAAAGTTGATGGCTTACGATAGTTATTAATACACAGTGAAATGTTTTGACAGTAGGCCCTGCAGTGGGTATCAGGCTGTGCCTTCATTAATCTGTTGTGCCCTGTCTGTGGCAGGTGACAACCCTCTTTAACCCTGACCTAATGTACTGGGAAATGTAAAATGAGCTGTTTTGCACCCAAGCAAACAATATGAGAAACCAGTGAGCACACATTGATTGCAGACATTTAGAATTGCATTAAATACTGTATCAAATTGATCACCAGCCAGACTGAGTTCTCACAACTTGGCAACCAAAACATTGTTAAAAAAAATACATTATAACTGATACAGAGTGATGCAGGCTGAGGGAAAAACATGACTCAGACATGAGTGGAGAAACAGAATGACTTTGCCCCCATTCACAACGCATGAGAACACCACCCATGGGAGATTTTGTTAGTCCACCACCATCATCTAAACACCAAATGAATGAATATGCCTTTGGAGAATAGTAATTCATCCCTTCAGTAGAATCAGTGCTGCTCAGCACCCTTTCCTTTAATTTGTCACCCAAGCACCAGTAGGCTGAATGCTGTATCAGTGAGCCATTAGTTACAACTCATAAACCCCCAATAAAACTGTGCCGTTTCACTGAACGATTGTAGAACTTCCTAAAATGCAAATCTCTGGACCAGTGAGAAAGTGCTTTCAGTAGTTTTAGAGCTGGCAGTGGACAGATTCCTAGCATCTGGCACCTAATAGAGCAACTTAACAGCAACTGAAAAGTTTGTCTCACTTTGCTGCAGTGTTATAGACGTGTACTCCTGGGCGTGGTCAGTACACATCATCATCAATCTGACATGGCAGAGAATAATTGCATTTTAAATCACTCTCTAACAGCAATAGCTTATTAAGGATAGATAATCAGATAAACTCCCAAGAAAATTACATTAGGAAGCACTTCAATTCACAGAGGTCACACATACTGTAAAGAATGGACAGTTGTACATCAGAGAACAAGTTAAAATATGACAGTACACTGTGATATGTTCAGAAATGTCCCTGCGAGTTTCTCCCCCTGCAGTCCGCCTCTCACAAGCCTCAGAGCACTGTCAGCTGTGCGGCGGTGAGATAAGAACATGATCGATTTGTTTTGCAGCACGGATAGACAGTCAACCTTTCTCTGTTCAAATTTAATTACACAGAACAAGAGGAAAAAAGATGGGAGGATATGGGACAGAGCTGACGAGAAATGGAAAAAAAGATATTGTCGGGACATAGAGAGAGAAAGATGAGGGAATGATTGATGCAGGGGAGGAGGAGGGAAGCTGTGTAGAGTCTGAGGGGGAAGTTGTTTGGTTTGTTGTCTGGTTTTGAGAAGTTGAGAGGAGTTAGGAGGTGAGCAGTAAATGTAACTGTCCTAGATCCTGTAACATCTGCTGACATCTGCTGGGCTGTCTATGAACTATTTAAACTAAAGGTAACACACACACATACACATATTTTTTGGCAGTCACTTCCTCAGTAATGTCCTCCAGCATCTC
Source organism: Lates calcarifer (assembly GCF_001640805.2). Classification (NCBI taxonomy): domain Eukaryota; kingdom Metazoa; phylum Chordata; class Actinopteri; family Centropomidae; genus Lates; species Lates calcarifer. The sequence goes on along the minus strand of NC_066844.1, from coordinate 23,089,955 downwards.
TCTCTTTTTTTATTACGCTCTGTTTGTTTTGTGTAAAATTCACTTCCCTTAACCCGGCAGAGCATGAACTGAACATGTTCCCTTTGTTTTCCTTTTAAGACCATCATCAAGCTTTGTGTGTGTGTGCATGTCCACCTCTAATTCTGTCACTCTCTGCCTCGGGCTGCGAACGAGATCGTTCAACATCCATTTACTGAACAGCATCCTGCTGGTTGCCATGGTAATTCATCTTAGTCCAGTGGCACTTCAGGTCAACAAGTAGCACATGGAGACCAACTATGAACCCTGTTAACAGGAGATCTATCTATCTATCTATCACTAACTACACCCTTACTGGAAATTAGGTGATTGTAATTTAACATTAAATAAAGTGAAAGCACAGATTTCCATGTTAGAAAAAGCTTCTCTTACACTATACTACAAATATTAGTTCACTATTCACTTCTTATTAGAAACTTTTTTCTTCATGTCTTCGATTGTTTGCTCGGCTGGTTGCAGATTTTCACATTTTTTGCCTTGTTCAGCTGAGCTGCTGCAACCTGACCAAGAGACTGTGTTATTTTAGCAGTTAACTGAATTAGCTAATTAGACGTGCAACCATTGAACACTGTTTTTATTTTCTGTAAAATTGGAAACAAACTACATACCTCCTTCCAGAAGTTATTAGGAAATATATTGGAAACTACAGACCCGTAAAGTAAAATGTTGCCAAGATAATTGTTTCATTGTGAACATCCTGTTGTAAAGACTCAACATTGGCCACATTCATTTTAGAGCCAATTACTGTCCCATTTTTGAACCTTAATTAAGAGAACTGGATCTCTTAAATTCTTCCACCAGTGCTCTGTAGTGTACTTTTTAATTCTGAATAAACACTGGACTTCAAAGGATCAGTTCACATTGTTGAAGTTTATCTTAATACAGTGCCACATCCTGAGTTACTGGTTGTTGTTATAGTTGTTATAGTTCCTCCAGCGTTTGAAACAGGAGATCAGCAGTCTGTGTTTGCCAAATCATGTGGCTATCCTCCAAAGTTAAGTACTAAAAAAACTTTTGTATGATGCCACTTGATATTAACATCACCTGGACTTTAAAATGCATTCGTATCCAGAGTGTGGAATATGGATCATCTCACTGCCAGTGTGAGCAGCAGGAACAATTACAGTCAGTATCTCCTCTAATGTACAAATTAGCATATGAGTGTTGGTTCAAGACTGTATTATTTTAAAGGAGACAAATCCTGATTTAAATGGACAAACAAGAGGAAGCATCTGGCTAAAACTTTCTCTGTAGCATCTCATTAAACTCTCTGGCTCTGTGACATCAGATTCAGGCCAGTGAAGCAGCGAACAGCAGCGTCTCATCCCATCATGCAGCTCTTCCTGCGCTCCAGAGAGTGGCACCAACATCTATTAAATGTTTGTCAGTGACTGGAGTTTTGCCGATAGTAGGAAACAAGAACCATGTGACATGGCCCAGATTCACACAGCAGCCACACGATCATAAAGACACAGCTTCATTTTTAGAAATAGCGACAGGAAGCTGTGGGTATTTCTTTGGTTTGATGCCAAAGAAAAAAAAGAAAAGAAAGAAAACAAAGTGTGTCCAGATGCGTTTCTTGTGATACTCAACAGAAAACAGCAAACTAGCACTTTTGTAAATACAAAATACACAAAGGGAGTTATAACAATAACAGAATTTATTGCATTCAAAGCAGATTAAAAGTAATGAGACTCAGCTCATTAACAGACTATAGTTGTGTCTGGATGGACACATATGCATGTGTTAATTAGAAAACAAAGAGTGCACAGGCTGCTGTGTGAGTTTATATACAAGAGTGACTTTGCGTATGTATGTGTGTGTGTGTGTGTGTGTGTGTGTGTGTGTGCCTTTAGAGAAACTTTTTAACACAAAGTGAAGTCTTATTTTGAAAGTGCCTTTACATTATTACTACAGACTGGTACAAACAACGCAGTGTGAAGGAGAGTAGAGAGGTCGGAGGAGATGAGCAGAGTGACAGACGGAGTCAGACCTACCCTCCATCCGATGTGTGTGGCAGTGTGTGGTGGTCTGTGTGTGGGTGAGCATGCTTATTAGAGTGTGTGTCTGAGTGAGGCAGAGGGTGAGACTGGGCCCCGCTCAGGGTGTCGGATAAAGACGGAGTGTCAATGCCATTGTCTGCTGGATACAGCTGCATCACCGCCCCCTCCTGGGCGCCTTCCTTACTGCAGGACTGGCAGCTGCAATGGAAGATCCTCTCCACCAGCTTATCCACATCGAGGAGAGTCTTCACTGCCGGGGCACTCCAGGGTCACCTGTAGACACACATAAACACACACACACACACACAGAGCTGAGCATTCCTGTTTCATATCTACAGGTACTGAGCTGTAGTTTACTTGAACAGGAACTCAACTTTGTTGCTCTTGGTCTTGATCTCCCACTTTCTTTAAACACGGATGGGAGCAGTGTCTCTACTTTGGGCTTCATCTGCTGATGTTTTACATATTTATTTTTTAATACACCAATTTTCCCTTATTCTTTTTCTAAATATTTATATTTTATATCATTCTTAATGTCCTTGACTATCGATTGTTGCAGTTCATTGTCATCACTGTATTCCTGTAACCTGTGCGTCTAAAGCCTAGCTACAAAATTTCCTTTGGGATTAAAAAAACCCAGAAAAGTATGAAGTATGTGGTGAATCCTTCACAGTTTCTTTCCTGCTTTATAAAACAACATAAATAAAACAAATTAAAACACTATGCTAAAGCTATAAGAAAACATTATTTTCTTAAATTAAATAACATTCTGAAAAAAATAAATAAATCAGTGGCTCTGTAAATAAGAAGAACTAGTGGAGTATGTTGTTTATATATTATTATGGTTGTTACCTTATTTTATTTGGTGATTTATATATTATAAATGTACGTACTTGTGTTCAGTTAGTATCTCATGGTGTATTCAGTGATTGAATTTTCTTTCGACCTCTTCTTCTGGGGAAATATTATTTTTATATGTACATTCTGCTACATGAGTGTAGATTGATGTGTGTTTTAGCGCCACCTGCCATCATATTCCTAATTTTGTTAGAGTGTTTTATTATCACACTAAGTGGATAAAAAGAATACAAAGGAAAAACAGATAATTTACAGCCTCCTCCCTCTGTAAATCTCTGTGTTGCACAAGCTCAGCCGGCTCTCCAGACCTCACGCAACTTCCCCTGTTTCCACTGAAAAATGATCATTCAGCAGTTTTATCAAGATCTGCCACAAGTGCCAAAACAGCATGGAGCAGTATCCTCTTTCATGAGAGCTGACTGTTTAGTTTCAAACTCAATTTTGTATAAAGTCCTGCAACAACAATCTTTACCAGGGACAGAAACATCCATTTCCAAATGATTAGAAGTAAGGTGAGACTGTAAATGCACTTTCTTCAGCCTTTCTCATGCAACAAAAATAGTGAGAAAATTCATTAATCTATCAGGTAACAGCTACACGGTCCAAGAGATACAATATTTTCCAGTGAAACATGAGGTGACCTCACCTGTGGTCCCACCCGCCTAGCCTACCTGGCAGCTCTCCAAACTACATACACCTCACCACAAAGCCTTTGTTATCACAGGACTGGAATCCTTCTGGCTAAAAGGGACAATGAACTTTAGAGGAACATATAAAGCAGGCTTCAGTTCACAGAGAACCAGAGAAAATGTGACAGAAATCTATTAAACTAACTCCATTTTTTTCCTCTGTTTTTTATTTGGTCATGAACAGTGCATGCTTGCCATCTTTCATGCTGGAAACTTGTGGTTTGTGTGTGAGTTTGACAAGCCAGTGTTGGTGTATGTGCTTGCTACATGAGCTAATGTGCAATAACTCTTACCACTTCCCACTGTGTCTGGGCAGGCATGCAGGAGTCACAGTGCACCAGAGACTCGGTCGACTGTGGGAATGTGTTGGGGACACTGTAGCTGAAACACTGGCCCAGACAAGCTCTGCAGCAAGGAAGAGAGAGTGCATTATTTTCATTGTGCCTGCAGACACGGCATGCCTCATTCAGCCACACAGCCAGGAGCACTCATGTCTGTGTAAACAAGAGCTGCAGGAAAAAAACACTTAGTCTGAAATACGAACTGATTTACCAAGTCTGAGGATGCCTCGGGCCAAACACACAATCACAAAATGGAGACCTGTTAGTCATAAACGTTAGGTGAATCACAGGTCTCCAACTCCTGATTAAAAATGATATCCATGATAGATATGATGAGAATGTGTGCTCTTCCCCCTGCGTTAGACATCGTTCCCATGTCTAAAGAGTAACAGCTCCAGTAGAAACCAAATGGCTCAGGGCTGGGTGCCACAGACAGGATAGAGAAGTCAGAGAAAACTGAGATACAGACAAACACATTGTTGGTTTTGGTCTTTTTGCAACAATATGAGTATTACCAGTCTTATCCTGTCATATCAATGCCTGTAGTTTTCCTTCTATGATTATTTGGATGTCTGAGTGCGGTTTTCCATCCATGCAGGCAGCCAATGATGACATTAGTTTGGAGACTGATGCATGAAAATCAGAGGTGAAACCTGCTCTGTATAGTGTAGTGTATTTGTTTATTATTGATTCATACTTTTTATGTTTTAGTGCACACACACAAACGTATAATGGGTGGATCAGTGATTTCGTCTTGTCTCTGCAAGTTTTCATGCTTAATAATAACATTAATGATTCATTTGTGCGGCACTTTCCACTGCAGAGAGACAGCAAGAAAAGACGATGACAGATATGTAAACAACAGCAAACAATGCAGCATAATAGACGGTTCAAAAACAATCAAGCACAAAGTAAAAACAAGTTGTGGCAGTAAGACAACAGAGCTGTGTTATTCAGATGGGTAAGTCTAGCTGTCAGACAGGAAGGTAAATCTCTATAAATACATTTTAAGACAGGATTTAAAAGCTGAGACAGTGTCATCACGCTGAATACAAACTGAAGACAAGCCAACCCCCCGCCTGCCCTACAAACTGAATTGAATCACAGAGAATGCAACTTATTGACATCTAGACATTTCCGCATTATTCCCCCTTTTTCAGCTGCACTGAGAGATTGTCAGACAGAGAGAGAGACAGAGAGGGCCTTCATCCTGACCTGTTTTGAATAGAGCGAGGCTGACATCCCGTGTGCCCGACTATCTGTGTGATGTTCTTGGCTTCACACCAGGCGCTCTTGTCAGGGAACAGTGCCAGGCGGTTGATGTGTGCAGGCGGTGCCGCTGAATACAGTGCAAACAGTGCGCAGCAAATCTGAATCCTCTGCCACATGACTGCACCTAAAGGGGCAGAAAACCACAGCATGTTACCGCTCTGTTAACTTGTTCGAGACAAAAACACACACCCAAAAGAAGCACTGACAAGAGCATGTAGAGTCTCTACATGTCCTCTGATGTCTACTGCTCACATATCGCCTGGTTTCTACAGATAAAGTGGAATATGAACTTTGCATACCCCTGCTGATGTGGATTGACAACTTCCTGGTGATTAGCAGCTTGAAACCCAGAGGTCCAAGTGCTTCATATTTTATCCAGTTATCAGGCTGGGCTCATTTGAACGATTAAAAGAGACAGCTTCTTAATTGCTGCAGAGAGAGCATTATACTGGGTTCATATTGTCCCAAAAGAGACAATATAAGATGGGGGAGGGAGACAAATGTCTGCTCTATACCACCTGACTGTAATACCACAACTTTCCTGTGCTCTCTTTCTCTCTCCTCTTTAAAAATGCCTCAACCAGTCACGTCATTTACAACCTACTAAATCGTTTTCTCCTGCTGCTTATAAAAATGTGGCCAGTGGTCACCCAGGTTGACTTCTTTACAGACTTTTCAGCACTTCCATATGTCTCTGATACCAGTAACCTGACGTTGAGAACCAACAGAGCCATCCCTGGCTATAATGAAGATTTAAAACATGAAGGGATTGCTGCGGTGTACTGCTGTGAGGGGGGATGGACTTGGTTTAATAAAAATCTATCCGATTTTTCTTTTCTTTTCTTCCTTTCTTTTGGACAGACTTCAAGAGTCTAGGCTTAGATTTTGTTTACAGTGATGAAAACTGTAAGTAGGCTCTGTTAACTGTCCTTAAATGCAGCATGCTCTAAAGACTGAACGAGAAGTTACTGTTTCAAATACAGTAGCAGCATGCCACGACTAAAACTATTTAAAAAAATAAAATTAAAAAGTCATTTTGGCGTTTAACATAATTCAGCCTATTAAATCTTAATTTGACAACTTTAAAATGTTATTTGGCTTTTATTATTATTGATACGATTCAATTTGAACAGTTGTAGAGGATCAGTTTCCAGTAACGTAACGTTACAGTTCACGTTAACTTCAGTTATTACTCTCGAGTTAACGGCTTAGACAGGCTACAGAAATGTCAATAAATCTTCTATTTCTGGCTTTTCCATTTTTATTCATCACATTAACCACTTCTTCTCAAACATATACTTTATGCAAATATGATTTCCTTTCTTTTTCACAAACAAAACGAGTTAACGTTTCTTCGGACGTGAGAAAATTTTCAACCGTCATTTTTAACAAGTGTAACGTCGGCTAGCTAACTGACTGAGGAAAAGAACATGTTGAACGGCAGCTATCGGGGGGTGATAAGCTAGCAAGTACTAATAACGTTACTTTTCAAACAAGTAATGAGGTATTATCCGAGTAACGAGCCCCCACAGTGGTCGTAGATGAGACACTTACTGTACCACCGCTCACCGACCCCCTGGGAACAGCCAGTTGAGCACTGCGCAACGTCCCGCTGAGCTGAGCCCCCTCACCGAAACCTGGATGTGTGGGGCTCCTAAAACCAGAGGATGCGGCTCGTCGTCGGATATTAACCGTGCTCTGATAATTAAAGGAAAATGTGAGCCCTTGGTGAGCGGCTCAGTCTGTCATAAAACAGTTACATCATCCGGAAAGAAAAAGAACCGTCCGTCCGTCCACGGGGAAGGAGAGGATGGGGAGATGGGTTCGGTTACGAGCGCTATCTCATCTCCGAGTCCATCAGCTCAAACCGTCCCTCCCCTTTGTTCGCTTCCCAGTCCAGTGTTAAATTCCCATGTAAGTCCGCTGAAAAACACTTTCCAAGTTGTTGTCTTTTGTTGTAAAACTCTGAAGCAGAGGTTAGGCGCGGTTGAGACCTCAGACAGGGGTCCTGCTGTGCCGTTTCTGGACGAAAGAAAACGGGGAGGGAGGGAAAGAATTGGGAAGGTTTCAAATGTTTCCCTAAGTAGGAGCGAGGCGAGACCGCAGATCAGATTTACTGGACAAGTATGCAAATATAACAAGATTACACAAATAGGGCATGCGTTAACTTTTGCAGATGCATCTGGTGCTGCTTTAGAAACATATGTTTTTAGATTTAAAAATTGAAACATAATAAAATCAGTATAATAACACAGTACAACTGGAAAACAGATGTGAATCACTGCTCTGATCCACACTTTTCTCTGAACAGGCACATCAAAAGCACCTTTAGTAAGATGAAATAATATGAATAGCAGGTTACTTAACCATATGCTCATGACAAGTTGATTTAATTAAGGCCCCTCAATATTTGGAGAGAAATCACTGACACAATCATGAGCACATGAGCTGATCAAAGCCAATATGTTCCCTGGTTTTGCAGACCTGTGAGTCTACTCTGTTTAAATGTTATTTAAATAGGAATACAGGGATTGAACCTACATTTCTGGAATGACGTCCAGATCAGCTACTGATAAATGTATTTTCTTTCTATAGAAGTCAGTGGAGAGGGAAACAAGGAAAATAGACAGTACACAAGTAAAATGTTATTAAAAATTGTTGTTAAAATTACAGTACATTACAGTTACTTTACAAATCAAGATTTTAAATCAGAATACTTTTTACTTTCACTGCTGATTGTGACTGCTCTCTGTGCTACCAAGTCTTAATACTACATGTAGATGCAATCTACTGATGAGCAGTTTGACAGCAGTGCATCACATTTCATGAGTTATGTTAGACATTATCTGCAAAAAAAAAGTATTAAGTAAAGCTTTAAACATGCTATAGAGGAGCAATCCATCTGAAAATTACACAGTTACACACAATGAAAGGTTCACTAAATCAGCTTATTTAGATTCCTTCTCTAGAAGCATCAGTCTCATTTGAGGCTTTTTAAGGTAACATCAGCAACATCAACAGCAGCTCCAGCTTGCAGTCATGCAGCAGCACACACGGCATGTCTGGTCTTATAGTTCATGCCAGACATTCACCAGCACTGACTAAACAGTTTTTACCCATTAGACGATCAAATGTGATTAGATAGCATTATTAGATCAGTAATTATGATTCATCATGGAGAATTTTTCAGACAGGCGCAGACAGGTATAGCCGATGGGTTTGGCTGTCCTGTTGCACCTCGGCTGTGTGACCAGTCCCCCCTCACCCTCCCACACACACATACATCCCATTCCTGCACTTCATCCTACCAGGGCACCCTTACTCACAGGTGTTCAGCCTGGCTTGTGTCCATAAGCACCCCTATCATTTTTCACGCTTCGCTAGCAAACAAATATTTTAATGGACAGGGGACGAGAGACATGGCTTAATTTCTGACAGGGTTACTCTGTGTCTGATGCATTGCAGCACACCACTGCAGAAGAAACAGGCCTTTGAAAACACTGGAATGAGTTTAATTCTATTGTGCGGAGGAATGCATGTGCTTACATTGCTTGGAAAACTGTTAACTGTGATTGGGGGGGGGGGGGCAGAGAGAGAGAGAGGGAGTGAGTGTGTGTGTGTGTGTGTGTGCATGCGTGCGTGCAGCAGTGTTTTCTTTGATAAGAAAGTGTACAACACGTGTTATGTTCAGATGTGCAAAGTGCAGAACTCACCTGTTAGTAATAACACCGAGCTCCAGTCCAGAAATGGCATTCCTCTGCATTCCACAGATTCTGCTTCACCAGGGGGCTGGATAAACGTGTGAGCATGCACACGCTCACACAAACAATCCCTCTTCTCTCCCAGCAGACCCATGCAACCACACATAAGCGATCAATCACACTCAAGACAAACTTGCCGAACGGACGAGCCAACAAATACACGGGAGATTCCTCCTGATATGAGGACATGTGGTTTTTAAGCTTGGAGTGACGAGGACAGCCACAGTCACAGAAACCACTCCTGTCCAGCTCACGCAACTTAAGCAGGCCTACAAAGCACGGTGTACTGGATTTGGTCTACATAAGAGAAGACCAGACTGGTTTGCTTTCCTCTCTCAATAACAGAGAGGGATCTAAATTCAAGGAAAACTAAATCTGTAAGTAGGTAAACTGGTTGTTCATGTCACACAAGCGTATACAAACACAGCTTTCTTTCTTTCAAAGTCTCTTTCAACACCAATGTTATTCCTCTACTGACTGCACTTTCTTTATTCCATCATTCTGTGCAACTTTTCATCCTCCCACTCTCTAACAGGGCTGCAGATGCTGAACCTGGCCCTCATTCCAAAACAGCAGGAGCCCAAGTCTCCCAGCTCATTAACACACAAAATTACCTCCCACCCCCAAAACCACATTTCATTCTTCTCAAACATGCACACAGAAAAACGGAGAGAGAGAGAACGACAGAGAGAGTTTTTCCATAATGACTTTATTAAATATACATTCACTGCCCTTTGATAAGCACAGCCACCATGGTTAGGATGTTAGTGCCAGGACAGAAATGAGCAACAAAACCAACAAGGACACAACACAAAAAACAGATGAGTAGCTCCTCGGCAAATCCTTGTCATCTTTAGTCCTTCATTACTGGTCCTGAGGAATGACACACAGGCACACAGGAATCATGACGCGTTGGTGTGTCATAAACCTCCAACAAACAACTCATCTCACCCTCTGTGCTCACCTTAACCATGTGCCCATGAATCAGGTACGGTGACCTGAAGTCATGCTGACAGTTGGCGTATCCCATTCCCAGTCCAAAACCTGAACCCAGTGAGACGGGCCATGTGCGACCTAGGGGGAGAGTAACAAAGCATCTGTACATGACATTTTAAAGTTTAACTTAAACTTTTGCTACTTTAACTTACGTTTAAAGAGGAGGACGGAGAACACAATGCCCACACCTAGGCCAGTTACTGCAAAGAGGAAGAGAAAAATTAAAACAAACATCTTAATGACTCGACTTTAATACCAAGGTAATGTGATCACGTCTGAATCAGTATAAAAACTGGCTGGCATAGATGTAAATCTGTTGTAATGAGGTCTGCAGGGGGGTGGGGGTAGGGGGCTATTATGTTTGATGCAAGAGTTGGTAAATAGCACAAGTTCACAAGACGTTGGTCATTAGAAAAAGAGGGGGAGAGAAAAAGCAGCAAGAGCTCAAACGTCCAAGAAAGAAAGAAAACAGTAAAAGGGGGTGCGAGAGAGGGGGGAGCTGAGTTAAAAGGAGCCAGGACAGTGTCCATGACGCAGAGGGCAGGAGAGGTGATGGGTCAAAGAGCACACACACATGCAGGTAAGTGTATTATCACGGTGTGGTGAAGTAAAAAGGTTAAGTCAGTGGCACAGGAGTTGGCGAGGGTTGTTAGAAGTTGCTCAGACCTAGAGTGGGATCTCGAGGAGGAATGTGTTTGTGCGCTTAACTTCACCTCGCTGCAGGCCACACCACACCCAACAGCAGGCCAGCCAGCACAGAAAACACATAAAAACAGCCATTTGGGCCCCTCCGACTCTTAATTGGATTCAGAGAGCTATGCAGCATGACCGATCTGCCTGAACCAGAACCCTCAGACTGTTCCCTGTTACACAACTTACAAATGTCAGACAAGACCACAAAAAGCTCCCGCACATCCTCATTATCGGTGCAGATCAACAAAAAATCTCTGTCCTCTCTGTGTCCATGTCAAGAAAAGATCTAGTTAAATTTACAGGCTCTGTCTTTCTTTGCTCTTCAGCCAGAGCATTTTTGAAACCTCTGATTTTCCACTGACAGTAATACAGTAAAAGCATTGGCAGAATATGAGGGCAGATCAACATCTCATTCTGGCGTTCTTTCTCTTTGTCTGGACATCTCTAAGGGGGATGGATTATAAGAAAAACATTTGTGCTGGTGAGGAATGAAATGTATAACCCACAGGCCTGAGAATACGCAGTTAAGTTTTGTCAGCAAATAAAGTCCAGAGCTGGTTAATTATGCTGTTATTTATTTCTTCATTACTTTGATTATTTTCTGCAAAAGGCATCAATAAGAAGGTCACTCTCAATCATTGTGATTAATTAAAATATACAGTAACTCTGGAAATGTTTTTTGTTTTAAATTTAATTTTTAAAATGACTGCGACAGCACATTACTTCATAGAACTGTGTTTGAAGAGGTCACTGTTTAGGGTTTGCTCAGCTTTAATGACAGAAATAATCTTATCAAACATAACTGCCTGATTTTGTACAGATAGCAACATCGTCGGTTGACCTCTTTGGTCCACACTAAAACCTCTAAACCACTAAACCACCACATTTTGTACAGATTCAGACTTCAGATTCCCTTATTTTTACTCTAGCACCAAAAGGAGGTAGATATTTGTGTTCTTTAGTGAAATGTTTCACCAACTGTCCCCCTCAGGATAATGATTCCTCATATGGCAACAACATCAGGTAAAATTTTGAATTTGCGCAGCACTTTTGGATATGACTATGTACCTGTAAAACTAAAATTTACATCAGCCTCAGCTAAACTTTGTGTTTATTGCTAAATGGATAACATTAGCATGCTAACATGCTATGAACATTAAACCTGCTATATGTGAGCATGTTAGCATACTGATGTTAGCATTTAGCTCAAAGCACCACCGTGCCAAAGTACAAATTCACATAGACGCCAACACGGCTGCAGCTCTTCATCTTCTTAATACATAAGAAGACATACATATGGATACAACAGTGCATTTTATTTAGTGTTAACATTCAGCCATTTTCACCAGTATTAGCTGAAACAAATAAGACGGCAGTGAACTGTGTTTCTGGTCTGTTTCACTCTAGTATTATTTACCAGTTCCTCAATTTAAATACCATGTGTCCCATAAACACTGTTTTTTCCTGTTCTGAAGAGGATGTAGCTGTTTGTCTCCCTCTGTAGCATCAATCCACATGCAACTGCTTTCTTGTTCTCTTTACTAAAAGACGTTGGATTTGACTTCTCTCATGGTCTCTTCACTTTCATCACTGACCACTTGGCTACTAAAACCCTGAGCTTCCTTCGTAAGTGGGCTAGAGGAGTCATTAACACACTGCTACACAAAACAGGCTAAGGGTTATATTCCTGAATTATCAGAATAAAAAAACCTTTTTAAACAACCCCCCGAGCATAATTTACACTGCAGAGTTTCTCTGGCTACCAGAGAGACATTGGCACAGCTGGCAGTTTGCTACACTGAGCTCAAAGAAATGCCACAATGCAGATGTTTTTCCTTGCAGCAAGAAACACATTTTATTGAGCCAAAACTGATGTCATTAGTGTCTTTTGGGACTGACTGTTTGCCAGTCTAAGTATTTGAGTGCTGGACCAACACTGAACCAAAAACCACAGATAAACTAAATCTGAAAACAACACCCTGCTGAAAGACCCCATGGTGATCTGCTCAACACAGTAACACAGTGTTGTTTCATCAGCTCTGACTGGCTGAGTGACGGCCAGAGCCGATGAAGGAAACCAAAACATCTATTAATTTTAATATTATTGACTTAGAGAAAAATCCCTGTTTATGTTGTTACTTAACACATGGTTTTGGCAGTAATTTTAACCGTGTCTGCTGGGAACAGTTTAGTCCTGTGTATTGTTCTTCAGCCATGAAGAGCAGGAATATCAAATATTAGATTGTGATTAAAGTAAATGTTGTTACATGTTTGATGTTTTCAGGGTGAGGTGATTTGAAAAATGACTTGTTCTAATACTGGTCAGTTTATTCTCCTCTCTCACTACTTCACTTCCTGCTGAAAATCGGCCAAAATATCTTCAAATATAATTTTCAAATGTTGACTTAATTTGTTTAACAGAGTTGTAGGATGTTTGTCCACTTCATGCTGTGCTAATGAGTTCACTAACCAATGCCTTTGGGCAAATAATTTTGATTAAATAATGAGGAATTCATTTATATTTGGATTAAAGCCTGTGAAGCAATAGGCTGGTGTGTTGTGTTTCCACTTTCGAGTGTAACTGATGTTGGTGGTAACTGGAAAGGACTCAAAAATCAGGAACACTTAACACAAGTAGACCATCACCAGCACTGGCTCGCAGACACTGGCTTAAAGGTATTTGCTTTACGACGCTAGGAGAGACATTTTCTAATTGTTTCTTCCCTCGGTTCAGCAGTTTTTCCATAAAAATGTAGAATTTTGAACACAGTCTCTCCAGAATGGATAAATCTGCTTTTGTTTTTTAATGGTGACGGTTAAAAACATGTGTTAAGCTCTGATGTAGTCTGAGTGGAGACTGCAGCTCAGACAGCCTCATCAAAAAAGGTGTCTCTGGTAATTTGTACACCGCCTGCATGTTTGTTTTAAAGGAGCTAGGAAATTATGAACCGTTTTGCTCCCTGCTTCTATTTAATTGTAAAATATTGATTTAGGCTGCGGGTGATGTTGAGGTGGGCGAGAGATAAGACAGCCTGTACACCTGAGAAAACAAACAGTCAAACTCAAAGTAGGCAGAATAACCCTTTACGACTGTCTACACACTCCACACCTCACCACTGACTTTATTCACTCACTCCGTAGAGTCTGTTAATCAAAAAACACACACTCTGTATTTGTATTTAAAGGCTATATGGTGTCTCTTAACCAGACTTTTCATCTGACAAGTTCATTCATCCATTCAACAAGTTTACGGTTGACCTCAGTAAACTGCCCCAGACCGGTCAGACGAGTGTCCCGCAGAAAATGACCTCGACTTCAGCTTTGACCTGAACCATAGTTTATTTACCCGGTGTAAACTTCTGCATGAAGCCTAGTGACAGCGGTAAACAATTACAATGGATGCATGAAGAGACATTAACCTGTTTTCAAGGCTGTGTCGGCAAGGCACCGGTCCCATTTTCGTCCGTACTCGTCTGCCATGTTTTCTGATGTCAGGAAGCGCTACTAAGATATCGCGAGAGGAACATAAACGTGAACACCGGCCACCACCACCACCACCAAACTCCTTCATTCACTGTTTATACGTTTTTATTATGGTTTTGCTTCTCAGTTTCTTTTTTTTTTTTATTCAGCCAAAAGATTAAAATTTATCAATTGGAATGAGTGAACTTCCTGATCACTTATTAATTATATAATTATTATAGTCAGACAACAGGGTATATGAGGGTATATAACTTGATTAGTTATCAGTCATTTATACTGCATATTCCTATACACTAGATATAAATCATATGTTCTGTCCACTCCAAATTATGTTGCCATACCATTTTTCCTAACTTTTATGTTTTATTTTAAATTATAATATTTTATCACTTTTCTTGCTGCCAGTTTAGTGGTCTGTATTTGATGCATCTGACTTCATCTGACATAAGTTCCTCTTTGTTTTATAACTTCTCTATGGTTTTCACAGCTGGTAGAGATGGCCATGTTGCTTGTTTACATATGGTATATGCACAGGAAGTGATTCATGAACTCACTCAAGTGTTTCACATCAGATACTGGACAGAAAACTAAGGGTTCCCACTTAATGTTACACAGGCAGTAATAGTATCATGTGTTGAGAATATCCACAACTGGATTCAATCTCTTTCTAATAATATGTTTTGGCTGGATGATCACCTAGATGTGATACATTTTGGGAGAGAAACTGAGTTACACCATCTTAAAATCAAAAATATGTGTAGTTTTAAAAAAAACTTTTTCCATTCCTTGTCATGCTGATCGTTTTCAGGCTTGTTGCTGGATTTGTCCTCCTCTTATGAAACTCCAGCAGAGTAGATGCTGGAAGTCAAAGTGCTGCTGCCCACACACAGTCAATAATACACAGATGTTGGTGGGGTTTACAGGCAGGTTTTCCATTTACAAACAATCCAGGATGCACATTCAGCTTCAGGGTAGAAAGCACATTTATGCAACGTCATGATAGCTTTGATATGGAGATTTTTAGAAATGAATTACAAACATTTATAAATAGTAAAAAATAAATAAATACATGGAAGTAGGTTTGTATGGGTCACTTCCCCATGCTTTTTTTATTTGACAGACCGCATGATAGATAACCTCTGAGAAATAGCAGCTTTAGTTGCAGTAAAAACATTAACAGACAGGGCCAAACCGTGCAGCCTTCAACTGAAGAAAATCACCCACAAGTGACTCTGCACCATAAGATTCTTACTTGTAGTATGTTTTATTCCCTGAAAAATATTAAAGGTGTGCATTTTACCATTAAAGGTCATAAGATTGCAGCTCTGTCAAACCACAGTTATGACAGAAGCTCAACCTGAGGGAACAGTTCAGAAGCAGTCAGAACACCAGCAAACCAAAACAGTAAACTAAAGTTTGGCTGAAACATTCAGGTGTTGAATGTCACTGTGATCAGCAGTACTGTTACATCACAGGGACTCATTTTATTCAGTTTTAATATCAAAAATAACATTAATGAATCACCGGTCACTGCAGGTGTTACTAAACCCATGAAAACACCTTTCAGCAATGTACATAGACCTAACTTTAAAAAATATATACTTCCTTATTACACCTGCCCTGACACTTCCATTACCATAATGCAAGTAAGGGCAACATTCAGCTGGACAAAAACAAATGAAACTAAATCCAAGCATAAATAAAGTACATTAATTATGGACAATGCCAGTATTAAATAAAAATTAAAATAAATAATACACAAACCATAAAAATGATCCTGTGACACAAATTCTCTGCTATAGACTGAAATGTATTCATTCTATGAAAATAACAGATGTCAAAAATAATAAATTAAACATTCAAAACATTGTTTTATTAAAGGGTGATAATTGTGCTCACCACAAAATATATGTCAGAATACTAAAGAATAAAAAATAACAAAAATAAATATCAAAAAAGAACCCACAAATAATAATTATAATATGATGACTTGCACAACATCCGAGATGAACAGAAGTGTTAGTAAAAGGAGCGTGTCCTCCTTTGTATGCTTTCGTTTTAAATGTAAATCAGTTTCCAGTTGAATTTCATGTGCCCTCCTCAGTGCAGTTGTGTATCTGCTGCCCTCTCTGACTGCACACTCACTGCACCACTCCTCTCTTTCCATACTTGGCAATGCATTTCTTGCTCCTTCGCTATTGGCTGCTGCAGAGAAAGCCCGGAGTGACCCGGACGTGCAACCGGGGCCCGTTTTTCTGCCTGCAGCCTCCTTCCTGTAGCCCGGTTGAGGAAGTGAATTTCGCTGACAGGGCTGGGTTCAGTGAGGGAGAGGCGAACAAAACATCTTCCGCGGGGGGTTAAAAAAACAACAACAAGACAACAAGAGACGAGAGGAGCGATTCGATAAATCATAGCGAAGCTAAGGTGTACAGTCATCGGTGAAATCGTGCTCCCCTGCCCCGCTGAGACCGCCGCAGACATGGTAAGGGCCGCGGCAGAGGCTGCTGGGGAGAGACGGGGCCGGGGTAGGAGGGCTGTGGTGCGGCTGCTGGCTTCTGCTAACTAAGCGGTAACGGCTAGGGGTGCTAAGCTAGGCTGTGGCTAGCTGGGGGGGTACTGGGTGGTAACCTGAGAGGGGCAGCAGTGGCAGCAGCAACGGATGACCCAAGTGTATAAATCACCGATGCATATCTAACTTGCTCCGTTTGCAAAACTTCTTCCCTACCGGATACGAATGAATTAGCTTCGCGGCTAATGGCTACTAGCTATATCTTTTAGCAGCTCGTTAGCTAGTAGCTAGCCGTTAGCCAAGCTAGATGCCCCGTAGGCATAAAGTTAGCACAGGATGTTTTGGATTTGACACAAGTTCGTGTATAGTATTAGAGCGGAGTCCTAATATAACACACACACGTACAATCCCTCCAGCCGTGCACACACACGCGCACACACAGGCTAAAATAGTCAAGCGCCGGGATGCCTGGAGCTAAAATAAGACTCCTCGCTCCTCCTTTTCCAGACCATGTCAAGCTGTCAACCTCCTCTGCTGTTGAGTTTTTTCTTCCTTGTGAATTTGATCATGAGTTTCTCTGGGAAATGTTTTGCTCTGACAGTGCCTACAAACCACACCTGCAGATACTGTTTACTTATTCCTTACTTTTGTAATATTTTCTACCCCTTAAGCTTATGTGGCAGTAACAGCAGTGTAATTGGTCATTAATTTGTGCTGTACAAAAACCTAGTATTTAATGTGATCCGTTCTAACATAATGGAGCACCATCTTGTGCTTTCACACTGTTTATAAACGTGTGCTCTGTAGTACTTCCACATGGCTGAAATCGTAATACGCCTGAGTTGGGAAGTGCAGCTGGTTTTTCTCTGCAGTCGCCCACTCTCCCCAGCCTCACCTCATCCATCCTGCTGGCTCAGCCCCACTGCTCTCCCCCTGACCCCAAGAGTTGTTGGTCTGAGCTAGTGTTTACACAGAGACAGGAGCGCTGGTAAACATGGCGTCAAGGAGCGCAGGTGTCTGATGGAGCAGACTGATTCATCAGCTGAGAGTGATTTTAAGACAGGCAAAGGGCAACTCAGAGGGGAGGAAATGGTACAGGAGGTATTGCTGTTATGTTCAGGGTCACCCTTTAAGGAAAATGTTTATGGA
Organism: Lates calcarifer; assembly: GCF_001640805.2. Classification (NCBI taxonomy): domain Eukaryota; kingdom Metazoa; phylum Chordata; class Actinopteri; family Centropomidae; genus Lates; species Lates calcarifer. Next base: position 23,072,162 of record NC_066844.1, on the reverse strand, counting down.
AAGACGGTTCTCTCCTCTCTAACATGAAATTGTCCTTTGACCAGCTGGCAGCTGCATGAGTATACTTTTAGCAGTTAGGGGGAGTTACTTCACAGATAAGCCAAGATGGAGGGTTTTGTAGACATATAAAAGAGAGGTGAATTTAAAAGGTATAACACAGAACTTAGGTAGGAATACAGAAAACTGTTACTGTTGATGATTTTTAAATTGGTAGGAGCATTTCAGAATGGTCTCCAGTGATTATAAATCCTCTTTATTATTGCTTTGGACGATCACTGAAAAACTTCTCTTCATTTTCAGCTTTAGAAATGAGTGAACTTGTCATGTCCAGGTTGAGGTGTTTCTCTTGGCTCAGCTTGTAATTTGGTTTAGGTTGGTAAAAGCAGTCATTTATCACTGACATTTAAGTAAATGAAGGCATGTTTAACATTGAAGACAATCAGATGTAGGCCAAGGTAAGGTGACTTTGATGGCAGGGTCTGATAATGCCCAGATTGTAGCATAGCCAGTAACCTGTAGCTGAAAATATGTGTTTTGTCCGTCTACTATTACACACCCTACCTACATCTTCCTACACATTCCCTAGAGTTTCATGTTGTGGCTGGTCTGTCCTCCTCTGCTCACTTATATCCTGCTGTTCACTGCATATTTAAGGGGGAGAAACCCCCGGGGGAAGGCTGCGCTATGCAGGCCGCGCTATCCCTGCCCAAAGAAAAGTTTCACATTTTATATTTCCTTACATATCTCAAAACTCTTGCATAACAAAGAGACGGTCACAAAAGAAGGGCAGACTTTGTTTTTAAGGAATGTCGATCGTCAGGAGTTGAATGAATCGGCTGGTTCACAAACTGTAGTTTCTTGGGAACATTGACCACACTGTCAGACTTGTTTTGAGTGGCTAAGTACACAACCAAACAAAGCCTCAGTAAACAACTAAAACATGACCAAAAAAGGAATCGGGCCCAGTTAGTGTCAGGCTGAAGACCGTGGTAACAATGCAGCTTAGACTGTTTAAAAACACTTATACTTTACAGTATTTCTGATCATTCTCTGAAACCTTCCCAGTTCCTTCATTGATCTTCCTGCAGTGTTTCATAGTGGAGACTCCCGGCTAAACCCAGAATAAAGAGCATCAGAAGATGTTAGCAGAGTGTTTTAGCCGTCATTTAGTGACTACATTTATACTGGGATGAGATACATCAGGATCTGTCTGATACAGCACAGCAGGTCATTGATTGATCACATTGTCCATTCACTTTTCACTAAACAGCTTCTCATTGCATTGTTGATGGGAAAAGTAGAGACAAACGGCGCAACCAGAGACAATCAGGTGCTTATGTGTGAGGAGAAAAATGATTGCATTGTAGGTCAGACACCAAACGGAAGTTAGTTTAATAATCACCAGTTGGACTCTGTTAACCAGTTCCTGGTGAGAAACCCCTTTCAGTATGCTATGAATCTTTCAGCTTGCTCTTGAGCTTCAGACACAACACTAAAAGTGATGGCTGAGTGGACAGGTGGTGAGAGATCATGCCTTTGTCACTGACTCCCATTGGTTGGTCAGGGCGTCTGTGTGGATGGGCACTGGATCAGAGATTTTGGGGGTATGATAAAATATGTTGTTGGCCACACCCAGTCAGTGATATCACAGCAGGTGTTTCGTCTTTGGCCTTACTCCACAATCCAGGCGGCACAGTGGGTGAAGTTTCCACATCACGAGTACGTGAAACTTGTGCTGTCTTGAATTCAGAGCTTTGTGCAGCACAGAAACAAAAAGCCATGTGTTACAAGAGCTTAAATGTTAGACTCTTATAAGCACATTTGTTCTACAAAGCTCATCCTGACTGATTCCACATGGAAAACTTAATTTTTTTTGCCAATTCTTAAAACCTGTCCAAAGATAAAATAAAAGTTTGACCAGAATGATGATTGTGTTGCACCTGATATTTACCTGTTTGTAGTTCACCTCAGTGCATAAAAAATGCTGTTCTTCCACACTACCTGCTGCCCTTTGATCCTCCGCTGATAACATATCTTCCATCTGATGTGACACCTGTGCCTCCATTCAAGTATTTTTCCCACTCTTGTCCCTACATGACACCTCACACATCCACAGCCAAATGAAGAGCACCCTTTAAAAGCTGATGGACAATATCTGCACTGACATTGCTGATTTGTCTTATACACAGAACAGTTTTCTGCACTTTATGACCTGCCCTGATTCTCCTTTTCTCTGCTGAATACTCACATGACAAATCATGAGTACTGTTCAGTCTGCTGAGCTGAAAATGTCTGTTGTGTCTGTAGGCTCACAGTGCAGGCACAGTTTGCCTGCAAGGGTGTGAATACTTCCTGCACAGCAGCTCCCCTCATACCCTCGTACAGAATGTAGCAGGCCTTTATCAATGTGCTGTTTTGGTGAAGTGAAGGAACTTAGTGTGGTCATTTTTTATAGAGAACAGGCCAGTGCTGAGTCCTGATCCAGTGCTTACGTATATTTTCCTACATATTACAGCAGCACAGAGCACACTTAAAGTGAACCTGCTTTAAAGCTTATAGAGCCAACTCCATTTTGAAAGTAAAGCTCTCAGTTTAACTTCTTCATCAGCACAGCAGGACTTTTCTTTAAAAGATCAGTTCACATTTTTTCAGGTGTGTCTTAAAACAGTGGTCAGATGCTCATATGAACATTGAAACAGTTTCATTGAAGCTTCAAGCATTCCTCTTCCAAAGTCTTTGTAGTACAAAGGTTTGTGTTTTCCTGGACAGTGTTTACTTGTAGAGGGGTCAAAACACAAGGAGGACGTTTTGTATTAAAATGACTTTGGAAAATACTCTGACTGCTAAAGCCTCATATTCAGATAAAGATCAGATGAGTGTTTTGCGTCTATGGACACAGCATAAATATGGTCCTGTGCACAGTCAACAGAGATGTGGCACACCTGTAAATCCCTGCTGAAGTACAGGTAAAATCAACTCAAAGTGTCTCATTTCGTGAGAGATTATCTTTTACTGAAAGTGCTTGCAGAAATTACAGTTTTCTTTCACTCTGCGTTTCATTTGCTAGCTGGGTTCCAGTTTTCATTGGAAAACATGTGGGCTTATTTTACAGCTGGCTACGTGGTTTACCATTAAAAAAAACTCAGCCTAGCATTGGAATTTGATTAGGCTGAAAATACAATCACACCAATACTGATAAATTAAATTACGCTCTGATCTTTTGGTTTGATGTAGATCGTATTAAATGTTGTTCTTGGAACACTTTAAATCAAACTCAGCATGAAACAGTGTTTGAGAGCAGATGTTTTCAGGCAGTTAGAATCCACTTAAATATGAATCAGTTTTTTTAGTTATGATGGTTGATTTTGTCATCTTACATAATTTTAGCTTCGTCTGTTGGCTCTCTACTTCAGCTGCAGTGAGATTCAGAACATATTGTAGTAAAACAATTGTGACCTTGCTTTCAGTTCAGTGTTTTTTTCTGTATTATCACTAATAATGTAATTAATATTTGACCTCAATACGTGAATCTATGTAAACATAGATGGTTCTACTTCTTGTGTACTTACTGTCTTTTATAATTTTTCATTATCTCATCAGTATTTTCCTTAGTAACAACAAAACTCTGCCAGTTTCTTTAACTCCTTTTAAAGTCGCGTAGTTGTGTCTTTGTCATTATCATATTTTTTCCCAAATGGAAATCTTGAATCGGTTATGTTGCCTCACAAATTGCTTGTTGTTGTATTTACTGTCTGCCACAGAATTGTGTTTTAGTCATATAAAAGATGATAAGACAGCATTCTTTTCATGTTACAACAGTTTTTGTTAAACTAAAAACGTATGGGCTGAAAACCATTTTTCTTTACAATGTTGGAAATGTGACTTTTATTTAGCTTTTTTTCTTTTTTAGTTTATTTTGTTTTTGAGAGAAAACAGTGAAACAGATGTGACATAGCAGACAGTTCAGACTGATAAGAGAGCTGCTGTGCTGTTAAGCTTTGAACTGTGTTTAACTTGAGTCTGATAGTACAGTGCAATAAGTGTCATCTCTGTTGGTTGTGTGTGTTTTTCAGAATGACCAGCAGCTGGACTGTGCTCTGGACCTGATGAGGCGTCTGCCTCCTCAGCAGATCGAGAAGAACCTCAGTGACCTCATTGACCTGGTAAGTCTTTGTTTTTCCTATCATGACATTTTAAGTGTTTTCTGAGATTAATTGATTATTTGAAAAACTAATTGGCAGGTTAATTCAATAATGAAAATAATCATCAGCTGTAGCCCTAAATAATACTATAACAACTAAGAAGTATTTAAATGTGACTGTTTATGTGGTAGCATGATAAAAGATATTTGCATAGTGAAATTACTTTTACATAAAAGGTTTCAGTATCATGAAGAGGGTTTCAATCTTGTTCTTCTTATTCCAATTTTAATTTTAGTGGTACACATTTACATTTACATTGCAGCTGCGCAAATATTTTATCAATGAGTTTGTTTTGTGTTAAATCACTGAGTAGATTCTTTATGATACAGAGAGAGTTGTGCACTGCATCTTCAACACATCTACAGTATGATTTGCAGCATCAAAAGTGTGTGTGCGTGCCTTCTGTGGTCATATTTGTGGTGTTTCACATATGCAAGTTTGTTGTCGATACTGTGCAAGTGTTACTGTCGCTGCACATCACTCTACCATCTGTGTAACTGAAGCAAGCTGTTTTTAGCATTTCATACCCCACAGTTATTTCTGTGCACAGAGTGGAAGTCAAGTAGTAGGTTTTTTTTTTTTTTAATTCTCTATACAGCAGTTAGACAACTTTAATTTCTGCCTGTAAATGAAACATTTGCTTCCTTCCTTCAAATACCTGCAAAAATACTTCTTATCTTGAAACAGTTGGACCTTTTCTGTGCATTTTATCAGAGCATTTCCAGCGTCTGACAAATTAAAGCAAAATCAGACACAAATCAAATCACACTTTTCCCAGTGTTTGCATGGCACCTTGTTTCACTGGAATATCCGTTGTTTTAAAGGTCAGGACCCCCACCTGCTCACCTTCCTCCTCCCACACCTTTAACCTCAGCTCTCTCCTCACCCATTTCACTGTGTCCGGTTGTTAGTGATGATTATCGCAGCTGTCAATCACCTCCACTGCCAGGCACTTTTAGGCTCCACCGTCTCTGCTCTAACTCCTCCCTGGCAATTTCAGAATCACCTGAAACCACCTCTGTCTTTCCTGTTTGTCCCACATCTCTCCATCCTTCCCACTGGGTTTTGTCCTCCCCCCTCCTTCCCTTGTCTCACCCAGTCTGGGCTGCCAGGTGTGTGTATGTGTTCAGGGTGTGGGGGCTTTTTTTTCTCTTTTAGAAAAACAGGGCCTCCTTTGTATCTATGCTGTGTTGCAGGAGGACATAGCGAGGGGGGTCCATGTCAGTCTGTGAGAAGTAATTTGTACCCCCTTACCCTCCAGATATTATGTTTCCCGTTGATATTTTATTCCAGCTCCACTCAGTAACCTCTGCTTATTGAGTGAAGCTGGAATGTGAGAGAAAGACGAGAACTTTAAATCATTTTTGAGGTAAAAGGAGAATATCAGTTGCCAGGATTGTTGTCTTTTGCTGCCTAATCAGATCCTCCACAGTCCTGAGAGGTTGTTTTTTTTTTATACTGGCATCTGATACAGGAAGTCGTACTTGACAAAAATGGCTTGTAACCAGGTGGCTGAGGAGTCCAGATGTGCTGCAGCAGCTGTCCTGTGCAGTAGAGAATGTAAATGTGTTTGAACTTTTTGTGTCCAGGTGCCCAGTCTGTGTGAGGACCTCCTCTCCTCTGTGGACCAGCCCCTGAAGATTGCCCGGGACAAGGTTGTGGGGAAAGACTATCTGCTCTGTGATTACAACCGAGACGGCGACTCCTACAGGTCGAGTCCACAACTGCACTTAAGTCATGGACAAGGAACATTAACTACATTATGATCAGTTAATCAGCCATGAGAACACAAGCCACAGGCTGTGAAGGAAATAAAGCTTTGGCTTACTTTTAATGGCTGGAGAATTGAATCTGATTTCCTGGCTAAAAGACATAATATTCACTTTTACTGAGACATAAAAACTCCCATCTTGAGAATTAAATCTGGCAGAGAATCTGGTGGGATGGTTTGTGTATGACCGTTTGATACCAAGTCATGACATTAGGAAATGGACGAGGACCAAAGTCAGTGTAAAACTGAGGAATTCAGATTTTACAGCAAGATTGATTGATCATTAAAATAAAGTTTTTGGTGGTTAATGTTAGCAAACTTTAGATAGATACTGTTGTGCAAGTGTTTCATAATATTTCATAAGAAATGTAGGGAAATCCAATGTGCTTTAATCGTGTAACTGCCTCTTGTAATCAGTGAGCATTACTTGGTCTCACGTTAATGATTTAGCTGCTAAGAGACATTTAATGCCCATATAAACTCCCACAACAGCTAAACATTTAGTATTAGCACTGAATTCTGTTGTTCTGTTTAATACTTCAGATCCCCATGGAGTAATAAGTATGAACCTCCCATTGAAGATGGTGCCATGCCTTCAGCTCGCCTGAGGAAACTCGAGGTCGAAGCCAATAACGCCTTCGACCAGTACAGAGACCTGTGAGTACCAGTGAGGCAGCCTCATGCAGAGCTTTTAATAAACCGTCAGTGTAGTCGTGTCGTGACCTCTGACATCTGTGTTTTCAGGTACTTTGAGGGTGGCGTGTCCTCCGTGTACCTCTGGGACTTGGATCATGGCTTTGCTGGAGTTATTCTCATCAAGAAGGCTGGGGATGGATCCAAGAAGATCAAAGGGTGCTGGGATTCCATCCATGTGGTGGAGGTGCAGGTAAGAATGATGTGAAATAGGCTGACATATGAACCTGCTCCTGCCTAGCCTTTGTTATTTTCAATCTAAGGTTTTATTTGTTTTTGCAGCAGAGAACAGTTACAGTTTAAAAAAGAGATGTTTGAATCAAAAGGATCTGATATTTAAAAACAGGAAACAAGCAACAGTAAAGAAGTTAAGAATGCAAAACCTTCTAGTTTGGAGTATTCTCTGATTTCTTGTTCTGCCTGTGCGAACAGGAGAAGTCCAGCGGTCGCACTGCTCACTACAAACTCACCTCCACCGTCATGCTGTGGCTCCAGACAACCAAGACCGGTTCTGGTACCATGAACCTGGGTGGCAGCCTTACAAGACAGGTACAGTGTTAAACTGACCCGAAAAACAACTGCTGGTGCTTCCAACTGTGCTCCAGTCATCCGTTAACCCAATTTGTTTCTTTGTTTCACAGATGGAAAAAGATGAGACGGTTGGAGAATCCTCACCCCACATCGCCAACATCGGCCGCCTTGTTGAGGTCAGTATAATAGTATAGTATAATCAGCCACTCTCACTGTGCCTCATGTTCAGCCTCCAAACCAAGTCCAAAAAGTCAACAGCCAGAAAACAGGCAGGGGTCGTTCTAAAAGTTAAAAGTGTTTCCATACTTGTTTCAGGATATGGAGAACAAGATTCGCTCCACACTGAATGAAATCTACTTTGGGAAGACCAAGGACATCGTCAACGGACTAAGGTAACACTACATGAGCTGTCTGTATCACCTGAACCACCTTCTTCTTTTACAGCACCTCCAGTCTGCAGGGTCTGCGGAATCTTTATAATTGCACTGGTCTCCTTGAGAGCCAGAGTCAGTTTACCTCCATGTCTCCATCTGTTTACTTGTTAAACAGATATTTTCTCACCTGTTTTTTTTTTTTTAATTTCTATCATTTCTCGATCTGATATTTTACCTCCTTTTCAGTTGCATTTCTTCTATATTCACCTCACCTCCTTCCCCTTCCCCAACCTCTCCCCTCAACTTCTCCAACAAGGCTTTTTTTTTTTTTTGTTCTTGCCCTTTATCTCTTATATCTGCTGCCATTTTTATCACTGTCTGTCCTCTGTCACCGATCCTCCCCCGCTGCCTCTCCTCTCTGCTCCAGATCTATTGAGTCTTTGCCTGATAACCAAAAGTACCGGCAGCTCCAGAAGGAGCTGTCGCAGGTTCTCACCCAGCGTCAGATCTTCATTGACTAGGGTCAGAGGTACAACCTGGCATGGAGAAGTGTGTTTGTTTTGTGTGTTCATATTTGTGTGCACTGGTAAGAAGAAAATGAACGAGAGAAAATGTTGCTGCCCTGTCCATGGCCTCCTTTAAGATGTGTCACTGTGTGTTTAGGAAGAGCAGCTCCAAGGCAAAGTTAAAACAATGAGCAGTAGTTTCCTCTGTTTTAGCCTCTTTGATAGAAGCATAAAATCTGATTTATGCTTTTATAGTCTTTTTATAGGATGATATAGACCTGCAACATAAATTTGTTACATTTACATCTGGCTCTTTTTAATTCACTGCACTTCCTAAAAGAACATGTTTATTGAATAGAAATGATATAGTTGAGCTGAAATGACCAGTCAGTTAATCATGCAGGTTTATATCGTTAAGATTATTGTTTATATTTTCAGCATCATGAGATAAAACAGAGCAGAGATGTCACATAAAATGGATTTGTCATATGCAGCACAGTTATTATGATTGCTGTGGCTATTCATCTACAACGAGCCAGAACTGAAAGTAGAATTGATGCTAATCAAACAAAGCTGATGTAGTGGTTTTGAAGTGTTTGTCAGAGTTCAGGCTCACAGGTAACTGTGTGTGTGTATATGTGTGTGTGTGTGTGTGTGCAGGACTGTATGCAGTATGAACGTATTTGCATGCTCCTCAGCTGCTCAGTCAGTGACTGTGTAGGCATGTTATGCAGATTGTGTTCAACCTTTTAATCAAACGGACGATCTGTGTGAGGGGGCAACACACTAACTGCAGCTGAGTATTTAAAGCAGTCACCTCATGTTTTGCAGCTTGTTGCCCTAATAAGGTTTTCATATATGGTGTGTTTATTCTGTGTGTAGTTATTTGTCCTATAAGAAGAAAAACTACAGTGTTGAATAAAATCTGTCATTAGCATAAATATTCACTCTCGTCAGTTTAACAGGGTGATATCGTTCAGAAACTCTGAGTCTGATCCAAACAGAGTGACGACTTCTGGTGTTTCAACTTTATATTTGCACATAAAATTCTATTAATTTGTTCTCACTTCATCATGAATCTTAAAATAGCCAACAAAGTGCAAAATGTACTGGATGACTCTGTATGCAGGTAAAGCACATGATTCACCTGCATGACAACAAATAACTGTAACTGTTGGTTTCCTTTGCCTGACATTAATGTTCCATGTGTGCAGTGTGCCTACATTTAATGTGTGATTATACGTATTCTTCACAGAGAGGCAGAATTGAAAAACTAACACATTTAAACAGATTATGTTTTTCTCCTGAACTTATAGACCGTGTTTCCGTCTTGCTGGTGAAACTTTTCCACCACTGTTGTTCTCCTATCTAGTCGTGCATATGCTGATTGTCTCTCCTCTCTTTGTGTCTTCACCCAAACAGGAGTGTTCAGACTCTGGCTGACAAGTCAAAGCAGGAGGCTCTGAAGAACGACCTGATGGAGGCACTCAAACGCAAACATAACAGCTAGAGATGCTACTGTCTATTTTTTTTTCTCTTCTGACTTCTCTCACTCTCTCCGCCTCATCCTCATCTCTGCCATCTTTTCTCTGTTTCTTTACATCTCTCCCTCCATGCCTGTTTCAGTGCTGCACTCTTGTTTATTATTTGTGGAAAAACAAAAAAGGAGAAAATGCTTAGCTTATTTGTTTTTTTTCTTTTTTTTTTTGTTTTGTTTTTCTGTCTGGTTTTGTTTTCATTGCATCTCATCTGCCATGAAGCCATTCACTCCCTCTGTCTCTCTTCACCCCTCTCTTCTCTGTCTGTTCTCTCCCATGTTATGAATATAATGATAGTATTACCACGATAATCTTACAGTGTGAGGGTCATTGTAGTAATAATCCCTGATGTTCTCACAGCTGATGCGTCCTCAGTCAGTTTGAAACGAGTGACTTTGGCCCTGCTCTTCCTCTGTGGCGAGGAAACGGACATGGACTGTGCTGTAGGTGATGTAGGCTTGGCGGGGGCTGTCATTATTATTATGTACATCAAATTTACTTCTTGCACCTATTTTTGTCTACGACACCCCCCCTGATATATTTGTATAAAATTATAACTGTCCGTGTATAACTGTCATTCTTCCTGGCCGTTGTAAACGGTGCGGACACGAGGGCGGCCTTCGGTTTGTTTTGGAAGGTTTTTATTCTTTACTCCACTCTGTCCGCATGCATGCGAGCCTGTGTGGGTGCATGGGGCTGCAGTCAGTGGAAATGTAGACTTATCAAACATGGGGGGGATAGACTGTTATAATCACCGGGTGAACCTTCGTCGTCAACCCTGCCCCCCACACTGTGTATAACATGACGGTTTGCCTCCCCTCTGTTAAGCTTATTCAACTCTTCTCTATCCTCACCTACTATGTCTTTGTTGGGGGTCACAGTTTGTCTTTGTGTCTCAGTGGAAACCTTTGACTGTTTCCATTTTGGAGGGGAATCTTTTGTTGTATTTTTGTTTTGTTTTTATTTTGTAAAGCTTATGATTCATATTGTATTAGAGCCTCCAGCAACAATAAAAATGGTAAAAAGCTACTCTTGTTCTGATTTTTCTTTCTCCGTTTCTTATTGATGTGTCACGCTGTAAAAAATAAACACTTCTGAACAGGGATTTGAAGACTGTGCAAACGCTGCTGCCCAGGTAGGCTACACTTAACTGTAAGTCCACTGTTGAGCAGTTAAAAGCTGCATATGAACATTTAAAATAATGCTTATAACAACAGTGCAGATGTAAGTAGATAAAACTCATGTATTTGTGGTCTACTGTAACTCCTGCAGGCATCCATAAGTGATAGCTGAGGTAAACAGACTCTGAATGACAATATAGTAACACAGAATGTAAAGAAATACTGTGAATTAATAAACACTTAAAATATCCTATATATATATATATGTACAACTACATTATATAGTGTGCTATAAACTATTTATGGTAAATAAATGTTATAGGAGAGTGAAAGTGCTTCCCAAAGGTTGATCATATTATGTTGCTTATATCAGTTAGTATTTGTCAACCTGTTTATTTTATATCTGTTACAGCCTGATCAGAACTGGATTTTGGAGACGGGCAGAGAGTTAAAACAAGTAAAGAGTCTACAGCCATGCTAACAGCTGTGTGAGGCTCTAAAGTTACAGCAGTGAGGTAAATGCTAACACTGGCAACATGCACAATAACAATGTTAATGTGCTAATGTTAAGCAGTTCTTTGTATATTTTTTATTTTATTTTATAAAGGACAAACACATTATGTGTATAGGCCTATGTGAGGTTTAGTATCTGAGAATTACTTAATTATTTAACAAATTTAATCTGTTCTGTTATAATTCGCACAAAACATGAAGCACAGCTGAGCCTGATGGGAATGTCATTATTTGAAAGCTCCAGAACAGCTACTAAATGGACTGTGTGGTGAGACGACTTTGTCAAATGCTGTCAGTGATTTTTTTCATATTAAGACGAGTGTTTGACAGTCTAGGTAGATTTAGCACAACATGATGACATTTGCATTTCTTACAACGCAAATGTCAACATGGAGATGCTGAAGTGAGGCAGAGAGCAGCATAAATAATGGCTGAGCAGCTGGAAACTCTCTGAGCTGTGTGAGCACAGTTTGTCCACTAGATGTCAGTGACACTCAGCGCATCAGCTGAGCTCCAGGTTTCACCACAGACTTCACAGATTTCACTGGTATCTATCTGTTTTTATCCCTTTTTTAATCCCACTGTAACAGAGTTTACCTCATAGTGATAATAGTTGTGATCTCAGTGCCTGTCCCTAAAGTATATGTGCTAAAATCCCTACATTTCCAATTAGATCATACTTTTATTTTATTTTTACTGCTCCACTTTTGGATCTGGATCAAATGGAACCATGAACTGAACATGAAAAATCTGTTTTGGAAGATTGTTGAACAACAGACACTTCTCTTGGATGAAAACATGATCACTAAAAACTCTTTCTGGAGGTAAGTGCTGAAACAAGTAAACACAGATGTCATAATGAAATAATAAATAAGATGAAATCATGGGTAGTTGCAGGTGGTTATGTGTCACCACTACATAATCTCCAAGATCTCGCTCTTTGCTGTAGCTCTGTATAAAACTAAACTAAAACAAAGACAAACACTGTCTGCATCTGTACCTGAAGCACTACAAAGATTGTTGGATGGTTGTAAAGTAGCATTAAAACATGGCAGGCTGTCATGTAAACTACCAAATCCAATGAAAGTCTAGTCGCTGCGTCCTAATGTTGATGTTATCTGTTGATAAATGACGATTTTGGGAGATTATCATTTATCTTCAGTGGCAGGTTTTCTATCAAGACCTCAGACTCCTAACAGAGCTGCTCTCTCTCTCTCCCTCCCTCTCTCTCTCTCTCACTCACACACACAGGTTTATGATAATTAGGAGCCTCAAGGCGCAGGGGGAGCAGGAGCCATTTTTTACCATTCAAGCGGAGTTGTGCGGACAGGAGCGGAGGTGTTGCTGCCGCTGTTGTTGTTGCCGCCGGCGTGTGCGAGTGTGTGTGAGCAGCTCCGGCCAAGGTTACTGCGGGTTTTACCTCTTCCAAATCAACCGGAGTGACCGGAGATAAGTGCGCCCGCTGAGAGCATGGCTCCTCTGCAACAAAGGGAAACTCACAGGCGGAAAGTTTAAAGGAATAAGGAGCTGCAGAGAACCCGACTCGGAGACCCGGAGGAACACACACGGAGGAGCGATGCACTTCGTTAAATGGGATTTGTTGTTGTTTTTCTGGTGGTGCAAACTGGTTTCGCTGGCGCATTGTTACGACGTTCACATCAGTGAGGATGCCGGGCCAGGGACTGTGGTGGCCGGCGTGGAGCGGGGCGCACGGTGCACTTTGGATCAGGTACTCGCTCCCAAATTCACGGAGCGGTTTCTCGAGACTGACTCGGCGGCGGGCATTGTGTTCGTCTCGGACTCGATAAAGTGTCCCACGCTGCGCTCAAACCCCTTCACCGTGTACACTGTGGCGGACTGCACGGACTCCGGCTACAGGCACCTCCTCACCAGCCAGTACGAGGTGCATGTTCACGGTAGGAACTGTTCAAACAAGCGTAAAAGAAAACCACAGTGGGACATGGAGGTCCTTAGTTTGTTTAGCGCCCACAGCCACCACCGCTCAGAGTGCCATCAAGCAGGCTCTGCTTTATTTCCAGTGGGAGGTCTGATACCTGGCTCCCCAGTCCGCTGCAAAGTCACCAACAGCCGGGACTTTTACTTCTCTGAGGGGGACTTATCTGTGTCTGAGACTCTGTGCTGGAGGCAGGACACCCTCCTGGAGCTAGACCTGCTCTGTGATGTACTCACAGGAAACGGGCTGAGTGCTAAAATCAACCCCATCTCCATCCACTGGCGTGTGGGACAGGGCCCCTTCAGGCAGGGCCACCTAGGGAAACTGTTAGAAAAAGCAGCTCAATCTGATTCAGGGATTGTGAGCAGGAGGAGGAGAAGCACTAACAGCAGCCCCCAGTTTCAGCCCCCAATGTACCAAGTGTCTGTGGCAGAGAATAAGCCAGCTGGGACTCCTGTTGTTGTTTTGAAAGCCGTGGATGCGGATGAGGGGGAGGCAGGCAGGCTGGAGTATTTCATAGAGGCTCTCTTTGATAGCCGTTCCAACAACCTCTTTGCTGTGGACCCGGCCACTGGTGCTGTGTCCACAGTGGAGGTGCTGGACCGGGAAACAAAAGACACCCACGTGTTTCGTGTGACCGCGGTCGACCACGGCACGCCCCGACGTACAGCCATGGCCACACTTACTGTCACAGTCAGTGACACAAATGATCACGACCCAGTGTTTGAGCAGCAGGACTATAAGGAAAGCATCAGAGAGAATTTAGAAATAGGCTATGAGGTGTTAACTGTGAGGGCCACTGATGGGGACGCACCTGTTAATGGGAACATCCTTTACCACATCCTCAACAGTAATGGGTCCAATGATGTGTTTGAAATTGATTCGAGGTCTGGTGTAATCCGCACTAAAGGCCTGGTAGACAGAGAGGAGGTAGAAGCGTACATGTTGCTAGTTGAAGCGAATGACCAAGGTCGTGACCCCGGGCCCCGCAGCGCCACAGCTACTGTTCACATAGTGGTGGAGGACGATAATGATAACGCTCCCCAGTTCAGTGAGAAACGATACGTGGTCCAGGTGCCTGAGGACATGGCGCCTAATACAGAGATCCTGCAGGTCACCGCCACAGATCAGGACAGAGGGAGCAACGCTGTCGTTCACTTCAGCATCATGAGTGGAAACACCAGGGGACAGTTTTACATTGATGCTCAGACAGGTAAAATGGACCTGGTGAGTCACCTGGATTATGAGGCAAACAAAGAATACACCCTGAGAATTAGAGCTCAGGACGGAGGACGGCCTCCGCTGTCCAACATCAGCGGCCTGGTGACGGTGCAGGTGTTGGACGTCAATGACAATGCCCCCATCTTCGTCAGCACCCCGTTCCAGGCCACCGTGCTGGAGAACATGCCTCTGGGCTACTCCATCATCCACATCCAGGCAGTGGATGCAGACTCTGGGGACAACTCCAGGCTGGAGTATCGCCTCACTGAAACCACGCCAAACTTCCCCTTCGCCATCAACAACAGCACAGGGTGGATTGTAGTGGCAGCCGAGCTGGACAGAGAGAGTGTAGACTTTTACAACTTTGGAGTGGAGGCCCGCGATCACGGCTACCCCGTCATGTCCTCTTCAGCCAGCATTAGCATGACTATTCTTGACGTCAACGACAACAACCCAGAGTTCACTCAGAAGGCATATTACATGCGACTGAATGAGGATGCAGCCGTGGGGACCAGCGTGGTGACAGTGTCAGCTGTGGACCAGGACATCAACAGTGTGGTGACCTATCAGATATCCAGCGGAAACACCCGCAACAGATTCTCCATCACGAGTCAGAGCGGAGGGGGGCTGATCACGCTGGCGCTGCCTTTAGACTACAAACTGGAACGGCAGTACATCCTCACTGTCACTGCGAGTGATGGGACTCGCTTTGACACAGCCAAAGTGTTTGTTAACGTCACGGATGCCAACACACACCGGCCTGTGTTTCAGAGCTCACATTACACCGTCAACATCAATGAGGACCAGCCTGTGGGCACCACTGTCGTCGTGATAAGCGCCACGGACGAAGATACAGGTGAGAACGCACGCATCACCTACTTTATGGACGACAGCATCCCCCAGTTTGACATCGACCCAGACACAGGAGCTGTCACCACGCAGACGGAGCTAGACTATGAGGACCAGGTCTCCTACACTCTCGCCATCACCGCCCGGGACAACGGCATCCCGCAGAAGTCCGACACCACCTACCTGGAGATACTGGTTAATGACATCAATGACAACTCCCCCCGCTTTCTCAGAGACCACTATGTGGGTTCTGTGATGGAGGATGTCCCGGTGTTCACCAGTGTGGTCCAGGTTTCTGCCATCGATCGAGACTCCGGGCTCAACGGCCGAGTCTTCTACACCTTCCAGGGCGGGGAGGACGGTGACGGAGACTTCATAATTGAATCCACCTCTGGCATTGTTCGCACGCTGCGGAGATTAGACAGAGAAAATATGCCTGTTTACAGCCTGCAGGCGTATGCTGTGGATAAAGGTTTTCCGGCTCTGAAAACACCAGTGAACATTCAAGTAACTATCCTAGATGTTAACGACAACCCCCCTGTGTTTGAGAAAGATGAGTTTGACATTATGGTGGAGGAAAACAGCCCCATAGGAGTTGTGGTTGCACACATATCAGCCACAGATCCAGATGAAGGCAGCAATGCACAGATTATGTACCAAATAGTGGAGGGAAACATCCCAGAGGTTTTCCAGCTGGACATCTTCTCTGGAGAACTGACGACATTAATAGACCTGGACTATGAGACAAGATCCGAGTATGTCATCGTGGTCCAGGCCACCTCTGCCCCTCTGGTGAGCCGCGCCACAGTCCACATTAAACTTGTGGACAAGAACGACAATGTGCCCCTGCTCAAAAACTTCCAGATCATCTTCAACAACTACGTCACAGACAAATCCAGCAGCTTCCCCACCGGAGTGATCGGCCGCATCCCGGCCCACGACCCCGACGTCTCGGACCAGCTCCACTACAGCTTCGAGGTGGGGAACGAGCTGAACCTGGTCCTGCTGAACCAAAGCACGGGGGAGATCCAGCTGAGCCAGGCCCTGGATAACAACCGGCCCCTGGAGGCCTCCATGAGGATCTCAGTGTCAGGTGAGATAACTGTCTGTAATTACTGACTCCACCCAGTGAGTGAAACATAGTACAAAGAGGGAGGGAAGACCAGTATTACTGAGGTGTACTCCTGTATTTCCACTAACACATCCTGTCTCTTCATTTACATTTTCGCTTCACTTCACCAGATAATGGAAGCGATGATGACTTAAGTATGTCTTTCTTGGCTTCAGTATTCCAGGGTGATTTTTCTACAATAGAAATATTCATGAAGGAGGATTAATATTCAGTGTAGAGTATTTGTAAGCCACTCCACTTTGAGGAAAAAAAGGAATCACACACATTGCCAAGTCTTTATTTAAGCATTCAAATTCAGTGAGGTAAATTGCTTCATATAAGAGGGGGGTGGTGGTGGTCTGTAGTTTTTCTGGACCCCTCATTAAGGACTTTTCTTGTTTACACAAGCTTGATTTAGCCTCGTCTGTTGCTGAGATTTAAATAGCTGTTTGTCTGAGCATGTCTGCATCCTGTGGGATCCACATCAGTGGGTAGACCGATCATGCCCCATAATTGCCCATCAGACCCCTCTTCCCACGTACAATGAAAGACCTAATTCAATTACAGCCTGTTTCTATAGCTTGTTTAGAGTCAGAACTAAGAGTTGATGTCCTTTAGGGTTTTGTATTGTTTGACTGGGTTGTTTTCTTGTTCTAATTTGACAGAATGGCTGACATTTAATAGCTGTCAATTTTCCCAACTCAACAGTGTTAAAGCATGATGGTTCTGGTTTGAGAGAGTTTTTAAAGACAACAAGAGCTAGTTGAAATGTAAATTGCTGTTTGTTCCACGTTCAGTATGTGATAAGAAGGATCATGCAGGTCTGAAACAAGCCTAACAATTGTTATCCTGTTCATTGCTGCTGGTGTTCTCTTTCCTAACCTGCATGTCTTAAACCGCCTGTGTTCCCCTGCACCTTTAATTTTGCATGCCAGTGCAAATTACAGAGTTTTATTTGCTCCAAATATGTGACTGAACTTGAATTGCACCCACAGAGAGTGGGGGGTGGGAGGGGTGTTGCTGTTACCCTCGGTTGGAGCTCATTTGACGCAGTGTGATCCGCTGTAAATCTGCCTTCTCTCTGACCTTGGCATAACCTAATAGAAGGAGAAACAGAACCAGGAGTGTTGTTAAGATGCTGGACATCAAGGTTAAAGATTATATCAGATACTTAACAAGAACAGGGAGGATTAAAGCTGGTGGGAACCTTGGGATTGCTTTGATTTGACTGAATGAGATGAGTGAGACAGTGGAGGAGTAGATCAAGTGGCTTCCTGTTAGTTGATGAGTTGACACTGAGGAGCAGATACTGTATGGTTAGCGTGGGTAGTTGTTACAATGGATTGGAGCTGTGCTTAGCCTCTCTGGAGAACAATAGTGAGCTGTCTATTCAGGGGCAGGCACTAGAGCTCATACCAGGCTGTGGTTGGGGGCAACAGCTGTGACTCCACCAAGGACCAATTAGAGGCCGTGTCTCCCCAGCGCGTCCCGCACCTGCTGGGGTTTATGTGTCAGCACCCCTGCAGGAGACAGAGGGAGATGGAGGGAGGCAGCAGGGCAGAGGAAGGAGGAGGTGTAGGGGGGTTAAGTTGTGGTCGTGTAAACTGGAGACACGTTGGAAAATACAGTCGTACTGTAAGACAGCAGGGAAGTCATTAGACAGTTGGAGGAGGAGATGTGGTAGGAAGATGAGCTCCTCCTCTAGATGCTGCTGACCCCAATTTTCAAAGGCTTCTCCCTCCAGGGACCTCCCAAGTCTTCCCATTATCTCTCCCTTTATGCTGCCGTTTAAGAGGCCCCTTATGATGGACGATTTTTGATGGGCTCTTTTGTATGTTGTTGGACTGTGATTAACATCGTTTCTGAGCACCGCTCTTCATATCGAAATGGATGTAATGGTTTGAATGCAGCCAGACGTTGCTTTACGTTTCAAGTGTTTCCTGTGCAGGAGCTTCGGGAGGGAAACCTTTAAATAATCCACAGATTATGATGATCTTCTTTAAACTGAATTCAGTAATATAATCCATTGCATTGCCTCAACTCACTCACGTACAGTAATCAGTTTTCTGATCAAATTGGATCCCAAGTTTTAAAAATAATATATAGAATGATTAACTTAAGTTCCATGAGGATTATCATCCCGTAATCTCACCAGTGGAGTAACTGTAATTTAATGTATTTAAATTATTGTAATCACTTTACATCAGTAAATAATATGTAATCTGTTAATCCCTGTTAAACCCGCGTCCTGTACTATCATCATGCTCAGCATATGAGTTATTGTGCCTGATGCTGTTTATGCTGCAGACATGCTAATAACTCGTAATATCTACAGGGGATGTAAAAACAAAAATAAATACAAATAATATCATTCTTTAAATCAAAATGGCAGACATGTACACTTTCATTGCCAGTTCCTGATTATATCTCACTTTAAAGGAATGAATGTGAGAATATTGATCCTCTGCTAATGAAAAGAGAGTCTGGATTAAATAGCTGTAAAATTTGATGTATATGCTTCAGATGTAATTCACATCAGTTAAGATTGTTATGTTCTCCTTTAAAAATCTTTGCAAAGCATTTCATTGTGTACCTTATGCTAAACTGTGGAGGAGTTCACTTGTGAAGCCAAACAAAAAGCACAGAAATGATCTATGAGGAAGTGAGAGGACAGATAACAGAGAGGATAAACTAAGATTCACATCAATATGCTCATAGATTTCTTTATGATTTCAGTAACATGCAGTGAGTAAAATACAGTTTTCACCAAACAAGCTCATTGACATTCATACTGGCATTATATTAATTCAAAACCATAAACATCTTGCTGCCTTATAGTGCACTGGCTGTGTGTGCTGGCATAAATGAGTGATTATAACCATTTAATTATGTTAAGGAGTCAGATTTACAGCAGTGGTGTGTGGGTGCTGGGACTGCCTCCATACAGAAAATAGACTCAAACTCATATCAGGAATATCTCCTAATTGATCGATGTTGTGGTGATAAAAGATTTGTTGAATCCAAGTTGACATTTCTGCCATGTTGAGGAAAAAAATGATAATCTGACGATGCTATTCAGCATGTGTCACTTCTGGATCATGATGAGAATTGTGGTGACACCGCAGGGTGAGAGGCAGGTCGTCGTCTGTGGGATTAGATTTTCTGCATCTGTATCCTGGGATCTGTCAGACCAGTGTTGACACACTCTGGGGCTGATCCACTCTTCCTAGGCAAGCGTGAGCCTGCATAAAGAGGTGTTTGCATTTCATGGCAAAGAATTTTTCCCTGCTTTCCTTTCATCCTCAAAGCCTTGTTAATTAACCTATAGAAAGTATAGCTAATCCTTCATTATGCTTCTTTTTTGAACATGTTATTATAGCTTGGCAGTGTGAATGAGAGATCAATTTGTTGAGTCCTTTGTAGTTTTATTACGTTGATATGTCAATTTCTGTAAATTTCTTGCGTTATTAAGACTCTGGAGGAGTGACACAGTTAGATCTGAGCTCCCTGTGTGGAAAACATGCAATATGTACATTATTACAACTGTGTCATCAGGACACTTTGTCCTTGTTTTAATCAAATTCTGAGTCCTGAGCCAATATCACGCCTCCCATGCTCACTTTGAAGGCACCAATGCAGAGATTTAACAGACAAACACGCCTCCACAACTAATGATGGCAATTTGATTCAGCTCACATCACACTGCAGGTTATACAGACACTCAAATTACATGGTGGACAGCAGATATATTCTCTTCTCTGGTCACTGTCCAGAGGGGGAGAGCCTTTTAGGTTTCAAGTGTGGGTCTGAAGTGGCTGTGGATGCTCCAAGGTTGAACTACTTCAGTCTTTAAGTTGTCTGAGCCAAACGTGTTGGCATTCAGCCCGACTAACCGGGGCAGACAGCGGATGTGCTTATATGAATCAGGTTTTCTGTTTTCTCAAGATTGTCTGTCTTTTTCTACGTTGTTTTAAATATTAAGATGAGACCCAGATAGTTTTTCCAATCAGATACAGACTAGAAGCGAGAATTCTGTATGGTTCAATGTGTTTTCAGGCTGTGTTAGGCCCCCTTGGCCCCTGTCCTTCACCATCCTTGCATAAGATAAAGCTACAGGCCTGGAATTTTAATGGGGGCGACTCTCTGCTCCATCACATATTGTACAAGTAAGAGCCAGGGCATTCACAGCCAGCGTAATTTCATTATAATCTATTAAACCTTGAAACTGTCTGTGGGGGGGACTTTCTCAGGGGTTTGTTTCTGTAACATTACACCATCAGGCTGCACAAATCTGCCATCTATATGTGTGTGTGTGATGCCTCCAACAGCTGGACCACTCTGATTACTTTTCTCCTCGCCAACATATAATTATTTCACTCAAGCAGAGCGTACCTTGGGTTTCTGTGTTCTTTATGCTCGATGAATTTTTCTGTTTGCCTCGCGCTCGATTCACAGGATTCAAAGTCACATCTTGGGGAACGCTCGCCCGTGTTATGTGGCCACCAGAGTCACCCCCTAATGCTCTACCTTGCATTCATTGCGCCTCCCTCGCCCTCCCTGCACGGCGTTAGTCACACTTGCAGGCCCGCTCGGAATGTGTGTAGCGCTGTTTCTCTTCTTTTTGTCCCTTTTACATCACCTATCACCTTGATCCTGTTTCTCTTTTCCCTCTTTTTGTTTGCCTGTCACCGTTCCCTATTTTTCTCCTATCTGCCCGGGTCTGTGGCTCTCACCCCTGCAACCTTCCACTGTTCCCTCCCATCATTTCAAGCTCCTCCACCCTCCCTCTTCTTTACCCCTATCCTCCCCCCACCTCCCTCTCTCTCTGTCTCTCCCTCCTTTGACTGTTGCCCCCCCCCCACCCTGTGAAAGGAAGAATGCCTAAGAGAAATGCTTTGTTAAGCACCCAGTTGTCATGGTGAACCCAGCAATGCCTGAGAAATTCCTTGTGGGTGGGGACAAGGGGGTAAGGTCCCTTTTGTGGAAGGGAAGATGGGGGGGAGGGGAGGCACATAAAGTTCTAAAGAGCAACTGTCCCCCCCCCTCCCCTCTTTCCAGTGAAGCATGCAAGGCTTTCTTCGGACCTGCAGTGCTCCAGGTCGCACTGACCTGTCCTGTTACAGGACGTGCACCAAGTCAACCGGCACTGCAGACATAAACTTTCCATCTGCCGTCTTTCAGAGGGATAAAGTCTAGTCTTGCATGTGACAGACTTCAGAGGCCCCTCTGTTTTGAAAGCACTCGAGAGTTTAAAGCTCACGGTGATATGATAGTGTCGCCTATAAGCTCTTTGATTCGTTGACACAGATGCGCTCAGAGGGTATCCGATTTCTCGCTGCCGGCTTGTTCCTCTCCAGCGGAACATCCTCCTGTGGGCCCTCGCTCCTACATGCTCGGTTGCACTGAAGGTCTGGAGGAGATGGGGTGAGGGTTTAGTGTGGGGTAGGGGGTCGGGGGGTTGGGGGGGGGGATGACATCATCTATGTGTTAGGAGGGGAAATCGTGTTTAGGATTAGGGCTGGTGCATCGCTGGGGTGAGGCTTTATGGTGCTTGCATATATCTCAGCATTGTCCTGCATTGTCCTCGCTGCCCCAGCAGACAATGGGAGCGGGCTCTGTCTGGGGCTGCCCCCCACCCCCAACACGTACCTCCCACCCCCCTCTGTCTTTGTGTCCACTTGTTTGCACCAGTGCTGCTGTCTTCAGGAGTCTCACCGGCATCAGACAAATAAGGTTCAGAACTACTGATCCAGTACAACAAATGAAGTATTTTCTCTTTTCTCTGCGTAGCGATAATAATTCCTTCCTCCAGACCTCCACTGGAGTACAGAAATCATTACAGTACAAGTACAGGCTTCTCACGCTGTGAACGTGACAGATTATGTTTATTTAACAGGCCGTTACCTTTACGCTACATTGCGCTCATTTAGTATTGAACCAGACCCGAGATTTCACAGTGACCTGGTTTCATATGCTTCAGCTCAGGAGTGCAAACTGTCAACATCAGACACGTCAGACACGAGGGTAAGACGTGTGACTGGTGGAGGTGGTGAACCTTAGCACGCAGTGTGAGTTTGAGATGTTTCATCTCTGTCTAATTTATATTAGTACTGACAGGAGGGCATCAGGGTAACTAAACAGATGGTTTCCTCATGAGCTACTGCAATGGTGACATTGTGCTTTCACAGTTTGGTGGCACTGACTGAATGGTAGTGACTATTTTTAACGCTCACTTAGATGCAGGTGGTCTCACTCTTAAGACGTGTTGACTGTTTTCTAGTTTGTCTTTCCAAAAATAATGAATCTGTGTTCAAACATTGAACTGTCAGATTAAGTAAGTATAATAGCTGTTGTGTTTTCAGGACTGGCATCAAACCTAGATTAAGGCTTCTGGGTGTTTCCTCCCTCCTGTTTTAAGTCAGTATTGTGCTGCTGGTTGCTCAGTATCTAATATCTATCAACCGACTATTGGTACGTTTGAATAATGGCCTCATGCTTGGTCACGTCTCTGCATGCTAATGTCTCTTTACTGTTGTGCTGACAGCAGTTTTCCTTTTGATATGCAAATGTTCTGATTGGAAGAGTTCAGCTCCTTTTCTGTGGCTCTGAGGCTGCTTCACTACTGAGGAAGAATCTGAAGAATGTCCTCTTCTCGTGGTTTTTTTTTTTTTTTTTTTGAGATACAGCAGGAAAGTGTCATCAGGGGGATGCTGTGGCATGGTCCGCAAATGAGTACGAATGGCCTCTCTCCAACACCGTCAGCTTTTTTTCCCCTGAATGGAGGAATCAGGAGAGGGATTGTGGGTCTGCTCTGACTCCTCTAGATTGAAATCCTTGGGTTGACATTGAGCTACACAAGCAGTTTCTGTTATTGACTACACAGGGACTGTAAGAATTAGGTGGTGTTGTGTTGTGGTTATTATCATTACAGCTGATCCTTGTGTTTTTTTCTAACTACTTGGGCTTAATTGCTCTGCAGAAGAAGATAAAACAACCAGTTAAAGCACGGCTGGATTTATTTTAAACCATTCTTTCACAAACAAGGTCAGAGAAACGTATGAATATTTATTTAACCTGTATGTTCTTCTGTTCTCAAACAAAGCAACACTCAAACAAACACACAGAGGAATTGATAATAGCACATTATGATGATCAGTGTAATTTGTGTTGCTTGATGTAACGGCCTTAACACTGCTCAGATACAGATAACAGAAAATCTGCTGCGTGGGAGTTTAAGCATGCTGCCCATTCCCTCCTTAGAGGGTGAGATTTGCAAGTGTGTTTTTCTGTTACATGAGGTGTTGGTGTTTAATTTTCTAGTTCAGCTGTTCCCCCAACAATGGAACCAACAAATAATTTCTCAGCTTGGTAGGAGGTGAGGAGCTTTCATCCCAAATCAACCACAAATCTGCCGCGGTCTGCTGTCATTGTGGTCTGAAAATTCCCAGAGCCACAATTGTTCAAGAATGTTTTGGATGATCAGAGAAGCTTCAAGATGTCCCGGTCCTCATGGCATGTTTTACCCTCCAGGCATTTAATTTCTTAACCGTCTTGACTTCTAAAGCCCCGGCAATATAGACATCACCAAACGTGTGTAGTGACAGGATAATAGTATAGTGTATTTTTATGAATATTTTAAAGACATAGTGAAATCAAAAACACATTTGAAGTTTAAATCTTATGATCTTGTTATTTATTGATTTATATTTATGCCAAAAACTTCATTTGAAGCAGTACTTTTCTATCAAAATAACTATTTCCATCTGCATTTAAATGTTTAAATATTCCTGATGACTCATCTTTAACATAAGTGTGTAAACATGAATGTATCCAATCAAATATGATTTGGGACATTTGCTATTGGGTTTCAGCAGCTAGAAGAGTGACAGCGTGGGTCAGTATGTGTGTTTGTTAAATATGAAGTTACAGCCAGGAGACCTTTAATGTTCAATGTACAAAAACCTAAATGTTTCACCTGGATATATGTCACATTACAGAACCTGAAGACGCTTTAGTGTCTGTTGCACTGTGGTTCAGAGAGTGAGCACAGGCCTGTAGCCACCATTCAACACACTGGACACTCTGGAAATCTTGGGGGTTTAATGACAGCATGTGAGGTTAAAATTCAGATATTACATATTGTTTGTGTTTTTAAGGCAGTTTCTGATATGTGCGACTCAAATTGGACAAAATATCTTTGAAATGGTCTGTTTTAGGTTGACATTCAATACATGTTAGTGACAAGAGTTACATACCTGTAGACAAGGCTTGGAAACAAAATTCAGTTCAGTAACATAACTAAATGAGAAATTTTATAACCTTAATATTTCTAAAATCCTTAGGCAGGCATGCTGCGTCAGCTGAGCCTTGGTCTTGATTTCTGATGGCTAAACGATGATGTGAGCCGCTGTAGGTGGATGGAGGCCTGGCAGGAGTCGTTAACAGTATTTTATGCGAAAAGTGGTGGTGGTGGTGGGGGGTGTCAGCTTCGGCCGTTACTTGTCTAGTGGGGGGTCAGGAAGAGGGGAGCGGGGGGGTTGGTACAGGGGTAATGGGATGAAAAACCTGTCCTTCCCTTTGAATTCATAGCCTGCACCCCCCAACCAGTCATCAGCCCCCATTCAAGCAGCAGTTGAGTGTGTTTCACCTTTCAGCTCTGGTTAATTCAAGCAGGCCGCCCCAGCCACATTTTACTGCGTCCCTTTTGATCGCCAGGACTTGAGATTCCAGCTTTTAAATTAAATTGACACCAAACAAGAGTGCACTCAGTTTTAATGAAGGAGACATCTGATAAGCTTGATCCAGATTTTAGACTGTGTGTTAAACACTTCTGCCAGAGCACTGAGCCGCAGAGCTCCAACATCATGAAAAACTTCTGCTCCTTCAGTCTTTAACCCACATCAGCGCTCATTAGTGTCTGTCCGGGACTGGTTTGTTTTTTCTTTCTTCTCCTCTGGAGTGTTAATTGAACCTCAGCTTGGTGGCTGGTATGAAGGTGAGGATTAGGCCTGTTGTCCTGCTGCGTGCTTTCTCTTCCTGTACGTTCACCTGAGGTCCATTCACATGAAATCACAAAGATCTCAAAGCAACAGAAATGAAAAATAAGACCAGGTTTGGCTTCAATTTCTTATCATATTTTAATATTTTCCTCAATGAACCTCTTTGGAAATGGTCTGTACTTCACAAAAATGCACAAGCTGCTCCTTTCTTTTCTTTGAAGCAGCATCATGTGTTGAACAGTTGCAGCTCCGGTTGTTTTCTGTAGTGTTTCAGCCTCGTCTGATTTCACTGTTGTCCAGATTTACAATCCAGTGACCTGTAAAATTTGGTCTCGAACTGGCCGTAAACATGTCAAGATGACGGCACAGTTGAGTTTCAGAGAGAACAAGTGGAATTCAATACATTAGTCAGGGTCTCTCACACACAAGCAGCAGCAGAGTAATTAATGTATGTGAGTGCAGGCCACTCCAAGGGCAGAGTATTTAATTCAAATTAAATTAAACTGTGTCCTGTTGTTGGCCCCATGGGGACTGTACTCTGAGGTCATGGCTCTGTGGTTTGTTTGATTGGTGTGTGGTACGGACGTGTTGTCTCTCTCTGACCTTGTGTGGACCTGTCAGTGCAGTGTTTGTCAGCAACATGCAAACATGACACTTGTGACAGTTGTTTCAGTGTAGTAGCTCATTAAAATGTTTTTTTTTACTGTTTGTACCGACTGCAGAGGCCTGGCAGAGACAGTTGTTATTTCTGTTTCAGAGCCCAGGATGTTATTTGTGACACAGAAAGATAAAAGTACAAATCCTTCATTTTTTTAGTTCTACACACACACACAAGGGAAAAAAGAGCTGTATATCACATCCTATGACTTAAAACACAAGAGATGATGCAGTAAAAAAATGAAGACGAGCACAAACTTAAGACTGGTTGTATAAAATATCAGTTTGAACATGATGAACAATTCGTGAAGCAATACACTGCATTTATATTAGTTGTAGCTCACTAACATTATTTGAGCTTGGATGTTGGAGAACTTTTTATGTTTGAGTTCCCCAGATATGCACACAACAAAAATAAAGGTTCACTGATTTCATTTCACTATCAGTACCTCATTATCATCCAAAATTCTCATAATATGATTTTTCTGATTGTTTTCTTTTTGCTTCTAATTCAGACAATTTCCTATCATTATTATTATTATTATTATTATAAATATATCAGATTGTTGTTAATTTCATATGTTAACGTCACTTACTGAAATTTAAGGACTTTTATGGCAAATGTGATTGAATATTTCTGTTTTGAGCATACATGAGTGATCACTTGAGAGCTGCTCTTAAAGGTTTTTCTCCTAAGAGCATTTTTACGTGTAATTCTGGGTTCAGATCGCACTGCTTTAAATCCTGAAGCAAACAGCCAAACACGAGGTAAAACTGGGGATACTTATTTTCCAATCAAACTCATTAAAAACTTGTACATTTGCGGAGTGGGTCGCTGGTTGGAGCTGTAAAGGCTCTGAACTGCAGAGGCATCCACAGGCCTTATCCCTCCAAAGTGATTTTTAATTTATGATCTTCCTATTGATCTTGGAAACGGGACCCCGGCTTTGCGCTCTTTGATGTAGTGAGTACTCGTAGCGTACTGATGCTGAATAACTAAGACAGGCCCTGCTGAACCTCATTACCTTCTTACCCAGAGGTCCCCCCCCTCCACCTCCACCCCACAACATGACACACTTCTGCAGTGAAACACACAGCTGCCTCTCAGGGACTATCAGTCGCTCCGGATCACAGAATTAACGTGGTTTTGTTTGAGAGTGGCGCTCTTAACGTGGCACCATTAGACATGTGATGAATGGCTGCTTGAGAGAGCTGTTGAAGAGCGATTATTTATCGCCTCTCCTACTGTCATGTTGATAAATGGTATTTTTATAGTGTTTCCCCTCCCCACAATAACTAGAGGGTGTTTTCATTGGCTCGGTGTTTAACCTGCACATTAGGAGGCGGAGCAGGCAGGATGTAGGTGAGCAGCTGACCTGCTGAAGTGCCTCTGAGCAAGACACGAGTCAATACCAGCTACTGCATGAATCTAATCTGGATGTCTTGTCTCTTTACCCTGGAGCACAGGTGAATATTTATACCTGCTTGTGATTGGTCTGCAGAGCTGCCTGGTAAAGCTGTCGAAGGCCCAGCTTTTCTTTTTATGGCAACTATTTATAAACAGATTGTGTTTTCTCAAAACTGTACGCAGAATTAATACCTCTGCTTGCACTTTAATCGTAGACTTCAATATGGTGTTATTTGAAATGTTGTATTTCACACTTGACAGGTTTCTCAGCAGGTTTCTTCGAGCTGAGCAGTGTTGTTCAACAAAGCTAACCAGTGGCCAAATCGTGCATTTTGGCAACTTGTAAAGTCAGGATGCATCATTTGACCATTTATCAGGTGATTTTCTGAGCTACCTGTAATGGAGCTTGTGTTTATCACTGTCTTTTTGTACCTTCAAGTCCTGGTTTCAGTTAATGAGGTCTGTTTTAATGCTCCATTAGTTTTGTTCTCTGTGAGATCCTGCAATGATGCTGTGGTGAATCCTCTGCAGATTGTCCTATCTTTAGAGGAGGTGCTAACCTCTGGTCCTCTGACAGTGACACCTTCATACACTGTGATCTTTTCTTCACTGGAGGCAGCTCCATGTAGTCATGGATTCGGATCAGACGTGCTGTATTTGTAACTTGTTGCCTACTCTGTCTCTTCTCTCTTCCCAGAGCAGAAAAATCCCAAATATAAATATTTAAATATGAAGAGATGAGTGTAAATAAGTAAAACTGTCATTTCACCAGCGACAGGGAATCAGCGAGGGAGAGGAGCCGGGGTTACTGTCGTGCTGCTGTGGGTGATGTCTCTGTCCCCAGTAATTTGGTCACAGAGTCTTTCTGATCTTTATCCACCATGACTTTGTTGACATTTTCTGGGATTCAACTGGGAGATTTGATGGCAACTTTGTGGTCTAATTAGGCCAGTCTCACCGATTTGTTCTCTCTCTCCCTCTGTCTCTCTCTCGGCAGTCGAGTTATCCCAGTCACTAAAACCCAGAGAAGGCTTAACACAGGAATCCATATATCTCTGTTTGATCATGTTTCTTTACAACAAACACGCCATCCTGAAGGCTCTTTGTCTTCATATAACATTATGTCAGTGGAGTATTTGCTGCTCATAATTCTCCTGACAATTGAAACTGGGCTTCATTAATATTTCAAAGATAAAAAGCAGTACATCTCCCCTCAACAACCTCCAAATAATTTATGCTCTCCGCCGATGTGTGGAGGCCTCAACCTATAGTCAAATGTGGCCCTTGTGTGTCTCTTCTCTGTAGATAATAATGAGCCTGCTTGCTTACATGCCTCAGTTTATTATTGGAACTGTCTACTTCCTGGCTTTGTTGATCTGTCTGGTTGTATATTAGGAAGATGAGCTGTTGTTTACATGCTGAGTGATTCGAGTTTATGAAAGGGAGCTTCCACTTTAAGGTGGAAACTGACGATCGGTACAAATTGGATTTTCAGGTACAGCCTTGAAAACAGAAAACACCCTAGCTTTGTGTGTGTGAGTGTTTTTGATCAGTCTTATGATTTAAAAGCACGAAACTCTCCTGAAGCTTTGAGTTATGAGGTTCATATGATCACATCTTTAATACGGACTCAGCTGTTTTAATTATAATGCCCTGAAGCCTCGCTGTTTCCCACAACTTTCAGTGAATCTGTGATGACTAAACCTCCACTCCTTCAATGTACACACTCTGCTCTGCTCATATTGACGTATGGATCACCACCACCCACCCACCCACACATGCACATACACACAAACAGACACACACACAATGCCGTACACAGCCTTGGCAGTCCTGCAGCCTCAGTGTGTGTTTAATCTTTTCCCTGGCGCCACTTCCTAGCTGAGAGCATTCCTGGCACCCAGAGGCCCAGAGGGGGTCGAGCTCTGGGCTGAAAGCAGTGTCACACTTCAGAGCTGGCACCTCATCTCGTTACCAACCAAGCATCCCCCTTTTCCTCCTTTTTGGCCCCAAAATGCCCCAGCTTTACCCCTCCGTTCCTGAGCGGAGTATCCTTGCGTGGAGAATGACCTCTTTGAAGGATGGTCTGGTCCCTTTCAGGGGAGATTCTCCTCGCGCTCAGTTTCCCAGCGCTGCGTCTACGTCTGGAGCTCTGCCCGAGCTCCCAACCAAGAATGTGAATTGGCAAAGGACCCAATTAAGGCGATGTCTGTCCTTATACACGGCCTAACCTTTAAGAGCCTCTGTTCACCGAGGGCTGTGTTTTTCTGGCTACTGTTGCTGCAGAGTATCAGTTATAATATGACCTGAGTGGATGAAAAGGAAACTGGCTGAGGTAGAAAGCAGATTGTTGTGTGGTAGTTTCTCTTCAGGTTAGGAAGGATTTCAGTGTGAGTCTGTGAAAGTGTCATAACACTCCTGCTTCACTGTACAGCACTTAATACTGTGTTTGTTTCCTACAAGGGCTGATTAAACACTCCTCTGTCTACAACCTGGAATCATAAGAAGCAAAACTGTCAGATTTTCACTGACAGATTCACGTAGACCTCACCTTGACTTCAATAAGCCTTTTGTGTGTGTGTGTGTGTGTGTGTGTGTGTTTCTACCATCAAATGTTTTTCTTACATGGCCGATGACGACTCTGCTGAGATTTCTACGTAAACATCTCAAGGTCATTCAGGTCACTGTGTTTACATCTCCCTGTTCATGTACAAATATTTTTTCACAAATTTATCTCCGGACAGTAATGTAGGTCTGAAAAATCAACTAGTAGATTTTGATTAAAGTCAATTTTTTTAATGCCAAAGATTCTGTGGTTCCAGCTTCTCTGATGTAAATATTTGATGGTTTTCTTATCCAGTTTCTTTTTTAAGTCTAGAACTGCTGGTTGGACCAGACTATAAATAAACGTATGCTGTGGGAAAATGTAAAGGCTATCTCCCACTATTTTCTAACATCTTACTGATTAATTAATAATTATAAACAATCATTGGTTGCAGCCCTATGCACAATGAATCAAAAATATTTTGAATTTAATGTCTTAAAATCACATGTAAAGTTCGCAATAATGCAAAAAATAATTAGCAGATTTGTTAGTCAGACAAAACAAGTTATCAGAAGACATCATCTGTTAAACTGTCTTAAGGACTCAATATTTAACTGTAAACCAGTTCCCAACCGTTTTGCCCTGTGACTTGTGAAACTGGATCAATGTCATCAATACAGATCTGTCAGTGAAATACGAAAGAGAAGAAGAAATAAAACTAACCATTATTTCATTTAACAATCAAGAGATGAGGAAGCGCCGCCTTACTTATCATAGAAACACCCAGCAGATCAGCTGATGATGAAAACAATCAGCAGCTGCTTCTCTGGTTGTAAACTTGTCATCTCTGTGAGAAAGTAAAGAACCTCCAGTTTTGTGCCTTTGTCTTCTCCTCTGTCATATGCAAGTGTTTTCTTGTGTACACAGGTGTGTGTGTGTGTGTGTGTGTGTGTGTGTGTTTTTACAGTAAAGTGTGAATTAGAGGAGTGACCCTGTTTGTGTCTCTCCTTTGATTTTTTTTCCCCCACTTCCTCTGCTAAGGCCCTGTATTATTACTGTTCTGGAAGCGCTTGACTGAAAGCAGAGGGATTAAAGCCGTGTCAAACATGCTTCTCTGTCTCACTTCCTCTATGACCCCCTCGCTCTCTACCCCCCCCTCCTCTTTTTTTTCCTCCCCCCTCCCTTGGCACTCTGTGTTTAAACTCACCCGGTGCCAAACAGGGATCTGGTAACTTTGGGCAGTGCTGTTTGTTTGTGAGTTCTGCTCACAGGTTCTGCTCTCTGGCCAGCTTCCAGACGCCCCAACACAAAGTGGCCCATTGATCATTTTGGAGGGAGAGGCCGAGGCTTGTTTTCATCACACATTTGATTTGATTGGGCCTGTTCTGTGTTTGCTCCTACAGAAACCTACAGGCCAGCGGTGAAAGAAGACAATATGATAGTGGCCTCTTTTTTCTACTTGAGACTGTCCAGAATCAGAAAATGTCAGATTCATATTTATGGTCTATATGGAAAATGTTTAGGCGGTTTTATTCCCCAGACATTAAAAGCTCCATCTGCAGACAATGAGATCAGCTGTTGGTTAGTTATGACGGGAGAACAAAGTGAGATCAGTGAAATGTGACGTCTGGACTGGTTCCGATGTTTAACTGTGACGTTTTCAGGTGCAGAGTTTAGTTTTGGACAGACTCTATGCAAACTGTTTGTTGTGCGACTATGTGACGACCTGGGCTCCTTGTCACTGGGCAGACTTGTACATTTGTTGCATTTGTTTCTCTCTCTGCATGATTTAGAGAATTTAGAGACGCTGTAACAGACAGAGATCTCTAGGTTTTATGCTTGTTAGCGACACACTGAACTTCCCTGTGTGTTCTTTTTGTTCTTCGTGATTGGACAGTTTAGAACGAGGCTGTTTTCATTATAATTTTACTCCTCAGTGAGCAGAGTGCTCTGACTGCTCCTGTCAGTGACTCTCAGCTGAAACTGGATGATAAGCAGTTTTCATTTTTATTGTAAATGTGGTTATAGAAGAAAAACATCAAAGAAAGTAAGTGAGTGTAAATAGAGCACATCATAGGCTGTAGTATGTTCATCATGCAGGGCCTAACATGATGAAACATGATGAAACAGACATCATGTTACAATGAAAACAATAATTTAAATTCTATCCACCAACAACAATGTCTACATTAAGAGTCTGACTTGGTTAATAAAGGCCTAACACGCACATTAATACACTGTACAATCAACACCTACTGTACAATAGTAGACTTTAAATCACCTAATGTCTGCATTCAAAGCCAGAGAATTAAAAACATAAAGGATAAAACATGAACAAGATCCGGTATCAAAGCAACAAGACCACAGACAAGAGATCTGAGCTGAGAAATAATTTAACTGTTGTATTTGAGATTTCAGGCTTTCAGTATGGCATGTATAATGAAGTAGCATCTCTGCTTCCGGACAAAGAAAGGACAGAGCGAGCCGTGAATAAGGGCGTGAAATTGCTGATTAGAAACTTGGAATGTATTGAAAGAAAACGTACACTTGCCCTCTCTCGCTCTTGGCAGACATGTGTCATCTGTCCTGGCACATGAGAAACAGCCTGAAAAACACTTGTCTGGGCCAAAAATATGACTTTAAAAAGCGTTTAGTGTCAGTTCATACACGGTTAGTGACATTGTTTTTGCTTTATTCCTTCAATCTCTGGTATTTTTTGCCACCATGTTGTTAGTCTGTTTACATATGTGGGTCTATGCAAATACCTGGGCCTGGTGTTTCAGGAGCAGCTGCCTTGTAAATCCTCCACCATGCGTGTACCTGCATCTGCCCTGTTGACGCAGCTGCTCCATGTGTTGATACTGCAATCGCAAGTTGCTTTGAGTTTCACAGAATTTAAGTTTATCAACACATCTTGTAATGCAGCAACAGGTGACAGTTTTTGGAAGATAAAAACATCCTGTCATTTAAAAAGGATAAATCTGCTGATATTTGAAATTAAATCCCATGAAAAGACCAAAACCAACGATTTATTTAATCCACTAACAAGTGTTGTCTGTGTAGACGGAGCCTGATGTAGCTTATTCCTCTGTAACATAGTACTCCACTGTTGACTATTAAAAACACATCAGTCAACCACATTATTACACTGAACAACACATAGTTCCCAACAGACACACTGTTTACTGCTGTTTGAGTGTCAGGACATGTTGTTGGTTTTGGTCTTTTCATGGGATTTGTTGACAAATAACAAAACATGAAATATCACCAGCTTTATCCTTTAAGCATGAAAAGTAATTATTGACCTTTAGAAATATCAGTTTAAAGAAGAGTTTACAACCTCTCATCCTCTGTTGTCATGGAAACGGGTCTGTTGAAAAAGTCCATTAGTGATGAACTCTGCTGTGATGTGACATTAGTTTCATGTCTGCTTCTGTCTTCCTCAGATGGCGTCCACTCTGTGTCGGCCCAGTGTCTCCTCCAAGTCACCATCATCACCGATGAAATGCTGTCCAACAGCATCACGCTGAGGTTGGCCAACACCTCCCAGGAGCACTTCCTCTCCCTGCTGCTCGCACAGTTTCTTGATCGGCGTGGCCCGCGTCCTGTCCGCCGCCCCCGAGGACGTCGTCATCTTCAACATCCAAGACGACACGGACGTCAGCGCTCCCATCCTCAATGTCAGCCTGTCTGTGGCCGTGCCCGTGTTCGGGGAGGGACACCAACGACCCGGAGGCCTCGGACACGGAAGCGACAGGCCCGGGAGAGGGGTCGAGAGTGGAGGCGGAGAGTTTTTCGGCTCAGAGGAGCTTCAGGAGAGGCTGTACCTGAACCGCAGCCTCCTTGCCCAGATCTCCTCCCAGGAAGTTCTTCCCTTCGATGACAACATCTGCCTCCGCGAGCCGTGCGAGAACTACATGAAGTGTGTGTCTGTGCTGAAGTTTGATAGCCTGGCCCCGTTCGTTGCATCCGACACCATCCTGTTCAGACCCATCCACCCCATCGCCGGGCTGCGCTGCCGCTGTCCCACCGGCTTCACAGGAGACTACTGTGAGACGGAGATCGACCTCTGCTACTCTAAGCCCTGCGGAGCTCATGGAGTGTGTCGCAGCAGAGAGGGAGGCTACACCTGCGAGTGCTTTGAGGACTACACAGGTGAGAGCCCTCATTTTACATAGACTTAATTACTCATGAAGCAGCATCACCTCATTAACCTATTGACCCCCTTTAGTTACTGTTACTATGTGTGTCAAGCTTTCTGTAACGGCACAGCAAATATGCAGTTTATGGTGATAATGGTGACAGATTCACCAGCTGAATTTGAGCTTCATCTAGCAGGCTGATTACTAGTTACATTTCTAAACTGTCTATTTCAGACTCCCATGAGTCCTCCCTGAATAACATGTCATGCCTTCAAATGCGTAGTGCCGCCAGAAGGTCAAAGGGCACCTCTTTCCTGCCAGACTGTCCACTCGCAGCCTTCACAATGTTAATTTCTTCTCCTTCACCAATATCCCACGGGAGCTTTAATGTCAACATCTGTCCCCTTTCTCTCTCTTTATCGAACCTGGCTCTTTATAGACGCAGACTGTCCTGTGCAGACAAAGGCTGAGTGATGAGTTATTGATTTGATTAACGCTGTTGTAGCTGTAGAGCTGTAAACAGTTGCTATACATATCAGTGATTTTAGAAGTAGATCTGCTAAATGTTATTGCTGTTTATTTCTCAGATTCTGCTGTTTATGATGATCTGTTTTTGCTTTATTTTGCTGCATTTTTCATTTTGTTTTCGTTCTGTCTGTGTTTCTTGAGGCTACTGAATAACCTGTATACCTACGTACTTACTGTATTTACACCTACACTCAGAACTTCATCCTGAGCTGTAGGAGTGGACGGTGTTTCAAAGCTGACGTCCAAAGAGCAGGAAGGTCGATGATATAACAAACTGTGTTTCCTCACTGATGCTTATTTTGGAGGCTGGGGATTTTCAGAGAGAGTTTTACTTTGTGTTGAGTGTTTCGCAGCGAAGAAAACAAGAAACAGCAGTTTCTCTGTCCAGAGTAGTATCGCTGAGTAGAGTAAAGGAAGGAAATTATTCATTATAAATGGCTACGGCACAGATGGAGCATGTCCCCCTGGCTGTGAAATGCCCCGTGGTAAAAATACCTAAGATGAGGAAAAAAATATATCACAAAGCACACAGTGTGTCGAGACGGAGAGGACAGAAGCTTCCGTTTTCAGAGATAATGAAGAATTAATTTATTACTGTTGGCAGCAGAATTGCGAACCAGTTGCAGGAATTATTCAGTCTCTGATCCAAAAATTATTCACATCCTCACAGGGTTAAAGACTGTCTGCTCCCTCGGTTTGTGGTTGAGGGAAAAAGGGAGAAGTTGAAAAAGAGTTTAAAGAGGAAGAGGATTAAAATATGCAAATTTATACAGTATGAATGTTAGAGAAGTTGCCCCGTCTTTTTGTTGAGAGGTTAAGTGGGTCAAATCCTGACTTTTTAATGTGGTTTAGAGTTTCAGCTTGTCTTTGAAGCACCGTGTTGGTTGGTTTGTTATTTGTGTTTATAGAGCAACACTTTACTTTATCCCCCCACTGCTTAGCGTTTATGACCAACATATAAACAGTTTGTAACACAGTATCACGTAGCTGTATATAGTTATGTTCATTCATTTGTCAACAATTATAACTTCTCTGATAAAGCGCCCATAACTGTGATTAAAGAGTTTATTGATGGTTGATACACAGTGTAACAACAGAAAACCTTACAGACTAGAAAAGCATTTATTAACAGCATTTATCTAAACACAAATAGTAATCATTTACAGTAGAAAAAGAGAGAGAAGGAAAGAAAAAATCCTTAACTTAAACACCTCTTAATAAAATATTGCACAGTTCAACAGCAGCACAAACTGCAGCCTCCAAAACGGCCATAAAGTTGAAGCAGAAACATTATAACCATCAAGAAGGAGGATTTATTGCAGCACTGTTGTATTAGGTGTTCCTAATAAACTGAGTGTTTACAGCATATAACTGGTGACTTGGGGGTGTATTATATTTGTGCACATTAAATATCCTAGTTATTGTTGTTTCAGTAACAGTCATTTTGGGACAGAATCATTACATTTATATTTCATGTGCAGGTGTTCAGCAGCTGTGCGCTCTGAAGGACCACTTCACTTCCTCCTTTTTAAAACTCTGATTTGAGCTGAAAAGTTATTACTTCAACTAAAACCACCAATTCCATTTACTGGCAGAGGAAAGGTTTTTCCTGTTCAAAAAACAGAAGAATTAAACTGCGGTGCAGAAATTGACGTCGTTGTGTTTGTGCTCTCAGTAATGGCATCGTTTCCATTATTCCTCATCAAACATTAAAAGGTTTTTTTTCACCTATTTATGCGGCTGTTTATCAAGCCTGAAATAGTGTCGGCGTTTGAGCGTGTGGGCTCAGTCACTCAGAGTCCAGGTTGAGTGCCACTTACATATTCTTATGCACAGGTGTGGGTGTTGGAGCTGAAATGCAGGTGCTTTTAACGTGAATCGGCAGAGAGTGAATGTGTGAGTGGGTGAAGCGGGCATGTTTTCGTTTGGTTACACTTAAAGCGACATCGACTGCAGTTTGCTACGTTGATTTCCATCAGCTGTGGGGGTTTGGACCCTGGTGCTGTTAGAGGTACCTGATGTGCCTGAATGTGGTTCTGTAGTTGATGATGTAAGATCTTCAAATCACACTGCCAGACTGTTTGATCCAACAAGGTCGTTCAGGCAGGTCACATTTGATGTATTTTCCTCTGTGATCTGCAGCTCCCACTTTTCTGCTCCAGCAAGTCGGGCTCATCAAGTCTTCAAACTGTGGTGGGGCTCAGTGTGTGTGAGCACAAAATGTGTTTCGGGTGGGTAGCTAAGTGCTGAAAAGCTGCGATTATGTGTGTAAGAAAGTTGGATGAACAATCTGTGGCGTGTTTATGTGTTAATGGTACATAGATGTGTGTGTGTGTGTGTGTGTGTGTGTGTGTGTGTTTGGGAGCTGTTGGACCGTAGGCGTTGCCAGATGGTAGCAGGAAAGAAAATGAAAAAAAATATAACAGCCATCATCTCTGTGAGTGAATGATTTGGCTCGGCTGAGTCATGTAGACATCAAACAACAAGATGTTATCCACCTTTAGTTCTCACACACGTTTGTCTTAAAACACACAGACAGGAGTAACACTCATCTATTAAAGACTCAACGACTGTCTGTATGAAAATGACTGCAGGCCTAACTGTCCACCTTTTCCCTGTGTGATATCAATGTTATTTTTTTTCTCCTCTGGTAATTCATTTGATAATTGAGGATATATTTGTGGGGTTCTAATGTGCACAGAAGAAGCTTTTGGATCAAAAACTGGCAAAATGTTCACACTCCAATTTTCAAACCTCCTCACGTCAGTGTTTGAAATTAACACCTGCCAAACACTGAAAGCCACTACAATTTGCCTCTGAGAGATGGCATTAATTTTAAAAAATGCTGCCAGACACACAGGCCTTGTTGAAATGAAATGAGAGCATTTGATTGCCTTAGTTATGTACAGGCTTGTCAAGAGCTCGAAATATTCTCGTAAAATTCATTCTGCTGTGCTTTGTGATTTTAATTTCCAAACCACAGCAGTAAAGATTTATGCTACACTTACAACATCAAAATGTGTTTGAAGAAACATAAGAAAAGAGAGTCTGCAGGCATGCAAGCAGCTCTGTGAGGCTCTACTTTGGCACAGTGGTGTTTTGAGCTAAAAGCTAACATCAACATGCTAACACTAAATGTCTTTTTTTTAGTCATTTAGTCATAAAGCAAAGAACTGGACAGCTTAAAATGTCTACATGAAAAGTTACTATGATGCAGCTGCAGAGACAATGAAGATCTGTCCTAAAGTTTATGGTGATCCATGCTAATAGTTTATCATCAGATTAGTCAAAAGATACTGCTTTGGGTCATTTTTGTTGATGTCCTGTTTAAATTAAGTTAGTGAGAAGTGTTTCAGTGTGTTTGCTCCTCAGCTTCTACATGACCTATAATGCGATAAGGAGATTTGATCACAGTCACAACTCGAGGTCATGTGTCTGTCGTGTTATTGATCACCTTGTCTCATTATTCACCTTCATAATCCTGAGTGTTTGCAGAAGCTCTTTGACCGTCCTCACACCGACCTCCTCGTCAACACAGGAATCATCAGTGTTTGAACAGACCGAGTCTCTCAGCTCTCAGCTCCTCTGAGCTTGGTGCTGTTGGTTTTGCCCGGAGGGATCCACCCGGTCTGTTTCGCTCAGGAGGGAGAGCTGATGCTCTGCTGTTACCTAGCAGCGTAGACGCACCTGTTCAGGTTTAAGATCTCTGAGGAAACCTTGTCTGCAGGAACAGTTTGCACACTCAGGTGGTGCACAGTTTCACTACGACTTCTGATAACTCTCTTGTAAGGTTTAATTATGCAGTATCAAACAACTGAACACTGCTCTTGATTGTTTACCGGTCTTAGACAAATAAGAGCTGGTGTGGATTTTTTTAAGTGTGAATATCTGCAGCAGTGGCTTGAATTTCAGGAAGCAGGGTCAGTTATTAGTCTTATTTGTCACATTTTGTTTATTCTCTGTGTGAAAATCCTCTGGGATCAATTTAGGATGAACTAGAGATGATAAAATGCAGCAAAGACATTTTGAGAGCAGATAAACGGACACATTTAACTTTGTATTTGAGAAAAACAAGAATAATTTTGCTGATGTGTGGGCAGAAGTGTTAATATTTAAATTTATATTCCATGGTGTGATTTGCTTTAATGCACATAGTTTCTTTTAACTCAGTTTCAAAGGTAAAGTTTTGTGAAATATATCTTTTAATCAATTCAGTCACAGTATCTACAGTTCAAATACAGTCTATATGTTTGACATATGAACCTATGGATATTAAAGAGCAGAGCTGCTGTCTAAATAAAAACAGGATCTCTAGGTGTCTGTGCGATTTGCTGCCTTAATGATTCATGCTGGCAGCAGACAGAGTGTGGGCGCTGGGATGGACTTATAGGGCGATGTAAATAGAGCAGAGGAGATGTGTTTGAATTATTGATCAAGTTATTTAGTGGATGTGTGACTGTTTGAGCCGTCGCCGCCCCGCTCTGTGTGCTGCTCACCTGGCAACATAAAGCTGCCGTTGTGGTGGAGACGTCCCATAGGTATCAACTAAACACTGATGAGCATTTTATCTGGCATCAGCAGTGAGGTGCAGGTGTCTGAATCTGCAGCAAAATTAACTGTTAAATGTGTATTTTCCTCAGTGAAGTCCATCTCAGCGTCTGAGACTGAAATCCCACTGAATGTGTCAGATGGTAATGTTTGACCACCGTGACAGTTTAAAGAAACATAAGTAGTTTATTGCCTACAGCGCACTGCTGAATTAATAACGAGGCAGACAGCACAGTAACAGAAAGGTTTTATTTTCCAGCTGGCTGGCCAGCAGTGGCTATTTGTCATCAGGAAGCATCAGTAAGAACATGACAGGCTGACAGAATCGGAGGGGCTATTATGCTCCATCTTGTTATTTCTGGAACAGAGTGACACAGAGACATGGCACCCTGACATATCACATCTTTTTACTCCACTTCAGAATAAGACGTACTTATAAAGTTGTCACTGACGCCTTTATTAATGGTTAAAAAACACATTTAGAGCTCAGAGATGCCTGGTTGTGGACACACAAGGCAAAGACACCGTCATTAATAAAACCCTCAATTATAAAAGGTAGAGGGTTTTCCCACTTAACAATCAAGCCTGTAGTAATGCTGGTAAATGTTTAACAAAAGGTTTTGTCTCAATGCTCTGCTGCGCTTTTCCTGAAAGTGGGAGGTCAGAAGTTCATCGGAGGAGCTCTCCTTTGTGAATTTAAGATCCACCCCAACAACCTGCACACAACCTGGCAACAGGTTCACCAAACTATATAGCATGAATTAATCATTTGCCAACATTAACTGAAGTGCAGCTGAAAATTAAGCTGCTTCAATCTATAGTTGTAAAATCAGTAATTGTACAGAGTCATTTTGCCTTTGGCAGTTAGTCTTGCTTTATTTTGTTTTGTTTGGACATTGTCTTTGTAAAGTGTCATTGGGTCTCGTGAAAGGTGCTATATAAATTTAAGATATTATTATTATGATGATGAACAGATGCTTTAACGTCTCAACCAGCATCTGTTGAGTTCAGTTTGAATAGACGCACCCAGACAACAGCATCAAAACAAGAGGAAAAAGAAACTTGCTTTCAGTGGGCTGTGAATAGAGTGATTAATAGACACAGAGTAAATAAAAGGCCTGTGTATCAGTGGTGTTGGATGAAGATGTGGGGTCGCTGTGTGTGTGTGTGTGTGTGTGTGTGTGCTAGTGTTACAGTAGTGCTGCACACAGCGGAAGTCTTCCACACTGCTGGCTGAGAGGCTTTGACACAAATTCCAGCTCACGCATGGGAGAGCGAGCGGTCTCGCCTGAGCAACTGCTGCAGCCTCCCATCCCGAGGATCCAGACAAACGCCACATGCGAGCCTGGGCCGAAAACACAGAGGAGAGGGAGGACTCCCTCTCGCAGGGTCTCGCTGTCTGTCGCTCTCTCTGTGCATCCAGCGCTGTGCTGCTCTTCCTCTTCGCAGTGATCGCTGTTCGATTCTTGCTTTGTTGGCCTGATGTGACCCAAAGTCCTGTGTCTCACTGCACTGCTCACAGTTCAGCTCAGTTTGATCTGGGGCTGCAGCTCATGGTTACTTTTGTCATTGATAATTGTAAAGTGATTAATCGTTTATTACAGTTGTCGTTCAACAGTCCAAAATCCAAACATATGCAGTTTATGTCATAGGAAAAAAAAACAGCAAACATTTCCAGTCAAATTAAAATCAAATTAAAATTGTTGATTGACTTATTGATTGATCATCTAATTGTTTCAGCACTAATGTGATCGATGCTGCAGGTATGGTGTGTGTGAATCTCTCTGTCCCAAATCAACTCAATATCAATCTCCATGAACTGTGTGTCTTTGAACTCATCAGTAGCTCACTGAAATTTAACTCACTGGTAACACTTTATATTAGGCTACACTTATTCACCATTAACTAGTTGTGTATTAGTTCTTAGAATAGAGAACGTGTGTGGGTTAATAAGTGTCAAACTACTAACAAATTATTTATGATCAAGACCTGACTTTGGAGCAGGGAACATATTCTGAGTTACAGAGACTTTATAATGTAAATCATCAAAACAGATTTACTTTAAAAGAACATTTCAGTAAATCAGTTTTGGACCAATTATGACTTGCAGGAAACATCTGCTTGGTTTTTGTTTCTGAGCATCATTGTAATGTGGGACGTGTCCATGGCCTCGTGGTTAAGACACATATCACGTAACTGCATCATCTCTGTTTTGACTGTGCATGATGTACCTTCCTCTCTCTCCCCACATTTACTCTCTGTACCTCACCTCTCACTGTGCAATAAAGGCAAAAGAAAAAAGAAAAAAAGATAATCACAAGAAAAAAAGATAATCACAAAAAAAATCACTGTAATGTAATAATGAACTCACAGAGTGTCTCTGCGGTGTGAAGAAGCTGACAGCAGTCTGCAGAAACTGCAGTCATTTTGTCTGATGGCTTCAGAGTCTGCATGCACGAACACCTCCGACTCTCTGCTTTGAGCCGTCATGTCGTCCCACTGAATGTGAATGCAGCACAAACTGCAGCCGTGGTCCCAGGGGGTGGGGAGAGGGGGAGTCATGCTGGGTGTGACACAGAGGGGAGAGAAAGATTGAAACCCAGTCGAAGAGAAAACAGTGTTTGTGATTTAAAGTCAGATTTCCTGTGGTTCACTTTTTCAACAGTGTCATTATTTATTTTTCTTCCAGTTCTGTTTGTTTGAAACTGTACAGCTGTAGATTTCACACTCACTGATATGAGGTGGATAATGTTTCACTCTATAATGGCTCATATAGGAGACAGAAAGAAAGCATATGTCAGTGTGGAGCCCCTGAGGTGGAAGC
Organism: Lates calcarifer; assembly: GCF_001640805.2. NCBI lineage: Eukaryota > Metazoa > Chordata > Actinopteri > Centropomidae > Lates > Lates calcarifer. Next base: position 23,030,127 of record NC_066844.1, on the reverse strand, counting down.
CACAGGGACGACTGAGGCGATGTTGCTTGTCACAAACAATATTAATCCTCATTTCTCTCCACCTTTTCTCCTCCTCCGTCACCCCCCTTTCCCCGTGTGTCCAGGTGAGCGCTGTGAGCTGTCGTCTCGCTCCGGCCGCTGCGCCCCGGGGGTCTGCAAGAACGGCGGCTCCTGCGTCAACCTGCTGGTCGGCGGGTTCAAGTGCGAGTGTCCGCCAGGCGGCTACGAGAAGCCCTACTGCGAGATGACCACGCGCAACTTCCCCCCGCACTCCTTCCTCACCTTCAAGGGCCTCCGCCAGCGCTTTCACTTCACCCTCTCTCTCACGTAAGCACCTCCACTACCACCCCCTCCCAAGCTGCGCCATCACCTGCATCACCTGCCCTGCTCCATCGCTTTTCAGTAATCTGTGATTCACTCCTCATCCACCCCCACATCATCCTACCTACCTCTGCATTCACGCTTTCTCCACTGAAGTGTGCCCGCCCTCCCCTCACATTTATGTAACCATAATGGTGTTTAATAGCAATAATGGGATCACTGAACAACAGCCATCTTCTGTAGAGCCACTTTGGTGTCAGATTATATCATCTGAGCTAAAAATACAGAACTGCTGCTAAAATATACTCAGTATTGAAGGTGTGTATGAAGTGCAGCTTGTGCTCTAAGTGTTGAAGAGAAGGTGAGCGGGAAGAGGGGAGGTGTGTTTTTGGAGAGAAGACTTGCATAACATTAGGATGTTAATCCTTCAGCCAAGAGTGAGTCTGATCTTATTACAGTCAGTGTCACTGGTCACGTTGAGCTGTGAGTCCAGCGCCTGGCCTATTTCAGCACAATCTCCCTCATCAAGGTGAAGCCTGATGAGAGAGGCCGTCTTTGGATGAGTCATTACTGTAGAGTGGGAGTCTTCTTAGTCATTTTTCAAGAGTTAACTTCCCTTTTAATGTCAGTTTAAGTTAAGTGTATTCTTGGTGGTTTTTCTTTCGTTCTTTTTTTTTTTTTTTTTTTTTATATTTCTTTAGTCATTTATTTTCAGTTCTTGTTCTCTAAGTCTCTAACACTTTGGGGAAAATAGTCCATGTATTCTTGGTGTTTTGTATGAACAGTGTAGATGAAGTGAAATCACATCAAATCAATTTTATTTGATAGTCCAGTAACATAAATTAGTCTCAGAAGGCTTTGCTACCTGTGAGGCAACAAATGACTCCCTTTATACTGAGGCTTCTGATTTGGAAAAGGACAAATTATTTGCTTCATTTGCCTGTTTAATGCATCTTTTAAGGAATAGTTCAACATTTTAGAAAATTCATTTGTTTGTTTTCTTACAGAGTGTAGAGAACTAGAGTGAGTGTTAGAGCGTGCTGCTCAATTTTGTTCCCTTTAGACAGAGCCAGGCTACCTGTTTCCCTGTTTCCCTGTTTCCAATCTTTATTCTAAGCGAACTGGCTGTAGCTGCATATTCACCACACAGATGCAGGTAGTAGTATCATATTTGGCAAACTATTCCTTTAACTACCATTAAGGTGGCAGGACTAAATATTGACCCCTTTCTTTCATGCCACACCCAAGAAAAAATACGAGAAGACTCAGAAGAAATTTCAGTTCAGACTATTTTCAGACTGGAAAAAGTTATGACATGAGAAGTGTAAACAGAGGTGCCATTGCTAACGTTGGCACTTTCCCTGAGAGCTGGAGGTGCTACATCTCATGCCATAATTAGCATTTCATGAAAATAGCGAAGATTTGAGCCCGTGGTTCCTCCTCCTTTCTGCACAGCACAAAAATCTGTCTCATGCAATTTTCATTACGTTAGTTTTAAAAGCAGACAAGATAGTTTTAGGTCAGTTTCTCTTTTTGCAAGATTTCATTTTTGTTGTTATTTCACCTCATGGCTGTAGCTGTGAACACAGTCATAGTTCTAGTTTTACTAAGCAAAAGTTACTGAAGTAATAATAAGTTCTTCATCTTCACCTTCTTTGTAAAATGTAATTTCTCAGAGACAGGGTTGATTTTGCCATATATGTCTAATTTCTTGCATCTGATAATCCTCTGAGCGTTTTGTAGTGGGGGGTGGGGGTGCTTCAGAAATGAGCAGATGAGCTGTGAATACTGAACACATGCAAAGACAGCGGGACTTCCAGTCTGCATGAATCCTCCATGTGATGAAATGTAATCAACGATAAAAGCTGTCCGTTCTGTTTGATATCTGTCACAACAAGTGACAACAAGTATCACCTCTCGGATGGTATCACAGGGATTGTGTCCTGCCATTTTGCTTTACTTATTGTAATTCATGTCACCTTAGACGTGCTCGGCAGGGGTTGGCACTCACAATGGCTGCCGGTGGAAATAATATCCCCCTTGTGAGCTTTATGGACCCGGCCCTCCTTAAAGCGAGGTTCAGGTGACAGTCTTTTTTGATTGAGAACTGCTCAAACCAGTTTTGAAAGCGGTCTACATGTCACTGGCAGGTCAGAGAAGCTGTGAAGTAGCTGCTGTCTAAAAGGCGCTGATACAGAGAGCTTGAGGCAGGTGAGGTCAACAAGTGGCTCTGTTACCTGAGCCCCCGCCGATCGGGTTTCTCTCAGAAAGAGCTTGTGTTATGATGGAGCGGCTCAGGATGTGGATCTTGTTCACTCGCAGAGTGACAGCTAATTTTAGGTCTCTTTCTATCACAGCTTTGGCTCTGGAGCTCTGCAATTAAGGCTGAGATTTCACACAAAAAAGCACAGAGTGTGATGGGATCAGCACTAGATCTGTACAGATTATGACTATGATATTTCACTTTTACGTCTTTATGTCTCTGATACTGAACTGTGGCTGAACTGAACTGACTGCCGGCACTTGAGGCTGATGTCATTAGTTTTGCAGGCGTTTTGTCACAAACTAAAGTACTGAACAAATTAAAATTATCAAGTGGTGATGACACTAGATGAAAATTTAAAGCATCACCAGCGTTATTACAGTACACCACATGGGGACCATGAATGTCTGCACAGAAATGTCATCTGAATCCATCTAGAAGTTGTTCTCTTCTCTTCTTTCCCAGCACTTCCTGGAAAGTGAACCATCATTATTTCACACTTACAGGTTGTAAAATCAACACAGAGCTCTTTTTTTTTTTCCTCCCCACTGCACACATCTTATGTATTGCAGCATGTTAGCATAGCGTGACATGGTTCCCTACATAAGGGCAGACTGGTTGTTATTTTTACTGATGGGTGCCTAATGTGGCACACAGTGATGCCCATTGAGTCAGTGTTTAGTTCTGGCTGATTACCCTCATAGTTCAGAGGGCTCAGGAGATGCAGGGGGGCAATGTGGGGCAGCCTTTTAAATCGATACGTCAAAGACTAGGAAGCTCACTGAAGAGAAATAGACTCCGGATCATAATTCCAGTTGGCGTTTTGTTTTTTTAACTGGATGTATAGTAGCTGTCTGACTCTGTCTCTGTTGGTTACAGTGTTATCAGCTGGAGCATCAGCATCCTCTTTCCTCTGAGGTCGTGATTATCGTTTTCCTCAGTAAGCAGGTCAGCGGTACCGTGCCCTCTGGCTCCTCTGCAGCTCAAGAATACTGCACGAACAGCATTGTGTACAGTATAGCCTCAAGCCCTGAAGACTGAAAGAGGCGGGGGAGAGAGCGGCTGCTCATGTTGTCTGAGAGCATGTATAGATATTCTTCCTCTAGAAAAAAAAAGACTGCCTTGATGGTAGAGAGAAGGAAGTCACACTAACTTTGTGGTTTTCAGTGTTTTAAAACACAACTAATCTGGGAAAATAAATCTGCATGTTAATGGAGTAAATGACCAGAAGGTATAGATACATGCCTCACAGCTGGCAGATGTGCACAGGAGACTCATTGTTGGGCCCCCTGTGGGCTGGATAATGAATAAATCCAGTAGTTAGGACTAGATTTTTTTATTTAACACACTTTCACGTATCTCAGTGACCCATTTCCACAGGATCAGATTTACGACCACAGACCACAGCTGACAGGTATGGCGTGATATTTTTAAACCGTGTGCTCCACCACATACTTTGATCCCAGTTAGAGAGCGAGGCGCTTGTCATCAGTCTGGTTCCAGAGTTTGAACTATGCATGTGCAGATATATTGAAAATGTGCATTAATATGCGAAGATCATGCGACACGACAGCCCTGGGGGCACTCTGGTTTCACCATCGAGATGCAAACAGAAATCTGAGACTGAGGCTGTGGTTACAGCACTGGCAGCTGTCTGTGTTCTCCACCATGAGAAAATAAATTTTGTAGCTGTCGTCACCATTACTCTGAACTGTCTTTCCCCGTGCACTTCTTCCTTACTTGCGGTAATGCGTCCCCCCCACCCTGATGCTTTGACATTGCCCTAGTTTTCCATCTTTGTGTTGTAGTGTGTCCTTAAATGTGGCTTTGTGATATCTATTCATGGCACGCAGATTCTGTATTCCTTGACTGCGTCTGGGATGCAAATATAACTCTTTTTTTAATCTAACTTGACCTCATGCTCACGATTAACCTCATTATCTGTTCAGTGATCTTTGCAAAACCTCAGCATTGTTCAGTCTTGAGCTCATCTTCACGATAGTAAATTACACGTCACACTGCATCACTGTGTGAGGAGAAAACAAGGTGAATGTGAGGGGATAGTGTGGATATTTTTAAATAGGCCAAATCAGACCACTGCCCTCTTTTCTTTTCTCTTGTTTTTTCTCCGTTAACATGGAGCACAGGCATGGCTGACAGCATATGCTTTTACAGTACATGTTAGTACTCATGGTGTTTATTTCCTTACATTTAAAGAAGGGTGTTACTGTAATTTTTTTATTAGTGGCAACAAATCCTGTGCAAGTCATAAGACCTTTTGTTACTGCTCAAGACTTGTATGTATATATACATGTATATAAAAAACCTGGATACAATTAGGTACTTAAATTTGTAAAAAGCCTCTTTTATTTGCTAAAACATCTGGACACTAGTTTGCAGCAAACATTACTCAAACAGGAGACTAATTTCTTGTGTGGTTTAATACACATTTGATGCTCTAGCGAGTGTTTGCAGCAGCAAGATGATGAATAAAGTAGAGTGTCCATGTTTAGTGAAATGAAGGAACATGTCAGCCAGTGTATCGGTCACTTATTTATTTGTTTTTAGTAGTTTTTGGGAAACAGTGGAGCTCAATGGCACAATAAGGAATACAGAGGGACCATATTTTTGTAGGAGCAGTCAATTAGCTTTATTGCATTTCTGGAAAAATGTAGAATATCACCATACTTATTTGAAGTATAGGGTGAACAAAGACAAAAAATACATCCACAAAATAGTGATGAGTTTAAAATGTGAACAAAAATGTAACCCCTTTTTTTTTCCAGATTTGCCACCAAAGAGCCTAACGGCTTGTTACTCTACAACGGCCGCTTCAACGAGAAACACGACTTCATCGCCATGGAAATCATCAACTGAGCAGATTCAGCTCACCTTCTCTGCAGGTACAGCAGTTATTAGCTCATTCATTCTTAAATTATTTTGTTTCAGCCTCATACTGAGTGCTGCGCAGTCATTCACCTCTTTCTGCGTTTCACAGGTGAGACTAAGACCACAGTTTCCCCTCACATCCCTGGAGGTGTCAGCGATGGCCTGTGGCACGTGGTGGAGGTTCACTACTACAACAAGGTATGACAATGAAAATTAATCAACAGAAAAACTTTTCCTTAAACACAGTGAATTTGCAGATTTGCCTGGTTCATGATTAGATTTTAAGATCTTAGTTTTCATTTGTTCATTTCTCAAGAACATCCAAAGTGTTGTCTGCTTGTTAAACATCTGCATTTTAAACAAAAACAAAAAAACAAAAACTATTCCTATAAACAAATGTGAGCATGGTGAGCCCTCACTTTATTAGGATTTGGTTTTAGCTTCAGTTCATTTCCTGCCTTTTATCTGTCTGCTGCTGCTCTCCTCTTCAGGTGTGGCAGCTCAGTGCCAGACAGAGTTATTTAAGATATTCAGAGTGAAATCAGGTCACAGGTTTGATCCACTGCAGGTGACAGACTGTAGTTTTCATGTGGAGAAGTCTGCAGTGATGACTGGCAGCTGACGTACGTTCTCATAGGTCTTTAGGACGTCCATAGAGGACTAACTGTAGTGGGTGTAAACCCGAGCGCAGACAGGAAACCCCGAGCTGTGTAAGTTTGTTGTTCTGCCTCTTCAGTGCTGCTGCTCTGTCAGACTGAAGAATCGCTGCTGACAGGCTGATGATCTGGAAGAGAGCTAACGCTCCAACAAGACACTGACGGAGGGAGAGACACAGACAAGAGAGTGAAGGGAGGGGCGCAAAGGGGGGGTTAATGAATGAAAGCCAGAGAGTGGGAATCCACTGTTTTTCCAGACATGCTCAGATAAGACTAAATATGTTCTGACTAATACATTTCTCCATAAGAACATCGCAACAACTCGCCCACTGGAGGAATGTATGGAGCTGTTGTCTCTGCTCTCTCAGTGCTTTTCCCACCCAGGACCAATGCACAGCATGTCACATTTTAGTCTATTGAGGAAGTCACTTTGCATCATAAAGATGTTGCCAGGCAACACCCCCGCTGCACACATTTTCTCTTCAGTGTATGACAACATGGCCATGTCAGATTTCAGCCAGCAGAAGTGATGAAGGGGGAGAGACTTGTCGACTTTTGGGTAAAAACGAGTTGGCTCTTTGCCAACAAGACATTATAGTCTCATTAATCACTTTTGAACCAAACCCCAAAATCTAATGATGCTTTGATGCTTTTGTTGTTTCACTGACCTGGAAGTTTTACCATCTGTAAGTGTGCTGCATCTTTGAAGAAGTCATTAACCTGGTAATGTGAGGTTTGCATATCGGTGCATCTGCAGTATCTGTTTTTTTGGCCACTTGTGAGCAGCAGAAACCAGCTGTGAACGTAACATTGACATAGCCTCACCTTTTAAGTTGACAAATAGTTGTTATTTACACATCCAGCAGACATGGAGCAGGGCTGTTTTTCTTCTGCTACTTGTGTTTGAGGGAATTAAACTCTCTGTCTTCGGTCTCTACCAACTCTTGTCAGGCTGTTTAGCTGCTCAATGTTCCAGTCTCTAACTGAGTGTTTGGTGCTGATCAGCCAGTGTACAGAGGCCAAGTGAACCAGAACAGTAAAGTTACAGCTTACTTATGAGCAAAACTTGTATAGCTGATACGTGATAGTTCAGGGTTTATCTTTATGAGTGACCTCTTTCCCACTCTCACATTGTCATAAGAATATTGATATATTATTGTATATTTTTAAAGTGAAATCAGTGTATTTGTTACAAGTGTCCAGGTCCAGCTGCAGTCTCGCTGCTCCAGCTGAACTAATCCTCCTCATGTTCCACATCCTGTAAGTTGCTGATGTAGAAACATGGCTCCTCCCACTAGAGGTATCCCACGGTTGGCTCACTCTGACCCATCCCTGTCCGCCGGGGGTGGGGCAGGGTGAGGCGGGGAGGGGGCATTTTAGATTGAAATGTGGCTTTCAGGATGGTGGGGGACTGTGGAGAATGGCAATGACCGCTGCCTTTGTGTTTGGCTCTGCTTCCTTTGGGACCACGGGCAGTGAATGATGCGGCCCCGGGGAAGGTGCCCCTCTCTCTCTGTTCTCCAGCGACGATAGAAAAGTGGAGCAGGAGAGGAGCGAAAGGAGGGTAAAGAAAAGCCCAGAGAAGTATTGACTCGGGCTTTGAACGGGGACGCTGCGCTTCAGGGCCGACCCCTCTTGTTGCTATGGTATTTCCAGTCAATCTTAGACCCCATATTTGTGTTGCCTTCTGCCATGATCCTCCTGCGCAACCCCTGTCGCCCTCTGTGACAGGGAACTCATATTCCCATAATCCCCTGTAACAGCGGCTGAGAGCGCTGTTTAATGTGGTCCTGAGCAAATATGTGTGTTCCAATCAGTTCTGACAGGACAGGGTTTTGTGCAGCAGAGTGACGTCCTGACAGACAGTCATTATTGGAGAGTCAACAGCCGTGACTGATGACAGCAGAGGTCAGTGAAAGGAGCGTCCAATCTGGAGCGCTGCCTGTTTCAGAGCTTTCACAGAAAACCGTGGAAAAGAGCATGTCGGATGATTTCACCTTTGGCAATTTCACACGCCGTGTTTGCTTGTTTCATCATCAACAAATTTGTAACAAATTGGCCGCAAGGAGCATCGACTGAAAAGTAAAGACCACCTTCAGTCTCTGTTTCCGTCCATTTAACATTTCAGAGCTGAACAGAGAGGAGTTTCACAGTCAAGAATAATCGTTGGGACTTCCTGTGGGAACGGTGCTCGACAACAGGGCCTGTTGTTGAAATGGTAGAACATTCAAAATACCTGTGCACAGCCGGAGACTGTCACCGAGCTTCTCGGAAAAATAATGATCATGTTTTCAAGAAGCAAACACAACAGCTGGATCTTCTTAGATGACTGAACAGCTTTCAAGTGAATCAGTCGATCTTGGAAATATGACTGAGAGAGTTTTGGTCTGGTGGTTTGGTCACATGAGCTAGAGAAGAATGAGCTGGCATGGCCATTAAACTGATCATAATAATAACACCACAAACATCTGAGACTGTTTTCATCCTGTATTTTCCTTGTCTGAACTCATGGAGACGTTATAAGACACCACTAAAAAATGTTTAGTGGTTTATGCTTTAAGTATTTTAGCTGTAATTTTAGCTATGCTAGCAGCGTAGCTCTATAACCTGATTCAGTCGATCCACCACTTTTGTCTGAAATATTTCGAAAACTAACAGAAGGATCGACATGAAGCTTGATACAGACGTTCATGGTGTCCTGAGGATGAATCCTAATAACTTTGCGCACCCTGACTTCTCCTCTAGTGCCACCAGCTGGTCAAAGTTTTCAGAATATTTGGTGCAGACATTCATTTTCTTGTTCCCAAGAGAATCTGTAACTTTCTCCTCTCCTGTGAAATGTCACAGTAACTATTAGATAGACTGCCTTTAAGTCTAATGAATAAAGCTGCCCTCTATTCGTCTTCTACTCTGTCACATCACAGCGAGAGCTGACGTTTCTGTTTCACAAAGAGTGATGACGTGTTCCAGGTGAGGTGTTGTTGTGTGAGGATGGAGTAACTCAGCCAGATGGTTTAGGGTTAATGTTGGTCTCATCTCATTTATAACACTGTGATCACAAGACACAAATTGAGCGCAGGAATGTAACTAACTGCAGCCTCTTAGTGACAGACTCCTATTATTAGAGGCTCACAGAGATTTAATCTAATCTACTCAATGAGAGAATCATGTGAGAGAAATTCAATTGTGGCAGTGCTTTAGGCCAAAATTATATTTGTCATTTCCATATCGCTTGCTGTAGCGTGTTTTGTCTTAATAAACCTACCATGATAGAGCTGCTAAAGCTGTTTCACCAGCCAGTGAAATCTACAGTATATCTGTAGCTGGGTGTCTTTTCTGCAGGCTTTTAAATTAAGGGATCAGACAGCAAAGACAAAGGCAGTCAAAACAGCAGAGCGATCAGGAAATTATAATTCCTGAGGCTTATGAAGACAGTGGTGAGGGATCTATTTTAGAGATCTAAATAGCCAGAAGATAAGAACAGAAATCTTATGTGTGTTTTCAGTCCATCAGCAATCAGCCGGCTCTTCATATCATCTCTGCACATGAGATGAGCTAATTCCTGCTAAATCCTGTCGGGCCAGCTGACAGCTCAGCAGCCCGTCCTCGCCTGCAGGCGGCCCGGTCGCTCAGCTGTGCACGATGGCGGTCGTTTGCTCTCTCTGCTCTCAGCTTGTGACACCAGCTTGAACCTACACTTAGGGTTAATATGAGCTCTGCGTGACCTCAGCCACACTGGCCAGTTTGAAAAAAGGTCGCAACCTTTTATTGACAGGATCATCATTCTCTCCCCCGCAGACCCCTCCTCCTTTTGTTGCTCCCCCTCCTATTGATTTCTCAGACAATGAAGAAGATCCTTTGTCGACAGGGAAGATGTCCTGCAGAGAGCAAACCCTTCTCCTGTGTGTGTGTGCATCAATCTGTGTGTGTTCGCTCACCAGCCGCTGCCTTTAGCTCTGACTGTTATGATGTGAATTATTAAAATACGCAACAACAGCGAGCTGCAGCTGAACAGGGTTTGAACCCGAGTGTGATGCTGAATATTACTTATTTAGTGGTTGTTTTCTGGTTTAAAAGCTCCAGTTTTTAATCAGCCACATTAAGATTTGTACAGATTAACAGTGACTGAGATTCCCACAAATGTGTGCACTTCTTTATGGATTAATCCTTTTTTAAATGCTGCAGAATAATGAGGTATTTTCATAACAACCCCTCTCACAGTGCTATTTATAAATACAAAGTGACCAAAATACTCCAGCATTTTAAAAATAGAAGCATGACACTACGGTTTCTGATTTTCCTGTCAAATCTCTCTTGAATGAATATGATGCTATAAGGCATAAAGCAGCAATGACTTTCTTTTATCTGTCCATCTAAATCAAGCTGTTTTTTCTTGTTTCCACTGAGCTATAATGAGCTGTGTGCGTATGTATGGAAACTACTTAAAATAAAACTTTATTATTATTCTCTGATTAATTCTCAAAACAAAACAAAAACATAGATTTTGCTGTTAAATCCTCAGTTGGATGGAAAGAAGAAGAAATAACTAAGGAGCTACAAACATTAGAAAGTTCTCCAGATTCTCAAGTGTACACTAAAACTTAAAGTGCGTACATGAAGGCATCATGTGTCCTTAATCCTCGCTGTTTTGACCAAAGTCTCCCCAGAAACATAAGGAATGCGCTCCAGAATTCATCTTGTTATTCATGAGTTTGTCTCTCTCTCCACAGCCAATCTTAAACCAGGCCGGCCTGCCGCAGGGCCCCTCAGATCAGAAGGTGGTCGTGGTGACGGTGGACAACTGTGACACCTCTGTGGCCCTGAGGTTCGGTCACATGATTGGAAACTACACCTGCTCTGCTCAAGGCAGCCAGTCAGGATCCAAAAAGTAAGCAGTACAATCAGCAGACGTATGAGTTCCTTCATTAAGAAATGGAAGATAAATCTAATTTCTGGAGGAGGAATTCTATAAATAACCTTTCCTCGTTGCTTTACTGATTCCCTCGTTACTTCTGTATTGACTCCAGTAATTTAATTGATTACTTTCTTTGCCTTCAGCTCATTAAATGAAAGAGTAAACTTGTTTTGAGATGAAGTTCCACATCTCCAGGGTGTTAGCTGAGCTTTGCTTTTTTCTTTTATTGGGATGTTTATCCTTTTTCTGTTTTCATCTCTTGGGGGAAGGATAACACAGCAAAACTATCTCTGTGATGAATTTTTCATGCGTTTTTTTTCCTCCCCCCACATTAGTGTTGATGGTGTGTTTTGGTTGAGGCAGGACAAACCTCAGGGTGTGTTAATGTTAACGGGCTCTGTGTCGTCAGATCTCTGGACTTGACCGGGCCCCTGCTCCTCGGAGGAGTCCCTAAACTTCCAGAAGATTTTCCAGTTCGCAACCGGCAGTTTGTGGGCTGCATGAAGAACCTGCGTATCGACAACCAGCACATTGACATGGCCAGCTTCATTGCTAACAATGGCACGCTGCCAGGTATGTGACATTCTGACCTGCCCCTGAAGATCATCCTCTAGCTTTATCTCTTACTCCTGTGAAGGTTTTGCAGTCAAACAGTGTTTACTGTTAGACCAGCCAAGCGAGAGAAGTTTGAATAACAAGGAGTATAATGAGCACAGTGGGGAAGTAGAGTCAGTGGGAAGTGATCATTGTGCCTGCTATGAATAGTTTATTACCCTCTGACTCTTCACTACCTTGATGAAATAATGAGGCAGGATAGATCAAACACTGAGATCAACCTCTTATTTTCTTGCCCTCCCAGGATGCTCTGCCAAAAGACATTTCTGCAACAACAACCCGTGTCTGAACGGAGGAACCTGCGTGAACCTGTGGGGCTCCTTCAGCTGCGACTGCCCGCTCGGATTTGGAGGACAAAACTGTGAAAGAGGTGAACGAGTTTGAATGAGTAAAGAAGTGCTGGGCGTCGGGGTGGGAGCACCCGCATATGAAACAAGAGCTGACACTGATTTTGTCTGCAGCTTTGGCCCAAGACTTTTCCTCCATCTTTGTGACCTGGGAGTGAACTTGCCGTTGAGCATGAAGCCAGCATCTGTCAGGGTGAAATAAGCAGGGTGGAGACAGTAGTAGAAATGGGCGCATTTACATTTAAAAATCAACTGTCTGCAGTGCAGCTCCTGGCGCTTGTCAAATCAGTGATAGCAGCTTTCTGGGAACACCTGTCGTAATTTTAGACAAGCACAGTCAGAAAAAGCCTGGTGATTACACCACGGTAGTTTTAACGCCTGATTTCTGACAGAAGCAGGATCAGTTTTGAGAAGTAATCAGCTTGATGTTGAATTGTCTCTGCTTTGGAATATGCTGAACTAGTTTAAGACTAATTGCTTTACAACTCCTTGAAGATATAGAGTGGGTAGCTTATGTTTCTGTCCTCGTGTTCTCCAGTGTCTGTTTTTGTTCCACCTGATCCGCTGCAGCTGTTTTCTGTGCTGATTTATGGTTTACAGCAATTTGAGAAGAGAGACAGGAAGGGAAATGAGCTGTTTAAACAACTGTAGCACAAAAAAAACACACCTTTGTTTTTAGCTTGAAGTGGAGTGAGAGAAAGAAAAGATTTATTGGAGCGAGTGTTCATGCAGATCAGGTATAAAATGGTGGATTAGAGGTTGCAGTGAAAGGGAGTGGAGATGGATATTCAGATAAGAACAGGTGTGCTGCACAGAGCATGTATGTCTAAGGAAAAGTGGGATAGGAACATCGAAGTGGGACAGAGAGGCATAATGCAGTGTGATCACGTTACTGATCTCCAAAGGTGATTTAATGAGCTTTGATGACTTGAATATATTATCACCAACAACAGTCTTAGGAAATCAGTGTCAACGTTAGAGGTGCCTTTTGAAAATGCAGTTGTTTATGCACATACATACGTATATTCATGAGAACGGTGGCTTGTCTGGCCTGACAGTCACACACCGACAGGAGGTTATTAGGAGAGATAAAATTACTAAAATGGTTTATTTTGGTTTTATTCAGTCACAAACAACTGACACATAAACATACCTGTCAAAATATTCACCAAAAAAGAAGAAAAACAAAACACACAAATTTAATCTGACACGAACATCCAGAAACAAAAACTATAAAACCAAGTGAAGTAAAACAAACTATAAATAGCATATAACACATAAAATAAGGTGCCATGCAAAAATTGAGGCATGACACAGGATTAAAAACACTAACTTATTTACATACTGGTTTTAAATTTCAAACATTTTGACTGACTGCACCACCAGTTCCTCTCTTTGCCTCCCACTCTTCTCTCCAGTCAGCAGCCACGGTGAATCAGGTTTATTTACCATCACTAATCGATTGTTTCAATCTGGGTGATTGAGGTGTTTTTCTTCACTTTGCACAGAGACAGCGTAAAGAGAGGGAAGCTGTGGCACATCAGGCAGAGCGTCCTTTTGTGTCACTTTGTTGATGTGTGAAGAAGCCAGAACGTGTCTGTCAGTGCATGAGTGAACAAACACCACGACTTCCTTCTGATTCATGAACTAAAACTACATTTAAGATGTTGTGACACTGAAATTTCACTGTTGCACTAAAAGATTTAGAGCAGTCATTTGGGGCTTTAAACATCAGGTACATTTTTAACACAAAGAAAAATTCAGTCAACAACAAAAAAATCTTAAAATTATGTCTAGTTCATCTCCCTCGTTGAAAAATCCAGAATTTATGAAAATCTTTCAGTTTCAAATGTTTAACTATTGGACTGAAATACCATTCTCAGTGTATGTGCACTAAAGGTTTCAAGTTTCTGCATCACACTTGTAGAAAGTTGCATTTTGTGCCACGATTGGCTCCCAGACTAGTTTAAATCCTGCTCTTACGTTCACATCTTAAGTCTAAATCTGACTTAAGATGGTGAGCATGACAAGAAACTTTCCCACCTTCAGCAGGTGAATGAAAAAACAGCCTTCTATTGTCAAACTCTGCACATATGTTGCTCTGCACAGTGAAGCTCCAACATCACAGTCGATGAACATAAAGATGAAAATCCGATTGCCCAGAATTAAACACTTTAAATGTTTTTAAAAAGCTGTTGTTCGGTGCAGGTGTTGGTCTTTAAATCCAGTCGGACTACACCTGATTTGATTTCAGACACAAAGCATCTTCATGAGTGATCGGAGAACACAGTGGACCTGCTGGGTGACAGTAATGATTCACTGTCTCAGGTCACCTACTGTGAAACACTCTCATTTATTTTTTTTGCTGTAGTTATGGCCAGCCCGCAGCGTTTCCTGGGTAACAGCCTGCTGCAGTGGAACAACCTGGCGGCGGCGGCGGCCTCTGTCCCCTGGCACGTCGAGCTGATGTTCCGCACACGTCAGGCCAGCGCCACACTGCTGCACATCTCATCTGGTCAGCAGCACAACCTCACACTACAGGTGAGCAACACACACACACCAAAAAAACACACAAACACACTTTGTGGCTACACTCTGGTCGCCTACTGCTTGAGGCCAAGTTGCATCATAACATTATTCTGCTCCATGGACAGTTTTACAGTCATGTTGCAATACACAGTAATGTCAATGTATCTTCGAGGGAATAAGAATAAATTACCATCAGGACACAGGAAATAAATACAAAGGATTTTAAGGTTATTTTTCTTTATGGTCACTTGAAAGAGCAATATTCAATATTCAAATAAACTCACTAAAAGTGAAAACATGTTTCTTGATGGGTGTGAGGTCCAGTGAGAGCATGACAATGTTCCTCACCTGAAGTTCCACAAAGATAGAACAAAGTAAGAATAAGGCTCCACCTGTTGGCCACCCAAGTCACAGCATGTCACTGAGACAAACGATGCCAAACGATCAGATGGTCATTGTAACAATCTGAAGCTTTGACATTATCAGCCCTGCGCTCGGCTACTTTGTGAGCTTGCTTGATTTGACGCCTCTTAAATGTCACACAATCTATTTCCAGCTGATGTGAAGCAGTTCAAGGTTTGACTTCTGAGTGTGGAGCTGTTTCTATTCATCATGTGATGCAGTGCTGATTTCTTGGTGGTCTTTTTTTTCTCTTCCTTTTTTTCCCCTCTGTGCTGCCCTCCTCTGTTATTGAACATCGGTTCAATCTCCCTCCTGCTGTTTCTCGGCGCTCTCCCTCTCCCGCTGTAGCTGCGTGGGGGCAGTGTGTTGATGGGGCTGCACAGAGGCGAAGACTCAACTCTCTCCCGCATGGAGGAGGTGCTGGTGAACGACGGAGACTGGCATCATTTGCAGCTGGATATCAGCACTTTGGGAGGAGCAACGAGCCACCACAAAGCCGTGTTATCTTTGGACCATGGATTCTACCTGGTCAGTCTGATACTAAACCACTATGAGTTAAATTCCTCTGTTGCTGCAGTCTTAAAATCATGTGTCATATACCTTTTCAGGCCAGTATGGAGGTGGATGGGAAGCTGCGGGACTCCAAGCTGAAGACTGTGAGCGTCGGTGGTGTGGCGAGGCCTGATGGGAAAATTCAGCATGGCTTCCGTGGCTGCATACAGGTTTGTCTCTTTGGTAGACCCCGTTCATATCTACCTTTGTGATTATGTCTAAAATTAGATCATATCCAAACTATTTCAGTGAGCAGCCCACCTAGTGAGCATGTGTTTTATTTGTTTTCCTGCAGGGTCTGCGTGTTGGCGGAGCTCTGAGCCTGTCTCAGGCCAGGAAGATGAATGTGGAGCCGGGCTGCAGTGTGCCCGACCCCTGCAGCTCCAACCCCTGTCCTATCAACAGCTACTGCAGTGACGACTGGGACAGCTACTCCTGCACCTGCCTCAATGGTCAGTCAACGCACGCATTCAAAAGCCAATAACAATGATCGTTATGTGTCGTATCCCATCTCCTGAATAATTTTTTTTGTAAATTGTAAATTATTTTATAAAACTATTTTGTAAACATTTTTCGAATTCTATGTAAAAATGTATATTCACACCAACAAATCTGTTTTAAATTAGTTCACATTAACATGACTTGCGTTTTTCCCATAAACATAACAGTTTACAGTTTTTGCTTGTGTGTCACAGTTGCCCTTTTACACATACTCCTTTCCTCTTATCCTTGTTTACCGGCACTACTCATGTTGTGACAGCACAGTGACTCATTTTCCTTTGTTTCACTTTTTCTGTACAGGCTACTACGGCACCAACTGCACTGACGTTTGCTCACTGAACCCCTGTGAACACGAGTCGACCTGTACCAGGAAGCTGAGCTCCTCTCGTGGTTACACCTGTGACTGTCCCAGCAACTACTTCGGCCACTACTGCGAGAAAAAGTACATTTTTCCATGTTTATATTAAACTGTGTGTGTGTTGATAGTTGTAGTTCCTGAACTAAACAGATGATGTGTATCCCTTCAGGACTGACTTGCCATGTCCGAGAGGTTGGTGGGGTCATAAGACCTGTGGTCCCTGTAACTGTCAGACAGATAAGGGCTTTGACTCTGACTGCAACAAGACCAGCGGAGAGTGTCGCTGTAAGGTG
The DNA here is from genome assembly GCF_001640805.2 of Lates calcarifer. Classification (NCBI taxonomy): domain Eukaryota; kingdom Metazoa; phylum Chordata; class Actinopteri; family Centropomidae; genus Lates; species Lates calcarifer. The sequence goes on along the minus strand of NC_066844.1, from coordinate 23,013,486 downwards.
AGTCTGCTGATCTGCAGCCCTGAGTCATCACTGTGTAACAATCAAAGGAATGTGAAGGTGCATGAGGTTTGAGCTGGACATTTAGAGCTGTGTCTCCATTACATACAACATAATAATGTACAGCAGGTATTATATTCTAACAGAATATTACACAATATGTGCAACAACAGATGTTTTTGATAGGATTTAAACTACCAACACTGTTTCAAATTTCTTTTTATTGACTTTTAAAGAGAGCATAGACATAACAGAAAATGGACACCAACTGGAGACAAACACCTTTTAAATATGACAGAAAAGAACAATAAAATGGTGGCAATCACTAAAACAGAACACAATGGAGGTAAGGATTAAACTGAAAGTGTTTATTAAATATATTTACACAGTCTGGTTTCAAGAAGTCAGTGATTTTCTCTGACACATAAACATCAGTCCAGATCAGTCCATTCATCAGGTATTTTAGCCAATAAGTGTGGGAAATAGAAGACATATTGATTTATGACTTAATCAATACATTTAGGAATCAATGTGCCAGAATTCCCAACATTGATTTTCCCACAGTTCTATAATACACAAATCATGTCCTCTCAGGAGGATCTCTTTTAATTAAATAATTTAAAGGAGGCCGTACCTGCTGCATTTAATTTGTAAATTTAAACAGCACATTTAGAAGTCAAGCACATTTAGTCTGCGTACAGATTTTCTGGAGTAAAGTGAATATTGTTGCTTTGTCTGTGTGAACACACTCAATACCTGCTTAAAGTCAGTATGTAAAATGGCGCTGAGACGCAGCACAAGAAAACGTAGGTGGGAATATAATTGAGAAACTGGTCCTTGAGCTGCCAGATGGTTTTGAACCGGCAGCTGCAGCTTGTCAGAGCTGTCAGGTAGAAATATGTGCAGATGTATGAAAATGAAAAGGAATGAAAAATGGATGTTAAAAAAAATCGTTAATCAGCGCTCCGTGTCTCCACTCACGTTCCCAGGACAACCACTACCGACCCGACGGCAGCGACACCTGCCTGCTGTGTGACTGCTACCCGGTCGGCTCTTTCTCCAGAGCATGCGACCGAGAGAGTGGCCAGTGCCAGTGTAAACCTGGCGTGATTGGACGCCAGTGTGACCGCTGTGACAACCCCTTTGCTGAGGTTTCTCCCAATGGCTGTGAAGGTCAGAATACATCAGATTACTGTCACGTTACTGAAATGCTGAATTTATAATCCTTTTTTCTTTAGAGCCACAAATATATTAAAATAAGTTTCTATTTTTATCCTCATCATCTCCCGCTGTCTCTCTCCTCTCCTTCCTGCTTCCTCTCTCAGTAATCTATGACAGCTGCCCTCAGGCCATCGAGGCTGGGATCTGGTGGCCCAGGACTAAGTTCGGTCTCCCTGCAGCGGTTCCCTGTCCCAAGGGAACGCTCGGTATGATGGTTTCTCAGCAGCTCATCAAATTACCATATAATAATGGCAATATATGAAACTTGCCTCAAGCCCTCTCTCGGCTGCAGTCTATTCCTCACCTCTCATGTGATAACTCCTTCTCTTCCTCCTTCCCAGGCACGGCGATCCGACACTGTGATGAGCACAAGGGCTGGCTGCCTCCCAATCTCTTCAACTGCACCTCCGTTACCTTCAGCAAGCTGAAAGCCCTGGTGTGTAGCTCCCCTCTCTGTTGGTTTTAAATGTAATTTCCACAATAACGTCCTCATTCAGGAGGGTGGAGGGTGCGGAGTACTGAGTCAGCATGCCAAGATATTCTCAGTAACAATTATGACTTTCTGATGTTTAGCAGGTTAAATGTACCACGGTTCATCATCTTAGAGCTGCCGTGCTAATATTGCAAATTAGAAAAGTACAGCTGAGGCTGATGGGAATATTACTATAGTTTTGCAGATATTTAATCAGAATTTAAAGGAAATTTGACCCAAAGTTATTATGATTCATCCTGAGAGGACCATGAATGTCTGAACTAGATGTCATGGCAATTCAATCTAAACTTGTTGAGACACTTCACTTAAAACCTTATGGTGGCGCTAGAGGAATAGTCAAAGGATCACCAAAAATCATTGCTGAAGGATTCATTGTGACCATGACTGTCTATAGATGTAAAAAATTGTCAATCAATTGTAGTGGTAGCACTAGAGATCATCAGTCAATAGGCCTCATTTTCTGGGAACCATGATTATTTCATGCATCCAATACTTTGATATTCCAGACACTGTCATCCCTAAAGTGTCCACAGGTTACTTGATGGTTGTGTTTTTCCTTCTCTTCCTCCAGTCTGAGAAATTTTCTCGAAATGCATCTCTCCTGGACTCTGGAAATGTTCAGCAGACAGCCGCCATGTTGGCCAACGCCACCTTGCACACAGAGAAATACTACGGCAGCGATGTGAAAGTGGCTTATCGGCTCACGCAGAGTCTGCTGCAGCATGAGAGCAGCCAGCAGGGCTTCAACCTCACCGCCACACAGGACGTCCACTTCAATGAGGTGAACGGCCACATGCTGTCTGACACTCGCTCACACAGAGAGTAGGATTCGTAGCACAGCATGAAGCAAAATAAAAACAATAGATTGTTGTAATTCTTGCAGTAAACAAAATGAGTGTATAAACAGAAGGGCTGTCTTGGCTGGTGGGACATCACAGCCTTTCACACTGTATCTGCAGGGAATACATCACACTTCATTTCACTCTCCACTGTGACATCCTGTCACACTGAACTCTCACTGCTTTTCTGACAGAATCTGGTCCGTGTGGGCAGCGCCATCCTGTCTCCAGACACTCAGCCACACTGGGAGCTGATCCAGCACTCGGAGGGCAGGCACGGCAGCGTTGCTGCGCCACTATGAAGAATATGCAAACACACTGGCACAGAACATGAGGAAGACCTACCTCAGCCCCTTCACCATCGTCACACCACACATCGGTGAGCGTTATACCAGGGAACAGAAGATATGCCGGCTTAAATTTACAGTTTAGTGTTTAGAAGTTTCTCAGCTGTTAACACACAATTCAGCAAGACAACATCTCACAGTAAATCATCTAAGAACAGAAAACAGTATTCCCAAAATCTGTGTCAGTCCTTGCCAAAGGTCATTGTGAGATACTGCTTCGCATCACGTTTTCTTCACTCTAGTGCTCTAGTGTTCTAAATCAGTTTTTTTTTTTGTATTTCTGTTCTCCTCAGTCATCTCTGTGGACCGTCTGAAAAAGATGAATTTTGCCGGAGCCAAACTCCCAAGGTACCAGTCCCTGAGGGGCCCCCGTCCCGTGGACCTGGAGACCGCTGTCACGCTGCCTGATTCTGTCTTCCAACCACCCATGGACACCAAGGGCCACAGACACCTGGATGTGTTCCCAGAGTCCTCGCTGAGAAACCGCTCAGCCAACAGGAAGAAGCGGCACCCTGACGACAGCCAGCAGGACGCCATCGCCAGCGTGATCATCTTCCACAGCCTGGCCTCGCTGTTACCAGAGAGCTACGATCCTGACAAGAGAAGTCTGCGGTGAGAGATGACAAACAAACCTCTATTTTAATCCTTTAATTAATTTATTTGTTAGACAGCTGATAGAATAATTACATGGTTTATGTCTCAACCTCTCAGCCATCAGGTTGTCTCAAACATTTTAATTTAAAGCACACAATTTCCTTCACAATCCACCACAACGTCCAAATGAAGACACTTATGTATTGTCCAGAAAAATCAGTGCATGTTCACTTTGATCACATTAAATCCATTTTTTTTAACCAGTCTAGTTTTGTTGGTAGAGCTTTTGTTTTATGTGATATTTTACATTAATTATCTTGAGAAGCTGAAATTTACACGGTTGACATTTCATGGCTGTTCTCAACTTCAGTGTAAACTTTATAAAATAGTGCACAAGATTTCTGATATATCTAACTTGCTTTGTGTCTAAGAGTTACAGAATTAAACATGTCATTACTTCTTTTTGTGTAATGTTTGGTAAAAACTGCAGCACACAACTGTTTTAGGAAATTACTGAGACTTTTTAATATATGAAGTTATGTGACCAGATGATTGTGACCAGTTTTCCCTGATTTACATCTTTAGTGGGAACAAATGTGGTTGGAGCTGAGTGCGACAGACTGAGCAAGGAAGTCTGGAAATTATTGGAAAACTGACTAATACATTGCTGGTTTCAGTCTTTTAATGGGCTCTGTTGACAGAAAACACCCTTTCAAACTCTGCAGTCTATAACTTTATCATTTTGTTTATATTTGCTTCAGTGTCCCAAAGCGTCCGGTCATCAACACACCGGTGGTGAGTATCACTGTGCACGACAACGACGAGCTGCTGCAGCACACGCTGGACAAACCCATCACTGTGCAGTTCCGCCTGGTCACCACTGAGGAGCGCTCCAAACCCATCTGTGTTTTCTGGAACCACAGTATACTGTGAGTACAACAACACACACACGAAGAGTTGGTGATGAAATGAGAAATAGGTTGAAGTTGTGTAACCCTCACACTGGTCCTCTGGTCTTTGTGTATCTTGTCAGTGCTGGTAACGGCGGCTGGTCAGCGAAAGGCTGCGAGGTGGTTTTCAGAAACAGCACCCACATCAGCTGTCAGTGTTATCACATGACCAGCTTTGCTGTGCTCATGGACATCTCCAGGAGAGAAGTGAGTGATAAAAAACCTTTTATTTCCACCTGATCCACCAGTATCATCATGTTACTCAACGATTTTTTTCTTTATTGTGACATTTGTGTCAGAACGGAGAGATCCTGCCAATCAAAATCCTGACGTGGAGCACAGTGGGCGTGACGCTGGGCTTCCTCCTCCTCACCACCATCTTCCTACTCTGTCTGAGAGCCATGCAGTGCAACAAGACGAGTATAATCAACAACGGAGCCACAGCGCTCTTCTTCTCTGAGCTCATCTTCATCCTGGGCATCAACCAGGCCGACAACCTGGTAATCAATCAGTTTCCATCTTTACTAACATACTCTACTACAGTATAAACTACACACTATAATGTTCCCTTCCATATCTCAGTGTTTTAATCCTCCCTCCTCACCTTCTCCCTGCAGTTTTTGTGCACAGTCATTGCCATCCTGCTGCACTTCTTCTACCTCTGCACTTTCTCCTGGCTCTTCCTGGAAGGGCTGCACGTCTACCGCATGATCAGCGAAGTGCGAGACATCAACTATGGACCCATGAGATTTTACTATCTAATTGGCTGGGGAGTGCCTGCCTTCATCACAGGTCTGAAACCTCATTTTTTCAGAGCACAGTGCAGGGCAAAAGCTTCAGAAAGTCCATTAAATTGTATCTTAAATCTGTAAACGCAGCCGGTTTCAACTTTAACTCAGATACTCAGAGACCTCTTAATTAGGTACAATGCAATCAAATACAGCTCCTCCTGTCAGTCTAAATTTGTTATGCCTGCGTTCAGTTTTGTTGCAGTTTGTTGTTCAGTTTGTGCAGTAGTAGGGTTTAATGTCGTTTTATTTTTGAAATGAGCTGTTTTACACCACCTGACTACTTCAGATGAACCTCCTCAGGTTAGACAAATGTTTCAACAGAAGCTAAAAATGAATCAAGGAATCTAACATGCCTTACACATGAAGTAATTGAAACAGTTGTTTATTTGTACATGTCAGAAATACTGGAAACATGACTAACAAACTGGTACATGAAGAGTTTGGTGCTACAGTCTTGTCTTTCTGTGTTTGTCTCCAGGTTTGGCTGTGGGACTGGACCCTGAAGGCTATGGGAACCCAGACTTCTGTTGGCTCTCCATGTATGACACTCTGATCTGGAGCTTTGCTGGACCCATCGCCATGGTGGTATCGGTGAGTCCCGGCAGATCACTGTGGTCCACACGTGGAAACTTATTTAGTCTTTCCCAGCACTGCAGTCCATGTAACATGTTGACTCATGATGATCTCATCAGAGTGGCAGCAAATATGTTGTTACAGTGAACACGCCCGTCACTGTTCAGCTTGATTAACGTCAGCATAATATTCAAATTCACTCACCTGAAAAATAACTCCTGTCGTGTTGTTTGTAGTGATGCAGTTTGATATTTTGTCCACAGATGAACATCTTCCTGTACATCCTGTCATCCAGAGCCTCCTGCTCCCTGAGACACCACAGCATTGAGAAGAAAGAGTCTCGTGTGTGAGTGTCCCAACATTTTAATCAAACTGACGTCTGTTGGCATGCTGCCTGCTGTAGAGAGAGTCAAAGTTACTTTGCTGCTGTTCAGGCAGAGAAATTTGTCCATGCTCAGTTTGTCCATATTTAACAAAGAGTTTGCTGCTAATTTAATTAATCAGTTAATTTATTTATTATTTCATTACAACATGTTCAGATGTTTGTAGAAATTATAAAAAATTCCCAGACTGTAACAGCCAACTTCCTGATCAAACCAGATCAACAAGAATTTAGAGGAGGTCAGTGATGGAATTCCCATCAGCGTTTAATGACGAGGACATCCCAACAAACGTTTCCTGTCATCAATAAAAATGGAAGTGACAGGCAGTTGATTTTGATTCTATAAACAACAGACAAAATTTAAACAGAACATAAGAAAAAGAGTACATACAATGCAGTAAGTAGCAGATGAAATTTAGTGTTGAGTATTTAAATACGTGTTAACAGTGCTGTCCCACAATGCATTGCACAGCAGGAGAGGAGAAGCTGTTTTCAGTTGTAGATGTTGTGACAGAGTGTAACAAGTTTAAAGTTGCCTGTTTTTATGTTCAAGTTCGTTTCACACCAACATGTAAAAGCATTTGCTACTCCGACTAGTTTTACCCTGTTGATGTGTCCTCAGGTTCATGATCACAGCTCTTCATGGCACAAACAACGTGCTGCTCTGTTTCACTGATTTTACTGAACTCCTGATGTTGGTTTTGGTGCATTCTCTTATCATCATCTCTTATCGACTCGTGTCTTCGGTTCAACGAATGCATAGAAATCATGCTGACAGCTCCTCGCTAACCTCCTTCTTTGTGCTTTCTCTCATGTGATTCGTACACTGCAGCTCAGGCCTGAAGACCGCAGGTGGCGTCCTCCTATTGGTTTCCGTCACATGTTTCCTGGCGCTCCTGTCCGTCAACAGCGACATGATCATCTTCCACTACCTGTTTGCTGGGTTCAACTGTGTGCAGGTGAGCCCTCTGATTCCCCCTGAAACCATCTGAAGGGATGATCCTGTCTTTTGTCCTGACCACCCTCTCTCTTCTGCTCTCCAACCCCAGGGTCCCTTTGTTTTCTTCTTCCGCGTCGTCTTCAACAAGGAAGCAAGGAATGCCATGAAGTACTGCTGCAGCCGCAAGCGCCCGGATCATATGATCAAATCTAAGGCCTCTGTGAGTTCCACACTCAGATAAGATACTCCATTCAGTCTGACACCTCTGGGACGTAGAGCTCAGCTTTGGTCACATGTCAGGAGCTTTCCTAAAAACACTGATAACTCATGCGATAGAGGAATCACACACACTACATCTGTAGTGATCTCAGACCAAGCTTATCTCTAAAGCATCACAATCAGTGTGTCTTTTATCAGCAGCTCAAACAACCACAACCAGAAACAATATATAGCCTGTTAATCATGTATAGGAGTTGTTAAAGACTTTCCTGTCCTCATCTCTGTATTTTCAGGGCTACAAATGCAACACAAACTACATGGACGGGAGGTTGTACCACCTTCCCTTCGGAGACTCCAGCGTGTCTCTGAATGGCACTATGCAGAGCGGCAAGAGCCAGCAGAGTTATGTCCCATTTGTTCTCCGGTGAGGAAGAGATAAGTAGAATTTAAATGGATATGCTGCAGTACAGGAGCAGCTGTGAACTGACTTCTTGTTTCTTTCCAGGGATGATGGGTTAAGTAACAGTCAGGCGCACATCGCGTTGAACGACCACTCTTCACTCTTCCACGAAACTAAAGAGCATTTGGACGGTACGTTTCTTGTTCTCCAGCTCTGATTCACTTCGCCTGCATCAAAAGGTGTCACTGGACTGACTGCTTACTCTCTCTGCGCAGATCACGACAGCGACTCAGACAGTGACCTGTCTCTAGAGGATGACCAGAGTGGTTCCTACGCCTCCACGCACTCCTCTGACAGCGAGGATGAGGAGGGTCCCCTCCCCCCAGAGGAATGCTGGGAAAACCTAGCATCCAATGTGGCCAAGAGACCTCAACTACATGGTACAGACACTCATCTGAAGCTGGCCCCTTTTTAAGCCTCTCATTTATTAATTATATTTAAGTATACTGTTGTTTCTACCCCAGACCTGTGACTCAGAAAACAGGCAAACAACTGTAATTTCTGGCTCTGGCGTTCTAGCTTTTTAACCCCACATATATTCATTAACACACTAGTGGACAATTAATGCATCTCGAGCATCTTGAACAGGTTAATCCTGACATTATTAGCACACAGTACATCATAGCAAGTACAGTAGCATTAAACTCCATTCATCCATTTGTTTTGTTTGTTTTCCAGACAACAGTCTGAATAAGATGTACTGGCCTGGAGATCACACAGCAGTGAACGACAGCGAGCTCGCAGGAGCAGACAGACTGAAGACAGAGACTCTATCCAACCTTGAGCCAGGCCTCAGCCGTGACACCCGGACATTATCAGACGACCGGACGCCGGACACCATGACAGTGCTCCTGCCCAGTCTGCCCAACCTCAACGCTCACCCTCACAAAGGTGAAGTTCAGCCGAACACACACACAGTCTCACACCTTTACCATGAGCATATTGTTGGGAAAATATGCTCCAATACTTTTCAAAAATATACATAAATCAAATCTTTATCTTGTTGTGGAACTACACAACTAAATTTATCCCACCATGTTATTTGATTTTAAATATGATATTCCAATTATTTCCCTGTCTATTGCTGTGTTTCATCACATCTTGTTTTTAATCCAATGTAGGGATCCTAAAGAAAAAGCAGCTTTCTCCCATCGTAGAGAGGAACGGCTTCAATCGCATCCACAATGAACTGTGTGAAAATGCCCCAGGCACAGCGTCCCCGCACGGATCCTCCTCTAGTGACAGTCGAGCCGGCCCAGCTAAACCCAGCCTACCGGATCACCTGAATGGTGTCGCCATGAGCATCAAGGCGGGGACGGTGGACGGAGACTCATCAGGATCAGAGTGAGTATAAACACTAGCTAAGACACAAAGATACAAATACATATTAGATATTAATAAGAGAAAAAAAATTGATGAACCATCCAAATGTTGTTTTGTGCAGAACTGAACTCACTGTCAGTGTAAACATGTTCAGTGTCGATGTTACTGTTCAGTGTTTCGTTCAACTGTCTGTGTCAAACTACAGTTTGTGCTGCCGTCCTCAGTGAGTGTTGTTTTCATTGCTTGTAGTCTGTCTCATTTCCGCCTAATTATTTTAAATGTTATTGTTAAGCCAAATGAAGACAGCACCCATCCTGCTATGACCCACAATGTAAAAGCTGATGTGGAGAGATCCAAAAAAAGTTTTAACAACTGTATGAATCTAAATGTTCTGAGAGAGAAACTGAATGTGCAGGTTTGACAGCAGCTCTTCTATCCACCCTCACTGATGGAACAGTTTTATATTTTTAAAGTCTCTTTACCTTATACTCACTGCTCATGTAGCATGTAGACATTTTTAAGTCATTATAGTGGACAGCTTGATATATTTCTTTAAAAGTAATTAATCATGGAAAAATCCACAGTCCTAGTTCAGCGTAAACATGATGACAAAGCAAAAATAGCAGATTTATTGCAAGCATGAATAACAATATACTGTATCTTTAAGTAGACTGAGTACTGTTTGAACTTCTTCAAGTCAAAAAATTACTTTTTGGATACCTTACTTCGAGAAATCTAAACATCTTTTAGGCTGCAATCAAAGATTTTTTATTATCAATTAATCATTTGTCTACAGAACACATGAAAAATGGCAATTAGAAATTCACGTAGCCCAGTAAGGCAAGTAAAGTATTCCAATTGATATTTTTATTTAAAGCAGAAGCAGCTGTTTAAGAACTTTGCTTATATAAAAGCCTAAAATTAAATCTTAGCCACTCTCTGTACTTTTGCATGTGAGCGGTGAGTTTAAGGTAGAGACATAGTCCGTGGACAGGAGGAACAGATTGTCTGCCTCTAGTCTGTCGGCTTCAGACATTAACATGTTAATTCTCTTAAAAGCAAATCTCAAATCCACTTTTAAACACTCGTTTCTTGAAATACAGCAGAAAAAACAAATAAATTGTAGTTTACTAATCAATCTTCTTTGCCCCTTTTCTCTTTCCAAAAATCATAGATTTTTATTCTTTAATTTTATCCCATGAAGCTCTGATCCTCATTCAAAAACAATCAGGATCACTGTCTTCAGATTGGTGCATCATTTTAGCATCTGTCACCACTCACAGCCAGAGTGTGTGTGTCTGTGTGTTTGTCTGTATGGAAGCATGTCATTTCCTCATGTTTATTTTTTCATTTTGTGTTCTTTCTTGGTTTGTGCGTCTTTCATCTGCATTTGTCCTGAACTCACCCTCCTCCTCCTCCTCCTCCCTCCATGCACCATCCCTGTTTTCCCGGCAGCCACTGCAACACCTCCATGTGACCGCGTTGACGGAGGGGTGTGTCTTTGCAGGTCATAGAGCCTCCTTCTTCAACACTGACTGCAAACAGGGAGCACCGGACTTCCACCCCTAAAAAAAAAAAAAAAAAAAAAAACGATGTGGAAAAAGAAGGAATTTGCCCCTTGTCATCATGATCCTCTGAAGAAGAGTGTGTGTGTGTAGCGTGTGTGTGTTCATACATGTGTGCCAAACCTCAGGAGTCACTGCACTGGCCCAGGCTCACGCACACTGATACGAGTTTCATTCTCCCTTTAAAGAAATCATTTTGTTTACATACTTGAAGCAATGCACTTTTTTTAATTTACTGCCCAAATTTGTTGGCAGTTTACTTTTTTATTTTGTAGTGGATTTTTTTTGTTCCAGGATATATATTTTGTTTTGAAGACTGTGGAACAATAAAGAGGTCATGTTTTTTTGGGGTGGGTCATTTAGTTGTAGACTTGCAAACATTCAGGGACATTCCTTTTTCATGCATAGCTACTTTGTCTTTCTGGTTTGCCTGTTTATGCTACTGTTGGAGCTGTTCGTGTTTGTGCCAGTCTGAGGTTCGAGGAGTTCAGACTCAGGTTATTGAGTTAATTTACATGTCCAAGAGGCACAGGATGATCGAGACGCAGAGGAATCGCTGTTTTCTGCCTGTTCATGGATGCTCCACATAAGCTAGTTCTCACTAATGAAGGATGTTACCAGGGGCACAGCTGGAGAAATTGCTCAGCCTTCGAGGGGATAAACCTGCATGTATAGAATTAAAAAGGACTCAAAGGACTTTTGATACATCTTTTTGTTTGTTTTTGTAAATCACTGAGAGCACATTTTTTATGGACTTTTAAAGCGCTCTCATTTTTCATCATTTTATCTGAGCGACGAACGCATTCATTCGAGTTCTGTGACTAAAACAGCTGTATTTTATAGATTAGCTACGGAGCTTCTGTCTTTTGTAAAATAATGAAACACATGCAGATTTGTGCTGTAATACTATTTGAGCTGTAATCCATTTTTACTGTACAGAGTGGCCTGTAAATGAATCAAGAACATATCTTTAAATGTAAGTAAATATGTAAAATCCCTTCACACATTCAGACTTTGTTTTTGTTTTTAGGAATTACTGTGATGTTTTTGGATGCCATTTTTACCAACCATATGAATTTAATGTATACATTTCATGCCATAAGAATCAACACTACCAGGTCAATCACTGATATATCCCAACAGAGGATTGTCTTTTACTCTGCTACTCCTGTTTTTACTGATTAAACTGTTTTCTACCATTTTCTCATCTTACCTCAAATTTTTATCAGTGCCAAGTCAAATACCTTTTTCAAGTTTTCAAAAATGTTTGTCTTTTTTCCTGAATTAAGTATTTTGCATTAGAGCTGTTTGCAGATATTGAGGCGCTACTGTGCATTGGAATAATCTGATATTTGCTATAAATGGGACCAGATTACAAACTTAGAAATCACTGGCTCTTCATTTCAACACAAATCAATTTCAATTTAATTTGAAATGACATTTTGAATCACACTTACTTTTGCTGAAAGAGGGAGCTAATGCCTGCAGCCTGTTAGCTTAGCCTAGCACAAAGACTGGAAATGGGAAATTGTCTTACCAGCACCTCCAAAAGTTTGTCAGTTAACATATTTTATCTTGTTTGTTGAATCTGTACAAAATAAAAAGGTGACAGTTTTACAAGAGATGATGGGCACTAGAAAGAATCATACTAGGATTTAGTGGGAGTTGTTTTGTTAATTTCAAGTCAATTCAACTTAAAATTTGTAGTCTTTATTTTCAGGCTGCTTCAGAACTTAAACATGACTTGTTCTAACTTAAGGTCTTGATCTGACTGCTGAAGGTCACTCAGGTTGTTAAATTTACACAACATACAAAATTTAATCAAGATACAATTTGGTGCTGTTAGAAGAACCAATTGTGTTTTTTGACCTTTTAACCTAAAAACTGAAGACAGGCCTTTCACTGATATTTTTAAGCTGAAACAAGAAGAGGAATAAGGCCAGAAATAGTCTGAACCCATTTAACTCGGATTGGATCTCCATCAATTTGTGGGAGAAAAAAAAGGGTCTCTTGAGCAGTTAAATGCTCTACTATTTTCACCAGCTAATGTCTAACTGTGACTATCTGTTTGGTGCTGAGCAGGGCTTTCTGAGTGAGAATTTTTGGTGAGAACAGAAAAGTTGTGGTCCAGACAAACAAATGATGAGCTGAAACTTTGCTGAATGTAACTACAGTCAGGTGATAATTCACTGTGTTCCTTAGTGGTGCATTTTACATAAAAATAGTCACCTGATCTACTGTTGATGTAAAAATACTTTTTATAACAGCACTTAAGATTTTAAAAAAGTTTAAACTTTAGCCCTCAGTCTTTAAATTCTGAAACACACAATGAAACAAAATAGATGTAAGAGAAATAAAATGAAGCTGATGTTTGTGCAAGTTACCTTGTTCAATTATATCTCTATGCTCAAAGCTGATTCAGCGAACATGCTACACACCCCAGGACCAATGATCCAACGCACAGGAATGCCAGCCAGAGCCTGGAAGTCATCAGCTGAAATAAGACAAAACAGAATAGTATTTATCTTGCAATATAACTCAGCTGCATTGGTTTAACAAAGTGAGTATGTGAGGACTTTATAACCCACGTATACCTGTAAGGCCAATCTGACTCTGCTGTGTCTCCTCTCCACAGTCACTCTGCTGCTGATAGTACAGAGGTCACCAGTACCTCTGACTGTCTCTGTAGGTCTAGCAGAGAGGTGGTTTCCCTCAGAGTCCAGCCAAAACACATTAGGCTCTGGGTACCAGCCTTTAGTATCACACTAAAATTACACCGCAGGAACAGAACCTGGTGATGACAGAGCACCTCCTCTCTCTCCTATCCTACTTGTTAAAATCAGCCACTTGATGTATAACTCCGAAGACAGTAAGAAAATATCTACATACATAATCAGGGCTCCACTGTCTTTCATGATCAATTACAACCAATAGGACTAATATGTCAGACAGCCCAGACCAACCTAAAGTCTTATGTAAAACTTTTGATGGGTATTTAGCACTAGGGGACCTTAGGGACTAATTATAGGTTGTTTAGCCATTGTAGCAATGACTAGGTCTAGCTATCTTTGAGAAAAAAAGAATATTACTTCATATCTCAACAGGCTCAGCCAGTGGTCTTTGTCAACATTTAAGCTGCTACTGTATGTCAACTTTTTCACAGTATGCAGAGTTTCCTACAAGATAAATAAGGGAAGTGCAAGACAAATAGAGTCAAAATAATTACATCATAAATAAAATTTATTTTTGTGGTAAATTATAGAATTATTTTGTGCACTATCAACCTTCCCATTAAAACATTCATCGGTCATTTGAGCTGCTCACCTATCAGGGATCTATTTAACAAACAACTGCTGAACATAATATTTCATCCATGAAGTGGATGTTGTCAGCATGATGATGGAAAAATTAATCAGGCAAACCAACTGACTTAGGAAATAAACAATGATTTTACTTGATATCCAAAACAGGAGTATATATGCAATACAAACAAAAACACAGATTCTAAGTACAGTATCCAAAATGCCACCCACTCCAAGTTCTGTTCTGTTCATGACACTGAACCCTGATTTGTGCTTGATGTGTGTCATCAGTGTGTGAATGGGTGAATGTGACCTGTAGTGTGAAGCGCTTTGAGTGGTCGATAAGACTAGAAAAGTGCTATATAAGTGCAGTCCATTTGCACTTTCCTGAGACAGGTGTCCAGTTTGTGTTGTATTGAGTGTCTTGTGTGTTGTTGTGTTATACCTCTACAAATCCCTATAGAGGAAATTAAATTTGACAGCACAGGAGAATGTAGTTAACACCAAAACAACAACAATGGTATAAAAATACTTATACAGCAAATAATAAAAATAAATAAATTAAAAAAAACAAACAGGAATAATAGATACAATAGATCTGTGTGTATAGACATGTACAATTTAGTGATTTAGCAATTTAACTGAGTGATGTGTGGTTATCTCAGTCAGCAGTGATGAGGTAGTGGGTGCTGTGGCACTGCTAAGCCTGATGGCAAGAAAGAGTCTCCCAAGCACTTTGAGCCACTTGGGTGGATGAGTCTGTGCTCGTTTTGGTGGTACATGGTTTGTGCAAAAGCATGCAAAACTTATGTTTCCAGAACACAGATCTTGTCTGAGGTTTACAACATTCATTAACGGCCACAGTTTGTTTAATCAGCAGTTGAGTTGTGCAAAGTTGCAATCCGCTTTGAAGAGAGAGGTTTGCAGATTTGTGGGGTCTGGAGGTCAAGGCCGTGTGTAGGGCTCGGAGAACTCAGGCCAGAGCATTCCAGGCTTCCTAAAGGTTGGACATCTGGCTTAAAGAAAAACACAATCCATTAGTATAAAGCAAGCAAAGATTACAAATAAGTGGATAATATATGTGAGAGGGCACACCTGAAGACAATCACGTGGCACAGGAGCATTATCATCAAGGAGGGCTTGGTACAGCTTGGCCTTCTTCACAGCTTCTCTGGGTCACAGCATCGCACACCTACTACAACCTCCATCACCATATGGCTTGGGCATCCTCCACCTATTCATCCAAAAAGTACAATGAGATGCATTCTTTTTCCTGTAATTTATCAAATCAAACAATGCCTCTGAGTTCTTTGTATTCTTGCAGGTTATTAAAATCAAATTCTTTGGTTTAGATATTTCAATTGTATCATTTTATACTAAATTTGTAGCCAGATAGTCAAGGCACATTGTGAGGACATCAGATGACAACTGACAGAACTGAAGTGTGAGTACTGCTACCAACCTTTTTGCCACAGAAGGGATTTTGATGTCGGGGCTTTCCAGACATTACCAGAGAAAAGTCTCTCATGTCCACTCGCTAGGTCATCCTGGGCCAAATTAAGGCCCGCCACAATGGGCAGTGACCACTCTGCCCATATGTGACCCACCTTGTCCATCCATACAAAACTGGCCAGAAACTATGCCAAGAGGGGTAAGAAACAAGGCAAGAAGCAATAAAGATAAGCTCTCGAGACTCATCCATTGCTCATCAACTGGAGAGCACTTAAAATTACATGTTGGCTAGTTTTATATGTAAAAGACATTACCTAGATCCTGAATCTAAGTGTCACTATCATCTAAGTTTGTCACTTGGATGACAAAAACTTTGTACTCTGTATAGTGTCTGTCTTTTGATTTTGCCTGTTTGACTACTTAATTTGCATTTCAGCATGTCTGCAGGCCCAAAACACAGAGCTGGCAACCTGCTAAGATGACAAAGTGGGATTTGATACATCTGAACTACATGTTGGACAGTTGGATAGCATCAGTTTCCTAACTCTGCATTGTTTTTATGTATTTGGTAAGATGTGGCTGCAGACCATGAGTCGATGAGATGCTTTGGTAATGGGCCGGCTATTGATGATGGATTCCACTTTGCACAGAACCGTGTGAAGACCACCTTCATCTGTGCCTGATTCCACTGCTCAGTGGCTGTTCTCAAGTCACACTCTGCACCCACAAAGTTTGTCCCATTTTCAGAGTGTAGTTCCAAGACTTGACCGCATCTTGTTATGAAGCGTCTTAGTACGTTTATAAAAGCGTTGGTGTCCAATAAAGGTGCCACTTTGATGTGAATTGCATGTATGGCCAGGCAGGTAAAAATTATACCACACCTCTTCACTATACTCCTCCTGCTCCTCACTTCAAACAGTTCAAAGTAATCAACTCCTGAGTAAATGGGGGTTCATCTGGAGTAACTCAGCAGGTAAATCTGCCATCTGCTGGGATACTGGCTGTGCATTTTGTCTTCAACAGATGACACATTTAGACAGAACTTTCCTTATGGTTGTACTGGCACCAGTGATCTAGTACCTTTCCCGGAGTTTTGATAACATGACATAACATAACCACGTGACCCACTTCCTGATAAATATGCCTCAGAAGAATGTCAGAGTAATGTATGGAAATCCTTTGCTAATGAATGACCTGCTCAGCTGACCAAAAACAAAAAAAAACAACCTTTCACACTTTTGCCATCTTGCAGCCTGGAGAATTCCTCTGGAAATATTTTCCTTTGGCAGAACCTGATGATTTCCAGCTCGGCCCTTTCAAGCTCCTCCACTGACTGGAACTGCCTCCTCTTTTAAAGTCTTCATGCCCTTCTCCAATGAACATCTTTGGTCCCCATCCGAGTCAGACTGTCCAAGGTCCGTTTTTAACAGTTTCCTCTTTTGACAGCAAGCTAAGAGCCACTTCTTAAATCTAAAGATCCAAGTAACAGCTTTTCTCAAACTAGTCCATGATGAGAAGTAATTGATCATGCGAGTCACAGCATCAACTTCCTCTGTGGCTTGTACATCACTGCCATAGCTCTCTTGAGCTAAGGGTCATCTGCTAGATGTTGATGAACTTTCTTGGGAGTAGCAGGCCATACACTCTCAGGTTGAATGAGAAACTGGGGACCTGACACCCATGTGACATTCTTGAGGAATGCATCCACTTTCAGAAAATCTCAGCTGGATTGGTTGCAGTGTCTACATACCTCCATTGTGAGCACTGTGAAACCTTGAGGATTTTTTGAGACTCAGTTCACAACAAAGACTTTGAACCTGGTAGTTTCATTCCTGATGTGTTTGTCCAAAACACAGAACTCTGAAGATCCATATGTAACTCCCTCCTCCACAAGACATCGATGCGACTTCCCATGGTGGCAGCAATGAGTGCCATTTGTGGGACTGTAACAGACTTAAGTGGAGCCACCCTAGCCTTTCCCATGACAAAGGCACTGTGTACTTGTGAGTATGTATGACAGCAGACAAGTCACTACTCCACAGCCATCTTCACTTGCATCACAGAAATGGTGTAGCTGTGCTATGGTTGTCTCTCCAAAGTCTGATGGTTTCAGACATCTTATGATCTTAAAGTCCTCCAAATGACACAGCCTGCAGCCAACTCATCCACTTCTCAGCCACTGATTCAGGAATGATGTCATCCCAGCTGAGTGCTCTCCTGCACAGATCCCTTAAGATTCTCTTAGCTGACAACACAACAGGGCTCAGGATTCCAAGAGGATCATAGATGGAGCTAACAGTTCAGAGAATTCCTCTCCTGATGAGTGGTCTGTCCTTGATCATGATCTTCAACTTGAAGGTATCAGACTGAATGCACCATTCCACACCAAGCACTCTCTCCACAGGTAGCAGACCCTGATCCAGATCCAACTTTTTCACGCCCAAGGCTCTGTGATTTTCATGTATTGCAGCCCTGACACTACATCTGTTACTTATCCGTATTGTAAGCTGAAAACCATATTTTGCACAGATGGAGACAAGGTCATGATAGAGAAAAAGTATCTTAAGAGGAAAAAGCAATGACGCCAAGCAACAACTCTGATCTTCCTTTTTGTTGAATGGTAAACACCATGGTATCAGATGTACCAGATTTTACCATCACAGTGTTCCAGCTCCTCATCAAAGCAATAACACCAAGCAATCATCAACATAGAAGCAATGAAGAAACTTGTCCACCACTGTCTTGGCTGAACTGTCCTTTGTCTTATACACATTTCCTGAGAGCAAAATTGGCACAGCTGGAAAGTTGTTGCCTACAAAGAGATGCACTACATCCTAAAGTCAGTGAGGTCTTGATTTAAATCCCCATTGGGCCACCAGAAAAACCTTAACAGGTCAGTGTCTTCAGATGGGACTCTCACCTGGATTCCACATCTGCCATCATTGCCACAGGTTCTTTTCTGAATCTGGTCACCATACCAATCGGCGAGATCAGGTCCTTCCAGCAGCTGAGTGCTCAGAGATGTTCCTTGGAACCTCACTCCACAATTAAAGACAACTCTAATCTCCTTTTTGTTGGATGATAAACGGCATGTTGTTAGATGTACCAGATTTTACCATCACAGCTTTCCAGCTACTCTTCAGGCACCTTTTCCATTCACAGTCCAGCCCAGCATTGTCCTGATTGCATATAGTCCACCATGTACACTGTGAACGACCTCCAATGGTTTCAAGACCCTTAGGAACATTTGCCCCAATTAGCAGCTCAATTTCTGCATCTATCTCACACAGATGGGACAGCTTTCAAATGAGCCCATCCTTGAATATCCTTTTCTCAGGATGCTGTCCACTGCCGTCTCTGGTTTTCTTTCCTCTTGACCAGAATCCTTCTCCCTTTCCTTTGAAGGAATAAATACTATGCCTGGATGTTGGGGACTACATTTTGCACAGGTGATCCATTTTCTACAATCTTTGTGTCCCATACACAACCAACCAAAACAGACACCTTTATTCCTTACGAAGCCTTTCTTCTCTCTGTGGGTTCTTTTCTCCAACTGGGGACACAAATCCAATGTGTGTCCTCCTCCACAGCACAAACACATCATCTGATCAGACCCTGATCCAGATCCAACTTTTTCATGTCCAAGGATCTATGTTTTTGTTTTTTTGTTTTTTTAGGTATTGTAGCCATGACTACTACATCTGTTGCTTATCTATTTTGTAAGCTGGAAGCCACCTTTTGCACAGATGGAGACAAGGTCATGATAGAGATATTGCTATTTCCTCTGAAGTCAACTGCCTTTTGCTGTCATACACATTTCCTGAGAGCAAAATTGGCACAGCTAGGAGAAGTAGTTGCCCCAAAGAGATGCACCTCCATCCTAAAGTCAGTGAGGTCTTGATTTAAATCCCCATTGGACTGTCAGAAAAACCTTAACAGGTCAGCGTCTTCAGCTGGGACTCTCACCTGGATTCCACATCTGCCATCATTGCCACAGGTTCTTTTCTGAATCTGGTCACCATACCAATCGGCGAGATCAGGTCCTTCCAGCAGCTGAGTGCTCAGAGATGTTCCTTGGAACCTCACTCCACAATTAAAGACAACTCTAATCTCCTTTTTGTTGGATGATAAACGGCATGTTGTTAGATGTACCAGATTTTACCATCACAGCTTTCCAGCTACTCTTCAGGCACCCTTTCCATTCACAGTCCAGCCCAGCATTGTCCTGATTACATATGAACGAGCCATTTCCATATATGCAGAAGCAACTTTCTGCTCATTTCCAAAATTTCCGCTCCCATAGTAAGGCTATAGCTGACCCTGATTCAGATCCAACTTTTTCATGTCCAAGGCTCAGTGATTTTCAGGTATTGCATCCATGACACCAAGTCTGTTGCTTATCCATATTGTAAGCTGAAAACCATATTTTGCACAGATGGAGACGAGGTCATGATAGAGAGAAAGTATCTTAAGATGAAAAAGCAATGACGCCAAGCAACAACTCTGATCTTCCTTTTTGTTGGATGGTAAACACCATGGTATCAGATGTACCAGATTTTACCATCACAGTGTTCCAGCTCCTCATCAAAGCAATAACACCAAGCAATCATCAACATAGAAGCAATGAAGAATCTTGTCCACCACGTCTTGACTGAACTGTCCTTTGGGGTCTTCTGCACATTTCCTGAGAGCAAAATTGGCACAGCTAGGAGAAGTTGCCCATCCTAAAGTCAGTGAGGTCTCGATTTAAATCCCCATTGGACCGTCAGAAAAACCTTAACAGGTCAGTGTCTTCAGATGGGGCTCACCTGGATTCCACATCTGCCATCATTGCCACAGGTTCTTTCCTGAATCTGGTCACCATACCAATCAGCGAGATCAGGTCCTTCTAGCAGCTGAGTGTTCAGAGATATTCCTTGGAACCTCTCTCTACAATCAAAGACAACTCTAATCTTCCTTTTTGTTGGATGGTAAACACCATGGTGTTAGATGTACCAGATTTTACCATCACAGCTTTCCAGCTACTCTTCAGGCACCTTTTCCATTCACAGTCCAGCCCAGCATTGTCCTGATTGCATATGGTCCACCATTGTACACTGTGAATGACCTCCAATGGTTTCAAGGACCTTGGAACATTTGCCCAATTAGCAGCTCAATTTCTGCATCTCTCTCACACAGATGAACAGCTTTCAAATGAGCCCATCCTTGAATATCCTTCTCTCTTGGAACATTCCCTCTGTGGACAGGCATACACTCCTGAGTGTAATTTTACAAAAGTTGTTACCTTCTAAACCAGCAACCTCCAGCCCTGAGACAACGTGGCTACTCACAACTTTCTCTTGGCCCATTGTCCTCAAAAGAATGTGCACCTTCTTTCCTGTGAGGCCTAGCTTGTGCATCAATGCCTGTGTGCAAATGACTGCTGTACTTCCGTGATCTAGGAAAGGGATCTTGCTGCCTTTCTTGGACTTCACTTGGACAGGGACAATAAGATGTTTACAATGATGATCACCAGCCCCAGTAAGCCCACTTGACACCAGGATGCTGTCCACTGCCATCTCTGGTTTTCTTTCTTCTTGACCAGAATCCTTCTCCCTTTCCTTTGAAGGAATAAGTAGTATACTTGGATGATGGAGACCACATTTTGCACAGATGATCCATTTTCA
The DNA here is from genome assembly GCF_001640805.2 of Lates calcarifer. Classification (NCBI taxonomy): domain Eukaryota; kingdom Metazoa; phylum Chordata; class Actinopteri; family Centropomidae; genus Lates; species Lates calcarifer. The sequence continues at coordinate 22,992,372 of NC_066844.1, read as the reverse complement.
ACAACCAAAACAGACACCTTTATTCCTTACGAAGCCTTTCTTCTCTCTGTGGGTTCTTTTCTCCAACTGGGGACACAAATCCAATGTGTATCCTCCTCCACAGCACAGACACATCCACTTTGAAGGAAGGGTTTGTTCTTTCCCTTTAGTTCCTGTTTGAGTTTTGTTCTCCACAGTGGTGGCAAAACTTGTTCCTTTTATTCCAGAACACAGCTGTGGTTTGAGCTTGTGTACATCTTTCCTAATTGTCACTGGGGAGGCATCCTGTATATTACCAAACACTAAGTCAGTTAAAACTTTCACTTACCTTTTAATAAAATCTGTAATGTCACTGAATATAGCTCTCTGGTTGCATCTCTCCTGCAGTTCACAGGCTACATTTCTCCATTTGTCTTTGAATTTATAAGGCAACTTCCTTATAATGGTGAGCATATTTGCAGGCAAATCTACCTTATGCAAGTACTTCATCCCTTCCATAGCATTAGAACAGCTTCTGAGGAAAAGACTGTAGTCCTGGAGATGTTTCACATCTTATATTTTAATTTGAGCTCATGAAAGAGCAATTTCCATATATACATTTGGATGTTGAAGACCACATTTTGCACAGATAATCCATTTTCTATGATCTTTGCTGATGTGTCCAATATACAAACAACCAAAACAGACACCTTTATTCCTTAAAAAGCCCATCTTTTCTTTGTGGGTTTTTTTCTTCACAAATCCAATGTGTGTCCTCCTCCACAGCACAAACACATCATCTGATCCGACCCTGATTCAGATCCAACTTTTTCATGTCCAAGGATGTTTTTTTTTTTTTTTTTTTTTAATGTATTGCAGCCATGACTACTACATCTGTTGCTTGTCTATTTTGTAAGCTGGAAGCCACCTTTTGCACAGATGGAGACAAGGTCATGATAGAGATATTGCTATTTCCTCTGAAGTCAACTGCCTTTTGCTGTCTTATACACATTTCCTGAGAGCAAAATTGGCACAGCTAGGAGAAGAAGTTGCCCCCAAGAGATGCACCTCCATCCTAAAGTCAGAGGTCTTGATTTAAATCCCCATTGGACTGTCAGAAAAACCTTAACAGGTCAGCGTCTTCAGATGGATTCCACATCTGCCATCATTGCCACAGGTTCTTTCCTGAATCTGGTTATCATACCAATCAGCGAGATCAGGTCCTTCCAGCAGCTGAGTGTTCAGAAATGTTCCTTGGAACCTCACTCCACAATTAAAGACAACTCTAATCTCCTTTTTGTTGGATGATAAACGGCATGTTGTTAGATGTACCAGATTTTACCATCACAGCTTTCCAGCTACTCTTCAGGCACCCTTTCCATTCACAGTCCAGCCCAGCATTGTCCTGATTACATATGAACGAGCCATTTCCATATATGCAGAAGCAACTTTCTGCTCATTTCCAAAATTTCCGCTCCCATAGTAAGGCTATAGCTGACCCTGATTCAGATCCAACTTTTTCATGTCCAAGGCGCAGTGATTTTCAGGTATTGCATCCATGACACCAAGTCTGTTGCTTATCCATATTGTAAGCTGAAAACCATATTTTGCACAGATGGAGACGAGGTCATGATAGAGAGAAAGTATCTTAAGAGGAAAAAGCAGTGACGCCAAGGAACAACTCTGATCTTCCTTTTTGTTGGATGGTAAACACCATGGTATTAGATGTACCAAATTTTACCATCACAGTGTTCCAGCTCCTCATCAAAGCAATAACACCAAGCAATCATCAACATAGAAGCAATGAAGAACCTTGTCCACCACGTCTTGACTGAACTGTCCTTTGGGGTCTTCTGCACATTTCCTGAGAGCAAAATTGGCACAGCTAGGAGAAGAAGTTGCCCCCAAGAGATGCACCTCCATCCTAAAGTCAGAGGTCTTGATTTAAATCCCCATTGGACTGTCAGAAAAACCTTAACAGGTCAGCGTCTTCAGATGGATTCCACATCTGCAATCATTGCCACAGGTTCTTTCCTGAATCTGGTTACCATACCAATCAGCAAGATCAGGTCCTTCCAGCAGCTGAGTGTTCAGAAATGTTCCTTGGAACCTCACTCCACAATTAAAGACAACTCTAATCTCCTTTTTGTTGGATGGTAAACGCCATGGTGTTAGATGTACCAGATTTTACCATCACAGCTTTCCAGCTACTCTTCAGGCACCCTTTCCATTCACAGTCCAGCCCAGCATTGTCCTGATTGCATATGGTCCACCATTTACACTGTGAATGACCTCCAATGGTTCCAAGGCCTTAGGAACATTTGTCCAAATTAGCAGCTCAATTTCTGTATCTATCTCACACAGATGGACAGATTTCAAATGAATCCATCCCTAAATATCAATATCATTTTGCACAGGTGATCAGTTTTTTGATTTTCAAAATGCTCCCGTAGTAAGGCTTTAGCATAGCCCTTATCTGGGTTTAAGTGACAGCTTCTCACCAGTTCCTCAGGGTGACCACTAGTGTACTGCTTCAGGAAATAGAGTGTCACCAGTATTTTTCTCCACACCATTCCCAAAAGCTTTTATGAATGAATGATATGACTGATCCCCATCAAAAATTGGTATTTCTCCTCTTGGCAATGATGAGACACTGCTGTTAAATTAACAGCATAGTGATTTCATTTTGCTTTCTCAGAATTCCCAGCACATTGTTTTGTTCCTCATCTGTTGAACCAAATCCTGCATTCAAAGTGAATCCATATTGAGTTTGGGTGTTGTTGTTAACCTTGTGATTCACTGAATATAGTTTAGACCCATTAAGCGACTTAAGCTCAAAATGAATGAACTGAGGTTCAATTCTCTCTTCAGGCCTTGTTCCTGGATCCAAACAGTCATATTTAATTTCATTTTGTTTCACTGACATTTGTGAAATAAACAAAGTAGCATTAGCATTGAGGGCTTTTGATTTTGATTCTCCTTTTTCCAAATAAGAGTTAATTCCATCTGAATGCCTTGATATGAAATCATTTCCACTTAGGATGCTCTAAGATCTTAGCATTTAATTTTGCCATATGTTCTGCAATTTCTTCATCCCGTTTAAGGTGCTCCTTTTTCCCTTTCAGGCATTCCTCCCATTCGTGTTCATCGTCCAATATTTTCCGTCTTGTCATTAACGCTGCTAAGGAAGCCTCTGCTTTCAGCCACGCAGAAGAAGCAGTAGAAACAGCAGACCCTCCTCCAGTAACAGTGTTTTTGCTTCCCAGATTTGACACACTGCGACTTGATTTTATATCATCGTGCATATCCTCTGTACTCTTTTACTGCAGCTGGTTCAGGTTGACCAAGACTTATTTTGTTAAGACTCCTCTAATTCACTCATCCATCTGCTGACATCCTCTTTAAATGCGTTGCTGCATTTCATGATGATGGAAAACCATTCATTTTGTTATTTTGTTCATCCTCTGTGGGTAAAGGCATCAACACCTCGTGAGACATAGTAGCATTTTCACACCATTGAATAAACTTCTCCATATGAGATTGACCTTATGAAGCATTTTCCTTTTTTGTAAGGGCTCTCCTTGTTCATATGAGTGCTTTCATTTTATTCAGTGATTTTGCATTCATGTTGAAGCTTTTCAATTTTAGAAGCCCAGGCCTTGGCTGTGAATTTAGTTGGTCTTCTCCCACACTCCATTTCAACATCAGTATTCATTTCACTCATTTTCCTTCTTTAATTTCCCCTTCGCTCTTTTTTTCAGTTTCTGCATTTAAAACTCATCCATTTTAAAACTTGCAACACAAGCACTTGTTTGACACATTCTCCTCCATATATTTGTACATTTGAGACATCCACAGACAGAAAGGGATTGCATCCAACAAGCATCCACATGACACATAGCAGTGGAGCAGCAGCAGAGACAAAGCATAGTTTCACATTTCATAGTGTGGAGATTAATTCAACATTGGAATGCATTGCACCCAAAAAAAAAAAAAAAAAAAAAACACTGCTCAATCATCCAGGTAACAGTTCCCAATGAAAAATATGCAATGTCAATATGCAAGTCGCTTTGCTCCCATTCGTATATGGCTTAAATGCACACATGCACAGGTGAGCTTACCTGGCTGAAGTTTGCTTTGACAGCGGCTCCTTAAACTGTTCAACAGCCAGTGCCTACCTCCATGTTTTATCTTCGATCACTGTTTAATTTCATCCTCTTCCTTTTTTCGTCATCTTGTACCTGGCTCCTGTTGCTCCATCTGTTGATGTCTGTAATTAATGTTGTTTTTTGTTGACAAAAATGTAGGGAACAAAAGAGACGGTGAGGGGCTGAGGTTGGGCCTGAATGTCTGACGCACTGAACAAAAAAATTCACTGAAATTTCAAAATAAGTTTAACCTTATTAACGAAAAAAAGACAAGGACTAATACAGAGAGAGGAACTTTAGGAGGGCTGTGGAATCGGGAACTGAGAAGGAACTTTGTCTAAACAACCAACTGTTAGCAGTTTCCTGTGTAACAAATCAGGGCAATGGATTAGCTTTGTCCAAAATGACTGAAGCTGGCCTATTATGGAATGACGTATATACCCTGATACCTATTAGCCAGTGTTGAAAAGGATGTGAAGGGAGAGTTTCAGATGCTATCCAACCGTCTAACATGTAGTTCAGACGTATCAAACCCCACTTGGCTATCTTAGCAGGTTGCCAGCTCTGTGTCTTCAGCCTGCAAAAAACATGTTAAAATGCAAATTAGTTAAACAAAAAGGCAAAATACAAAAGGATCAAACAATTATACAGTAAAGTACAAGTATTTCATCACCCAAGTGAGAAAGTTAGAATAAAAGACAAGAAGGAAATCCTACAAGTAAACCAAAATGGAAAATCTTAACTCGTACAAACTGTTACTCATTTAAGCTGCCTTAAGTAAATCTAAGATACAGGACCAATTTTCACCCCCGTAAACAATGGCAATACTTTGTCTAACACAAGCACTCTCCCTCCAGCATCTGGTTCTAACTGCAAGCAAAGTCTAAAAGCTCTAATTCTGCACTCTTCGACTTCAAGACAACACTTGTTAACCTTAAAGCCTTCTCTAGAATTCAGCCCACAGTATAATGTTTCTATTTCAAGCACGTCAATGTTGAGTAATAACTCAGAGCAAATTGTAAAATATGGTGACAACTTGGTACATTATACACATCAATTTGGTTTTCATAGCCATCATTGCTGTTGACCTCATCACCAATAGATAAAAAAACTGAGCATGTATACCCAAATAAGGTGCCCAGTAGCTTCTTTAGAATACTATTAGATGTGTCTGAGTTGTCTCTTTCTACCAGGTTTACTCCCTCCCAGAGAACCCAAACGCGCTACTGTCTGGTATCCCAACGCCCCAAATATCCCGTGTCAGATGCCGCAGTGCATCTCGTCAGCGATTGATACTACCATGCCCTAATAACAGAACGCTTCGCAGGGGTGAGATAAAATCCCCCTGCTGGGAGGCCTCCCAACATGCCGCGCGACTAAATACGTATACGAAATGGTACCGCTCCAGGCGTACTTGAACGCAAAAGGTTCTACTTGAGTCTCCAACTGGAATTAAACTTGGCAGAATGAGACAAACCAGCCTTTTAACTTCAAAATCTAATTAAATGTACAAAGTAGAATAATTATAAATTTGGTATCAAAATTTAGGTGGTGATGATGTTGACAGCAGCACAGCTACTTTGATAGTAGATGATACATTGATATATATCTTAATATCAAAACATGTGAATCACTCAAATGCCAACAGATTTTAAATGCATTTATAACATCATCCATGGGCTGAATAACCACTTGAGAAAGCCAATATCACAAGCAAAGGAAAACCAATTAACCAATCAGACCAATTAATCAAATCAAGAATATGTTCTATTAATAATGCAATAGCTTAGAAGTAGCAAGGGAATAACACTAACAGGCAATAATGGAAATATTAAAAATATCACCAAATACTCTATATCAATTTGGAATGCAATCTCAGATCACACATAAAGGGAATGAGAAAAAGAAAATCATACAACACCAACTATGCTGCACAAATCACAGCAACCACATGAACCAAACATGAGCAATGAGAACAAGGCTCTTAAACAGATTAAAAACATTTAGCATTTTTTATTATGAATGAAACTGAATTACCTAACCTTCAGAGTATGAGGTGCCCAAAGACAAAAACCTAATAAGCAGACTGAAACCAATCTCGGACAGAGAGAATTTCCTCTAGCCTTCATAGAAATCCCCCGACTATCAAAATGCCTGACTTTTTATACTTATAAGGCTACATGTGTGACCCTGAAGTTTAAGTGGTACATAGTGCTAGGGCCTCATCATGGAGACAAAGAGACAAACGGAGTTAAAAGGACAGACAAGGAGATAAACAAAGCTAGAGACCACCAGAGACACAGACGAAGCTATAGACCGACAAAGAAGGACAAACAAAGAGACAGCCAGAAACATAGGCAGGGTGACTAAGACAACACATTCACGGTGAAGAAGCTGAAACACAAGATTTAAAAAATAAAATGACACTTACTTGTTTGAAGATTCTCAGTCATCCAGGGTATGTTATTTTTAAGTGCTATGCAAAGGCCACTGGACAGAACTGAAGAAGCCGTTCAGATGAAAGGTCTTCAAGAACCTCAAGCAAGACCAGCTGCCTTCATATAGCATTTAATTTATCACTATTCAAAGCCTGATTATATTTGATAGTATTGTTTACATTTGCGTTTTATGTATTTAGTGCCAATTATCTGCCAATGTTCTGTACTGCTTTAGCAATATAGGTTTCTGATCTGTCCGTCCTTGACAGTCAGTCAGTCCAGTAAAACTAATCTGACAGTTGGTGGGTCAGTCAGTCTGATAAAGCTAATGTCAGACAGAGACAGACACACAGACAAATAGTTCAGTAAAGCTAATCTGAATGTCAGTCGATCAGTCAGTCCCATATAGCTAATGTGTCAGACAGAGACAGACACACAGACAAATAGTTCAGTAAAGCTAATCTGAATGTCAGTCGGTCAGACACAGACAGACAAATAGACACAAAAAGACAGAGACTAACAGATAAGAGACACAGACTAAGACTGACAAGAGACAGACAAAGACTGACAGACAAGATACAAAGACTAACAGACAAGATACAGACCAACAGACAAGAGTGACAAAATACAGACAATAAGACAGACAAGCAGACACAAAGACAGACACACAGCATCAGTATCAGTATGTGTGCATGTGTGCGTGTTCATGAAAGGCACAGAGGCCAAGACATAACAAGCCAACTGGAAAAAGACAGTGGATAGGGAGGGTGTAAGGATCAGTGTGTGTGCATGTGTGCGTGTTTGTGTGAGAGACAGGGAAAGAAAGGGTTGGCGCGGCAGCCATAATTAAGTAAACACGGGACTTACTTGTTTGTAGATTCACCAGCAAAAACGAAACCGATTATACTAAGACGGGTGGACGAATGGATTGTTAGTCATCTTGAATGGACAAATGGCAAAACAGTCATAGCACTGTGGTTTTGCTCAACACGGCGGTCAAGGAAAACCACAGCACATAGACGACAGACGCGCAGACATGAATCAAAAAGACACAAGAGACAAACAGGTGTGATAGCACGGCGGCCATCAAAAACATTGACAAAAGATGGACAAAAAAAAGATGGACAGATTTAAGCTTTGTTGCAGCACAGCAGCCAAGACAAGGCACCTACAATGATTGGAGACTTTACTTTAGTACAAAGGCTATCTATTTCTATCATCTACTGCAGCTCCATCAAATCATTTACACAAAATCTCCACCCTGTCACACAGAAAAAAAACTGACAAAACGGTCTCTCACTGCATAATAAGCACCCCATAAAAAAAAAATAAATAAATAAAAAAATAAAAAACATTTTTCTCCCAAAGGTAGAGGACTGCAGGAATGGGTTCAAGACCCATTCCTGCAGTCCTCTATATAACCCTCCCAGAACAATTAAAAGATCTATATGATGTTTAGATAATTTTTTAGATCTGTACATTGCCATCTCTTTTAATCATCTAAACACCTATGGGATGTTTAAAACATCTATAGGATGTTTAGATGATTAGAAGGATGGACAAACCGGGGCTATGTTGGACGTATGAACGAGGAAATGGATAGATCGTAAGATCGGCTCGGGTGCCGAGACAAAAGAGTGAGGGATAGACTGGAGATGGCGCGGCGGCCCAAAAATAATAAAAAAAAAATAACAAACAAAGACGCAAGCATCTTTTTTGGTAGACTGACGGGTAACCATGTTTGACTGGATGAACGAGGAAATGGATAGATCGTAAGATCGGCTCGGATGCCGAGACAAAGGAGTGAGGGATAGACTGGAGATGGCGCGGCGGCCCAAAAATAATAAAAAAAATAACAAACAAAGACGCAATCCTTATTTGTAGGATGAAGTCCAGATGGTGGCTGAAATTGAAACAGTTAGTTAGTTATGGCGCAGCGGCCAAGCAAAAACCCAGCACAGAGTATAAAAACAGCACTTACTTAAGTAGATTGTAGATCCACTAGGATCTGTTGAAGATCCATGAAGAAATTCTGCTTGCAGATCCACCAGCAAAATAAAATTGGAAAACGTGCAGCCACGTACATTGCACGGAGAGCATACTGTCATGTCGGACACAAGAGTGCACGGGCTGATCGGCAGCCATGACGGATTGTTTTATGTTAAAGTTGCGGGACTGAACTCTAAAGTTTAGTTGTAAGTAAGTTGTGTGTCTCTTTCAGACAGTAATTTCATGAGTTTGTAGAATCTATTTTATTCCTAAGTAATGAAAATGATAAACTATGATGACATATTGGAAATGTGTTTGTGTGATGATACATTGACAGAAAGAAAGACAACCCTAATGGATTTTTATTACAGTTCAGTTACTAAAAACATGACAAATCTGGAGTAGGGCTGACAGATATTGCAATTATTTTGAGATATTGTCATGATTGTAGTGGGGAATTTTTGTATTTAATTTTCACTGAAAAAAATCACAATGTGATTTTGGCTAGGGTCTGTACCAGACAAGCCTAATAAAGTGAATAAATTAATTGTTCAGCCCTACTACAGAGAGACAGATAAGCAGGGAGGCATGGCAGCCATTCAAAAAACATAGAAGAATATAAAAATGGGACTCACCAATTGTAGATTTACCTAAAAAGGAAAGGGGTTAGTGCACAAATATTGATCCAAGCTTATTAGACAGAGACAGAAATCAATAGACAAGGCACCTTCTACACCTTCAGACTTAACACCACACGACAAAAATCTCTCCACTTCTATCATCATCTATTGCAGCTAAGGACCAATAAACTACTATCTAGCCAACCTAAAACCTGTCTGAGCCTCCACAGAGCCCTGAAAGATCCCTTCAGTCTCTACACCATCTATCATCATCTACTGCAGTAACTTAATAAAACCAGAGCTAATCCTAGGCCCAAAAAAAAAAAAAACAAAGGGAAAGAGAATTTCTCTCCCAAAGTTAACAAACATTCTGCAGTCATTTAAAAAACTCACTATCCTAACGACAAGATGCTACAATTGTGTCGGGAGGACTTCCCTCCCGACACAATTACGAGTTAAGCTATCCGGTCCTAAAATAGAGGAAAAACAGAGAAATAGAAAGACAAACAAAGAGAGACAAGAGACAAATGACTGGGTGGCCGTGTGGGATGAACGGATGAAATAATTTGGTGGCCAGGTTCAAATTGGATGCGCTGACTATGTCGGTGAAACGGATGTTGTCAAAAAAATGGAAAGTTATGGCGCGGCGGCCTAGCAAATACACATAACACATAGCACATAACACATAACATTTCAAGCTGATTGGACAAACACATCGTCACGACGCGGCGGTCATGACAAGCCATCTTCAATACACAGCAAAGACAAAGAGGGGAGGATGTAAAAATCAGTGTGCGTGCATGTGTGCGTGTTTGTGAGAAAGCGGCGCGGCGGCCGTCAAAACACACATAGAATAAAAAGAAAAAATGAGTCTTACTGGTTCGTAGATCTACCTGCGGGGAAAAAAGAAAAAGAAAATAGTGTTAGACTGATTCAAGGCTCAAGCCTCTGACAGTTCAGTAACATCCTAACCTTGAAATTCGTTTTGTATCTGAATCATATTATAGATACACAATCTTTTTAAAAACACAGAACATTATATGCTGCAAATGTATGCGTTCTTAGAGCGCAGTAAAACAAAACACTAAACGTCTACGTTACAAAGTAAATGAGCCTGATAAGAACCAGCGCACCTGACAGCAATTAACGCTAACACTGCGCTAACTCGAGGCTACTTCAATGGCATCACTTACTTTGCTTGGTGCGTTTTAAAGGACGAGGTTCTCCCGGTGTCTTTTTTCCACAGCTTACAGGAGGGCGTCGTTCTGTTATTAATGAAAAAAGTGGCAAAAAACAAACATTTTAGTGGACTAACTCGACTCACAAATGCTCAGGTGGATTACACTGCAGCAGCTGTTTGCAGACATAGGCCTACACCGCACCTTAACACAACCCGGAGAGGCATCTTTCCATTTGTTACATTGCTCGGCTATTTCAGAGTTGAAACCGATAATGTGACTTAATTTATTAACCACCAAATCCTTTCAGTTTATATTCACTCAAAAGCAAAAAAGAAACAAAGCAGCCGGGATTTTAACCGAGCTGCTCGAAACCAAAAGGGTGCGCACGCCTAAGGCCTGTCGCTTTGTACACCTTGTTCCGTTTGTACGGTTAAAACAGGCCCAAAATGTTTTTTCTAAGCGCATTTTCTCCCTCTGAATGTAACTCAATAATAACTAATAAGCTTTTGCAGCATTGTGGGTTAATGCCGTGTCAGTCGGAGCGACCACACACTTCTCAAACTTTTCCTCCTCCAAATACTGTTAATTCACATTAAATGTGTAAACCTAATCAAAGAGGACATTGTATGGAACAAAAGCCTGCGTTTCCACAGTACAGTAAAGCTAAATATGTTACTCTAAACAAATACAATAAGTTACAAACTTTTCGAGCCAAACACGCGCAAACACACCTGACGGCAATGACATTCACACCATGCTAACAGAGGCATTACTAACCTTTCTTTGCGAGTTTCCGAGCTCCTCCTGTCGTTGGACGCGATCGTCCCGGTGTCTTTTAACTTTTCCAAACATTTTTGACAGGGGTAGCTTTTTGTTTTAAAGCCCCCGGGGTTTAAAATTTCGACCCCGCCATGAAGCGACCGACACCATCCGTTGGGTTCGCTCCAGGTGTGCGAATGTCGGCGTCTGACGTCACCCCTAATAGTTGGAGAGCGCATGCGGGGAAGCGTTCAAGGCTCACGGAGGGTTGTAAAAAACAAAACTTTTCTCCTATAGAAATGTTTGGTGCATCGTTTGAAAGATTCTCGGGGCTCTGTTTCCCCACAGTTATTTCAGTTTGCTTTGTAATTGCTGCGCTTTCTCACTTCATTCTTGTGACAGAAGTGACAGAAAATATATTGTAGCGCCCCTCCGTAATGAAGCTAAGAGGCGTTAGCTAGCTTTCGCTGGCACTTTTTGTTTGAACATAGTTTACTTTACGTGAGCTATAGCCGATTCAAAATCAATAAAACTGCTTGTATTTATAGTCTGCTCGTTGGTTTGACATTCTAAACAATTAACTCCCATTTAAAACTATCAGGAACAATAACAACAGTCCTCCTTGACTTTCTGCCAATCACAAATACGCTACCTAACATCCATCACTGTCATTGGTGGCTGCGCTGACCATAATCACACATTCACTGACCCCTGGAAAACTCATAACTGCAATAACAGTCCCTTTTACCTTAACTGAACAGTAACACTAAAGCACTGACCTCACAGTTCACGGGCGTCCCGTACTACCTCAAGACCCAATTTTAATATGTCGACGTTTAATTTTTAAAAACTGATCGGTGAATTACTTTTGAAACCAGCAAAGATTATTTCAGGATATTAAACCAAAAAGAGGGACGAGGCATAAAAAACTCACTAGGTGGCGCTGATGCTGCTTACCTCTGTTCCCTTATAACATGGACAGTCCAGTTTGTCACACTGGGGGCCTCACATCATATCATTTATGCTGTCTTTTAGCAGATTTATACAAACACTGCTCTCACAGAGCATTAGTGCTGGTCCCAACATGATAACTAACAATCCATTAAGAACTTCATAGTGTTTAATTAACAAGTAATTGGTAAAATTCCTCATCAGTCATGTAGGTTTCAGTAATAAATATTACAGCAGAAAAAATGCACTTACATTGTAGAGGAGGCTTCAAATTCTACAGCTTTGTCATCACACCAAGACACATGGACTGAATGAGATGAACAGTGTACATCTGCTAATGTTTTGTTACAAAGTACACAGCATTTCTTTCACCAACAACACGTTTCCCAAACTTATTGTACTGCTTGAAACTTTTTGGAAATTTAGATCAGCGATTCACACAAAGGGCTGTGAGGGAATTAACAATATAGGAAAGCAGAAAATCTGCAACACAAAAATGGTTTATTTTTCCTCTTTATTCTGATGTTTTTTCACTTGTGAATTAAAGATTATATCAGTGCAGCCCTTTAAACATTATTCACATAAAGGTAGAAAGACATCACTCACTGGTTGAACTGGTCACAATCTGTGGGCATGTGTTTGCAACCAGTGATGAAAAGGTGCAACTAGACAGTTTCTTTTTATGGCTTCACCGATTTAAAAAATACTGTTAAAACTTTCTTACCTCAGAGAAAGTAATAACCCAACAATAGCTTATATCATTTGTTGTAACAGATCATTTTATTAAAAAAAGATGTATTTGTATAGATGCAGAAATGTTCAGTTTAAATACAATCTAAAATTAATCTTTTATATATTCATATTTTTTCATAATACTGGGAATGGACTACTTTTTAAAACAATTTGCATCTAGTTACAATCCTATGACCAAGTAGCAATTAGCACGGCAGCTACGACAGAAGCATATTGTGGAGTTTGTATACAAATACACACAGGACAAACAATAAAACACACATTTGCAAACTTCTGGTCTGTATCAACTCCTCATAAATAAAGTGAATCCAACAACTGTGAACATGGTGGACATTTTTTTTCATCTGTCTCTTGTTCTTTAGAAGTTCTCTGTTCAGCTCTTCATAAATACAACAAAAATACTTTGTGTGTTAGTTTGTCTGGAGTGTTTTTCAGTTTGAGTCCTCGAGGCTGCTGCTTTTCTGTTCGGAGCCGCAGTTGCAGAGCCTGACCATGATGCTTTGCAGGCTGGGCTCCACAATACCGAGCAGGGGCCTCTGGGAGGGGTCCCCGTTCCAGCAGGCCTCCATCAGCTGCCAGCACTCCTCGTCGAAACTGGGCAGCCGCTCTGGTCTGGCACCTGGAGATGACACAAACAAAAGAAAAATACATACACAAACAACACAGTGACCTAACCTGGTTGGTTCAATTCAGTTCAGTTCATTCGGGCTGGTGAGAAAACTCTGATGTGGACTAAACAACTGGAGTGAAACTGCCTCCAAACAGACTTCAGTAAATTCATTTGTAGTGTGAAAGCAAAAAGACCAACCACAGGATTGTGTAATAGCAGGCATGTGATTTTAACTTGAATTCAAAATGTTTAACTGCTCTTAAATCCATGTTCTGGCCACAAAGTGTCAAGGAAGCCATTTTACAGTCACTCATGTCTGTTTATTAGGTACACCTAGCTACAACTGACACAGTGAGATGAAACTTCATGAGGGTTATAATATTCAGTTTTTGTTCAAACTGTTTTAGAGATTTAACTTTATGATCATTTTGGAGGCTGTATTTTGTTGTGCTGTAGAACTGCACTGCAATATACTGACAGGTGTTTCTGTTATTTTGTCCACCCCATATACGTCCCAGTGTCTCTCTCTCTCGCTCTCAACCAGAGAGTGAAAAGCAGCTGAAACTGCAGAGTGCAGTGCTTCTGTCTTACTTCTGCATTTCCTCGGAGTGAGTGCTGGAGAAATCCCACAGTATTCTGTAATATTTCAGTATAAGCTGCCTCTTTTTCACCCTGTTACCACTCATTACATAACAGCCAAGGTTACAGTCTTGACTAATGCTTATAATCAGTTATTCCCTCATGGGTCTGTGACACCAGAGAATATAAATAAACACATCAGAAGCATTCAAGTGTCACTTAAATTTGATTTCCTTCCTCGTGTGGATCAGTTTAACACTGATGAACATGAACTAGACCAGAGCTAAAAGTATACACTGTACAGTCTAGTTTTTTTTCTTCTTGGTCTGGACCAAACTACAGGTGTGTTTCCCACTTTTTCGAGTGTTGTTTACCTTTTTTAACATTGTTCCAGAGCTGGTCCTTGCTGGAGCATTTCTCAAATGCCTCTGGGAGTTTTACTGAACCAGTGCAGAGGTACCAGAAAAGGATGCCGAAGGCGTAGACATCAACAGAGTTATCATACTTTCCTGTCAGGAGAAGAGGAAACTTTAGAAAACCAATAAAGAAACATTCCTGCACAATCAGGTTTAACTCTGACATAAGCTATAATAACAGTTTCCTCACAGTCGTGTAACTTCCTAAGTGAATAATGAAAGAATGTGACGTAAACATTTTCAGCCACTTGTTGCTGTTGTTTCAGACATGTCTGACCAATTAAGCTGTTTGAAGTTGTGCTTCAGGAACTGCATCATGATCTAATTATCGCAAGTGTGACGGCTCAGTGATCGTACCTGTGAACAGCTCTGGGGCCATGTGGATGGGAGTTCCTACGATGCTACCAGACATCATGGCCTCTGGTTTACAGAAACCAAGGTCAGTGATCTTTGCACGATTTTGTTTGTCCAACTGGAAGAAAAAAAAAAAGAGTGGAAAGATTGTTCAGGATTGTTTTATTCATGGAGAGATGTGAGAACTCAGTGTGGCAATTCCAGCTTCAAGAACACATTTGGTTTTTCATGACACTGATGAACACAGCATTTACTGTGATATCAGTGGTTTTATTTCTGATATTCAGATAATGAAGTTTCTGAATACATTTTTGGTAAGAAATAGCAGCTGCTATTTTTATATCTATAAAGTCTGCTTATAATGTGATGGTAATGATGGTAAGTTGGTCACTGCTTTCTGTTACGTGCATCTGGGTTCAAACGATACACGCAGCCCTATGGTGAAAACGCAGCTCTGAACTGTAAGATGGTCTTGTTTTGGTACAATGTTTGAACATTTTGCTGTTAGGGTACTAAACATACAATGTTCTGTTTGTACAATAATGTAAGATTTTATTGTTAAGGATGTAGGTAAGGTTTTCATTTTTTCATTTTCATCCTAGCTGACAGAATCTTAACACAAGTGCTAGAGAAAAACTACAAACAACCAATGGATTTCTATACAAATTCTATATAAATTCATTTAAAAAAGGCAAATAAGAGTGATAAAAATAATACTGGGCTGATAAACATTTAGATTTTTTTATAATTGCTGATTTGACAGTGACTATAGGGAGGTGTATTGCATCTCCCTATAGATTAATCGTATGAAGTGTTGTTACTTCTGAGAAGCAAACATTTAGAAAACCTCCACAGTCACAGACTGTAAATGTGCTGAAAGGGTTAGGTTGGTTGGAACCAAAGTTGGAACTTACGAGAACATTTTTTAGCTTTATGTCTCTGTGCAGGAGACCCTGACCGTGCAGGAAGCGGATGCCCTCCACCACATCCAGTGCAATCTGAAGTCTCTCCCTCAGCGATAAACCAGCCTGGAACAGATGGAGACAGAGAGACAGAGAGGAGAGAGATAATAGAGGGAGGAAAAAGTGAGACATAGAAGACTTTACCACCAAAACAATGACACATTTCCTTTTCTATTCACTGGATTATCAGGTCACCTTCAGGCCTGTATAGAGGTCTCTGTGCAGCCGCTCCATGATGAGCAGCACAGCAATGCTGGAGCCACTTCCGTAGGTGTGATCAATCACAGAGCCGTGCAGGTCGACAAGCCGCTCGTGCTTGGGCAGGGACCTGAAGCAACACACAGCCAAAAAAAGCCAAAAAAATTAAATATTTCAGTTGCATGATCATAAAATAATCACTTTTTGTTCTCTTGAAGCCACAGAGTATTAATATAAGTCTTGTTTGTCCACATTAAAGCAGCTTATAAAGTCCTGCATTCCTCAGATTTATGACAGTTAGAGCTGACGAGCATTAACTAGTCACTGTCACCTCCAACAACGTGTTGACATGTGCACGGAACAGCCTCAAGGCTTCAACAGTCAAAACTATTTTTTTTATACGTTGGGTGGAGTTTGACCTCGATAACAGTGCAGCTGTCATGCCCGATGAAAACAGTTCTGCTTTTGATAAATTCAGCTTCTTCTAAACCTGGTCAGCCATCTGAAATTTCCCATGCTCACCTGAGTGTCAGTAAAATGCACCAACAACCTTCATGAGCACCGAGCTTTACACCTGCAGCAGTTTGGTGTGAAGAATTTAAATGACTTTGAGACAGACAGGACTGCTGTAGCAGCTGTGGTTTCATGTTCATGATGTTTTTTGTTTTGTTTTTTTTACACTCACTCTGACGAACTCACCTTGTGTAGTGAAACTCTAAAGCCAGGTCGTTCCAGTGTTTGTCATCAGGCGGTACCACAGACTTTAAGGCACACGGGTAGTGCCCTCCCCAGCTGTCACACAGGTACACAACTCCATACTGACCCCGACCCAATTCTCGCCCAAGCTTTGGCTTGCCTGTAAGAAAAAAAACACGGATTCATTTTTTACCTCAATGTAGCAAAAATGTCTTGAAGAGTGCTGTATTTCTAAGCCCAAATTTGCACATTTGTCTTGAACATTAGTTTGATAGTGTGAGTCCGCCTCAATCTCTCTCCAAAGTTCATCTTCTCAAAGTCCCCCTCTACTTAAAAATGTGTTTTGCTTATTGTTACTTGGATAATTGAGCTTCACTGTGCAGAATAATAATAATAACTTATAGGCTGTTTGTAAACTCATCTGCTGAAGGGGAAGTTTCTCTGTGCTCACCTTAAACGTCAGTGAAATAGGAGACGCCCTGTGTACAATACATAAACTTGTGAAGTAAACAATATCTGCTTATCAGATGCACATCACCAGTCACAGCAGGGTATTTTTAAATGTCTTAAAATATGTCTGGAGAGGCCTCATGCAAAAGATAAAAGATTTTATTTTCACTTTAGATTCTTTAAAGAACATTTTTGCAGCAGCGTGAGCAGACTGTGAGCAGACTGTGAGCGTAGTTTTGTCTGTGCATGTTAACAATGGGAGGATTTGGCGGTGACTCACCATGCAGCAGCACATCCCTGAGGGAGCGGCTCTCCAAAGACAGGCGGGCCAGCCGAGGGGCGTGGTCCTTCCTCACACGCAGCCACAGGTCCTCAGTGCGCTCCAGACGCCCTGTGTGCCCTTCCTCCAGCTACAAGCACCAACACATGACATCTCATGGTTAGCATTAAGAGGTGTGAACAGCTGCAGCTAAATGACTGTTCTCATTTGTTAAGTCATTTCACTTTTTAAGACTTGTAACTCTTATACCAATCTCTAATGAGCCTTCTGTTATGTCAGTAGACCTTTTTAGTAAAGAAGAGTCATGTTTTCAAAGGTTGACATTTCATTTTTAAATGTATATGAGAGTGATAAAGAGTTCAAAC
This sequence comes from Lates calcarifer, assembly GCF_001640805.2. Taxonomy (NCBI): domain Eukaryota; kingdom Metazoa; phylum Chordata; class Actinopteri; family Centropomidae; genus Lates; species Lates calcarifer. Next base: position 22,974,665 of record NC_066844.1, on the reverse strand, counting down.
ATATATTAAAATTGTTGTCCTCCTAATACAAAAAAGGAAAAACGGTAATAAAACACTATGACAAGCAACAGTGAACTACAGAATATGCGGGTACTCCACAGTTTAATTGGGCATTTTCAAGAAATAAATGTAACCACATTAACATCAATCAGGGTGTTGTGATCTCTTGCTGGTTAGATATTTCAGTCTATCAGAAGCCAGAGTGGATATTTTTGAATCAGATCCTGTTACATCTAATTTCATCCTCACTTCTTTAAAATACATCATTAAACCCACAGGTCAGCTGCCTTGACCACTGCACCGATGTCGTCATTTGTCAAGAGTGTTTAATGCATAGTTCTGCTACTTGATCGATTCATGGTTTTTTTTCTAACCAGAGGGCGACTATAAATGAATGCTTGTTTTTGCTGCTGTTTTCATAAGCTCCCTCCAGAAGATTAAGCTCCTGTCACTCCTGTTTGCTTTGTGCACAACTGGAACATACAAGACAACATGAGGAAGATATTATAAAGGGTTTGCTCACAGGTCGCAGCAACAGTGCGCTTCAGACTGAGTCACTGTGTGCACTGCTTTGACTTCACTTTATTTAATCACATGTAAACACTGTGTTATGTTGTGTTTAACTTACATTAAGTTTACTTTATTACTTGTTAAATCAATTTCTTATTTGTTTGGTAAAGTGTGCCAGCAAAAGGCTAAATAAGGCCTGGAAATATGACCCAAACTAATCTGTGACAACCAATCCACAGATACATCACATTGCTGCATCCTGGGGGACAATGGTGTGATCATAGTCAAAAGTGCTGACTGTCTTTGTCAGGAAGGCTTCACTCTAATAATGATCCATTCTTTGCATTTACAGCACACCTTACATTGGCATTCACATTCATCGCACCTCCTCCATATCATACTGCATAACGACAAAAACCAGGCCAAAGTTTTAATCTCTAGTGTTCACAGACGCTCTACTTGTTATTCTGGTTATTTCCAACATGAGCATGTTACATTATGACCGGTTTGCACTGCAGTCAATCATACAGTCAGATAAATAACAAAATCAAATTTTCAAAGGATATTTCTGTCCATCAAAATCCCCAAACTTATAAACCATCACCCAAAATCACCTCCTCTATGGGACTGTCACAATTAATCAGAGTAATTTGTATAACTGCATTAAATCTTAAGAACAGTGGGCATGAAAATGCAGATGGTGATGTGATCCACACTGTCTGTCATGTGATGATTATCATCAGAGCAATTTAGCTGAAACTGATTTGTCAAGGACTTCATCGAGGGCAAAGAAAGTGAAGAGGAACAAACTGAACTGAACCATGAGCTGTAAATGGCCTGAGTGAGAGCCAACAAAAGCTGCATGTAGAGGTGTAATTGGAGATATCAAAGAACTGTCCCATATTATAAATGTTTTGATAAAAGTATATTTAGAAAAACATAAGAATGAAATTACGAGTGCATTTATTGGTCAGTTACTGGCCCTCAGTTCCCAGCAGCTTATACAGAAGGTGTGAAGGTTTTCAAATCATTCAAGTGAATCAGTGAGCAATCAATAACACAATCATTACAATCAGTACTGGTGTTATGTGTCATGTGTATATGAGGACACGCAGCTATGCTACAACAACTAATCAACTTCCCACCTCGCCTGGTGGGAAGTCATCCCATCTGCTTCCTATGTCTGTATGATTAGGAGAATAAGTTACTAACTCATGTCTTGCCACATTTCAGCTGGTTTATCCTCCATCTCAGCTGCCCAGTGAACACATACACCACACCGTTTCTTTCGCAGGTGTAGGCAGCTAGATTTTATTGTCGTGGATGAGTCAGCAGCTTAGGGGGTAAATGTAATGTGCTGTTTCTTACATTACCAAAAAAAATGTGCTGAACTAGATTCTTCCAGTTTGTTTAAAGGGGCAAACTGTGATTATATCTCACTACAGCTGCAACTGTTTTTTAATTAATCAAATGTCAAAAAAAGTTCAATATATTCAATTTACGGAGGGAGGATAAAAAGATATGAAACTAAAAAAAGCTGTAAATCTTCACATTTGAGCAGCTAGACGTAACACATTGGTCGGACTGAACTGAATTATTAGTTATGAAAATTCTTCTGTTTTTTAAACTCTAATCCTCAGCTGAACATCTCTACTCAAAGGTCATCTAACATCCAGTTTTACAGCAGTGGAAGCTGTTAGATGAACACAATCAGTGAGAGGCAGTTGTTGGATGAAAAAGGACACAGTGCTAAAGGCACTGAAAGACAGACGAGGAATAAAAGGAAAAAAGAAAGCAAGCAAAGAGGAAAGAGGAAGTCAACCTGGCGCAGAGACGCAGCAAAGGCCTCATGGGAGCTGTTGAGGCGGGTCCTGAACTGGGAGCAGATGCTTCGAGCCAGTTTGGCAGCACTGAGACTTTCTATGGCGTCCTGGGCCACTTTCCGCTTCCACTCTGGAGTGATGGCAGGAGGGTTGACAAATGTTATCCTGTGGATTATCTAGGAGTAAGACACAGGGTTAAAATGATAAACATCCCTTCAGACGTCACCATTCAGCATTTGAAAACTTCCAGGGCTAAATTTGTGAGACACTGACTTGTTTGATTTGCTCCCAGACGAGTCGTGTGACAGAAGATCCTGAGTGAAAGGTGACCTCCACATGATAGGCAGCATTTAATAACTGTGACAGATGAGAAAAACAAGACCGTTTTTAAATGTCATCTGTCAGTCTAGAGGCAACTGATATGTCCCGTGTTTTTCTGATTATTTGTTCTGCTACAACACTTCAAGGTTTAAATTATTAAATAATAGTGGACAGAGAACAGCGCTCGTGAGTCATCTGAAATGTTTCTAGCTCCAAGTTTCCCTCTAAACATCTGGACTTGACGTAAGTAAAGTCTCTGGCCTGCCCCTTGCTTTCTTTTCTACAATTGTACTGCTCACACTTTACATTTCTTGACCTGCACACTGAATAAGGTTTCTGTTTTCCCACCTGTTTGAGGTGATTTGAAGTGATATTGTGAACTGAAGATTCGATGTTCGACTTCTCCAGACTGTTGAGGCACCGCTCCAGAGTTCCTACAAAGCTCTCCCTCAAATAGTCCACAGAGCTGATCAGCTTATTTGCCACGGCCTGATTCAGTCGGACCACTATCAGCTCCTGGATCTGGTGGATGCAAGATTTGATCTCCTTTGACGTAACGGGCTCCCCATTAGTTGTTACGATGATGTCTGCAGTTGAAAAGAAAATAATTTGCTGAGTTAATATGTGGTGCATGTAGCCAGTTAGCAAACAGAAATGAAATCCTGATGAATAATATAGTCAGATATTGGTAGAGACATTCACTTGATGTTGACCATACTGCGCTGACACACGAGAACAAAGCACCGAGTCACAACCAGAGTGTTATGTGATCTCTCATGTCAGAACTGCATCATAAAACACAGAAAGATATTATAGATTAAAATGCATAGACATAGTTTGTATGTCTAGGCATCTAGCCAAAGATCATTGGAATCTTTTAAATAACATACAGCTTTCTAACACGTAGATCACCATATAGTATCAGTACACAGAGACAACAGTTGCTGCTATGTTACGCATTTATTTACCTGAGATACAGGGAACACAGATTTTCCACTATTCTTATTTTGGAAAACAACACATATCAATGCAATAAATAATATCTAAATTAACATATTTGTAAAAACATACTAGAGGTTCCTTATGTGAACTGGGGGCCTTAAGGATAGAGGATGTACGTCATACATGTTGTAAAGCCTCTGCCTGAGGCAGATCTGTGTATTGGCTGTATAAATAAAACTGTCTTGTGTTGAACTGACTTGTACCCAGTGGAGTATTTGACAACTTGTACTGCCAACAAACAATGTTTTGTGATGCCATGCACATTTCTGCCAACTGTAACACACTGATCTGCAGGTGGCAGAAAGGCTCCAAGAAACACAGTGCCAGTAAAGTCAGGGAAAAAGAAGATTGTTGGGATACAAACCATGCGTTTCTTTTAAATATTTGACAAAAATGCAAATAATTTATGGAGAAGGAAATACATTCAACATGACTGTTAAACCTCAGGGATACACACACACACACACACATTTTCGTGAGTAACACTGACAACACGGTAAACAAAAAATGTTCCACAGGGCACCTTCAAGTCTTCACATTGCCAGGATTATGCCCACATTTTGTTTGCACTGTGCCAAAGAAAGGAAAATGTTGTTCCAATAAGGTTGAAAAAAATCATATGCTGAGTTTCCTGACCAACTGGTGACTCATCTTCCAGATTCTACCGAAAAGACCAATGTCAAAACACGTGTTCCTCCGTAAACTTCTCCAGAAAATCCAGTAAACCTGCTTCTTGGAGCATGCTTAGGAGGACAGACCAGAAAGAAGAAGAAGAAGAACACAATAACCAATGAGAGGCTTCTGTTGAGACAGAGCCTAACTTTGTGGGCAAACTGAAATACAGCTGGCTCAGCCATGTCTTTGCAGGTCTAACAAACGTTTAAGACAATAATGAAACTGGCTTTGAGTAACTCAGGCTGCAGACTAGAAACCCCTGGCAGGTAAAGACAAGTCAGCTGTCAATTTAGTCTCAGCAACAATACGATAAATCTAATAAACAACAGATAAAATGTAAAAATAATAAAAAGGGGGAATCCTTATTCAGTTGAAGATGTGAGAGCAAAATAAATAAAACACACGTGTGGACATTGTTGAGTAATCAAATATGAAGCCACTGAATCATTTCCAGCTTCCCAGAATCTAAAATTAAAATATGTAACTGGAGAATATGCCCCCAATTTTGTAAACACTGGATCCTTTTTGCTGAAAATTCTTAGGTCATAATTTAGTACATCTCAAGAGTGGAAAACATGACCTGTGGAACTGCTGTAATCTGACAAAAAAGGGGTCTGATTTAATTCCAAAAATCAACATTTGCATGCTATGCTAACACTTTTTGTGTTTAAAAAAAAAAAAAAAAAAACATGACTGTGACTTCTGCCTGAAGAGGAAACCTTTTCAGTTAAGTGAGTCCACTCCTGGACTGAATCCAAACCCACTGTCATGAAATACTTTGTGATTGTAAACACTTTTAACAACAAACAAGTATAGTAGCTTATCCTAACTCTATTACTACATAGCAAACATTAATTTCTCATTCTGAGAAGCCTGACAGCAGCACATAAAATCATAAATCATCTTTGCTGCCCACACGTACACCACACAATTACACCACTGACTGATGATGTCAAAATATGTCCTCTCCAATATCAATTCAAATCACAAGTTCGCTAATAATTCTGCAATTTATCAGCTTGTACACATCATAATAAATAAAAGAGGAAATGAAATTAGAAGTACACAGAGAGGTTTGGGAAATGTACAATTTTGTGCTTAACAGATCTTTGTGGTGATATTTTCTCAAATTATTGTTTTCTGAATAAGTCTGGACTTGATTTAATGATGTCAGAACTACTGTTTTGATATAAAAAGCTTTAATGTCATCACCACTGTTGGTCTTAATGCTCTTATCAAGATTTTTTCCAAATTTGTTGTGATCAAATAACAGCTCTGGTTTGTTCACGTGTGCTCAAAACAAGTAAAAATTTACACCCACTCTGTTTCATCATGTAATTTCTGTGTGTTTCACCACTCACGACGTGATAAAATACAGAGGAGAAACCTCGCCTGCTTTGTGGCATTTATCCACTAACCTGTAAACTCCAGGTTGGCAGCGTCCTCAAGCAGCTGCTCTTTCATGCTGCTGAGCGTCTCCACGATCATCTCCTTCATCTCTTCCTGTTTGCGGTTAGCGATGGCCATGAGGGAGGTGAACAGTTCGCCCTCTTTCTCACGAGTGTATTCTAGCCTGCGGGGTGTTATCTGCAGGTCCCGCTGCATGTCAAAGGCCTGCGGGGAAGCAGAACAGAATGGACAATGGTCTGTTGGGGATTTCTCTGGGGCATATTGGGTCACGGCAGACTGTGACCAAGGAGTTCATGCAGTGGTAACAACTATCACATGAGCATGAAGCAGTAAAACAATGACAGACATAGAGATAAACTGTGCTACAGAGGCATCATCCTCTGACCTGGTTGATGAAAAGATCTAGACAGCGACAGTGTAGCCCATTAAGCAGGTTGGCAGCCTCCACCTGCTGGTTTTGAAGCACTTGGCGAGCAAAAGGCACCAGCAACCGATGCAGTCTTTCAAAAGCCTCACCCAGCATGCTCTGGGGCTTGGCACCTGGGACAGGCGCCTGCGTGGGGGCGCCACAGGAGCAGTTTCCTGTTGGGCTGCTGAGGAAACTGAGCGACAGCAGCTGCTTGTGGAGGGCGCTCTTCTCCCTCTCTTTTTCCTTCTCCGCACGGCGGCCAGGTTCTGGGGAGGCTGCTGGCACGGTGCTGGGGATACGAACAAAACAGATGGGGAAGGAGAGCAGCTCCTTGACCTTCCAGAGCTCAGCCACCTGATCTGTACTTAGGGAGTCCTGGTTGATGGCATACAGTATAACAGGGATCACATTGCGAGTGCAGTCCTCCAGGGCCTCTTCTATGGGCTGGACACTCGGACAGGGCATCACCATGACCTTTGCTTCCTGAGGACAAACCACAAAACAAAACTATTACTTTTATTCAAAGCAAACCGGCTTATATACAGGCAATTATTAGGAAAAATGGTTCTGTAAAAAGGGCCAGTTCACTTTAGTTACACAAAAATAATTTTACATTTACCCCTAGTGAACTCTAGCCATGTAGATACAACAATGAGGGTCCCACTGGATTTATTTTTGCCGAGGTATCTACCACTGAAGCAAAAATAATGGAGCTAAATGGAATTTAAACAGCTACAATGCTTATTTCTATTGTAACAAAAGCTACGATGACTGTATGTAATTTAACAAATCTACAAAGAATTAGCATCCAACTCGTCGCCAAAGAGTGGACTGACAAAGTAAGTGACTAGCTGATGAACATAGTGGAGAATTTAGCAGCATAGGAGACACATACTTCCCCCCAGGGACTGGTGGAGACCAAAATCTGAGCTAAAACAGAGTGAAGAGTCCATAAACATCTATCATTATGTCATCAGTTATCAGTAATGTGCTCTTATGTAATCAGTAAGAAAATATAAAAGGTTTACTTTATTATTCGTCAAATAGGTTTTATGCAAATGAGATGAAATGACCTTTTAACATCCTGACATAAAACACAGGCAACCACATCTTAACAGAGAAATTATAACTCCTGTTATATAGAGAGTTCAGGAAAACAGAGCACAGTTTTCAAACCAACCTATGCCAGAAGATGTTTAAAGGGAAAAGGAAGAAAAAACACATCTACACATATCACATGCTCCTTCTATTTCTGAACACATAATGGCACATAAATATTTGTGGTGGTCTTGGGAATGTCAGTGACAGGGCAGAGACATGACAGATGTAAAAAGCTTTGCTTAACCCCTGATAAATAACAACATTAACAAAAATAGACCCGCACAGAGCTTGAGAGAGAGACCAGTCACAGAAAAGAGGCAGAAATGACCAACAGCTACACAAAGGAGACAGTCAGTCCTGTCTCCAAGAAACAAGAGCGGAGCCCATCTGAGCAGTCTCTTTGGAACAAAGATAGCCTGCAAACATTTGTTCACGACCAATCAAAATCAATACAATGTTTGAATTGCCTTAATGCAGCCAGTTTTCAACAACAACCCTTCAACAGAATGTCTGTGGGCTATTTTGAAGTTACTATTTTTTTTTCACGTGTTTAATAAGTGTCAGCAAGAGCTAGCATTCCATACCATCTGACCCAGTTCTACAAACATGGTCAAGGGTGCCTGCCAATATCACGACTCTTTGTTAACAAGCAGACTGTCTTCTGTGAATTCGTGGAGCTCTAGCAATGAACATAACAGAATATGTACCTCTAAAGAATTTTTAAAACATGGCGATAAGGTAGCACTCTTTGTGTCCTCGTGGTTAACGCGTGGTTAAGTTGAAGTGGGTAAACTCTGGGATGAAGAGAAGCTAATTAGCAAGTTGGTTCTCATCTGCTGGCCTCTAAAGCAGGATGCTGTGATTATGGCAGGAGTGTGTGAATACCACAGTGAGCAGAGAGATTCTGTGCCTGTATTTACTCCCACCTAAACATGTTAATTTCTTATTCATTTGACAGAAACCTAAAGAACAGCTTTTTGACAGAACTTTGAGACAAAAATGTGTTTATGTATTGATTCATAACTATTAAATTAACTATTACAACTTGAGTTGTGAATTAATTTTAATGGCAAAAAAGTTTTTTTAAAATCTCCAAATACATTCAATCCAAGATCCAATTTTTTCTATTACTCAAGTATGTAATATTATGAATAATAAAGTCTCTGTGGCACTCTCAAATGTGCAATATTGTTTTTCTTATGTGCAATATTTGTTTGTTTAATGTGCAATATTTGAGGGGGATCTGAGTCCAAGAATTTCATTACAGGTAATGATGTTCACTGTTACTTGTACATGAAAATAAAACAATAAAAATGTCACAAACCTTTTGACCCAATTACATTGCTACAGGCTTTCAGTCATACATGAAACTGAACTGAGTGTAAAATAACTCTACTTAGAGCACTAATACTGAAGAATTTTCCTTTTATGAGTTTCTTGCTTCATGCATTTGTTTTATGAGATAAGAATTTAAGAGAATTTAAGTAGCAAGAGTTGAACAGACCATGAGGAGAGTAATGCAAAATCCCTACCATGCATTTCACCAAACAATGTTTAAAATTTTAGTTACAGATTAAAATATAGCAGCATATAATTACTCATATACAATTTCTTATACAAAGTTGTTCCACAACGTTAATTTATACTTGATGTTTCACTGTTATACTTTTATCACAAACACATATTATATATATAAAATGTAACAAAGTACAGAGTAATGAATGAAGTTTTCTCTAGTAGCACATCCTATCCATAATTCTGATTTAGGCAATAAAAAACTAAAAACTGAAATGTTTTTTGTAACAAGATGAACCACCAGTGTACCAGAATTCAGCTGTAGCCATGGTAACTTCATCACAGCAAATGGTTTGGGATTTTTTTGTACATGACCGAGTCATGTGAATCACACCAGACCAGCAGCATTACGTAAGGGGGCAGGGAGGGTGGGCTGCCCTGACACAGAACTAGGCCTAGTTTCTGGGGCTGTGTGATGCTTGCTGAGGGGCCTTGGTCTAAAGGATTAGAGACTAATTTCCATGTGTGACACATGATAAGGAATGACTACAATCCTTACACCGTGCTAAATCAATTAATGCCCAGAAGATATTGAGATTTTCAGGTCACACTGGCTGAGGAGCAACATGACTGAAGCGCTGTGTCCAACAGTCCTTCCTTTTTCCATCTAACTCCAACACTAACCAGAGTCAGTTTTTAAGATGTGCCCAAAACCTGAAAAGCAGAAGAGTGACTGCAAACAAATTCCTGAACAGTAGCACAAATCAGATAAATTACAACAATGTGTAACACAGGAAATAATCAGCTCTGCTCAGTAAGCTGTTTGTGCGCTAAGCCATGTGTAAATAAAAAGGCTGGTTCAGGCCAGAGACAATGATGAAAAAATAATTCATTCCATCTCTCCTTTTAAGTAGGGCTACAGGAGGAAATACCAACACACAAAAAATAAACATGCTGTTAGGGCTGAACTGTATGCTAGAAATCAGTGTCATAAAAGGAACATTTTTCATTTTGTTGTCCAGAACACCACAACATGACTAGCTGATTTTTATGTGCGCTGTAAATAAAGTGTCTCGGAACAGAATTATTTTACAGTATCATATCATCATTACATTACAGACAGCTGTAACGTCAAATAATGTGCTCTTATACAGACATGTTAAAACAAAATGGAGGACCATACACAGGCTCCAGCTTCACCTGTAGTTCCCGCTCCAGGTATACAAATGTGCCTAATTCTCCTAACTGCGACATTAATACTGTAACTGCTCTAATACAAGGAGGGTTGCAAGCATAACACCCATGTTTGCTCATGCTTTTAATAGCTTTCTGCCAATAAACTACAACACCCATGTTTTTATCAAAACGTCTGCCGCATTTCACCTTCATTCTACATTTTCTCCCAAAAATGATGCAGTAAGCAATATGCTCATGTCACTGAGCTCTGAACACTTGTGTCTTAACTCAGCAAGGACCAGTACAACGTACAGTCAACGGCTGCATGTCCATTCTGTCTACAGCCTACCTGCAGCAGTGGATGATGCAGGGTGATCTCCAGCTCTGCCAGCCTGTGCGCCGGGTCCTCACATTCCTCATGGATCTCCAGGTCCTCCCGTGGCACCGTGTCCCAGCGGCCACAGTTAGCCGCCAACTGGTGCACCAGCTCATACTGGCCAGGCAGAGCCAAACTGAGCCGTGTCTGTCTCCCATGGGTGAAACAAAGCTTCCGCCTCTTGCAGACAGTGCCCTGGACTCCTTCACAAGCCTCGCCGGCCTCAGGACCCAGCGGCAGCAGCCTCTCCCCCAGAATACAGTTGAGCAGCTGATAGCGGGCAGCACAGTCCTGGCCCAGTACCAGGATGTACGGGGCAGCGCCCACTGTGCTGCGTAGGAACTCTTCCTCGTGGCTAGGGAAAGAGATGCAGCTGAGCTGGCCTGTGGAGGTCAGACAGAACAAAAAGTATATGATGTAAGACATGGACTGAGAACTGAACTTGGTTATCAAATTCTGAATCAGTAACCTGAAGCAACGCTGTTTACTCCTGAGATTAATGAGCTTTTGAGGAATTCTTGCTCAGCACTGTTAGCAGAGGCACTAATGCCACATGATCCCTTGTATTTGAATGTCAGTTTTCAGGATATACAGTAGACCACTGTTCCACAATAGAGACACTAAAACATCTTAAATCTGATATTACTCCTCAGGCCTTAATTCCTCATCTTGCCCTAAGATGTGGAGCGCACACAGAAGAACCAATTCAACTTTGTTGTTGGAAGTATCAGATATAATCCTCAGTGATGCTGAGTCACAGTCTAAAAACAGTTATATAACAAAGAGAGAGCAGCAATGGCCTACTTTATATACCAGTGTATTTCTCTCTTAACATACATGTGGTTTTATTGTAACTCTAATCTAGTATTCCTCTACTAGTACTTAACTCTTGACCTAACATGACAAATTAAAGCCTATTGTTTCAGACAGACCAGTGCTGAGCTTTGACTACGTGACCTGTGTGCAGTGAACAGACCATGTAAAACAGGCAGTGAGCGCAGACCTGTGCGTTATTTCTACAAAAACTACAGATCAAGCCCTATTGTACGATGCTACTGCATCATGTGATGGGCATTTTTGTCCAGATAAATAAGTGTAACCAAGACATTTGCAAGATGAATCTAGTTAGCAGGTGAAGACACGCGTTTGGCTTTGCCCGCAAAAGGCAGCATAATGGTTCCCATTTTTCCTGTTGATTATGACTAATCATCGGCTTACTATTGTGCATTCAACACTGAGTAAAATGATTCTGACCTTCTCTGTGTGCGAGACACCAGCTCTGATGGAGTGAGCTACTCCTGCAGATGTGACGCATTTACATTTTATCTGCATACCATCACTGCTGTTCTGTTAAATCAATGCTTCATAGGAATAAATATTTGAATCATAAGGTGGAACAAGCTAAGATATGTGAAGCAGTGAAATGCATTTTATAAACATTCTTGATTTGGGATGGTTGTAGTGCAGAAATTAGATACAACAATATAAATGAAGGGGGGGGATATGGTCATTGAGACTAAAAACTACTTACATCACTAAGTAATAGTAACTATCCAGTCACTGACACACAAACACAAGGCACAATTAATGCTAAAGACAAGAATGAGTGCCTGATATCCCACCCCCTCAGCCAATTAGTAAGAGCAGAAATCTCAGCATATTTGGAGCACTTAGCCTGTTCATGCTTTTGAAAGGGGGCTTAATCTCTTTAGTTTCCCCTGACCCTAATTAATGCATTTTTTCTCAAGGCTACGTATCGGTGGGGAAATCACTTGGCAGTGTTAACTTGTTAGATTTGTTAGTTTCACTACAGGACACAGAGGTGTAACACAGCTGTGCTCATGATTTGACTTAAAGGCAGGCACTGTGCCATTCAGGTGCAGTGCAGGGATGTTGCTGTTGCTGCTGCTGCATGTGTTCAAACCTACCTGCCTCCAGAGAAGCTGAATCCGAGCTCATGGTTGATGCACAAGCATTGCTGTAGTTCTGCCTTATTTCCCGGAAGAATGCATTGGTTTCTTTCAGGTTCTTCTTCAGCTGCACGGAGTGTTTGTTGTAGCTGCTAAATATTTTCCCGAGCTCCCGAGCTAAAGGAGTTGTTTTCTGTTGTTGTTGTTGTTGTTGTTGTACAATTCCCTCCATGATGTGCAGATGGAGTTGTTGTTTACAGGGTCAAGCAGGTGCCAAACACTGAAACTGGACGTCTTAGTTGAGAGGCTCAAATCAATCAGTTACCACACCTTTTTTCTTAGCCTGCTAGTTAGTTAATAATCATGTTTGTCCACCCACCTACTATAGGATGAGCTTTATAATTCACTCACCTGTTGCCCGCTTTAACATATCATTAACATTAGTGTGTTAGTGTTGGACAGACAACAGTCTCTACAGTCTCTACAGTCTCTTGTGCCTGTGAGTAAGGGCTAGGCATTTGGTTTTTGTTAATGGTGCACAGCTAGCTAAACTCAACGTCGCGAGATAACTTTAATGTTTTTAACAATTAGCTAACAAAGTTAACGCTTCTTCGGCATCTTCTGTTTCCCCTTGTTTCTCAGTAACAAAGACTACAAGCCGTGGAGTGTGTTAAAAACAAACAAAAGACACCAAGTGATGCATTGACGACTGACTAACGTGCTAATTAATCTGTGTTTTGCGACCTAGCTGCGGTCCAAATAACGTTAGCGATGCTAGCCTGAAGGCATCTCCTGTCCGTCCTCGCCTTGGCCTGGCACGGCACACATAGCCTGTTAACTTCGCACCAACGGTCTCGGACACCGTCTCACAGCCATACAGCTCCGTGTTAACAAAAACAGAGATGGCTTCAGAGTATGACAGCTGCCTCTTGCTGACAACGGCCTAAACACGACAACAACAAAAAAACGCGTCGGTGTTTTCCTGATGAGGCTCCGTGGGAAAAAAGATCTTCCTAAACTGGCTGTGGCCCGGAGAAGCCAGCGGACATCTTCCAACCGCCCGACAGAGAGAGACGGCGACACCGCTAGACACAAAGCTGGATGAGTTAGTCTTTTTGCCGGACGAAGATGAAGCGGACGGTCGGTGGTGGTGCAGGGTGAGGTGTGTCCGAACCAAATCACATAGCTGAGATCGAGCAATCAAATCACTGCAAAACAGAAAGTTGACCAGACCAAAGTTAGGAGGGAGGAAAGGGCGGGGTCCGCGGTGACGCACTGCAACCTGGGAAATGTAGGAACATGTAAGAGACAGGTGACAGAGCAACAAATCATCTTTTTATAAAGTAAAAATGCCAAAAAATATGAATATTTGTTACTTTCCCCAGTTTGCTGTGATAGTAAACTCAACATCTTTGGGTTTTTTTTTAAATCTCTGACATTTATACACAGAACAGTCAAGAAAATTCTTGTCAAATGTATTGATACTTGTTGGATGCAGCCTTACAGTACACTGATGGTGGACTAATACTGTACTACTTTGTCTGAGGTCTTTTTTTAGTACTTCACACACAGTAAAAAAAAAAAAAAATTAAACTTGCACACATAAAGTACCAGTACAATGAAATGCGCTTTGGCATCCAATCAGTTAATATTACATTTACTCATTTGGTAGTCACTTTTATCTGAAGTGACTTTTAAGAGAGGAACACTAAAGCTTCAGTGCAGTAGGAGACCTTGAAGTAAATACTAAGTACTAAATCTGTTCAATAGGGCAAAGTGCAAGAAGATCAGTTAAAGATCAGCACCAAAAGTGCACAGTAAGTGCTAGTTCGACACCAGAGTGTCAGATGTCTTAGCAGAGGAGGTGCTCTTGAAAATGAAGAGTACTTGGGGGATTCCTGAAGATAGAGAGGGACACCCCTGCTCTGATAGCATTTGGTAGCTTGTTCCACCACCAGGGAACTACAAATGAAAACAGGTTGGACTGTGATTGCCTTGTGTGCAGGGATGGCAGTGTTAGACAATGATTCTTGGAGGAACACAGTGACTAAGGATAAACCAGTATGACTGAGTTCAAGATGGCTGCAGAGTCAGAAGTCTCTCTGTAGGCAGCAGTAGTGACTGAGTCAGCAGATTTCATATGTGAATACATTCATTCCTGTTTGATTCTAAGATACAGTATGTGTTTCTACACTGTGTGCAATACAGCATGCTCCAGAGTCATAAATAAGTGTTCCCTGACCGGGAATCGAACCCGGGCCGCGGCGGTGAGAGCGCCGAATCCTAACCACTAGACCACCAGGGACTGTTCAGTGAATCTATAAATAGTAGCAAAACTGCATATAGAGATATATAACAATAAAGTATTATACAGAATGGACAACAGATAAATTGGATGGTGACTGAAAGAACTGATGTACCTGCAATGTGTACAAAATAAACAAAACAATATAGAAAATGTAAGGCAGATATGTTAAATATGAAAAATGTTTGAATTTATGTCAAACCTACTGACAATTACTGTCAGACAAAGAGTTATTTACTAATTTGATTAAAGAGAAAAGTGCACCAGATTGGAGTACAGTGTCAGGACTCCTTGTTGCTAATGAGCTCCCTCTTCTGGTAGACATACTGAATTACATAAACATATTAGATCAGCTGCAAATGCCCCTAACAGTGTTTATGCTTTGACTTCTAAAATGTAACATATTTGACAGTTGTTGGCAAATCTTGTTGATGTACAATGTGACAGTGTCAGTCAGACTCACTAGTATTAATTTAAGTTGAATGATTTTTCTCTGTATTTTTTAGTCTAGGTGCTTTTCTTTTCCAAGTTTTGTCCCTCTAAGTTTTTTTGTGCATGTCACTCTGTTGCAAGATTACAACATCATGTGTTCCACTTTCATTGTTTATTTTCATTGTTCATTTTGTGCAGTGTTCCTCTGCATGCAAGAGAGAGGAATTGCTGGCATGTAACTAAGAAAGCCAAATGGCAAACACAAAGGCTGTTCTTGATGGGTGAAGAGGTCAATTAAGACAGAATGTGTGAGACAGCAGCCAGCTGGCTCTAACTGCTAAATCTGAATGTTCCTGAAAATCAAGTATGTCCGCTTATCCTGTCCTGACTGACAAACACCTTCACCTTTGCCTGAATTCATATTACACTCCACATGCTTAAATTATGTGCTGGAGAAAACTGAAGCATGACGTTCAGGAAATAAAACAGACAGGATAATAAACTCTGAACATAATAAAACTGGTTGTTTTATTAGTTTGTCGTGAGGACTTTGGACAGAGTCACTTTCTGTTTCAGGTTTTCTATCAATAAAAACCCTCTGGTCCAAATCAGTCGACCCACATTCGTGCAGCTGGTGACTGTATGCTGAACTCTAGTGGCCTTTAGTCTTCATGACACAACTAATCCAACCTCTTGCTCTGTTCTATAATTTATTTCACTACACATTTAGGTCAGCTCGACTGAATAGTTTAATAGCCAAGCATCCATAGCTCCATGAAACTGGCAGGGATCTTTCTAACGGTGAGGAAATAAATGAGGGAGAAAGTGATTATTTTCTGCAGACTGCCTCTTGAGAGGATGTAAATGTGTTACTTTTCCAGTAGCTACAAGGAGATATACATGTTGGAAAAGGAAGCGCAGGCTGTTTTTTTAAAAGGCCACAGTAATTGAACTTTATCAGTGTGTGTGATGTTCAGTTACTGCTAAATAAATAGAATAAATAATGTCAAAATGATCAACAAGTTAATATTAATTGGCTCAGTATTATATTCATTTTATTCTTCTCTTGTATTTTTCATGTTGTCATTAGTAGTGAAGGAAATATTCAGGTCCTTTTTCAGAGCTCATCACATGGTTTGTATGTTAAATCTTAACATGAAAAGTCACTAATAAGTAGTGACTAAAGCTGTCGAATAATGTAGTGGAGTAACTCCCTCTGAGCAGTACTGAAGTATAAGTATGAAGTAGCATGGAAGGTAAATACTCAAAGAAAGTAGAAGTACCTCACATTTCTACCCAAGTACAGCGCATAACTGTACTTAGTTACATTTCAACACTGGTTACTATTTTATATATTGGTTTTATTTTTTTATGTATTTATTTTTTGTGTATTTGTGGTGCGCTTGTTCTATGTGTCCGTGCACACCGGTGGAAACAGCAGTTGCACAAAACCTCTGATCTGCCTTCATTGTTTTAACTTGGCTTAGCTAGTATTTAATATCTATTTTCAGTGTACCGCTGCTGCTATTAACGTTAGAGCTGCAACGAATAGACACTGCGAGTTCTAGTTTCTCCAATGTTACAGTTATGTGCTGTTATCTAATCATATATTATAGTAAAGTGAATAGCTTTAGTGTTTGGACTAAAGAGCTACACAACGCAACAGTCAAACCGAGCTCAGTCCGGCACTGGTCGGTGTAACAAATCAAGCGCTCCTCTGTACCTGAACCGCCCCTCGGACTATTTAACGTGTCCGGCTGCGGTCCGCTCTCCAATAGCGCATGCTGTGTACCTGTTGGTAGTAGGTTTCAGCACCACCAAGGGCACAGACGTTGTCCGGGCGTCAGGTTCGATGTTTCGGGTTCTGTCTTTGACATTTAGTCGTAGTAATCTGCCTTATAGCCGGGGAAAGAGCAGTTTATACTCACACTTTTATTTGAATTGTACCTGAGCACCTTTGGAGCCAACTTGCTCCAACAACGACCCCCGGGGCTCCGCACGAAGGAATGCAGCTCAGCAGCGAAACCTGCCTCCGAAAATAAAGCAAATAGGAGAAACAACGACGTTTTTGTCAGGATGGACGGCTTAAATGCTGCGAGTCTTTCGTCAAAATGTAGGCCGTCTGTCGGGGGAGTTTCACCCAGTGATGAAAATACTCCCGCTGGGAAAGCTCTGTGCCAGGTGCCCGTGAAAAAGCAAGCCGTGAAGAGACACCACCACAAACACAACCTGAAGCACAGGTACGAGTTTCTGGAGACTCTCGGGAAAGGAACCTACGGGAAGGTGAAGAAAGCCAAGGAAAGATCCGGCAGACTGGTAAGGATAAATATTTAAAAACACCATGTCATTTTACTGTGTCACCTTTATCCACAGTGCCACATCTGCAGTCAGTATTAAGGTCTGTTTGTTCGACTGACCTGTTCGCCACCTGTTGTTTAGACATAGAGAGCTATTTATAGACGAGGTACTGTCTGCACACAGGTAGTCTACATTTGGATTTCAATTTGAAAATCCTACCACAAAGCATTAGCTTCAAGTCTCACCTTGGGAAAAAAGAGTCAGTCATATGAATGCTGAACAGTAAAACAGTGAAAGAGTCAGTCTGTCAGTTTGACAAACTAAGCAAAGTTTGTCTAAGAGTTCAGTGTGTTTGCTTTAGTCTTAGTCTCCACTGTGTTTTGTGTCTTGTGAGCTGCAGCTTACATCCTTAGCAATTTTATTTTCACCTACTCTTCATCTCTGGATTTCCAAATGTGTGAATAATACTCTCTTTGTTACTGTAGCAGATTTCAATTTGCCACAAGCACTGAGTCTTGATCCTCTGTGTAAACCAAATTAGACCAGTGGAGGCATTTTCACACCGTGATACCAGTTCCCATGAAAGCTGTCCCCAGGTTTGAGGCAAACCCCAGTATCTTAACAGGATGTTTGCAGTTCATCAAAGTAAAATGAAAGTTCAGTTCACCACAAAATCGATATGAACGTTTGAGGCCATGCTATAAAAACTGAAACAAGAATTGATTCCCGTAAATCTGTCATCACACAAGCATGTTTACACAACTACCTTCTATGGGTGTAAAGGAAGCATAAAGGAAAGGCGTTTCTTTGGAAAGTGTGAGTGAATTTGTCCCAGGAGGGAGTTTTGGACAGGAAAGTTAGATAAACCTCTCTCTGTGTTCCTAATGAGGAGAGAGGGGGAAATTGCAACTAGCCTTTCAGGTAGATTCCAGTTCCCTGTGACCTAAGGGGAAATGGAAGGTATTTAAAACAGATTGGGTGGAGATAAGCCTTTAAAGGGGATGTAGAGGAATTGGCAAACAATGTCTTTGGTAGATTATAAGTTCTGCCAACACTCCAGCCCAATCAGAATATGTGACTTTTTAAAGACTTTAAAATAAGCTGTGTATGAATAGGGCCAGAGTTCATATGAAAAGCACTTCAGTGTGAGGCAGCACAATTCAACAGCACCACAGACTATGACCTACAAAATGACCATAAAGTTGAATTATTTCATTTCATTATAACCTCCACTCCATGAAGACAGGGCAGTTAATCCTGTTGTTTGAGCTATCTAAAAAAAAAAAAAAAAAAGAAGTGTAGATTGACAAACTGTCGTATTTTGATTCTATGATCTAATGTATTAAACATTTCATCAGGAAATGCAAAGTGTATGAAAATTATCAAAAACAAAAAGCACACTTTGACTAGAGGACTGGTTTCAGGTGAAGTCACTGCTGTAAAAAAAAAAAAAATTAAATCGATACTTGACCTAGAAGCTGTGGAGTCATGTTTGTCACGAATGCTCTTCCTCAAAAGATCAAGTTTGTTGTGAGTGAAAGTGCACAGAAGTGAAAGAAATAAGCAGGAATTCCCCTTCCGTACCTGCAGTAAACAGACTGTGATTCATGTTTAGCCTTGCCAACGCAGCCTTCCCTGCCCCTATACTGTCCGACATGATACGACTGGCTGCTGCTGCTGCTGCTGCTGCTGCACTCTGTTTTTATAGGATATGAGTTGGTGTCTGAGACTCATCCCTGCAGGCAGCTTCCTGATCCACACGCCTCAAACCCATGTTCAAGCGTCTCAATCCCAACAAGCTCAAATGTGTGTTTTGAACTGGCACCAAACGAACAGCAGTTAGAAACATTAATTTGCTTTGTTGTCACCTGCCTGCCTTTAGCATTGACACCATAATGGATGAAGATGTGTAATTTGACACAGGGAGTGACACAACACAAAGGATGGCTTCATCTTGCGTGAGCTGTGGCACTACAGCTGTTCTCATTGTCTAAGTGCATACGTTTAATTGCATAACCCATTTAGGTGGTGGTGGGGTTTCAGCATAGCTGACCTCACACTCAGTGCATGGCATGTACGCTGCATATGTCCCCTTATGTTTCTAACAGGGCTGCTTAGTGACGTCCTTGTGTCCTAATGAAGGAAGAAATCCTAGTAGTAGTAAATCAAGTTGAACAGTTAAAAAATAAAATGTTTTAGCTTGTGGAGTCTTTAGTGTTGTGTAGATCTGTTGCTAGGAAACATCTGTTGTACACTGACAGAGAAACAGGGCTTTAAGGACACATTATCTCATGTATTTCTGCCACAGCGTGTTTCCTCAAAGACTGGAGCTGCTTGATGAGATTGATGTCCAACAATATTCAAGGCTTTTTCATGAAGCCAAACTTTAGAAATTCAAAGGAGTGACTGGAGAGAGTCGCCAGTAATTTTTGATGTAATCTTAACTGTTTTCTTTAGTGCAACTGTGATAGAGGAAGTATTTCAATCATTTGGTCTATAAAATGTTTTAAAAAACACACAGGAAAATGTCTGTCACAGTTTCCTGAAACACAAAGTGATAGGTGGACAAATGTTTGTTTTAGCTGAAATTTAAATGATATTTGTTCATTCAGGGTGTCATGACTGGATGTATTTAGTGACAGTTAATTGTTGTGTAAGAACGAGTCAATGTGGTGCAACATGTTTTCATTGATTGACTTTTAAATGTCACTTGAAAGTTTGAATGAATGATTGGTGCAACTGGCCCCAGTACAAAAATATTATTTTAGTGTTGGCACAGGAACTCTGTGTGAAATATCAGAGATTTCAGCCTCTCAGTGTTGCTTGCGTGAAAGAGACTGACAGTGACAAAGACCGCACACACACACACATACACACAGATAACCTCACAGGGGTGTGAACTCATCATGAGTGGGAGTTCAGACTGCTTGACAGCTATGCAAACAAACGCAGGAAACCTCAGTTCCCAGAGTCAGGAAGAGAGGTCTGTGTGATGTGATTATTGTGCTGAGCCAGAGGAGCATCCAGGCCCAGACGGTGACTCATGACGTGAGACGGTCGTTGAAACTGATACGACAGGTCACCGCTTTACTCATTTCCCCCTGCGCGTCTGTAGTCTTGAGTGTTAGAAAGGAGAGGACACAAGGATACCCCACCGCCAGTGCCATCTGGTGCCTCATGACACCCTTTAACCTTGGGGTAGACTGATGACGCACTCAGTGCACAGAGGAATCCCAGGCATCTGAGCTTCAAATAGACAAACGCTACATAAAGACATGCATACAGACTTGTCAAAATCCTGTACATGACAGGTCTACGAACACAGACCCCAACAGATAGATTTCAGTTTTAAATTTCCTTACTTTGTGGGCCTTGCAGACATAACAACAGACAATAGATTTCTTTACAGCAGACAATACTTGACCCGGCGTTCCCTCTGCCTCGTTAGAAACAACACTGCAGAGTTTTCAGTTCACTGCCCATGGCTCCTCTCACAAGAGGATGAGCTTTAGATGGAAGGCAGTTCTGATTTGTAAATGTTTTTTCACATTGACAAGCCTAATCTACTGTAGTATATACATTTACTGACCTCAAGTGCAACAGCAGTTCAGCTGCTCACCATTGTATTAAAGTTTTGTTAACTGTCATTTAACTTTTGAAAGAATATTGAAAGCAATTATCACTCAAGACTGAAAAGTTGAATTCATAAGAAATTAAAAGCCTCTGCTCATTTCAAATAGACTCAAGGATGATTGATATTGCAGTTACTATTAATGACATTACTGAGTCAGTTTGCCGACACAGTGACTCGTCCTGACTCATGTTTTATTAATAATAATAATAAGTCAAACATTCCTGTTCTTTTTTTTTTAAGGTTGCCATAAAGTCCATCAGAAAGGAGAAGATCAAGGATGAGCAAGACCTGGTTCACATTCGCAGAGAAATTGAGATCATGTCGTCCCTCTGCCACCCACACATCATCACCATATACGAAGGTACGGTATTCAAAACTTTAATGATGTGCGTTTTTGTGTGCATGTGTTTGTTTTTATTGTTGCACCTTTCAGAGCTGACTGAATCTCTGAGCTGCATGTGGAGTGAAATGCGATACCTGGAAATAAGTCGCGTCTCAATTGGTCTCTGTTTGCGAGTCAGAGTTTGGTCACGCAAGTCATTGTGCTGAAGACCGATGCAGGATTACATAAGCATCTGATACCCGGCCGTACCCAGTCAGCGCCGCGAGTTAATGTGCAGAGCCCTTGTGTCTTCCGGTGCCCCCTCACGCCTGATGAGATGGTCATCACTGAGTGTGTCTCCACCTCAGTGCATGTTTGTTGGCAGTACAGTCATCGTGGGGCCTCGTTTATCCTAATCAATGTGGAATAGGGGGTTGTACAGTAAGATAGAAATCAGGCACATCATTATTCAAAACGTTACATGTATGTGTTAGTGTAAAAGCTTCTTTAAGTTCAGATTTAAAGACACAAAATCCAGATAATTTATAGAATTTCAGTTTTATTTGGGTGATCAGTTGGATTTGAAATCTTTTAATAAAAGAGGTTCCTGTTGTTTTTTGGTCTTTCAGTGTTTGAAAACAAGGACAAAATTGTGATTGTGATGGAGTATGCTAGCCGAGGGGACCTGTATGACTACATCTGTGATAAGAGGCGAATCACTGAACGGGAGGCCAGGCACTTCTTCAGACAAATTGTATCCGCTGTGCACTACTGTCATCAGGTAAGGCAGTCTTTCTCAATTCCGTGCTTTCTCACACAACATTTAAAGTTGCTTACAGAAAGTGGAAACAAGGGGAAATGGCAAGTCTTGTGTAAAAACAAAAAGTAGTAGAGCACAGTATGTTAGCCTTGTCAAATCTTAGTCCCTTGGCTGCTATGTAAAAACCCAATGACGCAGAGCTTCACTCAGACTGGCAGCTCAGCTCGTTTTGTTTTTTTCCAGGGCACTCGCACCCCCAAAGTTACATAATGGGCATTATTCACTGTCAGCCTGCTGATCTGAACAGGGAGCCTGTGAGAACGATGCAGGGCAAAATGAACAGTTGGTCTGTGGAGAGCAGCTAGCGTCAGGGCTAAAGGCCAGCCCGTTCCAACACACACACACACGGTCTCACAGTTTAATGAGGGTGTGATAGAACAGAAAGGTTCTGCCAACACACACACACACACATACACACACACAATGAGTTGTTCCTGCAGTCCAGGGCTGTGTGATTACGAACATTTAGAGAGCACACTGTATTTTGGTGTGGCTGTTCAGCACTTTGCCCAGCATTTATGTTTGCTGGACAATATTTACAGAGGGAATCGTCCTGTCATATTCTGTGTTAACCATCTGTCTTTCCTCATTTTGTTGCGTGCTGATGTCTTGTTAAATATTTAGTTTTCCATCTGTAAAGCAGTATGAAAAGGCCATCTAAACTCTCACTTTGTCACAGTCGGCACAGTGGTCATTTCTAAAATTTTGCAGTTTCTTAATAAGTGAATTCTACATAACGCAACCCTACAAAGAATGTGTGTGTTGCTACAACAAGTGCCCATACATAAGAGGTGGTTGACCTGCATTCTTGAGAGCAAAACAAATTCAGATTCTGCCTGAGTCAAAGGCATTCCCCCCTGCAGAGCGGAGGACAATGAAGCGTAGCTGACGTACCAGGGAAAAAAAATCTTCACTTGGAGAAGAATGTGTTCTGACCCAGTAAAAACTAATCCTTTTATATAATACAGACAACTTCCAGTAAACTGATGCCAAATGGCTTGGGTGGAGAATTTTATCATTGTAAAAAAATATTGTTAAGAAAAACTGATATCTTCTTTTTTTCCCCCCTTTCAGAATGGAATAGTACACCGGGACCTGAAACTGGAGAATATTTTACTAGATGGCAACGGCAATGTGAAGGTATGCATGATGAACAAACCATGCACAGAAATAAATGATCATTTGAACTTGTGCCATTCACACACAAGCTCAGGGTCATTAAAACTATCTTTCCTGCAAAACACATCTGTAAATCACAGATGATTTCATCACTTCTTGCACAAGTTCTTGTGAAACAACAAAATCTTTAATATCTGAAATCAGAGTAGCATGTGTTATGACTAATGGATGACGGATAGTGATGAATATGGAAAACTTTTAGACATTTTCTACACTAATCTGATAACAGACTGATAACATGTGACTCGGCTCAGCTTGACGTCTGTCTCTTCTTCCTGGCAGATCGCAGACTTCGGCCTGTCAAACCTTTACCATGGCGATGAGTATCTTCAGACTTTTTGTGGCAGCCCTCTGTACGCTTCTCCAGAGATCGTCAATGGACGGCCGTACCATGGGCCAGAGGTGGACACATGGTCTCTGGGTGTGTTGTTGTACACCATGGTTCATGGCACCATGCCATTTGATGGAATCAACCACAAGACACTGGTTCAGCAGATAAGCACTGGAAACTACCGAAAACCCAACAACCCCTCTGGTGAGTTTTTCAGCCTCAGTTTTCTTCACATGGACTAAAACTTTATTTCGTTGTATGTACTTTGCTTTTCACTTTATTTTACAACAACGTCAATTTCCCTTTTTCCCTGTTTCTCTCAGATGCATGTGGGCTTATCCGTTGGATGCTGATGGTAAATCCCGAGCGCAGAGCCACAATAGAGGAGATCGCAGGACACTGGTGGCTCAACTGGGGTTACCAGCAGTCATTACTGGCAGAGACAAAGAGCAGCACAGCAGAGCAGACCTCCACACCGGTCTCTCCAGCAACATCACACCCCTCTGGGCTGGCTGGCGTCGCTAGCTGGCTGCGTCGCACATCCAGGCCTCTGCTGGAGAACGGCTCAAAGATGCGCTGCCTGCTCCGCTCACAGGGTGGTGGTGGAGGAGATGTGGTCCGGCAGCGATCTCTGAGACGGTCACGAAAGGAAAACAACGTCTCCCAGACGGTTCATGAAGGCAGCACAGACAGTCGCCCCTCAAAGGGTATTTTAAAGAGGCGTAACAGTGTGAAACAGAAGGTGATGAGTGAAGCTCCAGCTGCAGGTCCAGTGGAGCCTCAGAACATTTTGAGTTTGTCTTCACCATCTAATGCCCCCTCAGCTGAGTTAGTGCCTCGCAAAGGTATCCTAAAGAAGCCCACAGAGCAAGAGTCGGGATACTACTCCTCCTCTCCTGAGAACAGTGACTCTGGCTGGACACCACAAACTAAAGAGTGCCCTTCAGCACCGACCTACAGGAAGGGCATCCTGAAGCGTAACGGAAAATACTCCTCAGGCGGGCTGCAGGAGTTTGGCTCTCTAGACCAGCTGGCAGCTTCTTTACCCTGTGGGGAGGCCAGGTCAAGACCGAGCGGGGCCATCAGCAAAGACAGCATTCTGTCCTCAGAGTCCTTCGACCAGCTGGATCTACCAGACCGCGTGGGACCTTCGGCACAACTGGATAAACCGGTCAAGGCTAGCATGAGAGGGTGTGTGTCTGCGGACAACCTGCTGGACATCAAAGAAGACGGGATTCTCGGGGACGGGCTGCTGAGGCCGTGGAACTGCTACGAGGCCGGGGTGGCCGACAGTGCCTTTTCCATCACAGACTGTGATAATGTAACAGAGGCTTACAAACAGGCCATGGTCATACGAGGCTCTGCAGCAAGCTGAGGGCCAGTAGTTAGTACAGCACACTGACTAAAGAACTGTTTCTCATTCAGAATTTTTAAATGACCTGTAAACTACTGAAGACGTGACAGCCAAAGCGCTTTATATGAAACTACCCAGCACGCTGAATCATTTTGGCAAACATCAGGAATTGCAGAACACCAAAAAGGGAGGAGGTGTTGAATGATGAATGACTCTTTTGAGTAAAACAGGCTAAAAATAACCAGTGTTTTACAAAATAACTGAGTGCAGTTGAAATGTCCATTTCAAAGATTCTCAGGAGAAGAGAGCCACTGTCGGTCAACTAGGAGCTCTCATATTCAACAAGAGAACTTATTATCAAAAGTGTAGTTAATGAGAAAATGCACCTTGAAACCAAAACACTGGTCTGACTTTGTTGAGCATGTTACTTAACAACTGACAGTAAATCAGAAAACTGTCTTTTTAACAGTCACAATAGGACTGTTGTTTGAAAACTACTTATATTGCCTTGTTTACAACTGCAGAACACTTTGAAGCCACAAAGACAGTGTGTTATATTGTCGAGAGGTCAGTTTGAGAAAGTTTTTATGACTTAACAGCTCTTTTGGATTCTAGCTTTGTGATAGTTGACCATCTCAACCTAACGTTATCTAGGATAACAGCAGTAACACACAGGTTCAATGTTAGGATGGGTTCATGTAACATTTGCTACAGGTTTTACCAAGTTCTAGGATGTGGAGAAAATGACATTTCATGGATACCAAAGAACTAATGTTATTGGACCTTTTTGTTTTTCTTAATTTAAAGTGCCAGAAAAAAGTGCCAGGAGGATGTTTGTTTGTTTGTTACAGGGACTTCAGCTCTCACAGAGCTTTTTTTTTTTACGGTTTGTTTTTTTCTTTAAATGACTTGTTCTAAGTTTGGATAATGACTTGAATAAAAATAATGACTCATCTGAGTCAAGCGTAGAAACCAGTAGAACCTGCTTTTGCTCCCGAGTCGGCGCTGATACACGTGGGCAGGTGGCAGTTTCACATGGAAGGTGGGGCCGATTGAGTCAAATTTGAAGGGCATGAGGTGGAATTTGCAAAACAGCTGCTCATGTTTGAAAGTGAGCCACATGCCCCAGCTAAGTAGTGTACAGTATGTTGTGTGTAATGCGGCACACACATAATGTGTTACTGGATTTTTGAAGATCAGTCACAGAGCTTGGGTAAAACTGAACTTTGCATTTTGATTTAAAAGACAACGTGGGGGGTACAGTATTTCACAAAGCTGGATTAAAAGTTTAGCCAGCTAACTGTTAAAAAAGAAGTGTGCTGCATCCAGGTGCCTCAGTGTTAAACAAAACTTATACATTAGGTTTAAAAGGTGAAGTCATAAATTTAATTAGTCCTATTCCTTATTAATGAAATACCCCCTGGTGGTCAGAGAAAGGTACATCAGTATGTTGCTGTTGTTTATGAAATTTCTTGCTGCACACTGGGTTACCTAATTTGATCGGCACGCTGGCGTTAAATGAGAACATCGAGCTGGTGCCTGGACTTGCACTTTATCAGACCATCGAAACCTGATAAACACAAAATTTATTTATCAGCTGTCATTTCAGTCAGTATTAAGTTCATGTAACAAAAGTTCCACAACACACTGTTTATTACAAACTGGAATTTGAGAAATGTATCTTTTATGAGTCTTATCAGGAGTTTAAAGCCTGTAACTAGGAATTCTCTAATTTGAACTGGAATCTCTGAGACTGTACAGGAGTGAGCTGCACTCGTCACTGATAACTGATCATTTATGATTGAAAAGCGACACAGGGAATCAGCCTTGGGGAAGACAGGTTGCATTTTTGTACACTTTAATGTGCATCTGGACATTTCAGCACTGTTTGTGTCTTTCCCTTGTCCCAGAGGTTGCAGGTGTGCAGGCTCTGTTAATATTTTTTTCTCCTTGACTGCAACAAAAATCATGTTTGCCAAAGTTTCTGGCTTATCATTTATATGACCATGCAATGTGCCATGCTATTGTGACCAGGATGAGGAAATCAATAAAAAAAAAAGAAACAACAAAGAACTTAAATGCTGTCTCGTGTTGTTACTGACCTGTTTTATGTCGTAATTTAACAGAATTGATTTATAGTTACAAGTGAATTCAATGCTGTGTTGAAACTAAGCAGTAACATCCATTTAAAGTTATCAGAACTGTCCATATATAAAGC
Organism: Lates calcarifer; assembly: GCF_001640805.2. Taxonomy (NCBI): domain Eukaryota; kingdom Metazoa; phylum Chordata; class Actinopteri; family Centropomidae; genus Lates; species Lates calcarifer. Next base: position 22,947,544 of record NC_066844.1, on the reverse strand, counting down.
TAAAAATCAGCAACTTCAGCAAAATACATATCAATAGAAAATATCACAATTAAAATGTGCAAACATTGCTTTTCAGTGCAATCTAACTCTCAATATCACAAAAAAATTGATGTGGCCTCAAACATTCATGAAAAGCACAATCAGAAAAATATATTTCGACGCTGCTTTAGCAAATGCAAAACATGCAGGAACAGAGTGGACACTTATAACAAGTCTAAATAATTCTCTAACTGTAGTAGCTCTACACACGTCACAGAGGAATCAGTAAATATCAACGTGCAAAGAACAATTACACTAAAGAAGGAATGACATTTAAACACATTCTGCCTGGTATTTAAGGCTTGTTCTCTCTCATGGCTGTGCATCAAGTATTTATCCTGTCTATTCATGGCTGGGAGGAGTGTTTTTGCTTGATTTCCTGGGGTGATGTCACCGGTGTCAATGAAACATCCTGAATATCAGCAGGGGTGTAGCTGAGCTCTGAGCTGTGTGCTCTCAATCTGCAAACACCATCCTGGAAATGGGAGGGCAGGCTGTGCTCCAGCACACTCCCTAGCTGGTCATGGCAGAGGAGGACTGAGCTCTGTTCAGAGTCAGATTAAAGGAAAAACAACCGTGAGTTCATCAGTAAGTCACGGACAAATTTTTTCAATGGATCTTGGCTTTTTCTCACTGTTTGATCGGGGTAAAATTATGACAAACATGCCAGTCAGTGCTGACAAAAGGGCAAAGTCAAAAGAGATATCATCTGAAAATGTCAGTTAAACATTACCCCTTACCAGATCAATGGCCAAAAGGTTGGCCAAAAAATTCATCACTGAATCAGAGGAGACGGCAGAGTCCACTAACTTTAGCCTCTGCGTGGCAATGCTGACACAGGCGCATGCAACAGTGGAGGGCGAGAACACAGAGAACCTGCAGTCTGGGGGTAAAATGAAAGATAACTTGTATGCTGCAAATGAAAAGAATCATTAATAATGTTTCCTAATCATGCTGAACACTTTGTAGTTCAGTTTAGCTGCTTTAAGACAAATAGTGAGAGTCGGTAAAGGTTCATATGGGAGACAGTTAGATGGACGCCACCAGTGAAGACACACCCTCTAAGACAAAAGGAAGCACTCAAAAACAGACACTTCCCAAAGCCTGATAATCTGATACAATATCCTAATTGCTTCAGGCAGGAGAAACACTGAGACAAAAAATCAGCCATTCAATCCTTAGCCCAGACACCTTTCTGAATGGCTTACAATGTCAGACAGCTGAGAATTATCTTAATTTTACAGGCTTTAGTGTCATAGTCTGGTCTACAACTGCACTAACTGACTGTGACCTGTTGCCTCGGGCAGCATCACAGAGATTCGTGGGAAATCAGCCAGTTGAATGGTCGGACACAGGTCTTTCACAGCAGACAATACAGGATTACACAAACTCAGCTCTCTGTCTCGAAAATGAACTGCTGACACATCGCAATCAAAGTTATGGCTGCTTTGTGGTCATTGCTCACTGTGTGGAAAGTCATTTAATTTCACCAGCTACCATCAGTGCGCACCAGCGAAATAAAATTATTGTTATTCTTTTGATTACAAGGGCTATATTGTTTCTTTTATTGCACTGGAATGATAGATTCACCTTATAACTGAGCACAGAAGTCATTTAATACACGGAAATAGTGATTAAAACATTTCTTATTGCATATTTTCTAAAATATTTTTATCGCATTTCATCTTCAGTTGAATTTTATTTGTAAAAAACATCTCATGTGTTGGTAACTCGGTTATGTAACTTACCAGTGGCAGCCAGAGCAATGTAGGAGTGAACATGCCTGCGCATGTTTTGAAGGTGGAGGGGCCGAACAAAGGGGAGAGCATGAAGAATTGGCTCCAGGAAGTCAGAGGGTACGACAGAGGCCAGACACCAGTCCAACCTGGACACCACTGTCACCTCCCACTGCTGCAACACACACACACACACACACACACACACACCACACACACACACACACACACACACACACATTCCTCTAAACCAATCCACCGTCAAAATCCCACAGCAGGAACACTCATACGTGGCATAGAAGTTATTTGCACAAGTGCAGTGTTTCCCAGCTGTTTTGACCTGTCACCCCTTTAAAATGAAGCTATGGCTACTTGCAGCTCTGCAAGTTGTGACCTTATATAGTTATCCAGTGATGACTATCGAAGGACTCCTCAGACTTGTTTTATGACTCCCTGGATTGGGAAATACTGTGGTAAGGATCAGTCTAGAGGAGATAAGACAGAGATAAAATAAGATAAGATAGGATTGCTATAGGTAGTTAGGACTTGCTTCTGTAATACTAAATTGTGAAAAATCCTGTCATATCTTAACTTCAAATTTAAGTTAGGAAGCTTCTGTAATACCCTCTCAGGATCATGGGATACCAGGTCCTGGAGATCATTGGCAGTGTTACATTTATTTTATATTGTCTACATTATTTATTGAGGGATACAGCAGAGACAGAGCTCTCATTTAAACCCTCTAAACAGACTGATAACCTAGACCCTGCTCTCTGAACCTTTTCACTTTCTTCATCCTGAAAACAAATTTGAGTTCAGATAAAAGAGATTTACCAGGATGTCCAAGACTGTAATGGAGTTGTCTGTGTAGATACAAAGCTTGCTGGCAGTCAGGGGGACAGTCTCTCTCATTTTGGAGGCCAGGAACATGCACACGGCCCCTAAAAGCTGCAGGTTGGACTTTCCAATGGTATACCGGCTCAGGTAACTGTCCAGGTAATGCGCGGCCAGTGGAAACACCTCCTCCTCACATTTCTGCTCCTCACACACCTGTCAGAGAACAATTTGTTTTACTTTGAGTCAGCCAAATGAGACTGGCTTGTAGTTATGGGATAATCTGACTGATGTGCATACCTGAAACATCCACACAGCCAGTATTCTCCTCATGTACGGCTGGATTTCGGTCTGGACTCTGCCAGAGTAAGGGGACACCTGACTGCACTTCTCCAGGGCCGTCAGGTTGTGCAGTGTTCTAAGGTCGCCGGTCACAGTGGGGTCGCTGCCCGCCCGGAGAGAGAAATCACGGTCCATTTCACTGGCATGTTTATCTCTGGACCCATTTTGAAGTGGTTCATCTTCACAAAAATCCATTCGACGAAGTTAAATACAGAAACATTCAATATGGTTCCGTTGAATAAGTAAAAATAACGATGAACCGTTAAGCTAGCTGTTAGCTGCTACTAAATCCATACAGTTTGTTAGCTAGCTCGGCTAACGGTCCTGTAACGTTCACAAACAGCGGCCTGGTTTTAAAGGTCCTACAACAAAACAAACCACATTAATAAGCTCAAGGCGTCGGATTTGCTTTTTAAAACTTATGTTATCAGTAAAATAAAAAAATAAAAGACGAAATTAATGGAAAGTTGACAAAAAAAATCTGTTTTCAGTTTGCCCCTCATCAACTAAATTTAGACACAAAGGAATCCGTTTTCAATATGACATTGTTAATCTGGATTTGAAGGTAACAATGTGAATCCCTTCATAAATATATATTTTTTTTTTTCAGGTATCACCTATTCATCAAATATTTTTGCCATTATTGTTTAATATTCAGTCACCTTTGTATTTTATTATTAAAATATTCTTCTCAGTGAATGAATCATGAATGGGATAAACATATTACTATTAAAACCAAATAAGCAGTCCCTGCTTTTAACTCTTTTCTACCATCATCAGTATCTCTTCATCAGTTGTGAACATATAATGGAAGAAAATAAAATATCCCTGACCAACTTTGAAGGATTCAGTTTTTAATCCAAGTTTTAGCATCAAAACTTAACCACATGTACACAAATACCAGTCTTTGTATTTCCAAGCAATCACTGCACTGCAACGGCAGGAAGAAAGCTCAGAGATTCATGATATGAAATTACAACATGTACATCACTACTGATGTGCATTTTTAAATGTGCGAACTCATCCAAGCAGAGGAACAGAATTAGAGACAATATAATGAGTCACTCCTATCTTTCTGTCCTTTCACAGAACAGGAGGAACAATGAAGTCAGATTTAATTAAACTGCCTTCATGCTGAGGAAAACATCAATCATTTGCATCAGACCAGACCGAATCCTCAGTCCATTTCCACTGTAACAGGGAGCCCAATTTCGAGATCCCGTGACTCTGAGTTTTGCAGTTCTCGGCGAATCTCTGCAGAGATCTGAGGGTGTGTTTGTATCTTTAACAGCTCCAGCAGAGCGGTCTTCTGCTCGGAGGCCAGGTCAGCCTTGTAGCGCTGAGCCAGCGTGAGTAAACTCTGATGCCACAGCACAGGAAGCATGCGTTTTTCATTGCGGAAGGACAGGAAGTGGGCCACCAAGGCATCTAGGACACGGAAAGGCAGGGCGTATTTCTTGTCAAGCAAGAGACGCAGGAAAATGCTGTTGGCGCCGTTATACTCCATCTCTGCCAACTTCAGCATCGCGGCACTGAAAGACAAAGACCACACATGTTATACAACTTTCCAAATTACGCAACCTTGACTTTGCTTTAATGCCACACAATATGAAGCTTTCAAGGACAACTGGTTGAATCCTACATCTGACACTACAACACTGACATGCATCTGTCTGCTGGTGTGTGTCAGTGAAAGCAAACCGTACCTGGAGTGGAGCACAGGAATTGAACACTTTGTGAGTATGCTCCCGATGATGATGGCCTCCCTGAGAGTACATGTCCCAGACTCACACAGAGGAATCAGTATACCTGAGTGACATGGATGGTTGAGATGGAAAAGATTCCTGTGTTAATGACGTACAAGTTCACATTAATGGACAACCAAAGACAGACACATGATTGAAAGAGCAGGCTGTGTTGGTGTTAAAATTATTGTGTCTTGGCAATGTAACACTACATCCATTATATACAGGTTTAATTACCTGGAACACCAGATTTCAGTCAGATACTGTACAGTGGACCTTCCCACTCATGATTATGACGTAATTGCTAATGTGAATGCAGCAAGTGGTAATTACTGACAACACCACATGTGCAGTTTGTAATGCAGATCACACGTTTGTAGATACCCCTGGTTATGTCACTAGAGGGATTTCCTCAGATTTGACAAAGCTCCCCTCTGAGCCACAGCGCACATAATACAACTGTTTTCACCAAAGTAGTACTCCCTGAATTCCCTAATTACTCCCAAGTACAGCTAAGTACTCCCTAATTTGACTGATCTGTAAAACTGGTACAGTGCCACTCTAATATAAACATTCACTGTTACTTAATTATCATACCAACATTGCAGCAGGCTACACTTTCTTAAAAGAATACAGTTAAGAGGTGACAATAAAAACAGTTTCATTAAGTGAAACAAACTCTAATTTTGATTTTACTGCCAACAGTTTAGCCAACATTTCCATAAGTGAAATAATACAACACTGTGCATATGCTTTTCATTTTTGCACAAAAAACTTCAAGCTTCATCAGAGTTGATGGAGAAGATTTTTTGTGCTGACTAATGCATTACAAAGCCTGTAGTGCGTGTGTATTATGAAACATAATTAACTGTTACTTCATCAAATTCATTTATCAAATATCTATTTAATTTTCTGTAAATCAAATTAACCTCTATAAAATAAAAACAATAGTGGAAATGCTTACCCCTAGTGGTCAGTTAGCTTTCTCATTCATACACACAGTAAAGTGTATTTGTGAACAACACTGCCACCTAGTGGTGTTATCCCTCACTGGTGGTTTTCAGAATATGGGTCACTGTATGTTTGAGGAAAATAGTCCCATCAAACTGGGACAATTTGTGAACACGCAGGACTGACAGGATTAAATAAAGGGGAAAAAAAGATCCTCAACAATCATTGGCCGAAACAAATTCTGGATATATGAAGGATAATATGACCCAATTAAATTTGGAGTGTATTAATTACTGTGCTACCAGAACCAATGGTGTTATTTACCCCGTGGACTTCACCTAATCCTCTGTCGGCGTCCCGAGTATACAGTTTCTAAATTTAGTGCTGAAATTAGAAACACAACATGTCCCAGAAAGCCTGTGTTTTCTTCTTATGTCAAATCCTCTTATTCATTCCCTATCCCTAATTTGTATTTTTAAGGGTCGAGTGTGACTGGAGCTCAGCCCAACTTTAACTGGGCCTTTAATGAAACAATAACTAATGAGTCCTGCCATGAGGGTTACTGTCCACAAGCCTTTTGACTACTAATTTATTTTCAACAGCACTGAGGATGTTAAGAAGGAGATAACTGGTGGTACCATCAGGCTTTCAAGAAGACAAAAACACTGCAAAAGAAAGCTGCTGACAAATGCACACGGATGCAGGGCTCAAACATGTAAGAAAAAACGGCTTGGTTAAACGGCTTTTCTGTCTCACCTTTAAACCACGCTCCTGGTTTGAACAAGGCCTTCTTCAAGGCACTGTAGAGATGAAAGTTGAGTCGCTTGTACTCTGCGATATCATCTCGTACTCTGGGCAGCAACACCAAATTGTAAAATCTCTGGGCCATTCGCTCTTTCAGATTAGAAGAGAAGATTCTATAATAAAAGCACAGAAAGCATATTTCATCGTTCTAAGCCGATGATAATTTTGTCTGTTTGTTTAAAGTAATACTCTAAGCAGGGGCTCACCTTGTTGCTTGGTACATGGCAGCTGCAGTCCAGGTCTCAGGCTCAGTTAAATACAGAACTTGCTCCCAGTTTGCAAGTGCCGGGATTATTTTAAAAGCCTTTGGCAATTTACCGCTGCGATATTTTGACAGAACCTGAAAAAAAAAAACAAAAAAAAAAACAGAAATGACAATTTAACTCTTCACATTCATACTCTGGCACTAGAGACTATAAAAATAGACATCGTTTCATTACAAAACCTCTTTAAGAAACAGGCAGTGGTCACTGGTTTGTGCAAAATAATGCTACCTAATAGTATCTCAAAGTTGAGATAAGATCCTGTGACTGTGAAGGTCAAAGCACATTGTTCAACTATTTTATGACTACTATGTACCCTGTATAAAAGTATCTGATTGAGTATCCACTTATTTACACAGGCTTTTTCCTTTAATTCATTTATCTGTACATATATTCATGTGTGGTGCGTTGGATTGTGCATGTAAAAGTCTGCATTTTCAGACAGCTTACCTTATTGACACCTTTGTACACTTCTATTATCCTCGGGTCCAGTTGGGGCATTGGACATCCTGACACCTCCGACATCACCGTTCCTACCTCAGTCTGCTTCTCTGTGATCTTCTCCATGATGATATCAGCTAAGGTTCGTCTACAGGAGCCACAGAGGGAAAACACAGCGGAGCATGTAAAGAAAAATCTGAGCTCATAGTTTGTGTCATTTAAGTTCACAGTTTCTTCTGAAATAAAGTCAGGATTATGTTGTGTCTTGCCTCATTGGCGGGTTCTTATTCATGAACATCTCAATAGCCTTCTCGTCATCAGGATCGACAACGATCTCAGTGTCAAACTCGCCATCACCACCAGCACCTGCCTCTCCCAGCGTGGGCCACTCCTCATCTGAGTCTGCATCCTGAGAGTCAGGGCCTAACATTTCATTTCAAGACAAAGATGGTCAGTTGCACAGTCTCAATCACAATGTGCTGTTTAAGATATACACCTTACAGTTGAGTGTAGATTTTGCCAAGCAAACTTGTAAATCCTTTTTTGTGAGTTTCCCTTTGTGGACAAGGGCATTGTTCTGATGAAACAGGAGGAGACCTCCCTCAACCTGCTAAGTGATGTTTGAAATATGCCATACTCAAGCACAATAACACCTTGAAAAACAGCCCCAGACCAAAAATCCACAAAAGCAAGCATGGAACGAAAATGTCCATATACTTTTGACCATAGCCCAGCTTTAAGCTACTTACAAGTGTGTTACGTTAGCCATGAACTAATTCGTGTGTCCCAACAAGGACCTCGAACTAGCCCTGCCACACCAGACTCCATTCACATATCTGTTAAATTTAGTGCATTTCACATAACATTTTAAAGCACATGTGACATTTAAAAAAGCTTTTTGTGTGGTTGTACTTGCCAAGAACTGTGACAGGTGTTTTCTTCTTCTCTGGTGCCAGGCCATATTCAGTCTGAAGCTCCTCTTGTTGAATTCGGGCCTGTTGAAGGATTTTCCTCGACAGACGCTCGTCTACGTACTTGTCTTCATTCTCCGCCCGGCTGTCCCTGGTCTTCACCCGGCCTCGGGCTCGCACCGTGTCCGCCTGCAGGATCTGGTCAGCCAGCCCCACCGCTCCCACGCTCTTCTCTCCTCCTCCTCCTTTAGATTTTTTCACTTTCGGCATCTCTGAACTTTGACAGCTACAATATCTGTAGTATTTGGTTGCAGGTACTAACTAAAGTCTAAAACGAACAAGCACTGTAAACAGTCACTTGCTCAACACGTGCAAATGGCCACAGCAGGGGGAAGTGACGTAAATTACGTAACGAAGAGACGTCTTTAACCTGGCAAAAATATAGAGTTAGCTATTTTTGTTGGTATTCAATTATTTTATTATCGAGAAAATATCAATACATACAGCAGCATGGATAGTCCACAATGTCTCTTGGCTGTTTATAAATATTAAATTTCTTAATTTAACTTCACCGGAAGACAAATCTTGTAACCCGGAAGTACTCAACAGAAAGACTCGACTGCAACTGGAGGCAAAACATCAATGGGAGTCACTTGGTGAGATGATTACTTTATATTTTTTCATATACATTTCAATTTTTAAAACCCTAATAATAAAATTTACATACCGCCTCATCTTCAGCCACTGTTTATATGTTTTTGTTACTTTGAATTTGTTACTTGATTGATTCACACGAAGCTCTGCAAAACCGGCTGCAGCACTGATTATATATGACCATAGTAACTGAAGAAACAAGATGACACATTAGGCTGTTGTTTTCTGGGGTTAATTTTCTGCCCCTGCAGTGTGTGCCAGGTGCCTGTGGCGGAGGGGAAGAGTGTCCAGCAGACAGTGGACATCCTGCACAAGAAGCTGGAGCAGCTGGGTGCCGTGAAGCAGGGCAGCTTCTGTGTAGACTGTGAGACATACCATGCCACAGGAAATGTCAGCGGTAATATTTACTTGTCTGTTCTGTATTTTAGCATCGGCTTTGGTCATAAATATGTAAACAGAATATCTAAGAACACATGGGAACAGGATAGTATAGTAGCATTACTCTCACTATATGTAAAAAGAGGAAAAGATGGGCAAGTTTAATAGTCAGTTAATAATTTAAGTCATTTAGCAAACAAAAATAACAGATATTTGTTGCTGCCAGCTTCCAAAATGTGTGAATATGATGCGTTTCTCTATTTTATATCACTGTAAATTGAAAAACATTGGGTTTTGAACAAAAGAAGCAATTTAAATTCTTCACTTAGTGTATTGGGAAGTTGTAATGGGCCCATTACACTATTAAAAAATATTTTCTAGAGTAACAGGTAATTGGTAATCAAGAAGAAAATCAAATGATTTAGCTGCAGCCTTAGTCACAGTAAAATTTTGTTGAACGTGGATTTCACTCAGTGGTGTTATTGTGGTAGCTGGTCTACCCTCATAGACGACTGTGGTATAATCCACATGCAGCTGGCAGTTTTGTTGTAGTAAAATATCTTACAAAGAGGAAATACCCAGCAAAGAGACAGAACTGTACTTAAATACAGTACTTGAGTAAATAAACAGTTAGTCTGTCTGTTACAGGTCAGCCCTCCAAGCTCTTATATGTGATGCACAACTCTGAAACTCCCCTGAGCTGCCTGGCCCTTTTTGAAGGTGGACCCTGCCTCATAGCTGATGCTAACTTTGATGTCCTCATGGTGAAGCTAAAAAGCCACTTCCAGAACGCCAAAGGCCACAAGGTGGAGTGTCGAGGTTCAAGATACCGCTACTGTGACTTCCTGATAAAAGTCGGCACAGTGACAATGAGCTCCAGTGCCAGAGGGATATCAGTGGAGGTATGTGCTCCTGGTTTCATCCTGACAGTGAAAGTGGAGATGTTACCATTTTTCCACTGCATTAACTCTTGGTGTGTCTCCTCAGGTGGAGTACTGTCCCTGTGTGGTCCCAGGGGACTGCTGGAATCTCATGAAAGAGTTCATGCAGTCCTTTCTTGGCCCCAGCGTCCCTGAACTGCCGTCTGTGTTTGCTGCCAAGCCTGAAGGACTCTTTGCTCCGGCAGACAGCGTTGACACCATGACTCAGTACCTGGAGTTGTTTAACAAGCTTCGTAAGCTGCAACTCCCTGGAAGTAACGTGCGTTGAACTGTCAGTGGGAATGGAGAGATTTATTTTTTTTATGTTTGTATTGATATCGCTTTAATTCTGGTCCTATGGATCAGCATGGTATCTGGGCATTTTTGAAAGCCTGGGGTTTTATTTCCACTTCTAGAGCCTCAACATTGTAATGCACCTCCCTGTTTGATGAAAACACCTTGTATTAAAGAGACCAAGTGGAGAACAGCAGCCACAATCTCTGTGTTTCTATTTCCTGTGATAATCTGTACAGAATCACACTGTACACACATGTACTTCAAATGTCCTCTTGGTGGGGTTATAACCTTTTCAAGAGATGTTACACAAGGTCCTTTCTCAGCCGACAATAAAATTACATGTAATTGATTGTTTTTGTTTTTGTTTATCTCATTAGATTTCCTGTAACAGGTGGTGGCTAAAGGCTTATGTTTAATTAGTTAATTAGTTTTACACAGGAACAACATTATTGAAGGGGCTGTCTGTGCATCTGTGCAGAGAGCAGTGATCACAGTTCACTGATGCTACAGTTTCTGTAGGCTCTCATTGTAGCTATTCAGTGTAGGTAACATGGATTAGGTATCCCAATACCACAGCAGATGTTTTTACTTGTCAGAATAGGAAAAACATGGGTGTTACATGGGATGATGAAAAAGACTTATGATAAAAGCTGATTTTTTTTGTCCTGTTCCCACCCACACAGTTCAGATAAGTTGTCTAAAAAGGCAAAATAATACCTTAATAATAATTATTGAGAATCAGAAAGGGGCCATCGCACTACATAATAAATACTTTAACTTTTAGGACTTTTATTGTAACAGAGTACGCCTGCATTGTAACATTGCTGTTTTTATTTCAAAAGGATCTGAACATTTTACTGTGAGAAACATCTATCAGAAAGAGCTTGAGAGGATTTATAGGGATTTAAAGCATGAATAGATAATTAAATAAATTTTAAAAAACTGGTAGAGACATATGCAAGAGAAGATGTGATGGTACATCTACAGAAACTGAATAATAAATCTGATTTATACAGCTACAGTACTTAAAAAGGGGAAGGATGAGAGTCTAATAACTTTACGTATTCACTGCATATTTTTTTTCCAAACAGCAGCCTTGTGATAGATTAATACTTGGCACCAGTTTCACCCTGTGATTACTGAATCACAGTATTTGAAGTAATAGAGGCTTCAAGGCTAGATTTCTAAAACAAGTACCCTCCACAATAACAGCTTGAACACCAGAAACAACCAATACTGTGCTTAAAAGTCTCACATCCTCAAATGCATTTTATCAGATTATCACTAACCAGCTGGCCCCTCGGTGAGCGAGGGGCTTTCAGGGACAGTGGGTCGGAGGCTCTGGGGCAGCTGTCCTCTTTGCCCCAGTCTGCACCCCAGCCTCGGTTACTGTTCCATGTGGCCTCGGTGGGAGGACGGTCGGACGGTCCATCCTGCTGCCTGTTGTTCAGCCACTCCGCCAATGAGAGCCCGGCTGCCGCTCAGTCCCAGTCCAATGAGAGCAGCGGGGTCTGGGCTCGGATCGGGAGTTGGGTTGTTCAATCTGCGAGGAGGACAACAACCAGCTCTGAGTGTACCGGATGGATGGATGGATGTTGGCGATGGTAATGTTACCCAGCTTTTCCATTATCAGATGTTACAAATGTATAAACGGACGCAGATAGGGCCCCGCGTTAACGTGACGTTACACTTCATTAACCGGCTTTCTGCGGTGAATGTCACCGGGGGAGTTTTTAAACGATTAACGGCGCAGTTCGCTAGCGAGCGAAGCCGTGCATCGTTAGTTAACGTTAGCGACCGACAACAACCGTTAGGTTAACTTCGATTGTCCTCAGCAAACGCGTTAGCCGTGTGGCTAACGTTAGCCGCCGTGGCAAGCTAACAACATAAACGTGCCAAGAGAACCATCTGTGTGCAATAAAGTACGTTATTCGTCGAGGGACGGCGAAAGGCTGGGCAACGCCGACCCTGTGCCGAGCCGCTGGAGCTAGCGGTTAGCGGCGTTAGCTAACTTATTGCCTGCTGGGCTGTTTCAGACCAACAAAGTTGTTGGATGTTCCTGGAGAGTGGCTCTCTGACTGGTCTTTGTTCTGGCTGAACATGGTGATGGTGGAGTAGCTTAGCATGGCGATAAGAGGCAACCAGTCTGAGCCAGACAGCAGGCTTTAAAACACGGACACACAGACAGTGGGGATATTTTAAAATTTGTGTCAGACGCGTTAATAGACAGTTAACATGCAGCGTCAATAGCACAACATAACACACTACGATTTGGGTATGCAACCCACTAGAAACCAGTTGCACCGACTTTCAAGTTAATGGTGTCTTTTCGTTCAAATTTTAGTTTTAAAAGTAGTAGATTATTTACACAAAGAGAAAAACAAAAAGCAAGACAGAGTGTGTAGTACAGCGCTGGTGCTGGTGGTGTAGACAATTACATGGATTAACCATATCATTTAAATGGACACAGCCATTCCCCTTCATGTCAACATTTCTGCCTCCATGTTTGGCTGTTTGAGAACTTTCATATTATCTCTGAGGAAATTAACGCCCCATATTTTGTTTCAATGCGAAGGAAATATTTTGAATAAACAACACCAGCCCACAGCTGAAATTTTGCTTATTTTCTAAGGAAAGTGTGCACCACAATAACCACACTGTGTTTGATTTGAACTCCAGCAGTTGCTAATTCTTTACTATTATTTATCCTAGCAAATGTCACATCAAGTTTATTTGTGAAAGCCAATATTACATCAAATGGTGGTGTGCCACACGCCTCAAGCTCTTTGTGAAGCCAAGGAAAAACCTCTAAACTCATTATGGTGCTGTATGAAACTCTCTCGCTCTGTGTATATCTAGAATCAAAAACAAAATCTTAAATTAAACATCCCGTTTGGAAGTTTGGCCACCACACTCAGGTTTCAGGGCCTAGAACAGTTTTTAATAAACTATTATTATTAAAGGTTTGAGAATATTAGGTTTCCAAAACAGAAATTTCACATTAGGAAGTACCTTTTTAAAGTGTGTGATTTGGAAAACAACTTCTTTGATTATAAACCTGTCAGTAAAAAAGAAAAGAGTTCTGATGCTTCATTAATTCGATTTTATCCTGGTGTTGCAGAATGTTCCTGTTGGTGCTGGTGGTGACCGTGGTCATGGGTGATCGAGCTGAACGTTGCTGTTGAGTTCTCTGCAGATGTTGTGATGTACTGTCCCAAACCTGATCAAGCAAACTACATTAACAGTAAGTACACCTTTTAATTTTCTGACACTTTTTGCACAGCCCAGTTTATTAATTAGAATAATTCAGACTGATACTAGTGTACACTATGATAAGCATTGATCTTAATCTCTCTTCACTTTTTCTCTGTAACTCTCACCTCAGAATGAGTTGCTGCTTGGCTACAGGACGTGTGTCCTATCACTGAGGCCACATGTGTATCTGGAGAGATGGATCGTTGTAAGCACGTGGGACGCCTTCGTCTGGGCCACGATCACTCCATCCTCAATCCCCAAAAATGGCACTGTGTGGACTGCAGCACCACCGATTCAGTGTGGGCCTGCCTCAAGTGCTCCCACGTGGCCTGTGGACGTTTCATGGAGGAGCACTCGCTCAAACACTTTCAGGAGTCACACCACCCACTGGCTATGGAGGTGCGTGAGCTGGATGTCTTCTGCTTCGCCTGTGGAGACTATGTACTCAATGACAATGCAGAGGGAGACCTCAAACTCCTCAGAGGGGCGCTCTCTACTGTTCGGAGCCCAGGTAGACGCTCGCTACGTTCCTCGACTGGGGGGGAATGCACCCCTTGGGTTGGGGAAGGTGGGCCGCAGCCTGCCATGCAGCTGGCCTTGCGTCACAGGAGGAAAGCGCTCCTAGGGAAGATGTTTCAGACGTGGATCGGCAAACATCAGGAGCTGCAGAATCAACGCAAGGAGAAACTCGAGGAAGCTAGAAGACAAAAGAAAGAGGTAAAAAGGAGACTCATGGAAGAGCTTGGCAATGTACCTCCCAGAAAGAGTGCTAGGCTTCTTACTCAGGCGCCACGTTCAACGATCACACTCATTCCTCGCAAATTTCGCGACCCTCCAGAACGCCTACCTCCTCCTCCCAAGAAGCCTTCCCTTCTAACCTTGTCCCGTAAGGCTCCTCAGAATGGCAGAGCTGCCAAACTGAGGAGATACTACTCCACACATGCGGTGACCCGTCGGAGACCCGCTCCAGGTGTCACTGGTCTGCGCAACTTGGGGAACACATGCTACATGAACTCAATATTGCAAGTGCTGAGCCACCTGCAGAAATTCAGGGAGTGTTTTCTCACTTTGGACCTGTGTGAGACTGAGGAGCTGCTGGCCAAGACCAATCACTCCCAGGGGATGAAGGGGGTAACAGGAGGTGTAGTCAGCAGTGGTAACACAGCGCTGTCAGGATGCCCTCTGGGACGCATGGGGAAGGCAGGCAGTTGGAATCTGCCCGTGGGCAAAAAAGAAAGCGCTCTGCCTTCCCCACAGGCCGCGGAGCTGGTCCAGCCCAAGGAGCCTCGGTGCTCCACCCGCCAGCAGATGTCTCTGTGCCATGAGTTGCATACACTTTTCAGGGTCATGTGGTCAGGCCGGTGGTCTTTGGTTTCTCCCTTCGCCATGCTGCACTCTGTGTGGAACCTCATCCCAGCTTTCCGAGGATATGACCAGCAGGACGCCCAGGAGTTCCTGTGTGAGCTGCTGGACAAGGTGCAGCAGGAGCTGGACACAGAGGGGTCCAAACGCAGGATAGTTATCCCCATCACAAAGAGGAAACTATCCAAACAAGTGCTAAAGGTCCTTAACACCATTTTTCATGGGCAGCTACTCAGCCAGGTGAGAGTCCCAACATGACAGAAGTGCACTGATATGACGATTTAATTGAATGATTGTCTTATGATTATCAACTGCACATTGATTTTGTAGCACATCAGATATTCTAATACTGGGATATTTTCTGTCTTTATAGTTTATTGTCTTTATAAATTCATTTAATTTCTAAAATGACTCAGACTTTGTGTCATCAACAAACATCACAACTACTCACCTCCTCGCCTGATTTTCTTCTCCTCTCCCTGTGTGTGTTTTAGGTGACGTGTCTGTCCTGTAAGCACAAGTCGAACACAGTTGAGCCATTCTGGGATCTGTCTTTGGAGTTTCCAGAGCGGTACCACAGCGTAGACAAAGGCTCAGGCTCTACAGCTTACCAGCGCAGCTGCACCCTCACTGAGATGCTGTCCAAGTTTACAGAGATGGAGGCTCTTGAAGGCAGCATCTACGCCTGCAACCACTGCAACAGTTAGTACAATGTTTCCTGCAACACAAAGACACCACGCTCTGGTCTGTTAGGATTTCCCATTTCAAATCCAGTTTTCAAGAATCCAAATTAAAAACTTTAATTTGATTCTTGAAACTGGATTCTGCATTTTGACACCTCATTCAGTGTTTACTGAGCAGCTGTGCCTCCAGCATTAGGCAACCATTCCTCTTCTCCTTTCATCTCTTCAGCCAGTGAACAAGCAGCAACGGAGGACAATCACTTGTTGATGTAGGAAGTGTTCGCCCACTTGTAGAAAGCCTTGGATTTGGAATCCTCGTTGAGAGCTTTGAATGTCTTGAAAACAAAGCCGGCAGCCTTGATGAAAGCCGCTGAAATGTGTCTTTACCTGTTTGCAAAGCCTGATAAGTTTTAAGAAAGTGTGTCTCCTCTGAACTAGAGCAAAGCCTCACATCAGTAATATGCGTTTGGATTCTTCTGTGGATTAACTTATCATCTTATTGTTTCATGGCAGAAAGAAGACGGAAATCATCCCACAAACCCATAGTTCTGTCAGAGGCACGTAAGCAGCTTCTGATCTACCGCTTACCTCAGGTTCTACGGCTGCACCTCAAACGCTTCAGGCAAGTTTCTCGACTGTTTTTAAAAGAATAATGTTTACTTCTAATTAAAACAGTTTGAGAACCCTAGTGTTGTTTATTCTTGTTTCCTTCAGCTGACATCAGAGTTTTATAGTGCATGAGACTTTATTTTTATCAAGAAGCTTATGAATCACTGTGACACTAACTAGTCCCTGTTGTACGGCAGATGGTCGGGGCGGAACCATAGGGAGAAAATCGGCGTCCATGTGGCCTTTGACCAGGTTCTGAACATCAAACCATACTGCTGCACAGGCTCAGGTCACTCTGTCCACAGAGGAGGCTACACCTACGATCTGTCTGCTGTAGTTATGCATCACGGCAAAGGCTTCGGCTCAGGGCACTACACCGCATACTGCTACAATACAGAAGGAGGTGAGGAAGAAGCCGGACTTGGTCAACATCAACGCATGACGTCCTGATATTCTGCTGCTTTTTTAAACCTGGTTTGTCGTCTTCTCCCTCTTCTTCAGGTTTCTGGGTCCACTGTAATGACTCTGAGATGAAGGTTTGCAGTGTGGAGGAAGTGTGCAACACTCAGGCCTATATTCTCTTCTATACCCAGAGGTCTGCCTAGGTACCTCTCGCTGTGATGTCGTCCTGCACGTGGTAACTTAGGGCTGCATTTATGAAAACGTTCTCTGATGTTTTCCCAGATGTCATTAAACAATCACTTTAAAAATGATTTACTAAAAAAAGATAGCAATGAGGGCAGTAGGACAGCCACAATCATGAGTCAAGGTGAAAATTTTAGCAGCATAATCTAGATGAGAAAGATGAAAACAATGGTTATACATACTGTAATTTTACAATTACAAATAGTGGGTTTGCATTTGCTACTAGAAAGGTTTGGATTATGTTTGATTTAAACAAAAGAAAATAAAATAAATCAAAAACCTTTTCATAAATGAGGCCACAGGTTTCTCCACCTGTGGGACCAGCATATTGGTTTACGGCCTGAAGACTGTGGGAGCAGGTCCACCTCTGTCCTGCTGAACACCAAGTTGTGTGTCCGTGTTTTTAAAAACAATCAGGCTCATGTCTGTTGAGTCTGGGAACAACCAGGCGCTCTCCTGAAACAGCATTTTACATTCAGAGGCAACACGGACTCTGGAGTTTGGGGCATTCTCTCACAATAATGTTGACAGTGTGCGTTTTATATGTGACTGTACATTTGATCTTGATGCACTAAAACATTATGGGAGGTACAACTTTCAACATCATTGCATAGAGTCACTTGAATGAAAGGGGTCTGGAGATGGAAGAGGCTGAAGTCTAGACTCTGTGTTGCCTCCTGTTCAACTTTTTTAATTATTGTGAAATGTCAGTTACGGAAACTTTTAATACTCATCGTGTCATTTGTATTTCACCACGTCCTCTCCTCAATTGTACTGCTGTGACTGGATACTGTGTCTTAGGCTCAAGGCCTTGGAGTGCGCCCTCAGTGAACAGGAATCTTTTTTTTTCTGTTTTAGTTTGTTTTGTAGTCATTCTATGTTTCACTTCCGCGAAAAGAAGCAAAAAGCATGAGTTTCAGACTCAGATTGAAGATGAGCGATGGAAAGCTGCACTTTTGAGGAGGGGCTATTACTGTTGGTCCTATCTTTGTGATTGTTCATCTTTTAGCTCCTGTAATGTCTTTAAATGGCAGCTTCCCCTGCGGTTTTAACGGTTAGACTAGTCTGAGCCCAGGTCGGAGACACTGCACCTGTGTTTTAGCTGCAGGAGATGGGAAACGAGCGAAAAGGGCAGACTGTGATAGAAGAATGTGTTTGTGGGAGACATGGGGGAAAGGGGGGGGTTACCCATTTTGAGTTGAGCACCTGAAAGCAATATATTGTACATCTTGCATCTTGACAGGAAATTAAGATAAAATCAGGAATTCTTCTGCTTGTTATACAATGTTTTTTTCTACTCTGCTGTTTCTATCAAGGTCTTTAGAATTTGCTAGGTAATCAAGAAAAGAACTATTGTGTTTGATACGAGTCAAATGCAAATTACATTTGTGAACTCTGTAAAAGTTGGAACAATCTAATGACGATGAATGTCTTACTTTTTAGTGGTCAGGTGTGGCCATGCCACTGGCTCTGATCCCCTTGAGTTCTGTCTTGTACTGTAAGAATACCTGTCATAAATGTAATGGTCATATGGGTTTTGCCTGACAGTAATTATTAAAAAGACAAAACAAATTTGAAACATTTGTTAGTGTCGTGTCCAGTTCAGAGTGAGTGGTTTCTCTGACACATGAAAGGTTATTTGAAAGAAGATATATTCATACAGGTTATGAGCATTTTATATATATATAGCCTCAGTTATTTAGCCGTCACGTTGCCTGCTGTGTTAACAACACTAAAGGCTACATGCGTGTTCTGTGTGTATAAATGGAGTCAGGAAGAATGTGTTAGCAATCATCTTTTCACACATTTAGCATCATAACTGAGACAGATACAAAAAAGTAGGGCTGGAATAATCCACAGGATTAGCAGATGGATGCACAGCTGATCCGAGGCCTCACATTAATTCTGCTTCTCTAATGCTTTCTTCAAGATTTGAAACCTAGAATAAATATAATCTGGTCTAGACAAAGATGCTGCTGATGAGGGGGCATTAAATGTAAATAATCTCAGGATTATTTCTCTTCTCTGCTGTGAACTGGTCTCCTATCTCCATTCTCACTGTTTTTCACATCAGTGAACATAAACCACAATGTATTGATTTTAAGACTTCAGTCACCTCTGTTTGCCTATTATTGGCTTTAAAGCAAGACTATGTAACTTTTTGGAGATAAAACAACACCTTATTTTTCTTATAACTGAAATGTTGCCCCTTTAAATAATCTAAACACTCTGGTGTGACTATGATCAGTAGTTTATTGTGGCTAATCTTAGCCAAAGTTAGCAAACATTTTGTTATATATAACATCAGTTTTCTGACTTTGTGACTCTTCTCTGCTGGAGAGTCAAGCTTAGTATTTCATCTAAATGCTAAACAGCGGGTTAGCATTTCCCAGTATGGTTATCTGCAGCTGTAGGCTGATGTTTAGCAATTTAGCAAAAAAGAGCATTTCAGTTTCTGAGCTGCTGATGACACTCTGTTAAATCTGCAGTGTCGTGGAGATTCATGTGCTTACTTTACATTACACATTAGTTATTTTATTTCTTTTATAGTATGAGGTGAATATGCAATTTCAGATTTTAAACTATTATTATTATTTCAGCACCACTTTCTAATATAACACGCTTTATAGGAGTTGTAGCCAAAGGTTTTATTAATGGTAAATAAATCCTTTACTTTTACTACTATATTATAAAGCAGCAATAATTAATAATGTGTATGTATGTATGTTCCTAGTTGCTAAAATTCTTGTGATTAGCGTTTATTCTTTATTTGGTAATACTGCAGCTATAGATGTGGTTGAACCAGTAATAAATGCTTATTAAGTTGCTATTAAATTATTTTAGTCCAGATACACTGCAGCCCCTTTAAAAAGTGCCCATATGGACCAATAAGTCAATGGATTTTTCACAGCCTGGCAACTCAAAAGTCGCTCTTATTAATAGCTTATAAATAGTCTTTATAGCTTAAGTGGACACTTATTAACTATTAATGAAGTCGTTACTTACAGCTTTTATATAGGATGCATTATTAGAAAGTCGTGCCATCATTTCTAGAACTTAAATTATGTAAGATGTTATGCTCTTACTCAGCCTGAAAGCATTAAAAAAAAAAAAGTTCAGTCTCAGTAAAGATGATAAGCCAAAGTTAGCAAACATTTATCCAAGATCAGCCTAATATATGAAATCATTTATTTCTTACATTGTTTAATAAAACAGCAATAATTATTTTTTGCAAACTGGATATAAACTTTGATACAATTTGACATGCCAGTTAGTTTGACACTGTGGGTGGTAGCAGTTCTACAATAGTGGTTATGAAATAGTATTTATGGACAGAACAGATTTACATAGTTGAATTATTATGAATTTTAGCAGATATCAGCATTCTTTTAAGAAAAAAAAACCCAGTTCCTTTGACTTCAAGAAAAAGACAAAAAGAAATAAAATGCGTCTAAAAGCTTCAACACCAAACCAGGATGTGAAACAAACCAGGAATGACACTGAATACGACATATCTGCACTGTATCTCTGACAACAAAATGGCAGTTATAGAAGATTCATTTTGTCATTAATGAAATGTTAACTCATGCCAGCTAGATGCATCTCAGTGCACATATGAGGGCATGCATGAGCACATAACATTCATGAAAAAAACCTTTTCCTCTCAAATATACTATAGCTTCAACATGAAGGTTACAGCAAACATGATCAGCATTTTACAGTCATTATTAGTTGCTCTAGTCTTTGTAAGTCATGTATCATAAATAATTAGAAAAGACGATCCAGAGATGTCTTGCAAGAAACTCAGTTTTTGGTGACAGCGATGCAATCGATGATCGGTCATCAACAGCAGTAGATCTGGGCGAGATGAGATGATGTCTTTTGTCTTTTTTCACTGTAAACACCTCTCAACACACTCTGTGGGCTGGATCTCACCCTGTCCTCAACTAAAAGTGCCAAGTTTTGTCCTCAGGTACTCCCACTTTAAACTCAGAGGGAACAAGCACAGCAGCTCTCATTCTATTTCAGTCTCTGAATCCTTTAGTGATGGCAGTCGAGTTGAAACCAGCGTGTGACTCTCTGCTCTGGTCCCCTCTGGAGTGTCTTGCAGGTGGGGGGGGGCTCAGCTGGGCAGCAGCCACAGCTCCACAAAGTCCCACTGCTTCCACAGGATGAACAGCAGCAGAGTCAGCAGGACGGTGGCGGCCACCCGGGCTCGGGTCTTCATCAGAGGGGTGATGAAGTTGGCCAAAGTGGAGACAAAGACCAGCAGCACGGCCATGAGCGCCAGGATGACGTTGATGAGTTTGCCCAGCAGGGCTCGAGCATTGGCGTTCTCCACTCCCTCCAACTGGACGACCTGCTGCTGTTGCTGCTGCAGCTCCAGCTTGGTGATGCGGGTCAGGCACGATTCCACGGCCTCCTGTGCGCACAAACCCACACAAAGAGTAACCACAGTGTTACATTTATTTCCTCACTAGCTTGAAAGGTCCTGAGAACTTCTCCTCTCAATCAGCTTTTCTTACTTAATCATGAATATTTAGTGTTTAAATCTAATTAAGAGAAATACTTCAGATTTTTAGTTTAAGTTGTCAGGGGCCTTTAAAGGTAACTCGACACCCACTGAAAAGTCCTGCCACATAAACATATAGGCAGTTAACCCCCATTGTCTGATATGAGAGGACAGTCTCTTTACCTGAATGTCTCTCGCTCTCTCATACGACTGGTAAGCCACTTTCTCCTCCATGCTGGCGAGCTCCTGTTTGAGGTTGGTCATCTCATTCTGGTGCAGCTCTGTCAAGTCATTCAGCTGCTCCTCAAGTCGCTCATACCTGAGTTAAAAGTACAAAACACACACAAGAATCCTGTTAGGAATCACCTCTCTTAAATAGTTTCAAAAGTCATGTATTCTCATTGCTTCACTCCTTCATTGTAATGACCAGGGACGCTGTGGTTTAAGTTTATCCTACATGTCCAGCTGCATTAAATAGTAGCTAGAGCACCAAATGTGTATTAATCCACAGCTGAAAATAATCCCTAACAAATGCACTATTTGCTCGTTTGAGAAACATCTGTTAAAAACTACAGTGCCCAGCTGTTTTAGGAAATTATTTGGCCTTTTTGAAAATATATTTAAGTGTATGTTTGTGACTTGTTTTTATATTTACACCTTCAGTAAAAATAATAATCCTGAGGTTGTGACTCCTTTACACTCAGGTTGTGTGTCAGTGCCAGTGTTTTGGGGATCTCTACCTGTATCTCTCTTCTTGCAGGCACTGTGTCATGTAGGAGTAGTCACTCTGCAGCTGACCCTTCATGTCCTCAATGGCGTCCTCCATGTGTGCCTGGCTGGCCTTGATCTCCTGCAGGCCCTCGAGCAGAGAGTCCCAAGAGCTGTGCATGTGGTGGTGGTGGTGGTGGTGCCCGTCCAGTCTGGGACTCCCCATTGTTGGCCCTAATATCCCCCCTCCTCCTCCTACTCCTCCTCCGGCCCCACCAGAATTACTGCCTGCCCCTGAGCCTGACGTGGCGCTGGAGCACTCGTCGTCGCTGCCGTACTTTGGGCTGGAGACCAGGGTGGCACTCCCGCTCAGCGCACGAGGCGTCGGGGTGTCCTCAGAGTGGCCCCCGACTCCGTCCTCAAGCGTGTCCTTCAGGTGAGCGATGTTATCTGCGCTGCCAAACTTGTTCCTGATGAGACTGGCAAACTCCCTCGGCTTGGAGACCACGGCTGTGTGGGTGAGGGCAGATACGCCGCCTTTGACCCCTTCAACTACCCCACCTCCAAAACCACTTATCCCAGCACGAACGTTGGCCCCCACGTCCTTCAGTCCTTGCTGCATGTCCCGCAGGACATCCTTGGGTTGCCGGGCTGGTCCATTCTGTAGAGAGGGAAGAGAAATGAGGAAGCAGAGAAGTGGAGGATCTCAAAGGTAGGAAAGAGGTGATTAGGTTTAGGGGACAGAACTGTAGGAAGATAGAAGAGGAAAGCAGGTCCTGTAGAGAATTAGGTGAGACACAGGATGATGCATTGGTTTAAATATGTGTTAGGAGATGAGAACCATCAGCCTATATTTGGACACAACTATCCTCACAAATATAGAGCACTTGTTTGTGTCAGTCATGAGATAATAATTCAAAACAGTCACAGTACAGAAACAGCAGATATCACATGACTACATACTAACTGCACACACACACACACACACACACTCTCACTTACTTGTTCTATCTCCTTTAGCTTCTTATGATAGTGCTCTAGTTTCTTGTGCAAGTGTGCGATGGTCTGTGCCGACTTCTGGTTCTTCTTCTCGAAGACCTGCTTGATCCTGGAGGCCTGCTGTTTGTCTGCGTTGTGGGCCAACTTCAGGTACTCTGCGACGTTGTCGTCTCGGGCCTCCTGCTCCACGCGGATCTGCTCGGTGACCTTCAGGATCTTCTGCTGCAGGTGCTCCAGAGCAGCACGTGTCCGCTGCGGCTCACCGGCCCCTGAACCCTCAGCACCCCCGGCCATGATCCCAGACGCTGCCCCGGCTCCATCTGCGCTGATGTTACTGTCAGAGCCTCCATGGCTGGTGGTGGAGGGTAGGCCTAGTGTTGCCACCTCACTCTTGTCCAGCTGAGGGGACGAGAGGGAACAAGGGAGTAAACAAGGGTGGAAAGAGTACTGCAACTACTCCAGATGAATGACTTTATTCAAATACTTTTACTCAGATAGAAGAAGCATTGCATGTATTGAAATCCTGTCAGGTAAAAGAACAAAAGAAGCTCTTTTGAAGATTATTTTGAGGCACAATGAGAAAGCCAATCATCCTGATTCTGTCGAGTTGAAACCTGTAAAAAAGTCCTCATCTAATGATGCCATAACAGACAAACTCCAGGCTCCTCTGTAATCACTGGCTTTCCAAAAATTGTTATATATACACTGTTAGTATTTTAAGGGTCCAGTGTTCTTAATTATTTTCCAGAAGTTTCCTGAAAGGACCTCTGTAACTTGAAACTTATTGTAGGGAAAATAGTGCAGAAAGTGCTCTGGTGTGACACTTGCAATAAATTTGTTTCCATTAACTTCCATTAACCCAGAGAGCCTTTAGTCAGAGCAAAGGAGGTCGGCCCAAAGTGCAAAACTGTCATCTCTCTTTTTCAATAATGAATGAACAATGAACAAATATTTACTCAAGCTTAAGTGGGACAGTTTAGAAACACAAGACTGTCTAAAATAACATCATCAAAACTTTCTTCTTCGAGTTAGCTCAGGCCCAGGTAGAAACACTGAACGCATAAAAAAGATACATATGAAATGGGAGTAGCCTACTTGCAGTTAGTTACTTTCCACCCCTGGCGGTAATGCCAGTAATTGATTTGGTGGAGGCTTCAGAGAGTACACAGAAAGGCCATCATGCATTAATTAGATGATACATAATTACTCTGCTTCCTGCCCTGCACAGCCTCAGAAACTCAGCATCGATGCAAACAACTTACTTTAGCACAACTTTGCTCTGAAAATGCATTAAGTTTTAATGAGGAATAACAAGGTAAAATCACACTGCATGGTGCATTTAAAACAATGATGGTGTGCAGCCAGTGACAGTTATGATGATGATGATGAAATGTTGACCATATGTAAATCTCCTCATGTGTTTCTGGCATCAATCTAAATGCCTGTCTGTCTTTTCATTTATAAAAAACCCAAACAACATCACCATGATGTAATCCCTTTAAACAATGAGCCCTCTGCTGATATCCTATCGATCCACGAGGGGATTCCCTGCTCAGTATCATATCTATAGACTATATGTAGCTCGGCAGATGGTGGGATCACTAATGACCCTCTGCCTGACGTCAAAACACTGTAATCAGACCCTGCAAACATGAGCTCAGGCGGACACATGACACCGAACATCTCACAGCCGCTGCTCTAATTTCTCTAGACGGGACGGTGCGAGGATTTTTTTTTTAATGTGTGTCAGTGTGTATTTTATTTGCGTGACTGTGAAAATGAGCACAAGCTCCCCTGGGCCACTGTAAAAATCAGCCAGGGCGAAGCGAAGCCAAGCAGTGTTGAGTTTAGGTTACAATCACGTTGTAATGGCGAGTGATAGAGAGGGGGGAGAGAAAAAAACAGATGACTGCAGTCCCCGGTGGATAATCATTTCCTGATCTTGTCAGATAAAAGTCAGATGCTTATATGCAGCAGTTATATAGCGATGGGTCTATGAGAGGAGCCGGGATGCAGTGTACGGCGATGGGTGAAAACAGACAACAAAAACAACACAGAGCAGCAGACAGCAATGGCTGCAATGATGCTCAGATCTAACGGTGTCTTATTTTTTCTTTAAAGCACGCAGGGTGATGTCCTGTGATGAATTAAAAAGCTCCAGGAGGTTGGAAGAAGAGAAGCGGGGCTGAGGATGAGGATGGAGATGGCAGATGTCTATGGCATAAAATAATAATAATAATAATAATAATAATAATAATAATAATAATAAAAACAAGAGCGGACAGAGTGTGTGCCTGTGCCTTGTTCACTCGGCAGAGGAGACACACTGAGACACGAGAGACGGCCGATGGATGTCAACAAGCGTGGATGCGAACACATGAGGATGAGACACAAGCAGCACAGCGAGAAATTAAATTAGAAACGTTACCATACTGCTTTAATCCAATTTTTGCAGTGCCATTGCAAGTCTGTGTTCGAGGCCCATCCTCCTCCTCCTCCTCCTCCCTCCTCCTCCTCCCCCTGAGCTCACCGAGGAGGAGCCCCCCTCCTCAAAATTATCTTCACCCTCAGCCGTTGTCTGGCTGACTATCACCTCTCTGGATCCTAATGCTCCATTGTTAATGCCATCGATATCTGCAGCCTCCCACTCCCTCTCCCTGACGCTCTGATCTATTTCTCTCTCCCTCTCCCTCTCTCTCCTTTGTGTCATATGCTCCCTCCGCCTCCCTCTGTTCCACTCTCCCTCTCTCCCTCTTTCAGTCTAAATGCAAATGCTAGCTGTCCTGCCCTATAATGGATGTGGGGAGCTAAGGGACAGATGATGGAGGGAGATGGGCGGGGAAGGGGGAGGAGGGTGGGAGGGGATGGGAGAGCTTAGCGCAGGCGTGCAGGTGCTCTCTGTGCTGCTGAAGCCAGAGGAGGGAGGGAGAGGGGAGGGGGTGGACACAGCAGGGCCCTGTGGCGGGGCCTGCCCTGGGCCCTTCATCCAACTTCAACCATCAATACAAACACGTACACCCAGCGTGTGTGTGTGTGTGTGTGTGTGTGTGTGTGTGTGTGTGTGTGTGTGTGCTGATGTGGGGCAGCAGTGATGTGGTGCCAAAGTACACAGTGTCTGTCTGAGCAGTGACTCACTCTCTTAATTTGCTCCCGTCGTTCCTCACAAAGGAAGAAAAAGTGCAGCATCGCAACAAGAGGCTGTTTGAGTTGCATGCAAACCGAACTTCAACACATCTCCTTGTGCTTGCTTCCATCTCACTGTGTGTGTGTGTGTGTGTGAGGAAGGATACCCAGTTAAAAAGATGAAAGCAAACCATCATCACCATCTTAAAAACAAACCCGAAATATTTTTCAGAGGAGCTCATATGACTCATCCATGGGCTGGCTGTGGCATAAAAAAACATCTGTAAAAATACTCCATGTCAAGTAAAAGTACTGCACTCAAAATCTTACCCCAAGTAAATGTACTTCAAGTTTTTAAAAGTACTTGCTCTGCAGACAAATGTTTTACTGTATTGCTTTATTGTTATGCATTATATTATTGGGTTATTGATACAGATGCATTACATGTGTAAGTGCCATTAAACTGTTATAGTTGATGCACCTGGAGCTAATTTAACTAGATAATGGAGCCTTCTGTTGTGTAGTTTAATCTGTAAGAAGGTGTTAAATAAATGCAGTGAAATAAAAAGTACAGTACTTACCCCGGAAATGTAGCAAAGTACAAGTATGAAGGACAAATTGGAATCAAAGTACAAGTACCTTAAATAGCACTGTACTTTAGTAAATAAACTTTATCACATTCCACCGCCGCTCAACTGAATGTTAAAGAATAAAAAGCCTCTAATAAATACATCTAAATAAAACAAGAGATAGGTGTATTTTATAATGTTTTAGCCTGTATTGTTACATTTAGGTTCACACTGTTTCTGGACCCAGGAGCAGACACAAGTAGAGACCAGAGGAGAAGGTAATTAGGAACGGGGTTGAACAGGGAGGATGATGAAGGCAGGTTGGCTGGTGGATGAAGAGGGAGACGTGGAAACAAACAGGTGAGCAGCAAGATGGCAGACACAGGAGACACACACAGGGAGTTAACACACGAGTTAACAAAAAACACTGGAGAGACAATAGAGAAACACTTAGTAGTTCCTGTACTCCGGGAGATTACAAAATCAGAATCAGGTGTGCAGGTGATGATAGGCAACAGGTGAGCAGGTGAGCCAGGAGCAGCGCCACGCTTCCATGCACACACACACACACAGACAGGAGGCAGGAGAAGAAACACAGAAAACACTGGGGAGATTTGAGGTCACAGGGGGAGCAGTGACACATGTTTAAACAGCTTTTTGTTTTTAACCATCAGCTTGAGCAACAGATTTTTATGCCACACCTTGCCCATGGATAAAGATGTATTTTTCCCCTTTATAATATATGTTTTTGTTACTACTACCTCCAAATGTACCAGTGGGTGTAAGGGACACCGGAAACACTCCTGTTACCCTTCATTGTCTTTAAACTTGAAATAAAGCTGATGACAAACTAATAATCAAGTTTCTTACCCACTGGCAACCACAGCCCAGTCTACTTTTTATTTTTGCCCATTGATTTGTTTCTGTCGGTCTGTGTGTTGATCACAAATATTTCATATGTATAGTTACAAGGCAGCTATTCTGATTTGTACGTACATAATCTACTGAATAATGTAGAAAATAATTTATAAATTAGTTTAAGTTAGCTCTTGACCAGTTATATATTTGTATAATATAGATTTTTACTTCCGATACTTGAGTATCAGAACAAAGCTATAGCAGAAATAGCAGAATCCTATATATTTATTCATCAGCACATACAAGAACCAAAGCAAAAGTGACCACACAGTAAAGACACTCACAAAAAACTTTAACATTTTATTTGAATTTGGAATTCTCATAATAATTAAACAAAAACTAAATTAACACAAGGTATAATATCTTACAATAAATAAGGATAGATCTTTTTCTGTAGCTTTTAACATAAAACAATATGTAGGACCTGTGCACAAGCGTCTACAAACAGAAGTGCATTCATAGTTTGGGGTAATGCTGTCATTTGCTTTGCTTTAGCGTATTTGTGGTGGCAAACATTTCAAAGCTGTCAGTTCATAAGGATTAGCATTACAGTGACCTTGGTTTGACACCCATTCAGATTACCCATAGCAGCAGGATTTGCCAACGTAGACATAAACAAGTGTCATGAAAAAACATACTATTTTTTTTTGTTTGTTTTTTTTGAGGCAGATAATAACACATTGTCTGTTAAATTGCACTATGCGCCCAAATAGGAGAAAATAAAGCACATAGCTTTAGCTTAGAAAATAACACATTTACTTCTGAGAACATTGTCTTCTGATTGTCCTTTATCTAGCTTCAAATACTGAAACAAACACCGTGAAGGCACTTGAGACTGGGTGCTGTGGGTACACCACCTATCAGATGTTTGTGCAATACTGCAATGTTTTAATGACTATGCTACTTAACAGTGCTGTATTAAACTCTACTGATAAACATCTGATATACAGTATATCTAAATAAACCTAAATATATTTGTTTTTAAGTGTTTCCAAAGAGATGGTGTTACACTCCTAACCTACATTATCTGGTGCTGTGCACAAGTCAGAGTCTGGAGCAGGGCACTTGTGGAGATCTGCTTCGAAATTCAATCGACATACAGTGGATGGAAGAGGACATGATGGCACTTCTGTCATTTAAAATCTAAGCAAAGCAACTGCATGTACGGGATATCACAAGTCTTCAAGCATTTTCCTATGAGTACATGATGGTAGAAAAAACAATGTACAGCTGGATATATAAAGTATGATACACTTTGGACAGGAAGTGCTTGTAAAAGAAAAAAAAAAAAAAGACTCCTAGCCCTCATGATACACATTAAGAAAGAACATTGTAGAAAACACAATAGTGGATTTCAACAAAGGAGCCAAAGGGCTTCATCCATTCTCTACCATTTTCATTCACTCTGCAGTTTTGTCACAGACACACCTTAATTTCATTGTGAGACAGAATGAAGTTGACCAACATAACGTCTGCTTCAAGTGTGTTCAGTAATATGCTCATTTGTCAAGTTTCTGTAACTGCAGGAGGTACAGAGTTTCCATGAAGCTGAGACGTTGGGTGCGCTTTTCAGCTCTGTGGAATGTACAGTAGGAAATGTCAGTCGACACTTTGGCATCCCCCCCTCTTGATCCAAACGAGTCTAAATCCACTGATTCGAGAGATTACCGTTAATCTTCTCTGCTCAAATGTCCCCTTCTTACCACTGGGAAAAACACCAACCCCCTCAGAGTGAATACAGTACCCTAATTAATCTTAAAGTAATCATGTGTAGCTGAGGTCCCTTCTGTTTTCAGATGATTCACCGGGGTATTAGACCTGACCCTGGTGAGTGACTGTGCAGAATCCGTGCAGGACGGATCGTTCCTGAGTGTAGGACTGTCTGTGTGGTTCTTTTGGGAGTATTGGCACCTTTGCGGCAAAGTGCCCTGAAAATCACTCGCCGGATTTGCGCGGCATCCCAACCACTCTTCTTTTAGCCTGGTAGAAATCTGTTGGGATAAAGAACAGGAAGTTCAGCTCATGCAAATC
This sequence comes from Lates calcarifer, assembly GCF_001640805.2. Classification (NCBI taxonomy): domain Eukaryota; kingdom Metazoa; phylum Chordata; class Actinopteri; family Centropomidae; genus Lates; species Lates calcarifer. The sequence continues at coordinate 22,917,814 of NC_066844.1, read as the reverse complement.
CACCTGGAATTACAACTCTATACATTCACTGATTGGATGTTTGACTGTGTACCTGTGATGTTTGTTTGTTTCCTCTTCAGCCCTGTGTTCTCTCTTTTCTCTGGTGTTTTCTCCAGGTCCTTCAGGTTGAGCTCACCATGTCTCTCTGGTGTACGCGGGATGTTCTCCTTCTCGCTCTGCTGTGGCTCCGCCCGTCCTCCCTTGGAGATTACCGTCACCTCTGCCAACCTTTGACCTTCTGTGTTTCCCAGACCAAGCATGCAGGATCGGTAGAGCAGCGGCACCTTGGTGCCTGGGATGCCCTCCCACTGGAAATCGCTGCTCTCCAGAGGCTTGTCCAAGATGAAGTCAAAGCCCCAGCGCCGCGAGGCCTCCTCCAGGTCTTTCCGCAGGGCCACCTGGATACTCCACCTGTAGCTGCTCTCGGTCCACAGGGCCGAAGAGGTTTCGCCGGGCTGGGCCGTTCCCCAGGGCACTCAGGATTTGCTTGTGTGTAGCCATCGTTTTACACTGCAGGGAACGGAGAGAAAGACCAACGGTGAGCTGGGAAAGCTGCTGCTGGACATAAATGAGATGAATCACTCTGGGTGAGGCTGCAACTATCACTTTCATTATCACAGTTATTCCCTGCTTTGTCCATAAAATAGTGAAAACTGTCTTTTAAAATTTCCCACAGCTCTAGGTATTCTAATGATAAGTTTATTCAACCTTAAGACAGAGAGAGTTTATTCTTACATTTAACAAAGAAAAGCATCAAATCCTCACATTTGACAAACTGAAATGAGCCAACATTTGGTATTTTAGCTTATGAAATAACTAAACAATTAATCAATACTCAAATTAATTTGCTGTGAAGTGGCTTATTAATTAAATGAAGATATAATTTTGCACAGACAAACGATGCATTGATTTCTCTCAAGTGACCTCAAATAAAAACTGCCTCTTGATGCCAATAACAAATGTTTAAAAGTAGAAATGAGTCTTACCATTGTGCTAACCAGTTAAAGTTCCCTCAGTGAACACTACAGAACATCTCAGACTGGTGTTACTGGGGGAGCTCTTTATATCAGTACAGAGAGCAGCCAGTGACTCACTGTGCCCTCTGATATGAATCACTGGTACATGTCTGGACATAATCTCAGGCAGACATGTGAAGACAAGTCCTCAGGCTCAGTCACACAGAGTCAACACTAGGTGGCAGTGTCAGACCATCTACCCACAGTCAGCTCAACAGAGCGGCTCACTGAGCAACTGATCAGGAATATTTAATGAGCAAAAAAATCAGGGAAGATCAGGTCAATGCTTTCCACTTCAGTACATACACACAGCCTTCAATAAACTAACTATTTCAAGTATAAAGGTTGAACAGATGCAGGATTTCCCTGTGAGAACTACAGGAAGGAATCAGCTGTGTCTCTGGAGGATAATAAGTCATTATAGTTATCCGGGAAGGGCTGGGCAGCATTCCCAGGATTCCCATTTCAAGGAACAATCAACAAAAACCCGTCCCAGCCCACCCTAATTATCCAGCTAAAGCACTGCAGAGGAGGAGAGGTCATTTTAATTAGACTAATAACATAAAGGACACTAATGAAGGTTGCTAATGCAGATTTAATAGATGATTTTTCATCCGAGCACAGAAACTTCCAGTTCTAGGCCGGCGATGAGTTCACACAGGATACAGTGAAGTAATTCTGTCAACTATCAGTTCAAATAGATGGACATATGAGCTGTTAACCAAACACACTGACAGTCAGGCTCATGAACTTCAGCCTGTCTTGGACTGAAGGCTGATTTAAAATCTGTCTGACACTGAAACAAAGCTTTACAGTAAAACATATGTGGATATAAGTCCGGTAAAACTGCTCTTGTTGCATCATGTGACTTGGCCACAGGCACAGCAGAGCTGAGCCGACAAGGCTGAGGTCATGCAATGTGGCGTTTTTCCAGGAAATACTCTCCATTCATTCCCAGTTTAACAAAACAGAACGCAACAATTTAAATTTACAAGTTCCCGATGAACAGAAACTCACTCATAAACTTTAATTCATTATTATTCTGAAGCTTTTTTGAGACTATGCATCAAGGGGCTATATATTGATCCGAATGGATGTTGATGCTGATGTCGAACCTTTAATTTGAAATTGCTTGTGAGAAACAAACGTATTGGTGTCTGACAATGACACAGCTAATTTTTTCATGAGGTAGCAAACGGTAAATGGTATATTATTTATAGTATATTATTATTTTGGGGGTTTATAGACTGTACTCTAACAAGAAAAATGTTCTGGTGCAACTTTTCACTGTTGCACTATGACTTTACTAAAGAGTTTACTAAATTGGATCTGCTCTTTGATAAACTTCAAACACTTTAATTCAGATCTTAAGAGTTTAACTTGCTATAACTTATGGCAGAGACAGAGTGAATGAAGATGACTATTGTAATCATGGGTTTCACTGTCGCTCCACACCCACTGTTACATAACTGTGGACCTGCATGTCCTGAGGTCAGGTGGGATGACTATGTTAGAAAAAATCTGATCAAATTTGGTCCAGAATCTAAAAAAATCCTCATCTGTCTTGAGTGGAAGTGGTGTGGGGAGTTTTTGGGGAGCACTGCTGTGTCACTACATAGACACCACCCGCCTCCCTACCTCCCCTCTTTTTCTCCCCCTCGCCTTCCTCTCCTCTCCTCCTCTCCTCATGGGATAGGACGTCAGAGAGCAGGGAGGGGGGAGAGAGCAGGCGAGGGCGGGGCTGCGATGGGAGGAAGGAGTGATTTCAAGGGCTGTGGCGGGAGAGCGACTCACGCATGAGGCACCGGCTCGAGCTCGAGCTCGGCGACAGAGGCAGACCAGACCCTGCCCAGTTTACTACACCGCTCCACGTGAGGCCGGAGCTCGTGTCTCACCCGTCAAACTGGGCTGTCACTTGTCTGGAGCCTGACCGCCCTCCCTCACCGTCAAAAATAACTCAACAAGAAGTCTCAGAGAGTTTTGAAGATATTTAGTGAAGTTTGAGTGAAGCTAGAAAACTTAAGTGTAGAAATGAACCAGTGTGATTTCAGGTTATATGGGCAGTGAGAGTTATTAGTCATGTAGCATGTCATCAGTAGGAATAAAAATATAAACTTTATATGAATAAATGAATATAACGTTGTACATATAGAGGGTAAATAGACAACACTGACATGTCTGTTTACTGTTGCTTACAAACAAACAAAAACACAAAATGAACTGATCAAATGCGGAAAAACATCCTTGACTCCAGAGTCTTTTTACTCACATTATCAGCTGCTGCAGTTCAGTCCAATTAAAATCTTCTTTATTTCAAACTTGTTGATTGAAGTTCGTCTGTTTATCTGCCTCCGTGTTGTTTTCTATTTCAAGTTTCACAGCAGTAATGATGCGAAAAATCCCCCCAGGCTGATGTTACTTAACTTCAGCTTCCTTGAATAAAACTACGTCAACCTCAGCGACAGATCGAATAAACTGCTTGATAATTTCTCCAAGTATTCTCTCGGACTTGGACGTGGGCTAAAACTTTTATGAACTGCGGTGGGCGGGGAAGCTCCACGTCTCGTGCAGAGGCGGGGTCTTGCTGGCTCTTACACGTGGATTTGGCCCGGTAAACACATGTGCACACGTGAAGAGTCTGGATCCGTAGTAGTTGGGAGGAAATTCCAGCTCGGGACGGCCCAGCACGGAACCCCGCCTCCTCTCTCTCTCTCTCTCTCTGCGCATGACAGAGGAGGTGTACAGTAATGCACACACATGATCACACAAATAAGTGGAGATCCATTCTACTTGTATTATACTTGTACTTCACTACATGTATCTGGCAGCTAATGCAGATGGGGTACCAATGATGACTGAATCATTTACTTGCAAGTAACAGGTTACTTCTGTACTTTTACTCAAGAAAAACACTTTTATTTGCAGTGGAGTGATACTATACTGTGGTATTACTATTTTTACATAAGGAAATGATTTGAGTACTTCTATCAAAACCGTAAATAAAGGTCATGATGCTACTGAAGTATAAGTACAAAAGTATGAGAAAACAATCTATTTTAAGTACCAAAAGATTATATTACTCATTACACAGAGTGACCCCTTTCAGGGTGTTCTATTATGATATGTAAGTAATAAAACACAATAAAGCCTGAGGGCTTATTTATTTAACATATCTTAGAACTTTACTTCTGCTGTTTTTAATGAATGATAATAATGAATTAATAAAGTTTGAAAACTGAACAGAATTTAAACTCACTGACTTGGAAAACGGTCTTAGAGTAAAGTTAATGATGACAATATGTCAGATTTTGGCCGTTTGGTTCAAACACTTAAAAACTATTCAGACTACAGCCTGCTGTCCTCACACATACCTGCCACCAAGGCCACTGTAACCTGACTCTCTGGCCTTCTGAGAGCTCTTACATCTTAACATTGCCTGTTACAAAAAGCCACTTAAAACCAGGGAACCTCCACATTGGCTACATATTGTTTTCCAAAGTCTGTCTCCACCCAATTTTGTTGTTGGGGCCAGGATTGTGTCTCTCGGCAACAAGTCAGCCGAGAAACAACTCCTCATGCTGCCCAACCCCGTCACGCTGCCCTTCAGCCTAGTTCCCAGCACGTCAACAACAAGAGCCCCCAACTGTAGGATGCAGTCTATAAAGGCCCAACTGATCTGACACCACAGTGAATCCTTTGTTGAGCAGGAGAAACACACTCAGACCTGGAAGCTGTTTACAATGAGTACAGCTACAGTGCGGCTATATATGCAGTGGTGATATATACTGAAGTTAATGAAGTTTAAACAAAGATGGAAGAATACAATGAGTGCATGTGACTGAGCAGCAGCTGTGTGACTGCAGCAAAGGGCTCCACATTTGTACAGCTGAGTAGACACTTTATTATCTCTCAGCTCTGAGGCAGCTGCACAGTGCAGAGAGTCATTGAGACATATTTTTTATTCATTATGTGCTTTATCTGATTCAGGCTTTTGTTCTGCATCCTCATTGTGAAACGTTGGAAGCCAAATGAGGCAACTTGAGGCACAACCAATTAGTTAACTATTTGTTGACACAAGGTCGTCTACTCTTTGCAACTTTATTACCTGCAACTGTGGTTGCATAACGTATGCACCCTTAATACTTGACTTTTTACACTCATGGGTCAGGTGGAGTTAGCTAATGTCTTTGTGAGCAAAGTTTAGGTGATCCTGATGTGTAATTGTATAGGCTATACAGTGTGACTATCTGTGTTCATGGTTCAAGTCATTCACCCCAATCAATGCGCACAAAACACTGAAACTATCATTATTCTAGTACATGACAATGCTCTACAATATACATGAATAATGGGCGGTGGAGGACAATATGTAGAGGGTCTCAGCATATTGTACATGCATGATGCCCAAATAAGGAATGATACTACTGGTAATTGTAATGGCAGTCTCCATGGCCTGAATCACAGCCCTCTCATTTATCTGAATGGAGCTGGTCTGTAAGTGCAGTGAAGCTGCCAACACAGAGGCCTCTGGCAAAAAAAAAAAAAAAAAAAAAAAAAAAAAAGTTGAAGCAGGCTCAACAATCACACACATGCAGGCACTAATTTCTGGTGGATTACTTTGTAACATGAATGCTGAATTTATTCTGTTTACCTGTTTACACGATCATTGTGAGGAATGATACTGTAATTGCTACTGCGATCATTTTCAGAGCTGTAAACCGATTATAAAGCATTATGGACCACTGTGCAGTGTTTTGGCATCTGATAAGCTTTAAAATTCACAGGTTTGTCACTCAGACTAGATCGTCTGGGTTGAATTTCATGTCTCAGCCCCTTGCACTGTTTTAACACTGCCTAAGACTAAGGCAGGCACTCTAAGACTGCCTGTTATCCAGAGAAGACTTCAGGAAGTCACTGAAAAAAAAAAAAAAAAAACCTCTGGCACTTTGCCATGCCACCACAATCCCTCTTTTTACACTTTGATTTTTGTGCAAATCACACAAACAGAATACAAGGCGTGAATCTGAGCCACTGACAGGTGGATTTACTAATCGGCTGCTAGATGTAGCCTTAATAGAAAAATCTGAAAGTGGTATCAATTTTCTAATCGAACAAGAAAAGCAATAAACACATTTCAGAAAATGTCAAACTATTCCTTTAGTGGGTTAGTCTACAAAACTGGTGAAGGGGGTCAGTCAGTTTCCCAGAGGTCAAGTTTAGGTCTTCAAATGTCTCACTTTTGAGCACGTGGATAGATAGATAGATAGATAGATAGATAGATAGATAGATAGATAGATAGATAGATAGATAGATTTAACTAAGTGTGACAAAATCTAAAATTAGCCCCAAGAGGCAGCACCTTTACACTTCCCAGTTTAATCATAACCCGTGTGCTGAGCTCCGTGGGCGACAAACAGGCACTGTGTTACATAATAGTGGGTGTAAACACCGCAGGTTTCTGAGTGGATTTCCCGCGGGTTCCTGGAGAAGTGTGGAGACCGCGATCTCCGTGGATACCATGTGATGAGTCATCGCTTCTATGATGTCACACGGTCTTGAGTAACTCGTGAAAAAGCGCGCGCAGATTTGAGCGCCCGGCGTTCCCAGTGTTGTGCCGGTTCACGTGGACTGTCTGCGTGAACCGAGGAGCCGTGGGTTTGTTCGGGGGTGTGACCGAAAAAAGCAATTGGACAGTGGAAAGAGTGTAGGGCGCTATGAAACATGACTGTGGGAACCAGAGAAAGTAAATGTAAATGTAGAAACAGCAGCTTTTTAGACCACAATGTACAGTTAAGTTTTATTAAGTCTCACCAGACAGACCTAAATTACCACCTAACACTCGTAATGATAGATTCCAGTCTGAGTGAACACTTTCTACTCTGTAAACAGTCCTCAGGAACTTTTAATAAGACTCTACACCACACTTACACTTTATCAGCAGCACAAGGACACCATTATTTGGATGGCTTATCTCTTATCGATCCTGGTGAAAGGGTTAAACTCGCAGTCAACTGGATTACATAACGAACTCATACCGGACACCTTGTACGACAGAAAAGGAGGGAATTTGCGGGGACAGACGGGAACATGTACTTGAGAGGTTGTTATATATATATATATATATATTCTTTTGACTCAGTGACTTCCTAACAGGAAAACTTACAATCAACCTCATCCATCTCACACTAACTTACACACCTGTACTGCTAAAGTATCTCAAATTATAATAAAACTATCAATTAAAACATCGTTTCAATGACAACTAACACTTGTGTTACTTACATAACATTGTTTGGAGCCTCCAATTAAAGAAATCTATAATGTATCTAAAAAGTCTGTCACATTACATATCTCCATCTGCTACTTTACTGTAACATACCATAATGATAGACTTTCCATTAATAATATCCTCATTTCTTTCGGTAAAACTTCTTTAACTGCATTTAGACTATTTCTGTATTTACCACCAGTAAAAGGTTCAGTTTTATCTGAAATGTGAATGTCACAATTACAAAGTTTTTTTTTTCTTCTGAACTGTATTCACAATCAATCACCTTATGGTCTGAAAATATTCAAACATACTATAATATCAATTACGGTATTATACAAGGCAAAATCTCAACTGCAGCTAGTGACATTAACATGGATCAAAAGGATATTAAATACATTTAATGTGGCAGTTGTAAAATTAGCAAGTGACCTGACCCAGACCAATGTTCCTTTGCTTGACTGATGCTGTAGCAGTGCCCTCTTGTGGAGAAGTAAATTGGTAGCTTGTATATAAATAAACTTGAGGTAAAAGGAAAACTATATGAACAATGCAGCTTTTTTTTTTTACAAGTATTTTTTTAATTGAGAGACCATTTCACAGAGTATCAAACAAAAGAAAATAAATGGAAAACTTCAAAGACAAAAATTAAACTTGTGTTAATTACACTTTTTCCTTAATAAAAACAATGCCATAGTTTTGCATCATGAATGAGGGTTCCTTTATTACAAATGACCAACCATTAACAGATGGAAACCTTCAGTATGAAGAAAAGTAGCACGTTGAAAAATAGGTTGGCTTTACAGACAATCAAAAGGAGGGACTTGAGTACTCATCATTCCAGTCCTTCCTTAAAAAAATGCTGGCGTTTACACAATGAAAATGAGGAACTACTCACACTATGTCAAACTACACAGTACATTCATCAACAAAAACCAAAGCTATCAAGAGATTAACTGGTGAACTGGAATGCTGGGTGGTACGACTGTTTTCAGGACCGAGGAGACGGACACGACTTCAGTGACGCATCACTCCTTTGCACACCCACTCAAAGTATCTGAAAATTACCATAACAACAAAAGGGGAGGGACACTAAAATGCTTGATTGTTTAAAAAACCCAACACAAAAAATGACCGAGCGGCCATGTTGAAGTCCATCGTATGAAACGGCAAAGCCTGTACAACCGTTCAGTCTTCACGCTCCCTTTATGCCTGACAGACTTTCCTCTATTTTCTGTCATTAGACCTGGAGCGGCTGCAGGAGAGAAACAAACCAGAAACTGTTAAAGCTAGCAAGAATTACTGACCAAACTCTCACTGCAACATTCTCAGCAGTACATGCAAACAAGGCTTAATTATAGACAGCCAAAGGGCAGCATGTACAAGGAGCGTTATTCTCAGTGGTGAAGTGTCCTCTAGAACAAAATGGATCTACAGTAGTTTCCACAGGCGCGTCATATCACACTTCACATCATGTTATCAAACATCCAACTTGAATATCATTTATAGACAGCTAGAGAGTGCATCAGTACCTCCTTGATCGAGAGAAGGATCTCGAAGGTTTGTGGTTCCTGTCCCGGGAGAGGGACCTCTCCCTCCTCCTGTCTCTGGAGAAAGACCTACAAAAGCCAAACCATCCCATTAAGTAAACATTCACATTTCACCTGGACTCACTTTAACAGATAAATTATTCTTAAAGATCTGTGTCAACACACCTGCTACGACTGCGGCTGAAGCTCCTCCTGCGTGGGGATCTGCGCAGGAAAAATACAGAAGTGTTAAAAACAAAGACAGATGCAGCGAATACCCCCGTAGAACTCCACGCTATTTAATCCTTTTCTTACATGGGCCTCCTTCAACACAGCTGTTTGTCTATCACGTTAAGTCAAAATGAAAATAAAAGACTTGGGTGGTTTTCCACAAATACAATTATCTCAATTAGAAAGCGTAACTCGCTGGCAATGGACCTGACGCATAAAGATGGCAGGTGCTCAGGAATCACCTCTCACCTATCCCACAGTATCACAGGCATCTTTAAGTGAAGTCACCAGTGTGAATTATATTCCAGCTTTTAACATGAAGTGATAGACTAGGATGAGTCCTACAATTAATATATAAGAGATATGTCTTATGTCTGAGCTTCACAGCCTACAAAACCAAAGTGAGCTAACAAGCAACATTCACCCCTATCAGAAGATTTTACACCGCACTGTGGACTGGCCCTGGTGTGGGAATAAAAAGACACACAGAGGCCACCATCTGTATGAAACTGGTCCACTGCACTTCAAGGGAGAACATAAGAAAATGGAGGCTAGTAACAAAGTCCAATAAGATCTGCTAAAACCAACCATACAGCACAAAAAAAGTCTTGATATTCATTGGGGGGATTGAGAAGAGTTTTGATTCGTGTGACTTCATAATTCTGCTCAGAGCCCCAAGACATACCAGAAGATTATCTATAATCGAAAATCTCTGGAAATGTGAAGTTCCAGACATTTGGTGTTGGAGCATTCCCCTTTGAAACAAGGAATTACAGTAATGGTGGAGGACAAATGACAAACTTATGATTCAAATAAAAATAATTTAAAAAGAAAAAAGAACAACCTTTTCAAACCAGCTGTCTCTTCACTTTCAAAACTGTAATCAGCAGTGTACTGAATGAAGCAGGAAAACTTACTAGTATTTTTGGTTTTCAACAAGCTAGATATGACGAAAGGGAGGCAGACTGTCGGCCGGGTAGGTAGAATTGGCTGAATAGGACTGGCCAGATGCTGCAAGGTGATTAGGTGGCAGGCAGATGGGGGCTGGCTGTGGCTTTTTTCCTGCTTTAATTGGTTAGCCGAAGGCTGCTGCTGGTAGGTTGTAGACATTTGGAAACGAAATACGCTGATTGGTCGGGAATGTGAGGTGGGCCGCTGCCGTTTGGGTTAAGGTTGAAGGAGGAGGAGGTTGAGAACGGCATGCTGAGGAACCAATGGGCTGGTGCAACCTGACGACTGGCCATGCCTGGGTCATGTGACAGCACCAGCCAAGCTGATTGGGGCACGATGGTCAGCAGTCACATGATGCTGAAAGAGGACTAGTTGATTGACTCAGAGGGTGGTGAGAAGAGGCATGGTGGTGGCTCTGCAACGGGTTTCATTCTTATTAATATAGATGAAAAATAAAAAGCATCCTCAAACAAAAAGGAAAAAAAATGCATCACATTTGGCACTTTCATCCCCCCAAAATTTTAAACAGACTATACTTCTCCCGACATAGGAATTGCCTAATCCTACTTCACAAACCCAATTCGCCATTTTAAAGCAGTTAAAATGCAGAAACTTCCTGCGAGTGCACAGAAAATGTACACAAAAATCTTGCAGGCCAGATTTGCAGATGCATTTTGTGAGAGAAAGGCTTCACTACAGAATCTTCTATATGTCATATATCATTATTTGTTTATGACTGTCTGTTTGGCTCTGTACATAACATGACCAGTAATGTCAATGAAGATGAAACTGCAAGCCTTAGACATTGCAACAGTCACAAATGTATAATCAGCAGAAAAGATTACAAACGCTAGAAATGCCTAGACTGGAAAAACATAAGCAATTCCCAGGAAATATACTGCAGGCAAGAGAGTGCTTTGATTAAACCACAGAGCAGGATTATAGATATGTATATAACGTGTTGTTTCAACAGGCCACTGTCAAACAACATCATGTAGGTCACCTTCGCCTGGGTGGTGGGCTACGACGCCTGTAGTCATCTCGGTCTCGGGGACGCCTGCTCCATGAAGGGGGAGCGCCACGGGTGCGACTGCGTTTCTCACCGTTAGACAGCTCTACTCGCACTCGGCAACCACACAACGTCCTGTAAAACAAACAACCGCTGTTACCTATTGAATCTGCCCTGTTTCCCTTATTTAGGTCACTGTATCCCAAGATGAGATCGACTCTTACCTTCCATCAAGCTCTCGCACTGCATCAGTTGCATCTCTGGGATCCTCGAATTCTACAAAAGCAAAGCCTGGGGGGTTCCTGGCCACCCATACACTGCGGAGAGGGCCATAGTAGCCAAACGCTCTTTCTAACTCTGTCTTGTTTCCATTGTTGCCCAAGTTTCCAACATAGACTTTACAGTCGAGAGGACAGTCACGATGCATGACTGGATCTGAAAAATAAAACAAAGACAGGGAGTTGGTTATTAATGCAGTACATGCTTTAATATTCTCCTTTGAATAGACCCGTGGTCAAACTACTAAAAGTTTACATCTTGATTCATTAGTTCACAACTTTAGGACCTGGGAAGACAAAGGCTGGTCTCAGTAACCCCTGTGCTTTGTGCAGGACTCACACCAGAGGCCTGGGATTTCTGCAGCTCGCAAAACAAAGTGCCCCACACCACTACCATCTCTGTTCTCCTGAGTAAAAGCTCAGACCAGTAAATTAAACCAAGTTAACAGAGCGTGTGGTGTGAAAATAAACGTTACTGCTCAAGTTTCCGCAAAATGCCACACGTCTGTTCACTTTCTCCAACATATTATCCAAAATACCGTCCAACAGAGTGTGTTGTAAGGCTCCCTTTCTGTTAATGATTTAACGCTGCATGAAAAACACACCACATTTATCCAAGAAACACATTTACAAGCAGTTCTGGGATGTGTAAAACAATCCAAAGAAGCTTGGCCTACATTTCTGTCGGACCTGCAGCCTTAGCTTGCGTTAGCTTCGGAAAAATGAGCAGCATGGTAACTAACGCAGACTCCGAAATCGGTAAATAACCCTTTATTTTACTGAGTGACTGTTCCTTATATACCACCTTTAAAACATGATTCAAATTTGAAGTTATATTATATTTCGACGCTTTGGCGTCAATAGTAGCTATTAACGTTGGCTAGTTAACGACAGCTAAAATGGCTGTCGCCTTTCCAAGGCCTAGACAGCGGCAATCGCAGAAATCAAACAATAGATTAAAAGGATATGGCGATACGATTAATTGCCCACAGTGGGTTATTTTTTAAGTAAAGTTTCAGAACAATGCATTATGAAAAGTTTTGTTAGGACTCTACCGTGTTTGTTGAAATTCACTGCTAAGGCTTTCCGCGCTCCTCTAACTCGTTTGATCTTCGGTCGTCGATGGAAAATGGCGTGACGGAAAAGGAAACTGCTCCGGGAGGGCGGGGTCAGTTAATATTTGTGGGTAATTTCTTACTATGCCTATGAAATTTAACAGTCTAGCAACACATAATTAATATTACAGAGGCTTGATATTATTTGATTAGGTGAGACAATTTTCTGAAATATAAAGGAAGTTTATTGAGAACTTAGAAACGAATGACATAATGACCGGGAACCATTTACGAACGCACACTTTAACGCTGGCGCATCAAGCTGCAATACCATCTTTGGCCACATTGTAGGAGTCAATTTGACTGTGGCGCTGTTTCAGCATTTTTGACTGAGGGCAGGGCACATTAACAACAAAGTTGCAATGTAGATAGAATAAATAAGTAACTTAATAATTCAAATGTAAAGAAACAAAAACGACATACACTCATTTACAACCCTACAGCATCACATTCAAGATGTAATCGTCTTAATGTAGGCCTACTGCATACTCAAATTCTTTCAAATTAAAAATGAGAGGCTTTTTGGTGGTGACATTACATTTTTATATATGAAACTCAGCAAGGAAAATTAGAATTATGATGCTTTTTTCAGTTTTCTGTAACTTACAAACAGTCATCATGCACAGAAACAAAAGCTGCACCCAGCTCTTAGGGCCAGTTAACTCCCCCAACCATTAGAAAGCTTAAAAATAAGTTTTCAAAAATCTCAACAATATCCTTACCCTCAAAGTAGAGCTGAAACATGAGTTGTGGATTGAAGACATATACCGGAGATCAAGCCAGGTACCTCTTTTGGGTTTCAGATGCTTCACTTCTCTATGTCCTTACCTCATGAAGAATGGCAACTTGTAGTGTGCAAAGTTGTGTGCATCCCAGTTTTGAAGGGGTTGCAATTTGCATACAGTTCACTCTGGTTGAGGGATGATCTGTGTGACTTCTACTGATCCTATCAGAGCCTGAATATCACCTGTGGCCCCATGGAACATCTCTACAGCACATTTTACTTATGTACCTCATTGTTTTTTGTTTTGCTTGAGGTAATTTACCTTGGTAAACCCATTTTCTATACCTGCTTATCCTGTTTATGGGGCCCTGGAGGGGACTACAGAATGCTTTACACAATTTTCAGTCAAATTTCACAGAGTTTTGTGCATTCCATGCTCTCCACTCCTTTCAAACTCTGCAGAGATGCTTTTGTTGATCAGTAGCGTGTAGAAGAAGACTTAAACTGCACTGGGCAGCAACCATGTGAATATCACTGAGGCTATTCACACCTTTCTACAGGTATAAATAGTTTTGATGCTATGATGTAACAAACCAAATTGCTGGTTTTGGTTGACTGGCAAATTGCTGGTTTTGGTTGACTGGCAGATAGTGATAGTGATACTAGAGTTTACAATCTCAGACCATTGAAAGGGAGGATGCATGGTTGAACGGGGATTTCTGTGAGCTTAATGTTGCATTTAACAGTATTTTCTTGAGTGTTCACACTGGAAATATGACAAAAAATTATACAAAGCAAGTTGTGGGTATGCATATTAATTATTGATTGATTCACAAGTGACTAATTCCTCTCAAACTGAATGCACAGATTTCCACAGGAGGAATAAAATAATAAATTGTGCACTAAGGTGAAATGGCTGCATGGATGTCATGAAAAATACAATTATTTAACATAAAGAAGTTGGATTTTTTTTTTTTAATTTTTCCGAAATCACATAAATAGCCTATATTATCTATTAGTGCAAAACAGTATGTACAAACCAACTATAAACCAATCCAACTAAATAGCATATTATGCAAATTAGTATGGAGTGTATACTTTATAGTATTAGTGTGGAATCGGGAGATATTTCTCGCTCAGACTACAAGCAAATAAAGTGGGAAGAAAATATGTAATGAAAAGAAAGTTGCATTTGCGTGACTTTCAGAACAGATACTATAAATTAAGGTACAGTCTGTAATGAAAACTGTCGTGTTAAGTTTAGCCGAAACTGAAAAATAATAAACACGAACCCCTTTATTGCGCCGTTGGTATTGTTTTTAACTGTGTTGTCCCACTATACATGAACGCATCTTAGTAAATGACACGCCCCCTCAGTCTGTTAGTTTCCGCCCACAAAGTTACTCAGCCAGGTGACAGCTGAGCCAGCAGGGAAACACCAAGGCTCTACTCCACGCAGCATAACAGACAACATATCGATATTTAACAGCGCCAAATCAACGTAGGCCACTTACAGTCAGATACATAATTACTGCGTTTGTTTTTCTGTTTTTTTAAACGTATACGTTATTTGAAAAACCTCTCTTCCTCGTTGTTGCAGAGAAGCCAGCTAGCGGTGGTTAGCTTCGGACGTTACTACCAGAGGAGGCTCAACGGTTGTTTATATTTCTGTCCAGGTAACGTCAGACAACCGTCAGCATGTCAGAGCCGGCCGGCGAGGCGAAGTTGGAGGTGAAGCAGGCGAGCAAGGAGGTGAAAGAGAGCGAAAACGTGGCGGAAAAATATTCAGCCATGACCGTGAGCAAAAACAGCGAAATGAACATGGGAGAGCTGTCGTCAGTGCTTCAGCGCTGTGCCCACTCACAAACCAGTTAAAAAGGTAAGACTTCAGCCAAGTCTGCGCATAACATCACATTTACATGGTAGAAACTGATTGCAGGACGTTATACAGTCTGGTAGATTAATACACTGCTTTCAGTTGTACAAATATTGTGCATGGGGTCAGTTGTAGACCAGGAAATGTTATTTGAAATAGCGTTACAGCCAACACTATACTAGATAACAGACAACCTTCAGTCCTTTGGTAAATAAAGAGAATATCCTGCATGTTAATGCTCCACTTTTAAATGGTATATTCATTTTAATGCATTTGAATTTACTCTCAATGCAAAATGCACCTCATAGCTACACCAATACACCAACAATGATTCATTTAAGACAGAGAAACTCATCTGGATTATCTTTCAGTCTTACACCTTACTCAGAGTTTACACCTCACACCCACATCTTTCAGTTTATACATTTGAATTTGCATTAATTTTTTTGGGCCTCCACTTCAACTGACACTTATAGTTCATTTTAGCATTTACACATGGACAATATGAAATTCCTTCAGCACTTCTTTCAGTATTTGTATTTCATCCTCCGCTTCAACAAAGAAATGCATGGGCAATGGTTCACTTAACAGAGAAACTAGCTAACTGTTGCCAAATACATCCTGTACTGTTTCATTTCCCAGCAATATCCACCTCAAGGAAACAAGATTTGTTCTGTATGACACTTACAAAATAAGACTCACATTGACTGACACTTTCAAGGAACAAGGAAGCCTTGAACCTTGAATTCTTTGGGGTTTGAGAATGGAAAGTATTTGCATGCCTCATTGAAGCTGGTGTGGACAATTGAATGCCAGCTTTGGACAAAATACATTTTCTAATCTCTCTTTACATGGTGCAAACTTATTGTTCAGCTGTGATCAGCAATCTGTCAAATGCAAAGTTTCAACACTCTCAGCTCAAGACTTATTACTCAGCCTGGCAGCCTCATTATAGGCCAACTGTTTCATATCCTCATTCTCTGTTTGAGAGGGACTTAATATTACTGCGGTCATTAGCTTGCATTATAGGGATCCCAAACATTATTTATTTTTTGTTCGGGTCAGTGAGTGTAAGAGAGGTCCTGTTGGAATGAAATCAGTTCACTGGATGTTTGGGAAATGTTTACACAAGGAGTGGGTGCCAAATAATAAAGCAGAAATCAGGTTATAGTAATATAGTTAATCTAATTTACCTATTATCTTGTTTGATCCTACTAAGAGTAGAATATGTGCAGGAACTCTTTCAGAATCCAAAGAAAGCAAAGCTATACTCCCAGACACGATGGAAGGACTAATATTCTGCTTCTGAACAGTGAACTAGAGGTGACTACTGTAGACATGAGTTAAATTGTGGTAAGTTTTGTAAGACACAGCAAGAAGAATGACAAATTTAAGTAATGACTGTTTTCATCTGTCCTGTGAGGTCAAAGGTAGTTCCAGCTTGTTGGGAGGGTAAAAAGGGGACTGTTGCTTTGTCCATGTGGTTTATCCCCTCTGTGATCCAGTCTCGAAGCCCAGGAGACAACATTTACTCTGCTAACCCAGAAATGTTTGGCCTAGGTAAAGCTATTATACTACAGATGTTCAGTTGAATGGTTATGTCCTGTAGTTAATATTTAGGTATTGACGGCTCAGTTAAGTCGAAAGCTTACAAATGATTATACATGGGAATTAGGTTGGAGGTCATGGTTAAGTATGGGTTTGGTGTGGCTTTTGTTCTAAGAAGATGGTTACGCAAAATCATAACTACTACTTAACTACTTTTATCAGTCATGCCCCTTTAATCATATTTGTTGCAGTAATCTCTTTGAGGGATATTTAAAAACAAAACAACAGTGGTTAAGTAACAAATACTGTTGGCAAGGGACAATATTATAAAATATTTTAGGAAAGAGCACATAGGTTTGTTTTAAACATTGTTAAAGACATGCACATTTCTAAAATCAATGAGGAGACTGTTCAGAGTATGGGAACAAGTGGTCTAAATGTGGCATCATCTAGGCTTTTGTCTGCTTCAGCTTTATTATTCCTGAGGGGACATTTATTTTGCAGTCAGGTGAAACATAAAACACACAGAGAGAAACATAAGATGCAATAAAACACCATAAAAGTACCTAAAACATATTGTAAAGATCTGATATGTAAAACAGATATTAAAGGCCATCATGCCAGCTCACATAAAACAGTGTACACCAAGTGACTGCATAAAACCTGGAGTACTTGCTGCCATCACATTCATCCTACATGACCTCAGCATTAGTAGTGAGGACTCTAAGGCACTGAATGAGTACTTTGATTACCAAATCTAAGTGAACTATAACTTCGGTTTCAGTCAGGCTTTAGGACCCTGTAATCCACACTGCCCTGTCCAGGAGAAATTATGTGGTGTCTTGTCACCTTAATCTCCAGAAAACAGCTTCACATTGTTCTTTGTTGCCATGTTATTTACACTGGTATGTGGAGGGTTTTCAGTATCAGTCCTCAACCTAGAAACCAGAGACCGACCTAACTCTTATTCAGTGATATTAATGACAGGAATGGCACCTCACTGACAATGTAGTCTGTAGGCCGACCCATTAAGGTCATTTCATGCACTGATTCTTTAAATATCTCCTTTTTTTGCTGAGGCCAAAAAAGAGTTTGAGATCTCACCTGGCACAGTAAAGAAAATAAAAACAAAAACATTTCAGAAACTGCTGAGATGTAGAAATCTGCCTGTCCTCTTTTCCATACTTGGGCTCACTGCCTTGCCTGTGAGAGGATAATGTTACTGCACCTAGAGGAATTTTTCTCACTGGCTCATGTTGCTTCGATGCATGCAAAATCCCTGTCAACACAATCGTTTCTGGTTTAACTACTCTGACAGAAAGTTAGCTGACCAGGCATAAATATGGTGCAAACACCTAAAACACAGGTTCCTTCTTCTTACAGACATACTTTCTGTGTAAGTATGTAATAACTGCTCATTTGGATGCAGACAAATAAAGGATAAGCATGAGATGATCTGTATGTTTTTGGATTGCGGTAAAGCTATGGTAAATTGAGGGGATGGACACAATTATTACACAATCATGAGTCAGATGGTGCCATCCAAACTAAAATTTGGCCTGGGCAGCTTAATTTTGGAACATCAGTCTTGATGGTGCAATGGGTGTTGGGCTGCGGCCCAACATCTATTTTTGGCAATATAGCCAAACAAGCTTACTTGTATGAGAAGGATTATCATATTGCCAAAGTGTTTTTAGCAAAGAATTTCATTTGTCTTCCACTACATCCAAATCTAGTCAAGGCCAAAGCTGTGTACACAAGCAAAGCCTCAAGTAAAACAAAAACAGTCCAGTTCCAATATCTGCTAAAGCAGCACAGCTTTACATTTTGTAGTTAGGTCTGTATCCATTTAAAATTACGTTGGTTTAACCCCCCCCCCATGAAAGCACTGAATTTACAGTGTTTAACAAGACTTTTGTTTATTTTAGCAAATCCAGTTTGTGGAGGACAAGCAGGAGTTCAGCAGGTTCCCCACCAAGGCGGGTCGTCGCTCCCTGTCCCGCTCCATCTCCCAGTCATCCACAGACAGCTACAGCTCTGGTAAGATGGAGAAACAACCTGGTACACGTGTGCGCCAAAAAACTGTCGTAGTCTGATTTATTTGTCTAGTCCTCACATGAAAAGTTTCTTAAAAAAGAAATTAGTCTTGAACAAAATGATCATTGTTGTCCAGCATTGTGTCATCTGTTTACTCAGTAGTGTCTTTAATTTGAAACCTTGTGTCCCTCACAGCTGCATCCTATACGGATAGCTCTGATGACGAGACTTCACCACGGGACAAGACGCAGGTCAACTCCAAAGGCAGCACTGATTTCTGTGTCAAGAACATCAAACAGGCTGAATTCGGCAGACGTGAGATTGAGATCGCAGAACAAGGTAAGACACAGAGAAGATGCAGTTACATCGCCACTTATTTTAAAGATCTGATCATCCTTCTGTTTGATTTCAAATGCTGCCTAGATGAATAAAATTTAAAAAATTCTGCATTGCTGCCTTTCACACTCATCCCCTTTTATGTTGTTTTCAGACATGTCAGCGCTGATCTCACTCAGGAAGAGAGCACAGAGTGAGAAACCGTTGGCAGGTGCCAAAATTGTGGGCTGCACTCACATCACTGCCCAGACTGCAGTAAGATTTCTCTCTGACATTTAGCTTCAGCGCCCAAGCAAAGGCTGCAGTGTGATAGTGCCTCTTAATCAGAATAGGATTTTAGGTCAAGTTTAATCACAGTGTCTGCACTACTTACTGCACAGACAAGTTTTTATGTAACTTTACACAAACTCTTGTATTATCTGAGTCTTAAATTCTTAAAGAACTCCTGGTTCATTTTAAAATTATGTGTTACTGAATAATAAAATGCACAAGCGATTGATATGTAGTATTATTGATGAGTGAATAGCTCTTCTCTCTCTTCTCTCTCTCTCTCATCTCCTCTCTTCACCTGTTGCTCACCTTTTTGTTTTCAGGTGCTGATTGAGACTCTGGTGGCTCTTGGGGCTCAGTGCCGCTGGACTGCCTGTAACATATACTCTACACAAAATGAAGTGGCTGCTGCTCTTTCAGAGATAGGTGAGCAGTGGAGACAGTAGAGAGCATTCAGTTGGAGCTCAAACACCATCACTCATTTTACCTGAAATCCCATATGTGCTGGTGATAAGCAATGGGCAATTTTGTGAGGTTGAATGAAAGTAATGGAAATGTTTTTTGCCCAGAAATCATGCTCATTATAGTTTCACTTAATTACAAATAATAGTATGTTTGTAACCAGACCATGTTACTATTACAAGCACAGGTGTTCTTTGCCATGTGAGCATCTCATGTCTTTCAGAACCAGGGATACTGTTTGGAAATGTTTAATTAACTCTTGAGAAATCAGCTCTGCAGAGATAATGGGGACACATAAGATTTGCCATTTACTGAAAGAACAGAACAACCTGAGCCCTTTATCTGTGGTTGCTATGTGATGGTTTAAGTATGTACTAAATTTCCACAGTAGAGCTTTCATGATCTGACAAACTGAGGGGGGTTACTGCAGATTTAGGAGTCACTCAGTTGAGATCATGGGTCTTTGGATTTGTGTCCACTGTTCAGTAAATTATTGCTGTGCATAGTCCACGACATGTTGAGTTGTTCTATGGGGGAAAACATTTTCATTAAACTATAGGGCGCATTGAAAGCACAAATGTCTGTGAATTTTGAACAGTTCTCCATCTCACTTTTACACTCAATGATGATATTATGATATAATGATACTCCTATAATCTTTCTGTTGCTGCACCAACTATAATTCACTGCTACAGTCTCAGTAATTTTGCCCTCATTCATTGTAATACATCAAGTTATGAAAGTATTTATTTAATGGTGGCATAGAAGCTCCAATGGCGTCTCTCCAGTTTCTGTTTTGGAAGACAAAATCAAGATGGCTGACAAACACGGTATTGTTGATGTAAGATTTCTGAAGATATTACCCATCTGTTATGTCTCAGGTGTGGCTGTGTTTGCCTGGAAGGGGGAGTCTGAGGATGACTTCTGGTGGTGCATTGACCGCTGTGTCAACACTGAGGGCTGGCAGCCTAACATGGTATGTGGGAAAGATGAAAATGTGAAAATGAATGTGTGATTTCTTTTGGCTGTGAGCCCAAAAGGAGATAAGCAGTGCCAGGCTTTACAATGTATTTTATTCTCTGTCAGCACTGTCTCTTTACTAACACTCATGTTCATAAAGAATAATCATAACTTTTTCCTCTTACCTGTTAGATCCTTGATGATGGAGGAGACTTGACACACTGGATGTACAAGAAATACCCTAATGTATTCAAGAAGATCAGGGGCATCGTAGAGGAGAGTGTCACTGGGGTTCACAGGTAATTTACTGTGTAATAGACATGCACTTCCTGTAAATATTTAATTACACACAAACACAAAGTGACACGTCCCTGTCTTCTTCTTTGTAGGCTGTATCAACTGTCTAAAGCTGGAAAACTGTGTGTGCCAGCAATGAATGTAAATGACTCTGTGACGAAGCAGAAGTTTGACAACCTGTACTGCTGCAGAGAGTCGATCTTGGACGGGTGAGTAAGCTTGAGTTGCAGGTATTTGATTGTTGGAAGGCTCAACACCAGAACAGTTTGTTTATTACACAGCTTTGCAATGACTGTTCAACAAAGACCTGTCTTCATACTGTGAAAACAACAGAGAGTTAAATACATTCAGAACTACTGAAATGAGCGTCACTGTTCAACAGTAGAGGGTGGACGAGCTCAGGAAACATTGGTGTCATTGCAGTGCTCCTTTCAAATCCACATATCACCTCAATGGCTTTTTAAAAAGCTGCTTCTTGTGGTAAACACTGCAGGCTCTGTGGACTGTGCTAAACAGTCAGTGAAGCAGCCAGAACAAACATGTTATATTTATTACCCTGCTGTTAATTATCACCAAGGCAGCATATGAATAGTCTTGTACTCTTTAACAGTGTCTCCAGAGTAGAGAGACTCTGTATCGGGTCAGTGCTTTCCCTTGTCCCCACGCATAATTTATTGCTGTTCCCTCTGATTAATTATCTTCAAGGTACACTGATGTCTTGTAGCAGGTGTTCTATTATGAGTTATGGCACTAAATGTCAGCATCATCAGACCTTCAGATTTATTGAACTGGGATATTTAAGGAACAGATAATCTGTTATGTAAAGGATGAAACCTTTTATTCCACAGACTCGTCATATTATCCAAAACAATAGAGATATAGACATAGACAACTTTGTGCAGACATTGCCAAATAACACTTTACTGCTCTATCATAAAAAGATGCCAGATTTTTGGAGCAGGACAAATACAAATTGGCAGTTTTTCACTTCTGCAAAATGTGCTAATTTTATGTCTCAAACCTCTCTAGCTTGAAGAGAACCACAGATGTCATGTTTGGAGGCAAACAGGTGGTTGTATGTGGGTACGGTGAGGTAAGATGGTGCTTTTAACACTAACATACCTAACATACCAAACTAATGTTGATCATATAGCTGTGAAAACATTAAAGATGATACACTGCAGTGCTAACAACTCATACAACACAGGCTATGGTGTTGTGACACGGATGTCATTATATTTCATTGCAAAGGATTTACAGGCCAGTGAACATCTTTGTCTCACTGTTGAGTGTAGAGGATGTTAAAGAATCCATCTTTGCAGATCATTGAGATTAACACAGAGAGACCTGGTGGTGTTGTAATAAGGTGGTTTGTGTTCACTGATAAGAGTAACTCCCCTATTAAGCTGAGAGTAACCGGAATACATAACTTTGCCAGTCATGCATCACATTATTTTGTCTTTGCAGGTTGGAAAAGGTTGCTGTGCTGCTCTGAAAGCTCTGGGAGCCATTGTCTATGTTACAGAGATTGATCCCATCTGTGCCCTGCAGGCCTGGTGAGGAAAACAAGAACTGGGATGATCTCCATGCTGAAAGTGTTGACATATACGAAGAGGAGAGATGGCAGCAGGGATAACAACATAGCACAGCTGCTCCACTTAGCCAGAAACTCTGCTTTTAATTATTTAACAACATATTGTTACATAACTAAGTTCAGCTTATTCTCAGCTACTCAACAGTAACACAAGGGAGCCCACTGGATTTTAGTTGCGTGTCAATAAATAATAGATACTTTCCTGTTTGTCACTGCCCTCACTGAGGCTGAATGCTGAACCTCTAATTTCATTTGTGTGTGAACAGCATGGATGGATTCAGGGTCGTCAAGCTTAATGAGGTCATTCGCCACGTTGATGTCATCATCACATGCACTGGTAACTTGATGCACATACTTGTATGCAGTATACAGTAGTTCACGGCCCTTTGTACTGTTCCTGAAGGCTCTGTGCTTATTGTGTCCCATGTGGCAGGTGATATACACTGATTGAGTTGAATGATTGTGTCTACTTGTAGGGAACAAGAATGTGGTGACCAGAGATCAGCTGGACCGAATGAAGAATGGCTCCATCGTCTGCAACATGGGGCACTCCAATACTGAGATTGATGTGGTAAGCTGGTGTTTACGATGGAAGAATTTCAAGTTAAATATATCCTCCAGAAACCTTGTCCTTAAGGACAGGTCTTTCACATTGTGTTGGACTATCACAAACACAGTGAGACTGACTGATACACTCGTCTCTTCCAGGCAAGTCTTCGGACCCCTGAGTTGACCTGGGAGAGAGTGCGGTCTCAGGTGGACCACGTCATCTGGCCCGATGGCAAGAGAGTTATACTTCTAGCTGAGGTGACTACATCTACGTGTCATGATACATAATGTTGTTGAACATGTGATAAATTTGATCTAAGATCTTTAGTTTACTTGTTAGTCTCATTAGTGGGAAACAAATTCATATCAGTTTACTCAATCGCTTGACATTTTAAGCAATGGAAGCACAAAACACCAACAAATATAACATATAACACATCATATACACAGAACCGCTATTTATACAACATACAGCAACCCAGCAATCCATTCTCCCTTTGCAAGCTCTCGTATGAAATAATTTGCACTCCAATAGTGAATTATGGAAACTTTCAAATAGATAATTGATATACCATAGCACCCCTATAGACCACTCAAGCTTCTCACACTAAATGACTGATCAGTCTCAGTTTCTGGCTTGTGAAGAACACAGCAGCATGTTGATGTGTGGGGTTACATTATGTTGGAAAAGAGATACTTAAACATAAATGCTTTTTGGTTTGTTTTTGATAACATGTTTTCTTCCGTAGGGACGTCTTCTTAACCTCAGCTGCTCCACTGTCCCTACATTTGTCTTGTCCATCACAGCCACCACTCAGGTAACATATTAATACAATAGCAGCTAATGACACACAGTAGTTATTGCTGAAGTCCACTGCAGACTGCAGAGTAGATAGGGTTCATCATGGGCGGTAATTATTTGGCCGTCCTGGCAGACGGGCTCTGACCTGGAAATGTCATCAGTGATAATAAAAACAAGAGAGCAACAGAACATATTTGAGCTTGCATTTATTGCTCTTCATTAAATTCATACTGTGCATCCATTTCCGACAGTGTTATTAATGCACGTTTGTTTTCAGGCTCTGGCCCTTATAGAGTTGTACAATGCTCCCGAGGGACGATACAAGCAGGATGTTTACTTGCTTCCCAAGAAGATGGGTAAGGACAGAGATACTTAACCTCGACCTGTGGTATTTAAGTATTTGAAGTCCAATGAGTAACATTACTCACGGCTGTAGCATGAAGTGTGTGAATTGATTTCTTCCTCAGCCTGTCTTGCATGTTAATTTTGAGATACAAGTTTAAGACATGAGATGAGAAGGAAATTGTAAACTGTCCTTCTCTGAACTTACTCATGGCCTCTGGTGATGGTGGTGCTGTAACTGATGACCTAAGTCGGGCTGTGACTACTAAATATAGCTCTACCCAGCAGACATGAGTTGATTTCTTGTGTCGAACTCTCTCTAAACTAAACCGTATCTGTGTATTGCAGATGAATATGTTGCCAGTCTCCATCTGGCTACTTTTGATGCCCACCTGACCGAGCTTACTGACGAGCAGGCAAAATACCTGGGTCTCAACAAGAATGGTCCTTTTAAACCCAACTACTACAGGTACACCTTTACTTATAATATTGATTTCATTCATCATCAGTTCATGTATGGATTTTGTGCTGATTAAATAATTATTGTTGATCCATGTAAAATTTCCACTACAAATTATTAGAGCCCAATCTCATACCTTAACATCAAATATTTTACCAACAGTCCTAAAACATGAACAGTTTCTTACAGAAAAAGGCAGCTAAGTCCTCATATTTGAGTAACTACAATAAATGGTTGCTTTGCTCTTGATTAATAGATTGTCTGGTGCCCGCAAACACACAAAAACACATTTAACATCATCTTTAAAAATTGTTTTTAATATCTTCTCTGTTAAGCTTTTATGAACTAAACCTGTTTTTGGTGTTCACAGGTATTAGTCTGGAAGGGAGCCACCATCAGCACACCCATGTGTGGACGGTTACCTATCCCTATCACAAATGAAAGATTTATGTATATTGTATTTTGTACTCTCCACAGGATGCACAGCTTATATTTAGTTATATTTTACTGATCACAGCAAGTTTTGTTTCACTTGCTGCTTCCTACAGATGATGGACATGGCACCCAGCTGGCTGTAAAAAGTCAGTACAGTCACTACAGCACTTAGATCTTCTGTTTATTTTCTGGTGCATCCATTTCCATTCCTGCTGACTCCTGGTTTTAGAGTTCTGATAGATATTGAATAATGTATCAGTATATTGTGCCAAATGACTGTGACAGGGAAGAGTTACAGTTGTTGTGAAATGTTAATGGTTAATTATGAAATCAGTTAAACCTGCATTAAGCGACATTTTTGATCAAAACATTGTATTAAATTCCTCCACGTGATTATAAAGGGTTACTTAAAATGAAAATCCACAAATCTTTTTAGCCACTTTTAGCTCATTGTTCTGGGTCTCTTATTGGCCTCCTGTAAGAAGCTGTTGGCAGCCATTTCCATAAATTGAACCCAGACAAGTCAAGTCTCGCACAAAACAACAGAGAGCCGATGTTAACCCCTATTGCAAAGAGAGTCAAACAACTTCTTCCTAAGTATGTGGACCGAATTGGAGCTAAAAGGCTAGTAAATATTGGACTTAAACCTATCAAGTGGCCAGACATTTGACTAATTAGATGTCGCTGTGTGTCTGCTGGGTGTTGTAGTAGGCAACTGTTTGCTTACAAATGAGCCATAACAACTTAATAAGCTGACTATAAATCAATGCTGTGTGTCTGTGAGTTTGTCTG
Source organism: Lates calcarifer (assembly GCF_001640805.2). Classification (NCBI taxonomy): domain Eukaryota; kingdom Metazoa; phylum Chordata; class Actinopteri; family Centropomidae; genus Lates; species Lates calcarifer. The sequence continues at coordinate 22,891,933 of NC_066844.1, read as the reverse complement.
GGAGTCTTTCTACCGCCTGGTGGCAAAAAAAGTCGCTCAGTGCAGCTTTACAGGTTTCTCTGTTTGTTGTGGCAGCACTTACTCGCTTCATACATTCCATCCACAAGAGGAAATGTCCTGACCTCTATAGTACCATCACCATTACTGCTAACATCCACGAAATATGGGTACATAGGAACCTCAGTACTTTTTGACAATAGCAAACTTAAGAAGAGAGATCTGCATTTATTTTCTTGAAAAGGTGTCTCCATTTTAGAGGTTTTGGTATCTGGTTAAAAAAAGTATCTGCACCTCAGGGCATTCAAATATCTCAAATTATCTGTAAATACATTTTTAGCACATCTGCACCGTCTGACCTTTAGCATCCTTGTCTAATCTTACTGTCATTCTCTTGAAAGTACTATTTACAGTAGAGGTGTCAAATAGGTTTAGATATTTTGATACTTTATGATCTATGCCATCTGTTAGGTTTACCTGTCTAGAGTAAATTGACTATTGCAGCTATGTAAATTCTGCATAATGCATGTGGAGGAGTGTTGCATATACAGTATGTTTATACTGTATAAGATGTAGTGTCTGATGAGGCAGTCTAATAATAACATTTGCTGAATTGCAACATTGAGTTTGTTAGATTTGTCTCTGACCTTGTGTTATTTAGAGGATTTCTGTTTTTGAAGTTTTTAACAACAGAACAGTAAACTTAAAATGCTCTGGGCCTAGACATGGATAAGCTGTGTTATCTACACATTTGCTTAGACAGATGTGTCAACTTTACCTCTATGTTATCTTGCTCTGTTGCACCATTATTATAGCTATTCTAATAACACAGCATTGTATTTTATTTCATGAAAATGTTCATTGTTTAAAAGGCTTAAGCACTGTTTAGTAAGGCTTGTTAAATGCACTATTTCATTATACCACATTTATTTCTCTATATTCACATGTAAGGTTTTTTTTTTTTAAATTAGTGCCCATGTTGGAAAACTTGGTTGAGTGATTCTTTTTTAAATTCAAACTATATAATGTGCAGGTAGTTGTTGTTCTTGCTGAATTTGAAGCTCTTTAACACAATTCAACATGCTGTATTTTACACTGTATTTTACTCCAAACAGTTGACAGTATTACTGTCCCTGCCAAGGGATCAGTACCTTGTTACCTTGTTAAGGTGTTGCTCCACATTCAGTATCTGTTTTCATTACCCTTCTAAAATCTTACAGGTAATTCCTGTATTTAATCTCCAGTAATTTCATTTTTTAAGGTTGTTTTTTTGTCACTTACTGCTGTTTATTGAATATTAGCCTACATTGTGCTACTATGAAGTGCTTTCATCTTTGCACTAGCAGCTTTAAGGGCATTAGAGCCAAGGACATTTAGTGAGGACATCATTGTCAGCAAGGAGCACTGTAACCATGGTTACTGGTCAGTTGACAGTGCCTTGTGACTCACTTAGTAATTTATATTCACATGTACAACTGTGTTTTTTCCCAAGTATGGTAATGCCCAACATGGTTGTTATTCTGCAATATACAATAATAGCTATGCAGCAAAACATATTCTGTTTAGTCAGAAGTATTTTGCTTCTGCAGTGTTGGAGAGTTATTAAACAGTGTTTTACATGACCTAAATATGCATTACTGTAAAATCACTAACAGTTTTAGACATTGGTGGGCAGGATTTTACATTATGGTGTTCTTATGTGCTTTTTACATTTATTTTATTGTATATTTTTCATTCCAGATTTTTTTCTTTCAACAATCATATATTGTAATTACTTACAGTGTTTTTTTCATAATAGTACATGCCTTTTATCATAACTTCCTCCTGCTTTAAACAATAATAATGGTGATTTCGCCCTAGCTTAAACTCTATTACAGAGACAAATGAATGTGTTATTTCTGGGGCAGACAGCTTGATGCTTGTCAAACTGAAGTAAATAAGCATACCACTGTGACTTGATTTGACAGCTGGTCACTCTTTTTTTTCTTTTTTTTTGATGTGGAGACATAGTTCTGCAAATAATATATTAATTATAAAGTAGACCTATATTTTCAACACTGTATCTGTATTTTAGTTTGAAGAACACAATTTCAGTAGTATACATCTTGTTAAATTTCTGTGCACGATTCCCTTTAATAAACTGCTGTTTAAATTTGAAAATGGTTCAGATACATCATTTCACGAACACGATTAGGCCACATCTATCCTGCAAATGTATTGCCCGTGGCCTTCATGTCACAAGCACAGGTAAGTAAAGAGTACAGTCATTACTGGATGAGCAACCAGGCAATGGGCACAGTGCAGGCGGTTTCTCGCAGACCAGTTCTCGCGAGAAGACACTGTATCTAGAAAATAATGGACGTCGGTGGGAACGGTGGTGGGCTACCTGTAAACAATAAACAGAGAGCCATGCTACCCAACAAAAGTCGGGGAGAATTTACCCGCAACCCAAGGAAAGACTCAGAGGTGCGTAGAAAGAAGTCTGTGATTTATTTTCAGCAAACCATGAGCAGACAAGGCCTTTTCTGCTACACAACGTTAGCTTACTTAGCTTTGGCAGGCTAATGTAGCCTAACTGTCAATTTCTATGACTCGGGAACGTAAACTAACGACAGCAACCGAGGTTCTTGAAGTATTTGAATAAACGTAGTCACTGTGCAGTGTTTCATTTGTGGTTTACTTGTAGTCAGCTTACATAACGTCGTACAGCAGTGTAGCATAACAGAGGCTAGCTAGCTGATGTTAGCTTGTCACAGGCCAGACTGAACTGACTTGGCAGGAACCCGGCGACTTCGTGAAAACTGAATCTTTCAAGTCCTGTTTAAAAGGCCCATCTTCTCCAACGTAATTGTCAGATGTTGTCATGTAGTTTCACTGTAGATATGTGTAACAGGAAGTCCACATCTACTTGCAAGGAAAGCAAAGCGAGGAACTGAGAAAGATTTCTAATGGTGCGAGAAAGTCACTTCCAGTCTCTGCCCTGTTGTCATGGTTTGAAAATAATCTGACAATATATTGAAGAGACGCAAATAGAAGACATTGGATTTCTAGCTAAAACCAACGTAGCTCTATGCCATAAACCGGTGTATCATCAACAGGTAGTTATTAAAAATGATATACTCCCTAACAGTGGTGGAAGAAACACCACCTTTACTAAAGTTGCAGTAGAGACTCTGCAATGTAAAATTAAGGTATTATTATTGATACCTTAAGGTATAATCATCTTTTTAATGTTACAACTGGTCCAGGTGGAAATAAATATGTTATATACAGTTGGTTAGTTTAATTGACCATCAAGGGAAAGTCAGAAAAGGGGTGTGTGTGTGTGTGTAGTTGGTATCTCTCTGTCATATGTATTAGTTTCTTTAATCATAATTCCATATAATGTGTCACAGGGGATGTCAGAATCTCCCGACCTGGAGTTTGAATATGCTGATACAGACAAGTGGGCTGCAGAGCTGTCAGGTGTGTGGTTTGCTGTCACATTTTCTCATCATGATCACAGATATTTCCTGAACTCATCATTCTTTTAAAATTTCCAACCTGTACTGAATTCAGATTATTTATCTGCTCTTTATGTTTGTTCCAGAGCTGTACAGCTACACTGAAGGACCAGAGTTTGCACTTAATAGGAAGTGTTTTGAAGAGGAATTCAGAGCACATGGTATGTAGCTGAACTTACACACACACAGTCACATCTCAATTAATTAATCATGAATAATCTATTACATCAAAGACGAAGAAAGTACACACAGTTGTCAGCTTATTGGCTATATCCAGGTAAAAGTAGCGCAACCTACAGTCTGACAACAAATCCTCCTCCATGACAGTACAATGTTCAGTTTTTGCCGAGGAGATGTTGATTCAGCTGTATTATGATTTTGGAGGATGTTGTTTGTGATGCTGTTGCCACGCTACTAAACTGTCAAGTGAGTGTCTGTATACTACAGTTTATTATATCCACCTCTACTGTGCCTTAGTGTCTGATAAAAAGTGGACCGAGCTCGATGCAGCTCAGCACAGAGCTCATGCGATGCGCCTGTTGGATGGTCTGGAGGTGATCGCCCGGGAGAAGAGGCTGAAGGTTGCCAGAGCCATTCTTTATATGGCCCAGGGTCAGTCCACATCACTGGTTTAGCATTTAATGATTGCAAATGAATGAAGTCTTTCAAGTGGCACTGATCAAGGAGGTTATTTACATCTTTTTTCTTTGTAGGAACCTTTGCTGAGTGCAGCTCTGAGGTTGAGGTGCAACACTGGATGAGATACAACATCTTTCTGCTCTTGGATGTGGGGACCTTCTCTGCTCTGGTGGAGCTGCTCAACATGGAGATTGAGTATGTTCAGTTTTCTGGCCTTGCAGGAGTAAACCTGAATTTAAAATAGCTATAAAAATATTAGAAGATTATAAAATATTATTTGACATTCAGAAGTGCTACATCTTAAATGTATGACAGTCAGTCAAAAAGTTGAAAAAGGTGAAACTAATTACCAAAAAATGTGTATCAACTGTGACAGAAATCTTGTGAGCTGGGTTACTCATGATGGAAGAAGTTTCAGGAGAGTAGAGATGAGTAATATAAGTTAACACTTTGTAATGCCACCCAAATCTGACGGGAAGACAGTCTATCCTGGAGCTGAAGTCCCCTGTGTTATGACTCTCTACATCATATCTTTACAACCTTAGTTGCTTATGGCAGCTGTTGTTGGGGACTGGGCCAGCTTGACTCTGTCAGAGTCCTCAAAGCTAATGTAGAGCGAGATGATGAACTGTTGCTTTAAAGGCTTCTAAGTGACCTGTAGAAATGCTATCTAATTCTATCTAAGAGGGAAAAATTTTTGTGTGGAGAATCTAATATTATATCATCCGTTTTTTGTCTTTCAGTAACAGTGCTGCCTGTAGTAGTGCTGTGAGAAAACCAGCCATTTCCCTTGCAGATAGCACAGATCTCAGAGTGCTGCTCAACATAATGTATCTGATGGTTGAAACAATCCAACAGGATGACCCGGCTGACAGGCCTGAATGGAAAATCATCAGGGAAACCTTCAGAGCAGAACTGGGTACATTTTTATCACAGTATGAAAGGCTGCCGTTGTGTTATGGACATTAACAGAATCGGCCATGTCAACTAATTCCACTCTGGCTTCTTTAATCCAGGATCTCCTCTGTTCAACAACGAGCCCATTTCTGTCATGCTCTTTGGTATGGTTACCAAGTTCTGCAGTGGTCATGCCCCCCACTTCCCAATGAAGAAGGTGTTACTGTTGTTGTGGAAGAGCATACTGGTAAGAGATGGACATCTGTAGCTCATGATTTAAATTCCCCAACATTATCCTACAGCAGACACATTAAAATCCACCTCCTGTCCTGTTTCAGTTTACACTCGGAGGGTTTGAGCAGCTCCAAACCATAAAGGTTCGAAAGCGCGAGGAGCTGGGTCTCCCTCCTCTGCCGGAGGACAGCATCCGAGTTATACGCAGTATGAGGGCGGCCTCTCCTCCTGCATCTGCATCTGACCTCATAGAGCAGCAGCAAAAACGAGCACGGCGTGAACACAAGGTAGTCATCACTGCTGATTCCTGCTCTCGCACCAAACATATTGTGGGTTAAAGGTACAAGTAAAACTTGTTTTCTTTCACATGCGCAACACAGTGTCTTTATTGTTTCCTTGTTTGTTCCACAGGCGCTCATCAAACAGGACAACCTGGACGCATTCAATGAAAAGGACCCGTACAAGGCTGATGACTCCCGTGAAGATGAGGACGACAATGATGACAACGACAACTCTATAGAGACAGAGACTTTCCCGCTAGAGAGGGACGAGGTGATGCCTCCACCTATTCCTCACCCTCCATCAGAGAGGGTGTCCTTCCCCAAAGGTCTGCCGTGGGCTCCTAAAGTCAGGTACTGTTCAGTCTGACTTGTCAGTAATACTGTATTTGTAATAATTTGAAGAATCTAGAATAAACATTTAAAGATTATCAGTTTAAGTCCTGCTTTGTTTTTGTCTTTGCTCCATCAGAGAAAAGGACATTGAAAATTTCCTGGAGTCAAGTAGAAGTAAATTCATTGGTTACACTCTTGGAAGGTAAGTTTGCCTTTCGTTGGCCACAACAAAAGTGACGTAACAGATCATACACTGTACACTGAACAAAAATACCCTCACACTATATTATGTATGTGCTTAAATAATGAATTAAAGCAGAGTTATTTTTGTGCATGTCTTGCAGTGATACAGATACAGTTGTTGGCTTGCCCAGGCCGATTCATGAGAGCATAAAGACGTTAAAGCAGGTATTGCATTATTTTTATTTATTTATTTTTTTTTACAGTATTTCAGAGAATATCTAAAGAGTTTTACATGGCTATCGTGCTCCTGGACTTAAATTTATCACCCTATTTTTCCCAGCACAAGTACGTCTCCATAGCTGAGATACAGATTGCAAAGGAGGAGGAGTTTCAGAAAACCCCTCTGTCTGGTGTAAGTGGAAACAAAAATCATTCACTCCATCTAACATTTTGGTAATATGTAGTAAAACGCACGTGTTTCTAAAGAAGCAGTGTAGTACACTGACTTCACATATGGTAGAATAAACTCTTTATCCTTTGTTTCGTGATAAAATTAGTGTCCTTTATGTTGTTTGTTTTCTGCTTTATCATCTTCAGGGTGAAGAGGAGGTGGAGATGTGTGCCACTGAGCTGCTCTATCAGGGAATTCTGCCCAGTTTGCCTCAATACATGGTCAGTGTCTGGGGCTGGGGACTTTTCAATGACAGATTATTTTCTGCTAATGTGGATCACTCAGTACAGTTCATTACTTCACCTAGTATTTATTATTTACTGTGGTGGATCTTCTTTTTTCCTTTTGTTGAAGTTGAGTATTCAAATCATTAAGTTAAATTTACTAATACAGAATCAGATGAGGCGTGAGGTACCACAACCCTTGCTGATAATGACGGCTGTTGTTAGGTCAGACAGATAGACGACAGAGACTGAGTGTCCGTCAATCCATATAGATTTATTTGCACCAACACATAAAACAAGCAAACTGAGTTTTCTCAGGTGAAGAAGGAAGATGTGTTACAATATTTTGTAGCCTTCTCTGGGTGGTGGCAGTCATTTCCTCTGCATGGATCTCTAGGGTATTTCTAGACCCAGACCCGAGCAAAATTTCATAATGCTAACAAACACAATAGCTTGTCCTTTAAAATTTACATTTTAAGTCAATGCCTGTCCTGTTTTTCAGGCTTCAGTTTTTCATTAATTAGTACCTAGTCATGATGACCTGGCTGTGTGCCCTTCAACTTTATAATTAATATTCTCTCCAGAGATCAACCCAGCGTCACTCCCCAACAGTCAACATACCACACTCTGACCACTGAGAAGACTTGGTGCACACAGCTGTCAGTCTTTCACTAATATTATTAAGATAAAGTCGACAGAAGGATGTGGATTCCTGGAACACAGTTCACATAACAAGATGGTTGTTAGGACATCTGACTGCTGATCTAGCCCCTCAGAAGCAGGCGTGAACCGCTATTGTAACTGATACATGGCGTCTCTCCTTTAATATTAGATTGCTCTGCTGAAGATCCTGCTCGCAGCTGCGCCGACCTCCAAAGCCAAAACAGACTCCATCAACATCCTAGCAGACGTGCTGCCGGAGGAGATGCCGTAAGTGATGATGGGGAGGGTTTACTGGTATCTGCTTTACTTTGTGACGTGAATGTTGGTATATAACTCACGTTACTGGAGTTTGTTTCAAACATGATTATATAAAAAGTACTGTGGTTATTCTATCAGCTGATTATTTGAGCTGAAAACATTTGACCTACTCTCTTTATTAAACAGCAGCAGAACAGGGGGTAACTATAAAAAGACATGTTCACAGTGTAGGCATGTAACCACACCAAAGAATAGTCCATGATTGTATAGCCAAGGTTCTGATTTGCAGGTTTTAATGGGTTTTTAAATTCACTCTGAACAGTAAAGACTGGAGTTTAACTGACCTGACCTGACCTGACCTAGATTTTTGCTGTGAGGCTTCTTGAAGAGCTTCTCATTTCCTCTGTCTGCCTCTGCAGGACCACAGTGCTGCAAAGCATGAAACTTGGTGTAGATGTCAATCGACACAAGGAGATCATCGTAAAGGCCATCTCTGCAATCCTGCTGCTGCTTCTCAAACACTTCAAACTGAACCACATCTACCAGGTATGGACATCACACTCACAGCTTGGTGTTCCATGCGTCTGTATTAGATACTTCCCCCCAAATACTTGAGCATGTTGAAGCAGTTCTTCTCCTTTTTAACTGAACACTGTATGTATTTGTTCACAGTTTGAGTACATGGCTCAACACCTGGTGTTCGCCAACTGCATCCCTCTCATTCTGAAGTTCTTCAACCAGAACATCATGTCTTATATCATAGCTAAGAATAGGTACTGTCAGGGCCTCTTTTAATAACAAAAATCATGACTCATATATTCATAATAAATGTCTGTTAACTGTACAGAAATTGCATTTATTTCACTGCTCTCAATTTTCTCTCCTGTAGCATTTCAGTCCTTGACTTTCCATACTGTGTTGTGCATGAGCTCCCGGAGTTAACAGCAGAGAGTCTGGTGAGTTTAATTCTGTTCTGCAGTTGCCACTGTCTTGTCATGTCGTCAACTGTTGCATTGACTGCTCATGTCAAACTTCTCAGGAAGCAGGAGACAACAATCAGTTTTGCTGGAGGAATTTGTTTTCCTGCATCAACCTGCTGAGGATCCTCAACAAACTCACCAAGTGGAAACACTCCAGAACAATGGTGAGAGCACTTCACGTCACAGATAAATCATATATAAAACATTTAAAGGTATGGCTCTCAACATGGATCATTTCTCTCCCAGATGTTGGTGGTTTTTAAGTCAGCTCCCATCCTGAAGAGGGCGCTGAAGGTCAAGCAGGCCATGATGCAGCTCTATGTCCTCAAGCTGCTCAAGGTGCAGACCAAATACCTGGGACGTCAGTGGAGGAAGAGCAACATGAAGACCATGTCTGCCATCTATCAAAAGGTCCGACACCGACTCAATGATGACTGGGCTTATGGAAATGGTGAGTGATCAATACATCACACCTCAGAAAACAGCAGAGAAAATAAACATGAGATTAATTGGATGATAATGAAACAGTCCATGTGTATTTATACTCAGAGCAGACGCTTAATATGATTTGCTGTCTCTCCTGGTGCAGATCTGGATGCTCGTCCCTGGGACTTCCAGGCTGAGGAGTGCGCTCTGCGGGCCAACATTGAACGTTTCAACAGCCGCCGCTACGACAAGAGCCACAGCAATCCGGACTTCCTGCCTGTGGACAACTGTCTGCAGAGCGTCCTGGGACAGCGAGTGGACCTGCCCGAGGACTTCCAAATGAACTATGACCTTTGGCTGGAGCGGGAGGTCTTCTCCAAACCTATTTCCTGGGAAGAACTGCTACAGTGAGAATCAACCCCTTTCAACATCCTCATGGTTTATTTTCAAAATATATAAAACTGTTTGAATCAGGGGTTCAGAGAAACCACCAACAGTGCTCTCGTAGATCAAACCTTGATGAAAGCATTATGTTACATGTTCTGTACAGACTGAAGATGACTGATGTCTTTGAATTGTTACATTGGATCAGTGTGGTTTTACAGTTTGATCAGGGCTCCAACCAAATGCTTTTTGTGATGAACTTTTGCCTTTCAGAATTTTAGCATTATTGTAATTTCAGTCCGTTAGACTTTTCCCACACTAATGCTACCCACAGTTTTTTTTTATATTAAACGGCTGATAATTAATTCAGTGCTAAAGCCTGCTCCATTTGTGGACGTAAACTCAACTCCTACCTGAACCATTTTCACAGGTGTTTGCTCTGTGTGCCTCTTACCTGCTACAGAAGGTCAGTAACTTTGACCTGGAAGCACTACACAGTTCATTTTATGTTTTAAATGGTGGGAGGTGGCAGGGCTCAACACCGTCACGAAATAAAACATTCCTTGGATTCATCTCTTGAGATGAGAGGAATGGGGTGGAACTTTTTAGTCATAATTTCTACTAGTCTTTACCTGACGTGGGTTACACCTCTGTTGACCTGACTTACCCTTTGTCGTTCTGTTGTATTTGCAAATGATTTCAATTTTAATTTGCATTTTCTGGAATGTCTGACCTGAGTGCTGCCTACACACCTACACCTCTGCCCTGGGACCATTCACACAACGCACAGGCTTGAATTTCTACATTAGGAGTATCTTGGTTTATTTTGTTAAAACTGGTGGCATGTGTTGCCATAATTTTGTTGTGTGAGAGAAAACGAATCATCAGATCTCTGGTTTGAGATGAGTGTTTGTAATCAGACTGGTGTTTTGAACTGAAGTGGATGATTTAAGCGGAGAAAAGTAAAATTGCCAGTTACAGAACCATTTTCTTTTTCTATTTTGCAACTTTGTTTTTTGTTTGTTTTATTATATGGGTTAAGGAAATGAAAATACATGTAAATTGTGAAACTTATTTATCATGGCTTTGTCTGTTTTACATGGACTTAAATACTGTAATAAAAGTATACTGTCATTTATTTTTCTTGATTCTCTTTCAGACTTCATTAAAATTAATTTCTTAAGTTTGCATTTTGCCATGGTGACACAATTATCTCTCACATTTACAGATGGTAAGAAACTTTATTAATATTACTTCAGATAGGTGACAGAAGTGTAAAATACCCACATTTGAATGTCTTGACATGACACTGCCACCAACTCAGTGGAGCCATAAGTATGTTTGTTGCACTCATTTTGACCACAGAGGATATTAGGTGTCCAGCTTTCTAAATGTGTGCATCACAGGGAAGCAAGTAAGATGACAATTATCACAAATATGAATCATGTGCTTTTCTTTTTCAAACCTTTTTCTTCATTAAATCTAATGGAGAAGTTTCAGAACAGCATAAAACTGGTAAAGTTATGACAGGAAATCACATCTGAACATGATGCCATTCAGTGCTGATTTGAGGTGCTTGGTGGGTTGAGGTTAGATACTGAGAGATAATATGAGAAAGCTGGTGAGAGTCAGAGGTGGTGAGGAGGATGTGAGTAGAAAAATGAAATACCTGTTGCAGAAGTCATGTTTTAAAAACGTATCTGATCAAACAACTCCCACTCCTAAAGCATCACATCATCACTTTTGTCTGTTCAAATGTTTTAGTCACACCCATCTCCACCCAACATGGAGGGAAAAAACCCCTCAGGCATACAGTACTACTGAGTGAGGAAACGAAACAAATTTAAACCAGCCCGCCTCTTTCTGCTCAGACATGTCTCGTATCCCAGTACAGATGAATCGCCTCTGCTGTCGGATCTGCAGCGGGGTCCTCAGGGACCCCGCGACTGTTCCCTGCGGACACAACTTCTGCATGCAGTGCATCCAGAGCTGCTGGGACCGGGACAAGAGGGAAAACTGTCCCTGCCGCTGCCCCGAGTGCGGTCATATGTTTCCCACCACGCCTCAGCTGATCAAGAACACAACTCTGGCGCAGCTGGTGAGAGACACGGAAAAGTTTGACAGTGGCACTGAGAGGACGAGGCAGCGGCGGCTGTCTGGAGAGTCCCCGCACGCTCCGAAGAGACCCCGGAGATTTACGGTGACAGGAACAGGAAGCGCGTTGTGTTTAAGACACAGAAGCCCCCTGGATGTTTACTGCTGCACCGACGAGCGGACTATCTGTGCGGTCTGTGCATCGGTTGAGCATGGAGGACACAGGATTGGCTGTGTGGGAGAGGAACGGAGGAGGAAGCAGGTACATTAAACAAACAAGGAGAAACTGTGATGTCTGACCTTTTTTTTTTAAAAAAAGTGAGTAACATAAGAGGGAAGCTTTACCAGCTGTAAACCTGTTGAATATGGGAGCATATGGGTGATTGGACGAGTTTCTGGAGAGGTGTAGTTTGACCCAGAGGATCACCTGCAGTGATTAGAGCCATTCAACTGCCATGTACAAAGAAATCTGACTCATTGCAGTTCATCCTGTCTTGCCACCTCTCGTAGTAAAACAGCAGCATAAGTTGCACCTATAGATCTGTGGTGTTTTTGATCTGAGATGACAAAACTACCAGACAACTGGACAGTGGGTAATTTACATTTCCTACCATTTGAACAACAGTCAGTGTGGGTTAGGATGATTGGAAGGTCGCTAAATATGAGCAGAGTGGTAAACCAGCAGAAAGATAATATGATAACGATGGGGAATTCCTTCAAAAAGGGGAGGTGGTATTCTAGAGCTAAGCCTCAGAAAAGGAGTCAAGCAAGGTATAGAGAGCAGCTCAGATTCCTGCCTGTGTTTCATGAACCAGCCTCAGTTTACTGTGTTATGCTGCATTTTACAGTAAATCTAATCTATTTTTGCAATATGGTCAAAGGTATTTGAAGTTGAGACAATTCTTAGCAAAACAAATGTTAATTAACATCAGATTCAGAATGGCTGTAACAAAAAATTATTACACAAACATGTTGTAAAAAATAGGGAAAACTAGGGAAAAATACTCCACAAACAACCAGTCAAACAACACAACAAAATGATTAATTATTCTGAAGAAATAATGTGTATGTCCATCCACCAAATGTTAAAGGAGGAGCTGGAGAACACGCAGACAAGATCCAAACAGATTCTCCAGAAACAAACAAAGAAACTGAAGAACGTGGGGAAGATGCTCGACCAGATTCAGGTGAGGAGGACATGTGACCAAAGTGTCCTCTCTATAGAGTCCACAATCTGAATAAATACAGACAGATACATCAGCTTGTGTTTAAAACAGGAGGAGGCCAGACGAGCAGAGGACTACTGTGAGGCCGTGGTGGTCAGTGTCATCGAATCCCTCCAGAAACATTACCTGTCGGTGAGGGAGCTGATCGGAGCTCAGGAGGAGGTGGCGGTGGCTCAGGTCCACACCTCCGTACGGACCCTGATGGAGAAGATGGAGGAGATGAAGGAGAGGGAGGCTGAGCTGGATCGTCTCGCGCAGACTGACAACGATGTCCGTTTCCTGCAGGTACAGTGATCATCACCTGTATCTTTGAACAATAGATGATGTCTCTGTCCCTGTGTCTCTAACCCCGACCCTCTCTCCTCGCAGGAATGGCCGTCACTGCAGCGTCTCTGTGAAAAAGACCACTTCCACCTTCTCCACGAAGAGGATCCACTCGTCCCCTTTAGGATTACAAAGAGAGCTGTTGAACAACTGGGGAAGCAGCTGGAGGAGATTTGTGAGAAAGAATTTGCCTTAATTACTGAAATGGGTATGTATTTTTGTTGACATCCTTTAATATTGTCAACAATCACTGCTTTTAATACTATTGATAATATCTGTGCCTTTATTTATTCCAGCTGACAGTGGAGAGCAACAGGAGTCAACAGAAGAGACAGAGGAGGATGACACACAGCAAGGATGTGAAGCCAGCATCTCACAATCCCATGGTTGGTTTTAAACTAGTACCAGACTGTTGTGACTTTTGTTTTGAAATTAAGAAGAATGATTTCTATAGATTAATGCAATTCTACCATACTATATTAATGATTTGAAATGCACTGAAAACCCTGTTCATTAAAATGAAACACACCAGGCCTCATATTGTGAAGTATTGTTCTTATTCCACAGGTTATCAGTAGTTTCATATGTCAGATGGATCTATGGTAGAAATGATGAATTTTTTTCTCCTTGTGTGTATTTAACGGTGCTCGGCGCTTCTGCTGTTACATACTCAAGATTCTGACAAAGTTGTGATGTTGAAAAATGTGTGTGAAGTGTGTGTTTTACAATAAAAAAAGTAAAAGCTGCAGCCGTTCCTCTTTTACTGGAAGTATTTAAAGTTTGTCTTTTTGTGAATCACCCCTAACCTGGAAGACAATAACAGAACAGAATAGTAATAAATAAAACAGCCATCCTCCCATAGCCATGCAGATAATATTTTACCCAATTTCTACTGATAAAAAAGTCATGAACAGTATTAACCACAAGGTTTGTGTAGCTGTTACAGGAACAGGAAGCTTGACTGTTGATTATTTTTTTTATATATTATTTTTTCATTGCTGTGCACTACAAATGAAGTGACTACAATTTATTGTAATGGAGAAATCTTAAACACGAGTAACTAAAAACCTGGGAGACTGTTTTTGTTGGTTATTTATTTGTAATTTTGGTGAACTGACCCTTTAAGGTACACACATTTTGATATGTCATAGCAGAAAAAGCAGAGGTGTAGTTAATGCTGGCTCTCTGTCATGGGTTACACTTGATTGGACTGAACTTTTGCTTCCTGAGCTGACACTAAACGATGCTCTGATGTTGTCTCACAGTTTTCCCTGGAGCTGTCGTCGCTGTGACAGAGCAGGACGTGGAGCCCACAACCAGAGCAGAGTTTCTACGCTGTGAGTTTATCTTCTAACATATCAGCACTTTGGTCCACCATAGTCAATCACACCTGGATTCTTAAAGTGCTGTGTCTGTCCTCACATCCTTTTCTTCTTGATCTCAGATGCATGTGAGCTCACCCTGGACCCCACCACAGCCCACGAGGACCTGGTCGTTTCTGAGGGAGATAAAAAGGTGAAGCTGAGCCCTCAGTTAGTGAGGAACTCTGCTATTCGCTACCCAGAGAGGTTTGTCCACAGGCGGCAGGTGCTGTGCAGGGAAGGACTGCAGGCCGAGCGCTGCTACTATGAGATAGAGGTGGAGGGGGGCAAGGCTGAGATCGCCCTCGCCTACAGAGGAATAGACAGAAAATCCCGGGGCAGGCTGTCAGCGTTTGGGGGCAGCAAAAATTCCTGGAGTCTCGATCGATCCACAAACTACTCTATGAGTCACAACAGCGGCAGCGTCCAGCTCACAACGTCCCCCGGTCATAACAGGATCGGGGTTTATCTGAAGTTCAGAGAGGGAACTCTGACGTTCTACGAGGTGTCAGACTGCATGAAGTTTCTTTACAGGGCTGAGGCCATGTTCACAGAGCCGCTGTGTCCAGGCTTCTGGCTCGGAGAGAAATGTTGCATCAGGATCTCTGATTTGAGACAGGGCGGACTATAAACGACTGAGGCTGAGTTAGATGCTGGGTTACACAGTCACTTCCTTCTAGTTTGTAGCAGACTTCCTTTAACCTTTCCTGACTTAGAAAACATTTCTGACAATGCAATAATCACATTTCCAATGTAAACTTAATCATTCACTTTTTACTATGACAGATTTATGACTCAGTCGTGAACCAGAGCTAGAATTGCAGCCTTGTGGTTATATATCTTTGCCATGTCTGTCCAGACTTATATATGTAGTGAAGACTTTGTAGATATTTAATAAAATATATTAGGTGTATTTATTAATCCCCTAGGGGGCAATTTTGTGGAGCATCTTGTACATGAGACACAGTAACATTTAAACAGACAAATAAATGTTACAAGGGAGATAAATGTAGAATCTATAAATAATACTGATAAATATTTGTGAGGCAAATTTGGGATTTGTATTGTAGGGATATGTAAATGAAATTGATTTGCCTTTGTTAAGCTTTGTTGTTCTTGTTCTACTCTGTGTCTACTCTGTTAGTGTGTGAGTACACTGAGAGGAACAAAAGAAAAAGTGAAATTCCTTGTACGTCTTCACACGTTTGGCCAGTAAAGCTGACACTGACACAAAGTTGTAGCCATGATAACAGATGATGCGATAAATATGGGTGTTGCTGCACAATGTCATCACCTCATTGCTTTATCCTATTTGACATTTGTGTGAAATTTTGTCATAATTAGAGAATGAATTCTTGAATTATGGCCAAAAAGGGGGTTTGTGAGGCCACAGTGACCTTGACCTTTGACCTTTGACCACAAATTCTAACCAGGTCATCTTTGAGTTCAAATGAATGTTTGCACCAAATCTGAAGAAATCCAGAGAATGGGCCGTACATACAGACACTCAGACAACTGTAAACATGACTGTCACTGGTCATGAGGCATAAAAACTCAGAAATCTGTCAGCGGCTTGTCCACTCATTTTTATTATTAATATTTTTGGTGATGTTCACAATTTTTTTTTTAACAATAATTGTCAGTATCATACAATCATAATATGACTGATGAGGGAGAAAGATAGAAGCTGTAAAGGGACATTTCTAAATGTGTCTCCTGTACAAACAGTGCTTGAAACGTGTGCTCAGTAAGGCCCTGCACCCACAGGTAATATGAAGGAGTCTACTGCACACCAATATACAGTACGCACACACACACACACACACACACACACACACACACACACACACACACACACACACACACACACACACACACATATAGACACTTGTACTCCAGCACCTTGTAAGGAAGAGTCATATTATCCCTTTGGTTATGAGGGGTGGATCCTAATCATTGCTATTAACTGACACTCTTTTCTTTCAGCCATAATTATTCTGCAGTATAAACAACCTGATATTGCTTTTATACCGACCTTGAATTTACTGCTATGAGGACAACAAAACAAATACTAACTTTTTGCAGTCCTAGTGAAAAAGTGCATTAATCACATTCATTATTACTTTATGTTACATTTACTGCTAAAACAGTTACTTTTTAAGACATTGATATATTTCACATGAATAAAATCTACCTTCAGAGTAATTTGATTACACAAGATTATTTACAGACTTGAACAACAGAGAGATCTCTATGTAATACATCCTCAGCAGGGAGTACAGAAACTAAACAACACAGGAAACAAAACAAGACTCAAAGTTTATAGCCACACTAGCGGTTCCAGACAACAAAATGTCTGGATGGATGAATAACTGAGAGAATTTTACTGTTCTTAGTTTTGCCTGAAGGTGGCGCCAGAAGAAAGTTCATGTTGTCAGCTAAGCACCTACAAATATCTACTCTAGATGAAGACAATACAAGTTGAAAACATCTGAACCAAAAAAAAGCAAAAAAATGTGCAGCTTGAAGGTATATTATTCCACGAATTGGGCAATTAACTAAACTTTAATCAAGTTATGCTTTATATATTCTGTAATGTAATTTCTTTCATTTCACATTACTTTCAGAATTACCAAACAGCAAAACATTACTTGTTTACTTATTTTCCTTACTCAGCTCAGCTCTGCCAAAAGGTGCCTCTATACGACTCCCAAGCCTCTACATCCACATTATGTGTTACAAGAGAGAGATGGAGCTCCTGTTAAGTTGTAGAGTCATTTAGGACCATGGTTAGCGTGCTGGAAATTTACAGAAGTTATGTATTCTTCAGATTGACTATGTTCTTTGTGCTGTGTCAAGGTGAAATTATGAAGAATCTGCTAACACACTTTAAGTCTCTGCAAACAGCAGCCTCACTCAAGGTCCAAGGACAAAGCGAGACATGACAAAACTGGTCTGTTATTGTCGAAGATGCTGTTCCTGCACCCAAAGGAAAGATAGTATGTAACTCTGAGTGCCTGATGTATTGTATGCTTATGGGAATATTCTGGCTTTTTCCTATAATTTCTCCTCATTATTGAGTTGTTATCTCATGCCTGTCTTTGAGCTTGAAAACCTTGCAGTATGCTCACCTCCCCCTCAGAGGGAGTGAAAGACACCTGTGATTGTTACTTTCTTTGTATAAGATGACAGACATGTCTAACAACCTGACATCTCCTTTGCTCATTAGTCATTTGCATCTCAGGCTTGAATGTGCTGTGAGTCCATCTGCAGAATTAAGAATGAAACATTCTTATGTATAAACTAAGACTGTAAATTTAACTTGTTTTTAGTGCAAACACACAACTTCAGATTTGGTCCAACCGTCTAAACTCTACTTCACCCGCTGGAGCTGCATCTATTCTGCATTCATGTTTCACTGCATGTAGGAACTGAAAGAAATATAATAAGTATGTGAATCCAACAAACAGAAAGAACTATCTTCATCACAAAAATGAGGCTGTCCACTGCTGCGCTAACACAAAGTTTTATTAACTAGGTCTTCTTCAGGCACAAAGATTCCCATGTTTAAAACTTGCAAACGTTCAACTTCACAATATCTGACATCTCAAGATAGCAGCTGTCAGTCTTAAAGTAATATTGCTTCTCAGTCATTATTGGAGATTCCAGCTCTCTTAATAAACACTAACACAATTAAACAAACACGAATGTCAGCAGTGTAATTTGAACAAAATGTAATAACACTGAGTGACGGTTGTTTTACTGCATGTATGTGAGGGGTTAAAATACCATGTTTGTTCAATATAGCACCATATCTTTTAAATTCCAGGCACGTCCATACTTTTTAGCGTCAAGTTGGATATTGGAGTTTATTGGAGTCATAATTACTACCTCCATGTTAACATGGACACTATATAAATATGAGAAACTGGTGATTATGATAACTCCAATCTGTGCTAATGTGGCATTAGGCTCAGCTGGGCTTCATGTGGAATGCTAGTTAGATATTTTCCTTTTAACATTTATCACCTTTGCGTGTTAATATCCTCATCTTTTAGCAGAAGCATGTTTTGCATGTAATTTTCAGTATGGTAGTCTGTTTTGTGTACAGTTAGCATGAAACCAAATCTGTTTACCATGCTAGCATGCTATATTAGCATACATCTGAATGTCTAGCTCAGGCTGACTGGAATTATTTTGAGAGGTGTCCTTTCATGGACTAAAGTGTTGGACAAGAGGAAATTTTAACAGCATTTTGTGGTGAACTGCTTGTGTGGCTAAAAACAAGTAGACCAGTAAACTGAGACAGGTGGGCGGACATCACCTAACATGAGGTGCAACCAGAACACACAGCTCCAGTGAACACAACCAGCTGCTGCCCACACAAGACTACACTGAGATCACACATCAGCTCCACCTGCCGGCAGCATTTTCACATCCCACAACAAGAACGAGTTACACAAACTACAAAATAGATAAGTCTTAAAATATACAATTTCAGTAAGCTTCACACAAGATGAAAATATACAGTATATATACTGGTCACTTTTAAAAGATAAATCTTTGTTATTCATCATCACACCTACACCTGCAAATATACAGGAATATAAATATAATCCATTTTTACCTTAACACCATGGCTTTGAATATTGTGATAAAAAAATAAATAAAGGTATCCTCTCACGTGTAACAGGAACGTAAATGTGCTCAGTTTGAACTTACAGACAGTTTTGCACTAAACTATCGGTGTGAACAAAAGTGAGACATGTGCATGGAAAGATGTCCATCTTAATTTTAGCGGTTCATACCATCTCTTAATTTAACCACAAGTTAAAGACCTTCATCACAAAGAAACCCTGGTATTGCATGACTGACTTAATACTGTCGGCATCGAGAGGTTTATTATTTCACAAATATACAGAAACAGCGTGTACGTGTGTGTTAAGCATTTGTGTGCATGAGGAGTCTAAGGCGTACAGAAGTTCATACTATCAAGTGAGCTGATGAGTTTAATGCTCCATAATTAGGATTTTTTTTGTTTCATAAGTTTCCTACATCTTTTGGTCCATTGCTGATTTTTATGTTCCATTATGTTCATTAAGTTTTGAACATAGTTTGTGCATTCTTTGTGCTACTGTATAAATATTGCTTAGTCACTGTGTGGGACATATTTGAGGGCAGCATTTCAAGTTACGTGTGCATAAATGTTCAAAATAATAGGTCAGCAATACAGGGTTAGTAGTTAACAGTTATCGTGTGCACAATAATTGTCTAAAAATCTTCAGCATCTTTTTGTGCTTTTGTGGCATAGAAATGAAATCAGAGCTGCGTTTAAAGAATCATTCTGGACATTTGTGTCAAAATCACATGAACGAGCTGTGCTTCCTGTCAGTGGATATGATTGCTGAGTTCCAGTCGTATGAGTTTAGTTCACTTTTAATACAATTCAGCACATTAAGTCTTTTATTCTGTAATATAAATATGTAGACTTCAAGTGTTTTATTATTCACTTTTTGCTCTTTGGTGGAGAAACTGACATGAGTGACTTTCTGCAGAGTGCAGTGTGATGGACGATGAGATGGCGGTTTTGATCTCCTCCAGGTAACAAAAATCACATTATCCTATATCATATTAATATACTGTACACTGTTTACAGAATGAACAAGACCAGCACTGGCTACACACAAAACAGAGCAGGAGGTTGATTTAGGGTCCTAATGGAACATAAATGGTGTCTTTAGAGCAGCCTTAAGCATAGTTTACAATACAGAGTGTCCTGTGAAGACAAATCTACACGACAAGAAGTGTTTTGTTGTTCAGAGCAGCAGAACAGAGGTGCATGTCAGCGCTCAGTGCAGACATGCTGTATGTACAAACTAAAATCACTGCATACTGTCTAATAGAAAATAACTTGATCTGTGTTAAACTGTATGGCTTCGACACACAGTATTGCTACGAAGGGCAGTGACGCAAACAGTGACAGGCTTTAAACCTTAAAATAATCAAACTCACATTCATTTTGGCTCTCACCAAGTGAAAACCTGTTCACCCAGCAGAACCATGCCGGCTCTGCTACATTCGTTCTTTCAGATCCCCCGCACTGTGCAGACAGGGACGTGCATTATACCGTGGTGGGGTTTGGGGGGGTGGGTGCTATGTCTGCTGAGGATCCTTATACTAAGGCAAAGAAAAGCAGATCACAGAACTTAACTTTAAATACAGAATAGATAGAGATGCACAGTGTGTCACTGTCAATCTCACCCTGATTTAAGTGTTTGATCAACTCTTTTTTTCCCTGTGTTTAACATATATCTCCATTCTACCTACTTCTCCAGATGCTGGGAAACATGGAAACATTTTGGACATCTTCTCAGGTGGTTCCTCTATGTTATTTTGGGAAGTGTGTGCGCAGATAAATTAGCTACATACAGTTTTATGGCGTTAGCAGGGCAGTGGTGGGGATTCTCTGTGCTGCATTGACCCCCGACTTTATGGCTGAAAGGTAAACTGTGCTAAAGGACTGGGAGTCAGAGGGGTGTTTGGACAGCAGTCAAGAATCAGACTCTGGTGTGACAGGCGTGGTCGGCGTGGTTGGCGTGGTGGGACTGATGGCGGCGTTTTGGTAGCTTGTGCCGTAGCAGCTGTTTGGAGACAGGGAGTTGGGGTCCAGGGGTTTGTTCCCTCCAGGGGTGAGGTAAGCTTTGCGTGTCGGCACCGACGACGGCACCTCGCCGGGCTTGGCGCCGAGGATGGACCGGGCCTCGTCCTGCTCCTCCAGGTTGGACATGTCCTTCATCATGGTTTTACGGTAGGAGACGGACAGCTTGTTGGAGCCGTCTGACATCAGGTTGAAGTGACGGGCAATGAAGACGACAGGGAGAGGAAGCATGGCCACTATGATGAGAGCAAAGCACATGGCCAGCGCCCAGGGAGGGTAGCTCTGGAAGCGCTCCTGAGCCTGCAGACGCA
This sequence comes from Lates calcarifer, assembly GCF_001640805.2. Taxonomy (NCBI): domain Eukaryota; kingdom Metazoa; phylum Chordata; class Actinopteri; family Centropomidae; genus Lates; species Lates calcarifer. The sequence continues at coordinate 22,870,506 of NC_066844.1, read as the reverse complement.
CAGAGAGGGTTCAGTGAGGATGAGGAACTTAAAATAGAAAGAAAAAATGTTTCAGAAAAGATGGAAATTCTAGTGTATATTTTATTCTTATCCATGTACAAGGACACAAACATTATCATAAATCATCATCTTTTTGGGGTAAATTATTCATCTGTGGGCCTTGAAATGCTAAAACTCAGTACAGCAGATGACATGTGATCACTGTAATAATAAGAAAAAGAAATGAGTCTAGTTTATTATATCTCCAAATTACAAATGATATCTATTTATCTCTATTCCGAGAACCTGAATTTGAATAGAGAAAAACTCTACAAAACACTAAGAGAAAATGTTGACAGGAAGATATAAAGATTGTTTGACTAAGAAAATAAAGACTGTTGTCCCTGGGTGAAAAGTAACTAATTACATTTACTATGTACTGTACTTAAGTACAGTTTTGAGGTACTTCACTTCTCCTTCATCTTACGCTACTTTAAACTTCTACTCAGCTGCATTCCAGAGAATATTGTTTTTTATTTCATTACATTTATCAGCTATAGTTACTAGTTACTTTTTTGGCCACCAAGAAGTATACAAAGTAGTTAAATAGTAAGGAAATAAATATATAATAATGTAACACTGACAGGCACAACTCTTATACAAAATTATATCAATACCACTAGAAAATACTTACTTTACTTGAGTAAGTAGTATTGTTTAGTAGTATTTTTACATAGCGGCGCTGCTACTTCTACTTAAGTAAAGGTTGGTAACACACACACTCCCACACACACTGACTGACCAGCTCTTGGACCCAGGCGTTGTATCCCGGTGGGCTGATGGCCATCTCTATGACGGTGGCCGAGATGAGGACAATGAGACAGAGAGGGGAGACGTACTTCCACAGGTAGAAATAGATCATGTACGGTCGGAAACCCAACATGTCCTCCAGATCCTGCATGAACCTGAGACAGAGGAGCAAACATATTACAGTAATGATCATGTGCCTTCTTACATTTTATACCTATTTAACACACTAAGTGCACTCCCAGGCGGTTGACCTACAGGCAGACGTACCTTTTAGTGCCGTAAATCCAAGCGACAGACACATTTTCCAGGATGACCACAACAGTGAGAGGCAGACCAGCAGAATAATCATCAAACATGGTGACAAAGTAATTCCCTGAGCGCTGAACGAACAACAGGCCACACAGGAAGGCCACGATGCAGCAACCCACTGAAACAAACGCAGAGAAGAAGAAAAATTAGGTAATTCAGAGGAAAAGATGAAAAAAGAGAGAGACTTTGGTCTAATAGATGAGAAAATGGAAAGTAAAATGGTTTTATTGCCAATGAGCTGTTTTGCTTCCATTACACTCAGAGCAATAATACAAAGCCTAATGCAACCCATTCCCAAATGTGCTTTAATCCTTTTTAAGTGCTGAGTAAGGAGCTGAAGCTACTTAAAACATGTCGTGTCCTGACTGGGGGGAGGTTTACCTGTGAAAAGCTCCTTCTGGACTTTGTAGGTGTCGAGGACGGGCGTGGTGATGCCAGTCATGGTGCCGATCATGCTGCCCAGGCCGAGGTTGATGAGCATGAAGAAAAACATGACCGACCAGAATGGAGACGCTGGGAAATGAGTCATGGCCTCTGTGAAGGCAATGAAAGCCAGACCAGTGCCCTGGACGGCCTGTGGAGAGACGGTTCAGAGGAGTCAAGTCTGGTAGGCAACGTGCTGCGGATACGTCTGTAGGAAACTGTGCCTAAGACTCACCTTGTTGAGCTCGTCCTCCAGGACACAAGGATCCAGGCCCAGCTGGGAGAAGCTGCCCTCTTTGACTGTTTTGATGACGCCGTACATCTCAGCATAGTCTGATGTGGTGAGATGAGAGAAGTTCACATGTGGAGGAATGAGATCGTGACTCAGGACGTTTGAGTTGAGGTATCCCAGGATCTTCTCGGCATTCCTACGATGTTACAACAAGAGAGAAACTGTCATAGAAAGTTGTCATGGAAAGTGCTTGAGCTACTGGAGCTACGAGTCTCAATATAAGCTCTAACAGTCAAAACTAGCATTCAGTGTAATGTAAGATAAAATATATGTATTTTTCTGTCTGATTATTCACTCAGCGTTTACATACTTCTTGTTATTCTCAGTCCCAATATTTTACCAATTCAATAAATGACAAATGGCATTTAGGGTTCAACCAACCAGGTTCACTCACTAACAATAACATCAAACACATAAGGCAAATAACCTGTTAAATACCATTAATATTTAGTTTTTATTCCTGTACGCTGTTACAGAGGACTATCATCTGTCATATGACTATGTTTTAGTTCAGCTACATGATGTGGAATTGCTCATTTCAGGGATGGAAATATGTGAGTAATAGGTTTAAGATTTTTTATGGATAGATGTCTGCTGTTCTATTGGTCCACTACTTTGGTCCAGAAATGTCTTGATAAACTGTTGGATGTTTGCCCTTGTGTTTCTCTCCCTCTCTGTTAGTGTCTCTGGGCATGGTGATCCTCCCAGCTTCTCACCTGCTCCACTCAACTCCTCCTCCTGAAGGCAGCCACCACACCTGTGTCTCATCATCTCATCAGCTCAACAGTATTTAAACCCTGACCTTCCACTCACTCATTTCCAGGTTGTTCAGACTTCTTAGCTGGTACTGTGTCAAGGCTCTCTCTCTGCATGGCTGAATACTAAGTGACTTCTTTTACTCTTCCAAGTACCACTTTACTATAATAGGTTTTCTTTTACTTCCTGTGTTTATTAGTTTTGGTTAATCTATCAAACATTTCACGTAAGCAAACGTGCCTGATGTGATCAAGCTTTTTCTTTTTGAATTCCTGTTCTACTCTTTTGCTTTTATGATTTTTTTGATCCACTATCAGTGAATGGTGTAATTAGTAGCTTTTGCAGGTGTTGGACTTACTCCACAACACACTTCTCATTCATGATGTTGGCCTTGAAGCCCAGCACAGCAAATACCACCAGCGTGGCCAGAATGGAGGTGAAGAAGTTGATGAAAGAGACGAGCACAGCGTCAAAATGACAGTTGTTGTCTATCTTGTTGTAACTGGAGAAAGCTATGACTCCTCCAAAGCCCAGACCCAGAGCGAAGAAGACCTGGGTGGCTGCCTCCCTCCACACCTGGGGCTCCAACATCTTCTCCAGCTGTGAGATATAAGGTGTTAGAATCAGGTAAATGATAAATATCAGATATTTTTGTGAGAGAGTGAGAATGAGTGAAAGCAGTCTGACCTTGGGAGTGAACATGTGAGCGATGCCATCCACTGACCCCTTCAGCATTAACCCCCGGACCAGGAAACAGAACAGCACCACATAGGGGAAAAGAGAGCTGAAGTACATCACCTGTAATTAATGGGAGGGAAAAACGGATTTAGAAAAAGGGAAACCAGAGCTCCCCTTCATATTTTTCTCTCATCTCATCATCCCTCCTCTACCTTCCCAGAGGAGGCGATTCCTTTAATGACGGCGAGACAGACGATGATCCAGGCCACAAACAGAGACAGGGTCATCTTGACGTTGAGGCCGCCGCTCTCTGCGATGGTGCTGGTCGTGTTCAGAGTCTGACGGTACCAGAAATAGGTTGTGGCTGAGCTTTTGTCGCACTCCGGCTCCACGACTGCACATGGAGAGATGGAGGTTTTAGTTTGTGGTGATAATGATCATGAAGGGGAAAAGGAAGCAGGTGTGAAGATGCAGTGGTGAGGGCGGAAAGAGGAATGTAATGAGATTGAGAATGTTTGCTCTGGGTCAATATCTCAATTCTCGGCTGGTTTACACCTCTCAGACGTGAGTGAGCTACACAAGGTCGTCTGTGTAGTTTGTATGCAAAGCATGAACCTCCAATTCACATCACCTGAGATGTTTTTCGGTGCACACACAGTATCTATTCTGTTGTTACCTTGGGGAGATGATATACAGGCTAGTGTGTGTGGACTCTCCACATAATATCGCAGATATGGTGCTGATTTATCTATGCGAATGCACACACACAAACACCTACAGATGCAGAAAGCTCTTTATAGACTTATGACAATCTAAATCTTCCGAATTCAATATGTCCTCTGCTAAATTCATCGTTTATTAATTTACTGTCTAGGTTCCCTCCCAATGCTCTGTCTGTCACACTGGGTTTAAATCACAGATGTACAGAGTTTCTGTCCTACTGCTGAAACGTTTTACATTCTGCTGCTGTCCTTCAACATTAGCGTCCTTCAGTCTGAGAGGCTGAGTCTCTGCTCTCCGCCTTCTTACCGGCAGCATGCTCAGCCTTGCTGAGTCACATGCATGCTGAGTGTTTCTTGGCCGCCCTGGGGGGTTATGTTATTATCACCACTAATCGAATGAACTCCAGAGGGTTTTAATCTGGGATTATGTCCATAAAGTTGTGACTGAAAGTTGTGAGGAAGTTACTGCAATTTGCCTGATCCGCTTAAAGGTGTGTTGTTGTGGTCTGATGCAACACAGAGTTAATGCTAAACCTTGCACTGCACTAAGAACCAGAATACACATCTCATAACCTAAAGCAAATTTACCTTTTTCCTGACATTAAACAGCCTCTGTATTTGAAAGGTGCTTTATGTGTGTTAGTATTTAATATCACTCACTAGCAAGTGTCCCGTTCTTTCTGATGGGACATTCGCTCCATGGCAGAGGATACTGAAAGGACTGGAAGAAGTAGAAGATGCTCCAACCGATGATCACATTATAGTAGAGACCCACAAAGCCACACACCTAGACAGATAGACAGGCGGTAAGCAATTAAGTTGTTTACTGACATTTTACAGTATGCTCTCTGCTATGTGACGTAAACAGCCAGCATACATTAACAGGAATTACAATCATATGCTGTCAACTTTTCATGCCAGAATAAGATCTGTACAGCGTGAAAGAAGTATGCAAATGAGGCAGCACGCTTTGTGCATGTCCCATGTTGCTGTCAGTCTTCTGAGCAGTCCTGCCAGCCAGGACATTCAGGAGCTAAATAAGGTTGAGGAAAGCATGAATAATTAAAGTGCTCTCTTTTCAACAGTGATCCTCTATGAGATATTTATAGCTACTTCTGCGCCAGCCGTGCATCACCAAAGAAAAGCTACCTCTCGCTCTCCCAACACGTCAATATCAACCCGTACACCCCGGGAGAGGCTGAGGCAGAGTGAAGGTTGTTGTGGAGACTCGAGATGTAACTTCATCCTGCTCATTACTACATCAGTTTCATGGTCGTTTAGCCTTTTCATACACTACTGCATATATCCATCTATCTTTTATCTATCCAGAAGAGATAGAGAGATAGATAGATTCATGCAGAATCTTCATAAATCACACAGACAGAGCGTTAGCTTGTTTTTTATTTTATCCTTAACCTTATTCAGCAGATGTGTTTCTGTTTAACTGCAGGGTTTGACAGCTGTTCCCCCATTACAACCTCCCCGATTCTTATCAGAGGACCCACACTTTCTCTCCACCAACTGCTCTTCTGAGGCACCATTAAAGCCTTTAACACCTACAGTGCACCAAGGAAAGTATTATCGAGAGTATGTGTTGGGTTCATAGCTATAAAGATGATAGATGATAAAAAATAAAAAAAATGTAATAAGATAAGAATTCACTGCTTCCCTCACCATCAGACTTGACATCCCTATCCCGCCCAGTCGGGGACAGACGTAGTTCCACACCCCGATGCTTCCACGTCGGATCTTCTGACCCACGGCCAACTCCAAGAAGAAGAGCGGGATCCCGATGATGAGGAGGAGGATGAAGTAGGGTACCAGGTAGGCACCTGAAAAACAGGGAGGCTTGTAGCTGAGCTTACACAGCACACTGCGTGAGGTGTTAAATGGAAAATGTGCCCCTTTGTTACAATTTAAACAAAAATGAGGACACTCATCACAGAGATTAAGTGAAATAATATGTTTGGTTGGCAACTCAACACAGAAAAACAAGGATGTCTGCCCTTAATTGTGGTGTCTTTTGTTGCTGTTGTTGTATTTGTCTGGCACAGACACAAAAAGAATTTCTGAGAGGAAAATATATTGAGCTGTTACTGTAGGAATTAACGGATGGCATTTTTACACTGTGTTACACTGTGCAGTTTTTTCTGGTCATTAAGTGTCAGTGGTTTGTAGCACATTGGCTAAAATATGTACAATAATTATGGTTTTTAAAAGTGACAAGTTTAATAAGGTTCCTTCTTAATATGTGCTTCAGTTCTTGTAACACTTGTGCAGTGATTCAACTGTTTTAGATTAATCTCACTTACAAAATGTGCCACAGTGATTCAGTGAGATATACTGACCCCCACCCCCATGTCTACCACCACCCAGCTCCTCAATAATGTTAATAATGTAAGGATCCCGGCTCCACTGATGAATATTCTTTGAATTTCATTTCAATTTTGATGGAAGTCTAAATTTGTCCCTTTGCTGCTTAATCCAGAGAGGCTTAATCAGGATGCAACAGTTTTTTATGTGCGAAGGTTGAGTCATCATCCGGGATATAAAGACTTATAGCAGGCAAACATGTACTACTATTAATACATAAAAAGTGGGAATTACATCCAGTGGCACATGCATCTCATAGTGGGTGGAGTAATGATGCAGAGAGAGGAGGAGAAGGCTGGAGTTTTGGGTCTCGACTGACAAACGCTGAGTAACTTTAAGCAAATCCACTTCATCACAGGTTGTTTAAACTGGAGCCTGTGATAGATGTGATATATAACAGGGTCACAGACATAAAGATGTGACAATGTGGGGAGAAATGATAGAGCCTGTTAAAAGAGAAAGGCCTTGTGAGGGAGGGAGACAGAGGAAAGGAGAGAGGAGCCCACACAGCGATAACTCCCAAACAACACAGACCTTTAATGTGTCTGTAATTGGCCACCAGGCAGCAAATTACACAGTGAAAAATGGCTGCTCGCCAGGCTACATAACCTGACTTGTCTGGGAGTGGGTCTACTGTCAGTAAATTCTCCCTATAGGCAATAAATCCTGCGTATATGCAATAAATCAGACGCGGGCAGTGAAGCTGAAAACACTCAGACCAATGGAAGCCGTATCACGTCTGTCAGTCCGTGATGACGAGGTGTTTTTCACCTGTGGTGAACACAGGTTTACACTGTGAGCCTCAGATTACATGCATCTCTAACAAAAATAAAACCACACCACTATAGAGTTACATTTTTTATTGAGCTCCTCTCTGTTCACCAGAGTATCATCTGAGCCTGGCCTGCCCTGCCGGCAGTAGTAATCAATGGTGGAGCTATATTTGGACTTGGCTGTTTTCTACACAATACAGCTGCTCTCTTCACAGCTCTGTGCTCAGTGGAAGTGTGATGCAGTTTGTGATAGTTGAGGTCAATCAGCCTCTGACGCTGAACAAAACAAACAAGAGACTGAACAGATGTTGATGTCAAATTAGTCTGTGAAAATGTGACTTGTGTTAAATAGGGCTGGGCAGTACCTTTTTAAAGTCAGAATGACAATACAGCAAAAATATGCATTACAAAAAAGTTTTCACAAGTGGCATAAAAAAAAAAAAAGACTATATCTCTGGTTCTGCTGCATGAATTCTGATAATTTTTTAAACTGTCCACTGCGAGTCAAACAATGATACAGTGCAAGGTTAAATAGATGTACTGTTTTGTTACTCTTTAAATACTATTTTTAAATACTGTTTTCATACAAAAAACAGATTTACAGTTCCCATGTTTTTTTTATTTGATATGATCATAGCATCCTGTAAATATACAGATGATCAGTTTTTCTTCTTTCGTAGTGCTCATTGTTTGGGGGAAACTATTGTCATGTGTCGCTGTCTTGTTATACTGGCTTTTTTCACTATATCCTATCACAAGGAGTATCTTATCTCTGTGGGCTTGAAGTTAAAATGAAGTTAAAGATTTTAACATCAGAATGATGTGGAAAAGTAAAGGAGCTAGTTTAGCAGTTCCTGTAGTAATTCCTGTTATTGTAACTGTAGGTGAAATGTGTGTGTGCTGAATGTGCCCTCTACAATGCTGCAGCTCAGCTTATAGTGAGCTTCACCTCCAACTCACCTCCTCCATTCTTTTGGCACAGGTAAGGGAAACGCCACACGTTGCCCAGGCCCACAGAGAAGCCCACCTGGGCCAAGATGTACTGGAGTTTGCTGTTCCAGGCGGGACGCCCATCGTTTTCAGGCACCTCCAGCTGCGGGACTTTCTTCCCAGCAGCCCCTCCGACATTCAGGGAGCTGCTCTTGTAGTCGAGTGGCTCCTCGTGTGCGAGCAGGTCGGCCACTGACTCTGTGACGTGCTCATGGCTCTGCTCGCGCTGCGTCACCTTGCTGTTCTTAGGCATGAGGGAGGCTGAGGGTCGGGAAGGGGGCGGGGGTGGAGAGAGAAAGAGAGAGCGAGAAAGAGACTGGTAGATGCAGAAAAAAAAGAGGTGATACTGGGCAAAGAGTGGAGAAGAGATGGATGGATGTAGCTGTGAGGGATTTTAGCTCTTGGCCTCAGTCCTGCATCAGAAAAACAGAAAGGTCAAATAGAAAATTATATTTCAAGGACATCATCCACATTAAAATTGTAATAATTATAATATTTCCATTATTAGACCAAAATCCCATAAATACACTTCTTTTTAAAGAAATGTGAAGTGAGTCTCCTTGACAAGGCTCATTTGATGTATAGTCATTTTAAGCTTCCTTTCCCTGGCTGTGATCTTTAAATAACAGTTCACACAATCGCTGACACAATTATTTCTCTATTTAGTGCTTGGTTAGGTTCCTAATAAGACCCTGGATCGTAACACATAGTTATGCCTCAGCAGAACCACGAGGGATGTCATCATAAAGACAGGAGACCATTTGTCACAACTGTGTGTTAACTTAACCCGGTTCTTTCAACAAAAACTCAGCAGGGATGTGACCAGACATTTTTATAGTCACTCACACACACACAAAAATCCCCACCACGGTTCTTTGTCTCACACGCAATGTTTCTGGTTCCAAAATATTCCCAATCCTGCAAATTGTTCTATTTAATTTCCCTGTTCTGCAAAGCTTAACTTCAGTGAAGCTTTTTTTTTTTTTTACTCCTGTAAATCCCCTAATCCTCTGAAGCCATGCAGCAACATCCCTCCTCACCCCTCTCTCAGGGAGTGGTTGGTTCAACCCAAACGTAATGGAGGAAGTGAACATGATGCTTTGGTTCTCCTGATCCACACACAAGCCACTGTGGAGGCTCATTACTTATTGAGTGAATGGTTTCTCCATTATAAAAATCTGCTGTACGCTGAAATGCAAAACTGATAAACACTTGTTTATTTACTTGAACACTGTTTTCCATGAGACCAGAGGAGGAGAAAACAAAGGAGTATCAGTAAAGATCCAACAGGAGTTGATCCCTGTGCTGGCAGTGACTGATGATCACCAAAGTCCTGTTAACACGGTGGATGACAGGAGCTGAATGAAGATGCAGCACCCCGAGTGTGACGCAACAGCAGTGATGCACACGAGCCTCAGTCGTCACAAACCTCGTTTGCTGACATCAGCCTTAAACAAAACTCTGTGACTATCAGCAGATTCTCCACCAAGACTACAAACTCCACACAAATCCTCCCAGAGCTCCTGCCAGTGTCAAAGAAAGCCACAAACACCCACATATGCTTTAATATGTGCTCAGGATGTGCATTTGCTTTCCTTGTTTATTCTTTTTTTTTTTTTTTCATCCCACAGCAGATTTCCTCCCCTGTGCATGTCAAGATGAGCCTATGATGCAATAATCCAAGCACGGCCATTCACAAGTCTTCATAATCCTGTGTGCATTAACTGTAAAGCTCCCTCATCTCCCTGCTTTTCTGTCTTGTCATTCAATCCCACACTACAGTATACAAGACACGTAATTTCAATCAGCGGCTGCATCATCCAGCCAACGCTGAGAAATGAAAACACATCAACTCACCCAACCAATAATCCTGCTAGGAAAAAAAATTCAACACACAGTCCAGATGACCCTAGCTGGTGCTAAAAGTCTGACTGTGTGGAGCAGTTTTATACCACAGCAAAGGCATGTTTTCCTGTGGCTGGAAAAAGACTTCATGTGGCAATGTTACCTCTCTCCTCGACTGATCGTGGGTTTGTCCTTGAGCCACATGTAACTTGTGTAAATAACCATCGCAATAAGGGATAATACTCACATATGCAGGGTTTTTCTTTACTACCACACATTGTGCATCACCTCCAGTAAAAACCACACAACTGAGTGTATCATTCTTATTCTGTTTCACTATGGAATTATTTGATATATTTAATTAAGACTAGTTTCACTCAGGAAATGACTGCGAAATGTGATGAGTTTATCATTTAAGTTACAGTTTTATGTTGTTATACATGCTGATATAGACAAAAAAGGGACCAACACTTCATGTGAAAGGCAACATTTCTAAAAGACTGATATTATTACCATGCAAGCATATCATTGCATAATTTTCCCTTTAAAGAAACCATATTTAACACTGGTAACGTCAGCACCAACGAGGTCAGAAGTTCAGCCCTCACCACTTCTGAACCCATGAACACATGCTCTTAACATATCTCTGTCCTCACTGTCAGACACAGACACATCACAAAATCATGAGTACTCTCATCACATATCAGATTGAAGCCTGTGTGTATTATTATGTTTCCATGAATTATAATTGAAGAGATAATAGTGAGGCTCCTACACACCTTCCAGTAACACAATTTAACATGTAACAAACAGCAGGTATCAGCTCCAGTAATCAGTCTTGTTTTAATGACCACACTTGTTCCTTAAACGATTATTGATCATGTGATTAGCAGTCTGCTTTAAAGGTCTGAGCCACAGTTAGAGGTTAATCAGCTGGTTCAAAATGGAAATCACAAAGTATTGAAAGTCTAGAGCCTTTAACAGCCAACTCCTGCTCATTTAACTGGCAACAAGGCAGATTTAGAAAATGGATTAGCTGGAAAAGCATCAGGACATAAACTTCAGAGGCACTTTTCGTCATGAAACCATCAATCTGAAATACAGTTGTCCAGAGCAGCTGCAGGTTGTGGAAAAGCTCTAAGTAATCGACACCACAGCACACTGAGATCACTCACTGTGAACACCAGGTGCCACATCTGGTGCTGATGCTGATCGTCTGCCCACCGCGAGTGATGCAGTGGCTTTTTAACACACAATCAAGGTCAAACGCAGTTATTTCCCGACCCCTGTGTAAACTGGAGCACATTTTCATCCATGATGCACAATTTTTTAACACGATTAAAGGCAACTTCACGCGACTCAAAGCAGGCGTTAGTGTGTGTTAAAGACACGAAACTGAGTAATTTAAACTCTTTTAAAGCTGCCTGTGAACTTCTGCAGAAATAAACAGTCTGCATTAAACACATGCACAGAGGAGGAATGATAAAAAAAAAACAAAAACGAAACAATTCTCACCGTGAGTCTTTAGCAGCGATCAACAATATCCAGGGTTTAATCTGAACAAAGCCGTGAGAGAATATCTGGAGAGAGTCATGAATACATCCGCTGGGCTGCACTTGTGTGTCGGAGTGGTACAGACTGAGCGCTCACAGGACACTGGAGGACGGAGCATCACATGCTGCTCTGCCTACAATTGACATGCAGGGTGGAGAGTCCGCACCGGGGCGCACCGTGACGCACAGAGCGCCGCTCATTATCAGCAATGACAAATTAACACCTGCCGCTCACTTGTTGTGGTTTGAGACTGCATCTCTTACACGAGAATCAGAGAGAGAATAAAAAGAGGGCAAAACTGTGCGCGGATTTGTCAAGGTTATCCACTCCTACCTGAGGAAGTGGTGGTCTGACGCAGATTTCGTCATTGCTGTTTCAATTGATAAAAAATTTAAGCCATTCGTCACTGGCCCGTCAAAGTAGGAGAACAGGATGAACGGTTAACCTGGTTTTAAGTGTCAAAATAGAGTAGAGGATTTGACGGCATCACCCTAAACATGAGTTTGAGATTACAGTAGTGAAACAGAGAGGGAGCAGGAAAACAGACTTTTCATGGCAGAGCAGGTTAAGTGTTGATATTTAAAGAGCAGGTTCACATTTTCTCATGTCTGTCTTTATAAAACATTCACATATCAACACTGAAAGATTTTTCAGATGCTGTAAGCCAGCTGTTCCTCACTGGTCATTAAGACATCTCTCTCTAACACTATTTCAGTGTCAGTGTCTTCCAAACCACTGACCATTTTAGCACTGACCATTTCAACAGTGCCCTGTACTTGTAACTTTGACCAACAAGACATATTAAGATATGCAAGGTATATTGTTCGTTCTGATCTGAGGGCAGACTGGAAGCTGCAGTGATGTGGTGTTGCTTTTCACAGCCTGAGACAGCTTCTGGTGAGTAAAGGAATTTAAAAAGAAAAAGGTTTTATGCTGAACTTGCAACATTTCTTTTAGACTGGTGAGTAAACAGCTCTTAATGCTAACGCTGGGTATTTAGCGATAGCAGAAACTTGGATATAGCACCTTTAAGGTTTGGTTAGGTAGGCTCAAAGGTTTAGGGAGTTTTTTCATGGGTAGACAGTCTCACTCACTGTTGAAGCCTCATATTAGTTTCAGAAAATAGTTATAAACAGAACAAAGAAGGTGGATTTTGCCCCTCAGTGACTTAAATTAGAATTGCTTTCGACAGGGATTTTTTGTGGCCGTAATGAATAGAAGGAAAAATTACAGCAGCCAGTGATGTTTTCAGCGTGAAAACTGTGAACCTGCCCTTTAACTGTCCATACAGAGAAACAGATGATTGATCTGTTTCCCCAGCGCTCAACAATGGATAAGCATTAATAAATGAAAAAAACTCATTATATTTAAATGAACTGTCCTTTATAATAAATGAGAAAGACAGTGAAAGGGAGGAAAGGAACATTTTGTGCTTGAAGTAGAAGAGATGGGTTATTATTACCCTGTCATGACTTTCTAGGCAGGAATAATGTTAATGTAAAAATCGTGTAGAATCTGTTTTCAGATAGGAATCAAATCTGTAATTGAATATACATCTCTTCATGGAAGGCTTTGAATGTGGACGACACTCTAATAACCCCTGACTAACAGCCTTATCCTCCTGATCAAACTGTAAATCTTTGGACTTGAGCTGTGTGGTCATTTCTCCATTGAGACATTGGACAAGCACGACTGCAGCAGACACAGTCACCCAGGGGACCATAAATCATGCACCGTCCACCAGAATATTCTTTAATACCACCAGGATAGTGGAGGAAGATATTATCGAGAGGCCATTTTTCTTCCTGACCTTATAGATTTATTTTGTCCCCCCGTTCCCATACGCCTGCCTCCTTAGTTGTCTTAATCAGATGTGTTTCCTCATCTGCATCTTTATCAGACACATGCATCATCACTGAGTTTGGTCTCATACACAGCATGGGGGAGTAAACATGCAGAATTAAGTGGCTTTAAACTCTCCTGTTTAAAAAGCATTAATACTGTTTGTACTGAACTACATAGTTCATGTCTCATATTCCCTGTATTTCTGTTAACATGCTGTAGGTTATTTTAGGTTGAACTAACCCCGCACCAGAGTGCAGGACAAGCTTGGGCTTGGATCTGTTTCTCCTATTTCTGCAGCTGGTCCTCGCTCTGTGACCGTTTTGACGCACCATCTTTGAGCTGGCTGCTGGGAGCAGTTGCCACAGCAACCTAAGGATCATATGACAGACTTAGTCTCATCTCTGCACTCTCCTTTCTGCATCCCTCACTTGATAAATTGCTTTATTGGAAAACAACAAAAAACATACGTGACCTGCTCTCCTGTTTGGTTGTTTTAAGTGTAGCCTCTGAAGTGTCCATGGTATCCTGTAAGAGACAGAGGGGAATTATTCTCCTTTAATCCAAATCGTAGGTCATTTAAGTAACTGTATTATACTGACGCACTGTTCTTCCCTCTGTTTCTCCTCTCCCTCCTCAGCTCTACATTTTTAGCAAGTTTTTGAAGTGTACAGTCGATCATTTTCCACAGAGACCCCTCTTTCTTTCACTCCACATCTGATAAAAAACAGTCTGATAAAACCAGTTCAAGATAAAGGATCAGAGCTGTGTAGAATCATGACCTACATGCTGCAGGGGAATTTAATGTAAAGAAACACTTTCCTCTAAAACCATCACTGAAGTGCCCTTGACCAAGGCAGTAGAGGCTCAACTGCTGCAGGGCATCTGCTAAGTAGATAGCAGTGTGTCACTCAGTAATACTCACATAATTTTTCTGGGTTTTATTAAGGCTGCATCAGCAGCCTCGCAGGCCTGTGGGACTGTTGGCACAGCAGTGCTGCTGCCCTCTCTGGTTAGCAAATGACTTAACAGTCCCATCTGAGTTTGTAGAGCTGCAGCTTTGTTCTGCCTTCATTTACCACCTGTTCTCTTACTCATGCCAGTATTTATTTTACATTGTTTTAAACCCATTTTTTTCTACTTTGCCATCACTGTGATAATCTGAAGATTTCATGGTTAGGTAAAACTCTGATGATGGGGCTAGATGAAAAGGCTCACTAAAGTGGATAAAAATTATCCTCAGGGGGACATGAATGTGTGAACCAAATTTCTTGCCATCTCGTCTAATATTTGTCAAGACATGTCAGTCAAAACCACAAAAATCAACCACATGGTCAGGGTTTATCCTCTGTGGACCATGAATATCTGTACAAAATTTCATTGTAATCCATCAAATAGTGGTTGAGATATTTTAGTTTGGACAAAGTGGTGGACTGAACAAGCAATACACACAGCAGAAATCAAAGGTTAACACCAGAAAAGCTTAAGTGACAGGATTTTCTTATGAGATTTGACTTCAAACATTTTCCTCTTTGGCAGTGTCCAGATATGGTTTAAGTTTTTTCTGTGTATTTTTTGGTTTGTCTTGATCACTACTCAGCTTTTATCACCAGTATCCTTTTCATTTCTCCCTGTCACAATCCCTCATTATAAAGAATCTCTCCCTGAAATCTTTACTCTCTGGCTTTTGTTGTGTCTCATGGTGTCTGACGTCAGCACAGCACATTTCTGCACCTCTCTGCTGTTCACCTTCAGTCGCCTCCAACTTCACATTGTCTCCCCGCTGCTTTTGCAGCCCTCGCTTTCTTTTGTGCTCCCCCTGCGCCCACTTCCACTCACGTGCGCTCGCGCATTCTGCATCTGCACCACCACATCCGCCCAGTACTTTTCCTTCACTCCAGTCTCATTTATATTCCTCCCTCCCCATCCCATCCTGTTCTCTCCCCCACCTCCCTCCCTCCCTCCCTTCTGTTTCTCCCCCTCGTGTTTTGTGCTGTCTGGGTCACTCTCAGCTCCTAAAAAAAGCTTCAGCCTGCACTGGGCTTGGTGGTATCTCTTATATATATCCATTATTCCTACTACAAGCACTTCAACAAACGTAATTACATCTACACTGTAGTTCCTTCTGAAAGCAAGTGAATGTGAGCACTTCTGAGGAATGTGAATGGAAAAGTTGTCTATGTTTTTCACCTCTCCTGCATGACATTGCTTTTTGTGATCAATGCACTGATAATTTGATGTCTCTTTTAGCCAAGGGGGGCTGAAGTACATTGATGTTGGATGCTGTGTTTTGCCAGGAAGGCTGTTTATCTCACAATATTACTTCAGCATCATGCAAAATCAGTGAAAGATACAGGATCTGATTGTAAAAGACAGAAAACTAAGATGAAGATATGAACACATGACTTTAACTCATGCATCACTTTCTGCTTTACCTGTCTATGCATCCTCATAGAATTGTAGCAACTCCCGCTTTCCCAGGGTGCATCAGTGCACAGGGATGTGCTGGTGTTGCGCAGGTGTTAAGACAGTGGAGAAAGTGGGTCATGCTGGGCTCTGACAGGCACACTGCAGTGCCCCGCTGTACACCAACGCTCCAAGATGGTGTGTGTCTTTACACAGATTTTAATAAAACACTGTTGTATGAGGAGTTTGTCCTGGTTTTTTGTCATTTAATCAGCATGAGGATTTTGTACATAAAAGACAAATCCATTTAAAAACCAGTTTGGTGGCTTTCAGCTTCATGATCCATTTTTCGCTAACACGAAATTCATCATGATTGCATGCCGGTTCAGGTTACGCAGGTGAGGGATTGGTTGTCTTTTGTTTGGCTGATGAACAGATCTGTTACCGAGCATCTGTCTGACATAAAAAGCCAGGGTGCAGTGGGTCAGGCCATGCTGTTCACCTTAATGCCACGCACAAAAATAGAAACTCATTAAAAGCTGTCTTTCCCCGCTAATCCTTTGCAGATTTCCCCTTTTGACGGCTCATTAACAAAAACCCCTTGCCTGCCATTCTGTTTCGGATGGCCATGAACTGATGAAACGCCTATCTGTTGCAACATGGTCAAGATTTCATATTTTCAGAGAATTCATGACAGCAGCCTTAGTGAATGGAAATAGTCCTAAAATTGTGTAAATATGTTATTTAAAAGTTACTGACAATGCTGGTGTGCAGGTTGTTCGACTGTTGGTTATCGACTGTAAATATGTTCAGAAATTCCCTTTAATAAGTTTGCCACCATTGTGTATATTAGCATAAATCTGTTGGCACCCCTCACTGCAGATAATTGAATGCTTTGGTTGCTCCATTTGAGTAGCACAAACAACTGACCTGGATATTGGAAGGAGATTTAAAGCAGGAACAAATTCTCCCCTCATTTTATCTTCATAGACACACTTTTTTCCCCTCACACTGGCAGATTGCCTTGCTGGGCCTGTGTGGGGACATGTGACAGTCTATAGAAGAACTTCACCAGATGGTCTCTCAAAGAGGGGCCAGTCCAGCTCACAGGGTTGAGGGCAAAGCTCCTGTCCCCATTTTTTTGGACAACATAATCCTTTTAAAAAACCCCTGCAGCAAAGAACGTTGCATTTTTTAGTAAGTATTGTTGAAGTAACAAGGTTGATGCAACAAATAATGGGGGCAGACATTTGTACATTTTGACTGTAAAGGTGAACTTTTGTTGAAAGTGAATATGTATATTCTCCAAGAGCATGGGCAGAGAAAATAGCATATCATCAGGAGGGTTGATGTAGTTTTTAAGAATCTCTGCAACAAAAGAAGTGAAAGTTAAAGCTGGAAAACAGACATTTGCATGCATATATGTTTGCATATGTAAAAGTAGGTAGAGGTTTCTGTATCTGCAGATTTTTTCTCTGTAGAACAATAAATTTTTATAAGTGGACGACCACCTCTCCCCCTGCTGTCGTGCCAGCTGTAATCCTATGCGTGGGTGTGCCCTACATACATGCTTCAGCAATTTTATTCCAGTGTATAATCATTAATTACAATAAAGCCTACACATCAGCAAATACCCCACAGACTACACATAATGTTATTGTTTGGTTGTGTGGTTTGATGGCTCAGACTGGAATTCAGCTAGTGTTAGTGTAGTATAAAAATCTAAAGTTAAAGGCTTAATTGACTTTAAAACAAAAACAATGTTGCATCATAGACATGTAAAATTAATTTCATTCAAAGGGGTGGGGTGTTCTTGAACTGATGCTGCAAGGGAACAAAACAGGAAATCAGGACTTTGTGTAGATTACAGAGAAGGTAATGAAATTGATTGAAGTATTATATAGTATTATATAACACAGGAGGACGAGTTGCTATGGAAAGTAAATATTAATATTATTATTTTTTGCGTATCTATGATGCTTTGGAATTTAACTGTGTGGGAATTTCTGTATTTGAGTTTATAATAGAAATGAATAAATCATTCATAATTCATTTAACATCATTACAGCATTCTAATGTGTGAAGAAAATGTGATTAATTTGGACAAATTTCTTAACAAATAATTTAAACTAAAATGAAATAACTGAAGTTACATAAAGTTTGAATAATTTTTGTTTGTTTTAAACAACATATAATCACATGGTATGTTTTATATTTAAAGTTCTTTAGTAGTTTCTTTGTGTTTTACACAGAGTAGTAATGGAACAACACCCAGTATAAATGGTCCAGGGAGATGGACAGGGCAGAAACACACTGACTGACTGGGGTTTTTAAGTGAACAGACTCAGTCTACTTCTGCCAGCCACACAGGAGCCTCTCTCCCTCCCTTAGGAGGAATATCTCTGACCCCTAGTGGTAAAAGTAAGAGTATTTATCCCAGTATAACGTGAGAGATTACTGAGCTCCAAAAACTGATTTACTGACGTTTTGAAGTAATCCTCCTAAGTGCATATATATAAACGTGCATCATTAATTTCTTCTTTTTTTTTTTTTGTTCTGGGGAATGACCTCAATGCCCCCACTCTGATTGCAATTATGTAAGTTTATATATGTGGAACCAGTCAAATGTACATGTTATTTTTTTTCATATCAAAGAGGTGAAGGCAAAAACTTTGAGTTGATATAAATAAATAAAAATGTAAAGAGTAAATAGTAAGCTAAGTTCTCAAATATAGTCAAGTAAAAAATACAATATTTCCCTTTGAAATGTAGTAGAGAAGAAGTTTAAGTCTTACATGTACTCAGGCACTGTACCTGAGTACATGTATTTAAATACTTTCCAGACACTATAAACCAAGTCAGATCCTTGCTCTGCATAGTCTAACAGCATGCCCCGCCTCCTGTGTAAATGTGCTGTTTTTCTGCCATATTAGTCAATACACCCTCAGTGTCCTTACTTCAAGGACAAAGTGTAGCATAAACACTTTAAAAGACCATTTCATGTTATTCTAAATATGTTGTGCTTTAATACGTGTAGTTTAATTCGACACATACTGTGTTTTAATTTATACTAATTCATTCAAAACGAAAACTAGACGAATCTAAAGTGCAAACTTCCGTTTTTCTGCCTTTTCCTGCTCTTGCAATGTGTCACAATCACTTTCTGTCTGTCATTTTTAAATCAACTTTTTCCTGCAAGACTGTACTTTGACCCCAGAGCTGAGCCGCACCCTTATTTATTATAGGCGAGCGGAGAGCCGTTTCTTATGACTGACACTCCGCACAGCCAATCAACTTCTTCTACTGGCGCTGAGGCGGGACTTCCCGTACAGTAGTGCAAGTAGTCCAACATGGCGGTTATGTCGCTTGTCTGAGAGTGCAGTTTAAACCGCGGAGAAGTTCCGATAGTTTAGGTCGATTTCAGTGGCTGAGAGTGTACTTAGAGAGTTTGACGCCTGGAGACTGCGGATATCGGCTTTTGGAAATGAAGGGAAAAGAGCGGTCGCCGGTGAAGAAACGTCTTCGGGCGCCAGATGATAGCAGAGAGCGAGGAGGGAGCCACCCGAGCGGCAAGAAGACAGGAGCCCTGTTGACGGTTGGCAGCAACAACGGCAACGGCTCCGCTCAAAGCGGCGCCTCTTCCAGGAGGAGTTTACACAGCGACAAAAGAGACATGAGGGACTCAGACGGACATAATTCATCCAGTCGGACTGGTAGCGGCTACGACTACGGAGTTGTTTCGGGGAACAAGCCGCACGTTGGCGCTGACACCGCCGCGGAGACACCCAGGTCCGGTTCACGCAGCGACTCGCGGCCTTACGTCAAACGCTGAAAGTGAGTACAAGACTCTCAAAATAAGTGAACTGGGCTCCCAGCTGAACGACGAGGAAATAGAGGACGGACTGTTTCACGAGTTCAAGAAGTTTGGCGACGTTAGTGTTAAAATTAGCCGAGAAAACGACGAGAGGGTGGCGTTTGTGAACTTCAGGAGGCCTGATGACGCCCGGGCGGCGAAACACGCCCGCGGCAGGCTGGTGCTGTACGACCGGCCTCTGAAAATAGAGACGGTGTATATGAACAGACGTAGAAGCCGCTCCCCTGTTTCAAAAGACAGTTTCCCCTCAGGACACAGGCACCTTCACACTCAGAGAGCTCTGTCCCCAACTGGTTTGGGGTACAGAGACTACCGGTTACAGCAGCTGGCTCTGGGCCGTCTCCCCCCTCCTCCTCCTCCTCCCCCGCCACCTCACATAAGAGACCTGGAAAGAGAAAGAGACTTTTCTGTTTACGAGGCCAGAAATAGACCACCGTTCATCCCTGAATGTGCTGCTTTCCGCGACGAGGACCTGATGACCCCTGAAGATGACCAGAGGGCAAACAGGACTTTATTTCTGGGCAATCTGGACGTCAGTGTGACAGAAAGTGACCTGAGGAGGGCGTTTGACAGGTTTGGAGTGATAACCGAGGTGGACATTAAGCGGGCGGTGAGAGGTCAGACCAACACCTATGGATTCATCAAGTTTGAGAATCTTGACATGGCTCACCGTGCCAAAGTCGCGATGGCAGGGAAAGTGGTGGGCCACAATCCGATCAAAATCGGCTACGGCAAACCCACACCCACAACCAGGCTGTGGGTGGGAGGGCTCGGACCCTGGGTTCCACTCGCAGCACTGGCCAAGGAGTTTGACCGTTTTGGCACCATCAGGACTATAGACTACAGGAAAGGTGATTTGTGGGCTTATATTCAGTATGAAAGTCTGGACGCTGCTCAGGCTGCATGTACTCACATGAGGGGCTTCCCTCTCGGTGGCCCTGACAGGAGACTCAGGGTGGACTTTGCGGACACAGAGCACCGCTACCAGCAGCAACAGTTTGTGCAGCTCCCTCTCCCCCTGCCGCACTATGACTTAATCCCTGAGCCCTTTGCCCACCGCCTCACTGACTCTGTGAGAGTGAGAGACAGGTCTCCTCCGCTTCCTGGTCGCTTCAGAGACCGAGATCTCTACTCCACTGCTGAATGGTCCGGCCTGGGGGTCCACGACAGGATGCGAGGAGCAGGTTTTGATCCCATAGATCGTCTGGAGAGGCGTTCACGGGAGACCTGGTCATTAGAGCATGAGCGGGAGTTGCAAAGCAGAGACCTAAGCCGCAAAAGGAGACATTTGGATGATGGCTGGCGGCTGGATCGCTCACCTGAGAGCGGTGACTATGGTCAACGCCGGCATGGCAGCTCACTGGAGCGCAGCCCTGGGGGGAGCAGCCGAGATGGGGGGCGCTACAGTGACCCTGAACGCCTGCCTCGCTCTGGCAGAGCCTCACCTGTCAGAGAGCGGCAGAACAGCCAGGACATTGGCTTTGGAGACAAGAGAAGGAGAACACTTAGCCCGACTGAACCAGGCTCATTCTCAGATAAAGACCGCAAACGCAAAGCCAGTGACTCTTCTAAGAGCCCAGGGAGGAAGGAGGACCGCTCCGAACATCCCTCAAACTCCTCTTCCTCCAAATCTAACCAGCAGTCTAAGGTGGCAGTTGGAGGACAGAAGCTGAGTCATGTCTGGCAGGGTGTCCTCCTGCTGAAAAACAGCAGCTTTCCCACATCACTGCACCTGCTGGAGGGGGATGTGTCGGTGGCTACCAGTCTCCTGGTGGACGGCGCCACGGGGGGTCAAGTGTCCCAGCTGAAGATCAGCCAGCGCCTGCGCCTGGACCAGCCCAAGCTGGATGAAGTCTCCCGACGCATCAAGGTTGCCGGCTCCAACGGATACTCCATCCTCCTGGCCATGCCCGGAAAGGAGGGAGGGACCCAGGACACCGACATCTCCACAGAGAGGCCGCTGAAGAACCTGGTGTCCTACCTGACGCAGAAGGAGGCGGCTGGCATCATCAGCCTCCCTGTGGGGGGCAGCCGTGACAAGGACCACGGAGGAGTCCTACACGCTTTCCCCCCTTGTGAGTTCTCAAAGCAGTTCTTGGATGCCTCTGCCAAAGCCTTTGCCAAATCAGAGGATGACTACATGGTGATGGTCATTATCAGAGGAGCATCATGAAAAAGGAAAAAAAAGCAAATTAGAAATGTTCTTTTCACCCTTATGAACTGTTAAACGTTGAGTTGTGTAAACAGGGAGAAGTAATGGTAACAAAGCAGAATAAGCGGAAATGACAGGGCTCTGATTTTAAGTTCCCTAACCTGCATGGTAGCCTGTATCTCATCCTGTTGAAGGCTTATCAAAATGAAAGTCACATTTAATTGAATTGAATACATTCTGATAAATCAATGGTATTGATTAAATAACACAGGCAAGATTTTGCCTTCTGCTATTTAATGATTAATGTACATTACTTGAAAGGTACTCAGCTACAGTTCTGTGAATCATTACTATATTTTGCCTTATCTCATTTAAAACCAAAACACATTTCCTTTATATCATTTCATGCATCGCCTGACTGTAACAGAAAACATGTAAGATCCAAAACAGCATTTAGCTTTCATTTTATCCGTACTCAGCTTAGAGTTAATGTGGCAATCTCAATAGGTTTGTAGTACTACAATGTTTGTGCAGCTGGGCTACAGAATAGTTTAATCAAACCAATGTACATAGAAAAATTCTCTTGATTAATGAAATATATCTATCTGCGCTAAAGCTTTACTCACTGCTCATGAATAGGCAGCTTCCAGATGTGCGCTTGTATTTCTTTTTGCTGACCAAGTAAAAATCTAATGTCCTGACTTCCTAATTCACAGTTTCATTATGAGAGCTTTGTTATTTTTTGTCAGGTTTGGCCAGTTCTGCTTAAAGCTACAGAAAAGTGTGGGGAAAAAATATCTTTGTACCTATAATTCAACAACAACATGGCTGTATTAGTCGTCCTGGTGTCTGGCCTCCACAGACTAAATTGTTTTTAAATACCTTAATCAACATAAGAACGTTAAAGGTTATAGTGTAATAAATTACAGTTATATCAGTGCCACATCTGGAGGTTATGTGACTTTACAAGGTGAAATGAATGCAGTTTTTCACATAGCACCTGTGTGTAGGGGGTGGACACAAGCAGCAAGAGCCTGTACATTATACTGCAGTTCAATACAGTCGTTTTACTAAGAATACTACCTTTGTAAAGCTCCAGTTTCGTTAAAATGGCAGAGAGAGGCTAAGAGGCGTGTTATATTGAATTGCATTATATTGTAAGATATTATTTAGGATTTCAGCAGTTATTTTCAACTTGTTAAACCAGTTATTTTCTAATTGTTTGATCTTAAAAATCAGTGACATCTTCAAATAATTTGCTCGTACCAACAGTGTAAATTCTTTGTTATAATGTAAGCAGAAGAAAAGCAGCACATATTCACATTAGAGAAACTTGAACAATCAAAATGTTTTGACACAGAGAATTAATCAGTTATCAAAAATACAGATGAATTTTCCCTCAGTCAGCTGATGAATCTGCTAATACTAATATTAATCTTGTGTCCTCCCCCTTTTATTGTTGTTTTATTAGCATCACATTCAATTTGGTTCAACAGTTATTGGTTGACTAAGTCCTTCACTTCGGTTTTCTTCTGTTATAATCCACTAAGTACTACCCCAACAAAGCATGTACTGTGAAAAAAAAAGATAATGTAACCTATAAATTAAGAGCTATATGTATGCCATGCACATTTCTAACAGCTGATCAGGAGTCAAGTAGAAAATACGGCTATACTATCAGTGGACTTGTGTGATACACATCTCTGAATGCATCAGAGGAGGGGAGGCCGCTCTGCTGTGGCCTCTCATGCCTTCCTCTGAAAGGACTGTTAATGATTTGTTTTTTTTAATGCTTTGATTTGAGTACTGTGTTTCAAATGGAAAAATGGAGATGATTTGTGCTGTATACTCAGGATATCTGGAGAGAGAAATGGAGAACATCAATGCTCATGGGCCTAAGAAGTATACCTAACTGTCAGAAAAAAAACAAAGTGCAACATGCACTTCATAGATTTTGTCTCAATAAATTTACTCTTTCGTGGGAAACACAAGTGCCTTGGAAGACAGCTTTTGTGACCTTTTCTGTTCTTGGAATTGTCTATCAAACTCTAAAGGCTTTATCACTTTGACAGCGGGAGCCTTCTCAGCAGAAAGGAGAGGAAGTGTGAGAATCGAGGGAAGACAGCCTCTCAGTTCTGTGTTTTCATGTTCATCATTTGTTGAATGACCTCTTTGTGAAGAGCTTTTCATGTGAAATTTGGCCATACTAGAGTACTTTTTTCAGAGCGTCTGCAAAAGCAAATCTAGAGTCACTGTGTCTCCTCAGAGGTGTGACTTATTCCTCAGTCGCCTCTGGCCTGTGTGTCTGGAGGTGTGGCTGAGAACCAGCAAGAGTTGCTCATCCGTCTGGTTCCGTCTCTCGGCCAAAATCACTGTGGTTGTCTCCAACAGACAGCCTCTCAGTGGGAGCGCAGCAGCGTTTGAAGGCCCCCGCCCCACCCCGGTCGACTTTCTCATCTGGCTCCAGCAGTGTTGGTTTGGCTTCTGCAGCAGCTTGAGAAGGAGCGGTGTTTGTTTTGTCTAGTTGCTTGTTCTTGCATTGGAGTTTTGAAGATGGTCTCTGAGCTAGGGCCAGACTTCACATGTCTCATCCTGTGTCGGGAGGAGGATGAGACGATGAGACAGCTTCTGCTTTATTTGCCAAAAAAGGAAGGACAGGAAGCGCAACAGAAGAGAAAAGATTGCCAGTTTCCTGTACAGGGAATCCTAATCTAAAGTTGATTTGTTGATCTGATGTACGTACTTAAAAAAACATTCTGTGCCAAACTGCATATGAAACCAAAGTGAAGAGTGTCCTGCTGTCAGAATATGCTGCAGGATGTATCTCACCAAGACAGTGCTGCTGCTCCTCATCACTGCTTCATCTCCACGCTAAAGGGACCTGAGCAGCTTCACTGCAGCGCCAGGCATCCACACAGTGCTGAGGCTGGGACTCATGGTTTCCTGGAGCTGTGAGGCGTAACAGGTTTGAGTCTCTCCCTGGCTGAACCTGCTCCTGTTCCACAGGTAAAGTATTAAGATGGCCTAATCAACTGACATGGGTACGTATTCAAATGTTTAAGAACACTACAGACATAGAAGATTGGGCCTAACTTGAAAGCTGGTAAGGAGGTAAAAAAACCCCATTCCTTAAATTTAGTAGACCTGTAGTAAATATTGGTATATAACATGAAGTTTTTTTCTGTCAGTGTTGGTGAGTCCACTTTTCATTTCTGTGTCTCTTTGGCTGGCTTTCTCTGTTGGTATATTTTGTCTTGTTTTTTGGAGCTTGCAAAATTACAAATAATTTCAGGAAATCTAGACGAACACCCTTTCAAGTAAGTCATGGTCACTGGTGGATAAAGCACTGACAGACTTTGATAAAGTACCCTGTTGTAGAAATACTTTTTAGTGAGTAAAGGTCCTGCAATCAGATTTTTTAAACAATTAATTGGGAAAAATATGTTTAAATGTGTCCAAGTAAAATACTTGTCATACCTGTCAGAGTGTTAAATGTCAAATAACTGGAGTATTGTTACTAATGCATTAACTTGTAAGAAGCAGATGAACTGGTAAGGGTTTTTTTTAATGTAAAATCATAATCTGTAAAGTAACGTTGCTGTAAAATACAGAATATTTGTATACAAAATTATATATATTCTCTAAATATTGGTGTAGAATAGGAAATAGACTAAATGTTTTTAGTTATCTTCAACACTAATGTCAGTAACATCAAGTCTCCAGTTACAATATCTTCCACTGCAGTTCAGTCTCATTCATAAAAATGTTTCAGCTTTAATAGAGATATAATAAGACAACATAAGACACCCTGCATAGGAACAAGAGGCATGAAGGTCTCTAATTGAGAAACATTAGCTGCAGGCACTGCAGCTAGGTGATGTATAACCACTCATCAGCAGGAGCGACCCCAGTCGTCACTGGTTGTGGTGTTTAATAGGCAGCTGAATAAGCTCCTGTGGGAACATGAAAGTCATATAACTTATAATACAGTACAGTATATTCAGCTGTGCTGTGTCAGATATGTCAAATTTAGGATTTTGTTGATAGAAACAGAAGCCAAAGAGCCAGTAGTTTGATCGGTTTCTTGTTATAAGGGGATTGGATTTCTGTGGTGCAAATGTTACAGGGAAATATCACCGATATAGGAATTTAAGAATTATCTTTTTGTCCCAGAATAGTTCAGATAATGACTATAATATGCATCACTCCCACGTAAAGCTAGAAACTAAAAACTAATTTTATTCTCCAGTCATAATAAGTTGAAGGATTTTCTTGTTTTCAAACCAGATATTTGATATTTAAAGAGCATTTGATTGCAACATCTATAAACACCTTGTGCTGTATTTATGTGCTGTTAGTGAGCTAAGGTGTTGTAGAGTCTAAATCGGATTAACTTTACAGAATTTCAGATTCTTAAAAGTATCTCTTGGTAAAATCTCATAGTCTTATTCATAGAATGGTGAAGTTCTTGTACCAAAAACAGCTTCTTGTTCCACTCATGGCTCGTGTTGATATAGTGCAGTTTTCCTGAATGGTGTGTATGACTTACAAGAAATTTCTTTAACCTTTTCGCAATTAACTTATTTTTTTTGTTCCAGGTCTTTTGAATCTTCTGTACCAAACAGTGTCTGAACATGTTTTTGATTGTCTGTGTCATTAAAATGTTGAGTATTTCAGGTTATTCCCCTCAGCACAGACGCAAGGAAGAAAGAAAACCCATGTGTTCTGTTTTCTCTGAAAAAGACATTTATCTGCAGAATGACTGAATGAACTCTGAAGTTATGAGAGAACAATGAAAAGTTGTTTCACGTCTGACAAGAGAAACTTTGCCTTGGTGAGTACAGTTTGGATTTGCACTTATCATATTTATACCTGCAGTATTTTCTATTTATATTGTAAATTAGATTAAATGTGTGCTTAAATAAAAGCAGCTATTTTTGAAATACCCACTGATGCTGTGTTTTTTTTTTTCCTGTAACATCTGCCCTGATAGAGTGAAGGCGTGTTAGGTCTGTTCTGGTTTTTAGACTCTCTGTCCTCTAGAGGGCAGAGCTGGGTGCAGCAGCATCAAACTACCAGAGAAACATGAACAGAGGACGTGTTCAGAGGGGAATAATGATATAGTATCAGTATGTTTCTTTTCATAAGTAATGTGATAAGCTTATCCTGGTGATTTGTAGTTGACAGCTGAGAAAATTAATTATGAGACATTAAGCACTAATGTCAATAACATTAGGTCTGCAGTGTTTAGATCTTTATCTTTTAAAAAGCATTGTAACATTTGCGTCACTTACGAATCCTCTCAGTGTGAAAAGGGTTTCAGATATAATGAAAGAACTAAATTTAAAAAGCAAATTATGTCTCTTACAAATACATGTCAGCAACACAGAATGTGCACCGCAGTTCAGACCTGATGGACCTTTACATTTTGTTTTAAGAACAAGCAGAAGATGAGAAAAGTCAACAGAAACTGTGGGAAAAGTCAGACTTCACCACTTACTACCACAACTATAAGGTGCTGAAATGAACCTGCATTAGTTTTATTTGATTGTGTCAAACGAGTCGTGCTAAATGTCAGATTAGATTTCTCACTGTCAAATCACTGTATTTTAAATGTCATCCATCATCTTAAATCTTTACTCTAAATGGCAACAGGCAAAGTTAACAGTGCTGTTATTCAGATGTTCATATAGATAAATTATCAGCAAAGGAGGAACTCAAACAGTCTGAAGAAAAGATGAAACACTCTGCACAGCAATTCAAACAGCAGTTAACACATTAATTTAATTCAGCTGACAGTTACTGGATTCTGAGTTTATTTTAAATCAGTAACTGAGTAAACATATCAACTGTACATGGACTGACGTGAGATTAAGAAAAAACGTACTTGGTTCCTTTTGTTTTCATTATCTTACTTGATTTATTATATAATCTGTTAAGTGGTTTCTTATCAGCTCATTTGTTACAAGAGTTTCTGTAAGAAGGTGGAGCTGAGACTACACTGTTCACCTCTATAAAAACACCCCACCTGCCCTTGTGTGACACATGTACTGGCTCACTGTGAAAATGATGAAGACTGCCTTTGTGCTGCTGGCCCTCCTGGCCTTCTCACAGGCTCTTCTCAGGTAAGATATGAAACAAACCTACAATATATGTATTTCAGCTAATTAAAAATAAGCTATAACAAACTTTTGCAGAATGTGATCTTTGAAGATGTTTTCACAGTGTCAGCAGCTGTAAAAGAGTTGGTGGTGAAATGCAGAAATTCTGAATGATGATGCTGATCTGATATTTATTAGATTTATTTTGAAATTATTCAAATTCACAAATAAAATTTGTTCAAAATAAGCACCATAAACACTGTTTGTAGTGTGTTATTCCAAAGATTTTGGACAAATGATAGCAACAACAACAGCTCAAGCAGCAAACATTGAATTGAGTTTGTCCATAGATGCCATGACAGTGAGTGAGCCCGGTGGATGTATGATGATCAGCCAGAGAAGGCATTTTGAGTTTTTTTTGTAACATCAGTCAGTTTGACACTTGGTTATATTCAGTCCTAATACTGGTGAGGCTTTAAAATTGTCAGTATTGCTCAAGGCTCCAATATTTTTTTGCTGAGGGATGTTGTTGATTCCACTGCTCTGGGGCCTTCAGCAGTTCTCTGAGACTTTGATCTTGTTCTTAAACTGTCACTGACCATTTTTGTGAGAGAATAATGTCAACTGAGCGTCCCACTGAGACGAAACAAGTCCATGACATTTTCTGGCTCAGTGCGCTGCCCTTAAATCACCCCCTGGGCTGAATTTCCTTTTTAGGATAAGTTATGGGGTCTGACATGTTCTCAGAGATGTTTGTGAGTATGCTCCCACATGTTTGCTAAACTGAGCTGAAATAATGACTGTGCTGTGGGGTGTATGTGTAACTAATAGTTCCAGTTTGTCTATACAGGATTCCCTTGATGAGAGGGAAGTCAGCCAGGCAGCTGCTGGAGGAGAGAGGCCTGTTTGAAGAGTACAGGAGAAAGTTTCCATACAACCCCGCTGCAAAGTTTCTCCCGAGGAATGAGCAGAGTGAGGTGCCCATGACCTTTGACCCAGACGTAAGTGGCAGGAAATCACTGTACACTCCGCACTGTGCAAACGCAAAATACACAAACCAACTAAACAATCTTATTTTGAGCACAGACAACATACTACGGTGTGATTGGCATCGGGAATCCACCTCAATACTTTAAAGTTCTCTTTGACACCGGCTCCTCTGACCTGTGGGTTCCCTCTGTGAGCTGCACCACCTCTGCCTGCGGTAAGTTCAATGACAGTGTTTCATGGTCAGGAGACTTTAATAGAGTCACAATCCTGTATTTATAATTTTTCAAGCAAAAATGCCAAACATTTGCTGGTTCCAGCTTCTCAAATATGATAACTTGGCACTTTATCTTGTCATATATGAAAATAAACTGAATATATTAAAGTTTCAAGCTGTTGGTCGGATAAAAGAAACAATTTTGTGCCACCATTTTTGGACACAATTCTCAAATGAGAAAATAAGTAGCTCTTTCACCTGTTTCTTTCCAGTATTGATTTACCTCTCTCTCTCTTTCTTTCTCTCGGTCTGTAGACGGTCATGTTAGGTTCAACAGCTCAGCATCCTCCTCTTTTCAGGCTGGCACAAAGCCTTTTTACATCTCATACAACAGCGGATTTGTAGCAGGAAGCACAGGATATGACATCATAAGGGTGAGGATAAACCATCCACAACTAACATCGAATGTACCACAATCACAGATATTGGACTGTGTGTTCTACTTCCTGTAAAAACCCATAAAAAACCCATAAAAAGTGCTTATATTTTTGCTCACCAGATAAGTGATCTCTACGTGGTGCACCAGGTGTTTGGCCTCACTGAAACAGAGGCGGTTTTCCTGGGATCTGTGCCCTGGGACGGGATTCTTGGTCTGGCTTTCCCTAGCCTGTCCATTGAAGGAGGCACACCTATATTTGACAACCTGTGGAACCAGGGAAAAATCCCACAGTACATGTTCTCCATGTACCTGAGCAGGTGCGGTCTTATTAGAACCATGGACAGCAACATAATGCAGTTTCAAATACGTGACTTTGTATTTAATTTATCATATAAAAGATGACGTGTTTTATGCTTGTTGCAATCTCCACACCTCCAGTTCTGTAGAGGGCAGTATGTTGATTCTGGGAGGAACAGATCCCTCATATTACACTGGAGGCATAAACTGGATCCCTCTCTATGGTGCCACTAACTTTTGGAACATCCAGATACAAAGGTAGTTTTATTTCTCTCCATGAATTCTAACAACAGACCATGACTATGCTTCCTCTGTTTAATGCTTATGATTTACATACTAGCTGCCTTCCCATTGTTACTTCCTGTGTGTTTCAGCATCACCATTAATGGGAACACTGTTGCATGCTCTGGAGGCTGTGAGGCAGTGGTGGACTCTGGTACCTCTCTAATCATCGGACCGAGCAAAGACATTAACAACATCAATGGCTGGTTGGGAGCCGCCCCTGGCCAGTATGATGATGTGAGTGTTTTCAGTTTTTTTTTTTTTTTTTTTTCAGTGATCATTACTTTAAATATGTTTGACTGAATTTTAAACATGTTACATTTCTGTCTCGCAGGCTGCTGTCAGTTGCAGTAGCATGAATCTGTTGCCAGACATTGTGTTCAACATAAACGGCTACAGCTTCTCTCTTCCTCCATCAGCGTATATCATTAAGGTTTGTATTTCAAAAACACACAGATATATTGCACCACTTTCAAGGGCATACTTAAAGAGTTGATAACTAATGGCTTTATCACTGCTGATAAATTATTTATGAAGCCATTGTTAGGAACGTTTACTTAGTAATATACAGAATAGATATTTATAATAATAATCCTTTAAGAAGGATGGACAACCTTTGGGTCGTTAGGTTTTTACAAATCAATTTTGCTTGTGTAGATCCTCCTCCAGGACAAGCTATTTTATCTTTTTAGCTCTTCAATCCTTCAGCGAGTTCTCAACCACTTACCCTCTGAGAAATAGTTGCATCCAAAGAAATACATCTATTAACAACTTGTAAAATGAAGAAACTCGTAACCCTTTGACATAGTGAATGGATAAATGGATTAGTAGTTGTTGTAGCAGTTGTTTTCCAGCACTTAGTGTTGGAGGGAAGGCTCTTATTGATGAATTAAAGCTGAAAGACAAAGCATGTTCCACTTAGAAAGTATAAACACCAGCCAGAGGGATTTTCAACAACCTGCCAATCCAAACTTTGTTTTTAAAAGAGTTTTGAATGATATATGGTTTAATAAATCTAAACCAGCATCAACTTGAAAAATGTTTAAATATGTTGACATGTACAAGGACTGAAGCCAGGGCTCAGTAACTCTCAGATAATCTCAAACACAGTGCACAGAACAAAGGACGGTAAAGGTACAGACAAACAGCTGAACACAGACGTCAAGCTAAACGAATACAAGTGAACTTAAACATTTGGTAGAGCCATTAAAAAATTGACAAGAACTGGTCCACAAACTGTATATATTCAGGTGAGATTTACACTATGTGCTATTCACTCAGTTGCCAGTTTATTAGGAGCACCTAGCTAAAACCAACGCAGTCTAACAGTCTGACAATCCTGCAATAAATCCCACCTTCATGGAGATTATAATGTTCAGTTTTCTACAGTGTTATTCAGGCAAGTGTTTCTATTATTTTGTCCACCCCTCTTATATCAGTGAGGTTAGGCTGAATAACAACACCTCTCTGTGTAAGCTTCCAAAATGATCTGGTCCCATATTAGAAAGCGGTTCCAGGTTTAGTTAGGTAACAGTCAATAAACAGCCGACTCAGACATGCTCTCTGTAAAAAAAACAGTTCAAAAAGTAGGCTGGGAAAATGTATTTAGATATTTCAGTATTTATATAAACTCTGCTGATTCAGTCACATTCCCTCTCCTCCCTCCTCAGTCTGCATCCGGGTGCAGGACAGGGTTCGCACCTGGCACCTGGATCCTGGGTGAGGTCTTCATGCGGCAGTTCTACACCGCCTTCGATGTCAGCAACAACATGGTGGGCTTTGCTCAGGCTGTGTGAAGAAATAGATCTGGAGGGTTTAGTCTTTGTCGCTCTGAGAGATCCTGAGATATTTAGAAAGTACTGGACTTTATTTTTATAACCAAGATTCACTGCAAAAACATTCATATTCCTGAATGAAACTAATAAAATGTTGCCTTTCAGACCTTTAACTTAGCATTTTTTTTTTTTTTTTTTGCTGTAAAGGAGCTTGTAAAGTCTTCAGGAATATTGAGTAAAGGCAAGAATCAGTCCAAATGATATACTCCATTATGCATCAGGGTTTTGGTGGCCACTAGATGGCAGAGGACTCACTAAACTGCACATTCAGTCACTTTGCCATTCATATGATTCTCCTGGGAGGGGCCTGAGGAGAAGATGAGTCATCTTACTTTGAATTCAGTCTTTAAAACACAGAACCAAATGCCAGTCAGTCATTGTCGGCAGGCGCTGACTTACATTCATGCCATCTGTGTCTGTGATGTTCAGCGATCTGAGATTTTCTTTAGGCTGCTGCATTTGTTCTAATTATAACCTGTGATTTAATATCCGAGGGGGATGCGTCACTCAGCTCTTTTCCATTTAAACACGTGCATCCACACACAGATCAGCTGTCATTAACCCTCTCATGGCTCTTGTGAACAGTTTTATTTGTGCAATTATTTTCCATTCCTTCTAATAATTAAATACTTTTAAACCTAAACTTAACAACTAAATTCATTACCTGGCATTGCTGTGCTGCATTTTCCAAATTGTTAAATCTAGTCACACACACCTGGCTGTTGTTGCATGTACTGTGGGTAAACATGGTAACATGAGACACGCAGCTACTGAAACAGAGGGACGGACATCACTGCAAACCTCTTGAATCATTCATCCAGCAGAGGAGTTGCAGGGCAGCAGGTGAGGTTTCACACCTGATTTAAATAATGATTCTGGACAAATACTGTCCTGTCACGAAATAAGATGAAGCATGCTTCATGTGAAGGAGAAGATTTTGAGGCATATAAATGCAGACAACTTCAACATACTAATGACAACAGGCGAATCTTGATAACTCTGATAATAGAACTAGAACTACACAGCACTAAGAGACAATCTGAGACCCCGAAACTTTACTTCAAACATCAGGTTGTCTAAGGCCAAGTATGATAGTGATCCACCTGACTTGTTTTCTGTCTAGAGTACAGACTACAGTGCTCACACTGCTCAGGGAGATCCTGTGGTCAATGATCCAAATAAGGGTGAAAAGCCAGCAACGACAAATGTTGCCAGAAGAAAGTAAGTCTGAGGGACAGGTGCAATAAATATGACTCCCTGGGTGAGCAGTTTCCGCTCCAGCGATCTGTGTGGTCTCCTGTTTCACCTTCAAGTGAACAAGGCTGTGTCATTAGTGTAATACTGCAACTGAAGCCGGTAGAGTCCCACTGAATCCTGGTCTTAGTTTAAACAGACATCAAGATTAGGTCACCATCAGGTTTCATCTGGAACATTGTTCCGACATTTGTTACATGCCATTCCTCATCTCTCTCTTCGCACTAATTTCCTAATCTCTGTACTGTATACAGTCTAACACAGGCATGAAGACATAATTTTAAAAAATTAAGCTACAGCCAGCAGCTGGTTAGCTCAGTGTGGCACTAAGACTGGAAGCAGTTAGCCTGGCCCTGTCCAAGAGAAATAAATTCCACCCACAAGCACCTCTAAAGCTCACTGATTAACACATTATAACATAAAAATTTAAGTATAAAAATAATGACTTTTAGAGGAGTGCACTTCTTGGAAGTTACTGCAACAAGCCAAGAAATAATACGGGGCATGTTTATTAGCATATGTTAATTATAGCCTTTATGCTAGTCTAAGCTAACCGTCTGTAGCTTCGTATTTAACATAAAGACATGAAACTATTCCATTTACTTCACTTTTCAAAAGTTCTGTAACTGTAGCTCCATTTGACCTCTCAGTATATAATAGACATCATTCACTCTCTTTGTTGCCATATTTTTATAGTTTATGAAATACAGGGACAATACATTAACAGACAAGATATACAATAATACAATACAGTAAGTATTTTATTGCATATATTAAAGTATAAGTTTGTGGCTTAACACAGAAACAGTAAGTAACCTTTTAACATACCAATGATGATATAACTAGCGACTGTAAACAATGAACATGTAGGTTATTAATTCTCAATGTATGTACGTAGCTCAGTCTTTGGTTATAAGAGAAATATGTACAACACTAGCATAGAGTAGATATGTGCCCCTTCGAGAGATATAATTTAATGAAGTTCCTCAGCATGTATAGCTACATTATAATACTATTAGACAATGTTCACAATGTTATGACGAGTTTTTCAGAGTTCTATAAAGACATTTAATTAAGGTGTAGATTCACCTAAATTATTCTGAAAAAGCACCATGAGAATGAGGATACAATTAATTGTTCTTTCAAAGTAAAAGCACTTTCCATTGCTACATCTGTTATCTGGGACTGTTGTATTTCACTGTTAAGTGGCTTCACTGTTACATTACCATGTGCGTCTTTGTGTGTCTGTGATCTGTAAAGAGGAGTCTGAATTTAATGAGTACAATGTCAGTGATTTGTAAGTTAATAAGAATTCAGTTTTTATTATTATTAGTGATAGTATTACCTTAAACTGTGCTCTGTGTCAATCTGTGAAAACATCATTGGTATGGGACTCTAGCTCATGATTTTTTACTGATTCATATGTGTGCAGACAGAATGGAAAACAGCTTTTGTGGTGACTCCATCCAAGTTATAAACCAAGCCTCTAAAAAACAGTTACAAGGTATTTTAGTGATGTAACTAAAATTAAGACGTGTTTGAAAACGTCTACCTCTATATTTACATTTCAGCTGTGTCAGGCAGCCTGTGTGTTGGCTGTGCTACAAGCAGCTATTTCTGACTGTGTTTATGAGACTTCTGGCTGGCTGGCTGGCATTTGCTGATTTGCTCTGGGTTGGGCACTAATGCCCAGAAGCATTCAGTAGATGGTACTCGCTCCCAGTTGTTTCCCCTGAGCAATGCTTCCTGGCTGCTATTAACTACCCAATATGGCAGGATGTGCATTGATGTTGCTGGTCTGAATCTCACTCTGATAATACTGTATCATTTTTGCTGCATTATAACGGTAGATTATTTTATTATTTTTTGGAATTTGAACTCACTGTCATGAAAATCCAGTCAAAACCAGAATTCTTACAATTGTAACATGATTAACCCTTTACAAAATGTTCAGACTAGAGCACTGGCTCCTCAGCCTGGGTGCTGAATCTAAGGGGCTGTGAGATGATTACTAAGGTAAGGAAAACACATTATCAATAATATAATTATTGTTATTATTCATATTCATGTGAAACACTGCATAGTTTTACCTCTTCATGCCTGTAAAAAGTATTCAGCTCAAGTAATCTGAGGAGGGAAAATCACTCTTACTAGATTACTCACAGCTCACAGTCATACATCCTGCAATGAGGGTTTGCATGTTTCTATGAGGTTGTGTTAAGTAAAAGTGAAACAGGTTGGGAACCTCTCTACTAGAGAAACTGAGGCTGAAATCTGTCATCAGGAAACAAAACCTGCAGCAGCTGTACTGACTGCACTGAGGACAGCTGGGTTACTGTTGACTTGTGGAATGTTTATTTAAGATTTAAATGAGCTTTAGCTTATTATGATGCTTATCTTTCTGAGTTAGAAACTGTGATATCTCTGCAGACCCCTCAGGTAAAGTTAAAATACTGGGAAATTACCTGTCATGTTGGTGGGAAGAAGAAAAAGAGATTATTTACAGGCTCAACTTGAATCAATATTTCATGTCAATTTATCCATAAATAGTCAATAGTTGAGTTTCTATTGATGTACACAATTAGATATCAGTGTCAGTAATACCTACAGTGTGTATGTGCCCATTGTGGTCAATAGGAATAACACTAGATGGTTTGTATGGTTTATCTGAAAGCCTTTTGTTTTTCTTGTCATTGTCGTAGAGAAATTTAAAAGGAACTATGATTCCTCAGAACCAGAATAAAGTGATTTGCAGTTAAAGCACAGTTTATCACAAAACTGTGTTGTTGCTTCTGTAATTATGCTGAATCAAGAATGACTTTTAAAATAGATCTGCATACAAGATTTGAAGACTTTTGAAAAAGCAGTTTTCTATTTAAACACTTCAACAGAAGGTAAAAACACATATTATTACTTGAGCATTAAATCACACTCAGATCTGGAGTAATTTAAATTGATAAATTGCATAAGAGTAATCCAGTATCATGTCCTGTAAAGGCCAACCAAACAGGAATGTAAAGTAAAGCATAAAATATTGAACAGCTCGCAGTGATAATTAAGTGAGCTCTGCAAGCTCTGCATAAGAATGAGTTTCTCTTTCAAGCCGCAGCTTCTGTCCAACATCTTTAAAACTTCTCATCTTTGTAGTGCCAAGATTCCCAGTGCATGAAACAGGTGGATAACTTTTATCTAACGTGCAGCCTCAGGATATTCAGAAGCAAGTTAAACTAAGGAATAACATCAAAAATGTTTTCACGCTGTTTGTCTCTGAGTAATTACTGCTGATGGTTGGTATTTTCCTTTCTGAGCATCTTCCATCAAGCTCTTATGTTCTTACAGTTCCTTGCAGGGTCAGTTGACACTTAACTGGTAAAAGTCTGATAAGTGAAAACAATAAAAGCAATAATTGCTATTTTTAGACACAGAAAAAACAATTTGTGATGTGCCCTCATGAAAATATGATCACTTTCTGTGTCTTCACAAATGCCACTTTTCCGTGTTAAAGGTGCAATATGTAAGATTTTGCTACATAGCCAACATTAGCATAAACAGCTGTTAGCATACGTCCTCTGGTCAGCTCTACTTCTTCATCCTCTCATGTTGGACTGTGGGCAGACTGGACGTTACAGTGACTCACTGTTTCAAAGTGGTATTTCGAGATGGGATGGGGCTAACTGGTTAGCATGCTAACTTAAGTAAGAAGAAAAGAAGTGATAGAAAAAGAAGCAAAACAAGATTTAGCATTGGTGTTGTTCTCACTGCTGGAGACTAGTAATGGAATAAAGTTTGATGCTGAACTCACAACATTTCTTCTAGGAAACAGCTGGTAAATAAATAACAGTTAATGCTAATGTTGGCTACGTAGTGATAGCAAAAACATACATAGAGCACCTTTAAGTAGTGATCATTTAAATTTCTGTCCTGTATGAAAAAGACAATTTTTACCACATATGTCTAGGTATGAACAGGATGATCTGGGGTGGGTTTTTTTTTTTGGTGACATTACACTGATAATTATTTTTTATGAACAGTACATGCTACTGAAACAGTGCTACTAAACTGTGAGAGCCAGCTAAAGCTTTAACTTTGTTTGGAAGATGCTAACGTTTGAATCTTGTGCACATTCAAAGCATACAAATCTCTGTGGAGCCGCCATATGGGTCGAGCCATCACTGGGTCTGCCACTTACTTTTACACCACCATGGGGGTATCAGAGCACACAGAGCTGACAGACTCTGCGTCAGACCTCCTTCTCTCCTTGTTGTCCCCCTGCCACTCCTCGTCTTCCTCACCTATTGGATTCAGCCGCCCGTTCTGCTCCAGCTGGTCCTTGATGTCCAGGAAGCCCACGTGTCTGTAGGGGAAGCCTCCGCCCTCCACTCTCTCCTGCCCTGTCTCCTCGTGTGCCTGAGAGATGCTGACAGTCGAAGAGTGGAGGCTGTCTCTGGGATTGTCTTTCTCCAGGTCGGAACCTGGACAACAAGCGCAGCGGCAGGGCGTGAAATAGAGGTAGATGAGAACCAGGACTATGCTGACCAGACATGCAACGAGGGTGGTGTAGGCTGTCTTTAGATTCTCCAGTCCACCACTCGCAGTGGAATTAAACACCACTACAGTTACATACAGTGTCTCATTGAAGGAGTCGCTCGTGGCATAGCAGGTGTAGACCCCTGAGTCTTCTACTCTCAGGGGCCCAAGCTGGAGGCTGCCATCAGAGCGCATCACTGCAGTCTTGTTTGCTGAAGACAGTGGGATGTTTCCAGGCAGCGCCCAGCTTTTTATTATGTCCTTCTGCCTGGTGTCACAGTCCAGCATCAGGAACTGCTCCAGATAGGCCTCTTTATCCATAATTTTGACCTCACTGCAGTTCAAATGGACCTTGTCCAAATCCAGTATGGCCATTTTCTCTTTCTGCGGCCCTGGCAGCACACAAGTGTGACTGCTCCTGAAGTCAGTGGCAGAGCTGAGCTCCTTGAGGTGCCAGCTTGCCACCATGTCGTACAGCTCACAGCTGCAGAGCAGAGTGTTGTTGTGGAAGTACAGACCATTCTTGATCCATGCGGGCAGAGCCTGAAGCTCTTGCAGAGGCAGGACTTTGATGCGGTTGGAGGAAACATCCAGCAGTCTGAGAGTTTCCAGCCGGCTCCGCTCCTTCACCAGCTCCAAGGGGAAGCGTGAGATCTGGTTGTGGCTCAGGTAGAGCCTCTGCAGCATGACGAGGCCAGAGAAAGCTGAGCGATCTATCTGCGAGATGTAGTTGTTGTAGAGCAGCAGCACCTCCAGGTGCTCCAGCGGCTCGAAGATGAGCTCATCCAGCAGACGGAGGCCGTTAGATGACAGGTCCAGGTATCTGAGCTTTGTCACATACACGAACGCCTCTGAGGACAGAAAAGTGAGGCCATTGTTGTTGAGCAGCAGTTTGTCCAGTCTGCTGAGTCTGACGGTGGTCCACTCGGCACGCAGCCTGCTGATGGAGTTGAAGCTGAGGTCCAGAACAGCTGTGTATTGTGGAAGACCGTTGGGAACGTTGGTTAGATTCATCATGGAGCAGCTGATGATGTTGCTGGCGCACACACAGGTCTTGCGGTAGTCCAGGGGGGTTAACTGAGCACTGATGCTCACCGCTGGTAGCAGTAAAGCAAAAGATAGAACTGTGATAAACCTCCTTCTGAGTGCTGCCTCAGTGGCACGATGGGAAATGCAGTGTGAGTCCCCCATCATGTAAGGATTCTAAACTGTAGGGAGCCTAGATGTGTTCACCTAGTCCTCACAGTGGAGTGTCATGGAGCTGTAAGAACATATTGTACAGTTAGATCAATAAATAAACACTGTTTTACTGAAGATTGTGTGACATAATAAAGATGCAGACTGAGATGACATTAATGCTGGCAGCACGTCATCCTCTAATGCACTCCTGGGCGCACTGCAGCAGCCAGGTCAGTGTTAAAAAGTTGTGTTTGCTCAGCAAAAAAATATCACCATGACGCCAGCAAATAATTAGCGTGATTAATCCCGTCATCAAATTAATGAAAAGCATTCTGTATGTAGCTTAAAAGATTAACAAACATACCGCTTTGTTTCAGTCGCCTCCTCCTATCACCATCCCAATATCAAATCTCCTCACTGTGTCAGTTTCTCATTTGTCCCAGCAGCAGGCTGAAGTGTCCCGCCCGCTGGTGCTTTACCTTTTTGTCGATTTCTTGAGATCCGAAGAGGAAAAGAAAGGAGGGAGTCAGGGTGAGCGTGTGAGGCTGGGGGGTAGTCTTCAACAGTCCAGTCCTGGAGATAATCCGCTGCAGGACAGTGACATCCTCTTCATCACAGCAGCAGCAGCAACA
Source organism: Lates calcarifer (assembly GCF_001640805.2). NCBI lineage: Eukaryota > Metazoa > Chordata > Actinopteri > Centropomidae > Lates > Lates calcarifer. The sequence goes on along the minus strand of NC_066844.1, from coordinate 22,830,978 downwards.
GCAGCGGCGGCAGCGATTAGCTGTGGTCAGTGGTCCCCTCCTGTCTGTCACCGGGACGCACGGGCGAATACACTGCAACAGCTCAGAATGACCGGAAAAGCCTGTCCGCGGTCCTCACTGATAAGGAAACCGTCTGATAGTTGATCCGAGGGGAGCAAACAGCAGAGCAGGGGGTGTGTCACCCCCCCCACCCCCTTCTCTCCCTCTCTCTATTTACATCGAGTGCCACTAACAAAAAAAAAACAAAAAACAAAACATGACTATAATATTCTAAAGACATAAAAAGTAAAATAGAAATGTGTCAATAGATAAAATTACATTGAACTGTGTGGATCAGTCCTTACATAGTTGGGATACTACACATGGTCAAGTACACTCTTTCTGAATAAATCTTTCACCTTTTTTATCAAAATTGATTGTCATGTAACATCTGTGGAATGAACTGTCTTGGAGATGAGGAGGAGGATTACTGAGGGCCGTCCCTTTTGCCTTTTCTTCCCTCATTTTTTCACAAACAAAGGGGGTTGGAGGACTCCTCAGGGACCGTTTAATTTTTCTTCCCTTTAAGGACGCAATAAGCAGCCATGGCTCATTCAGTGCGATGATGACTTTAATGATAAAGCCCCTTCCCTCTGCTTCATCTTATTACTGTGGTGAAGGACAGGGCGAGCACTCATTGTGTATGTGAGTGAACTGCAGCTGCGGTCTTTAGCTTGGGACGTGATGTGCATGCAGCAGTGTGTGTGAGGGATCAATATGGAGAGTTAACATAAACAGCTTTGAATCCTGTCCTGTAAACTGGATAAAACACTTTTCATAGCCTTCACATCAGTAAGAAATTGTGATCATGAAACACTGAAACTAGTTATGTAATTCAGGATCTTTGCAGGTTCTTCCATCTTGTTTTGATCAGCTTGTCTTTGCTAGAGTTCTGGCCTTGTCTCCACTGACCACGCTGACCTGCTAAGGGACAAATATTAGCCACTGGGCCCAAAATTAACCCCTGGTTCCTCCCACTTGTTGTGCAATGTGTGCAGTTTTTCTGTGCTGGAATGTTACCTGACTACAGGTTTGTTGTATGGTAATTTTATCACACATAATTTTATGAAGGTGCAACTTAAAAGCATAAAACTAAAACAATGACGGTCTTAAAACTGGATTTTGACGCATGACCGTCAGCAGAACCATAAGTACATTAAGGCCTGTATCATGTCAGATAATATTGTACTTTTTCACAAAATGAGGAAACAAAGTGAGCCTTGAGTTATCGCAGGTCTTAATGTTTAGGGGTGCCATGGCAGCTGCCAGCTTTGCTTGGTTGGTAATCTGACTGGGTAAGTAATGCATTGTTATTCACATCAATGGCTTTGAGCTATATATAGATGTAAATTTAGCCATAAGTGAGTGCACTTTAATGCAGCTACACTGGCTGCACTCATATTGTTGGCTGCCATAGTTGGGATCACTGGCAAACTGGAAGGACTCAAATACAGACAGAGAGCACACCAGGTGTTGTTATGGGCGGTTTACTTCAGGGACATAAACAACAGGCATGTAACTGTACTATACCACAACTGGCACTACAACAAGAAGGCAACACAGAATCTGGCAAACTGGTGCTGAAAACTGGCCCCAGCAGACCTTTTTAAAGAAAAACATTAAGACACGTCAGCGAATGATGTCTGAATTCCATTTGGCTGCTTCACTGTGCACGCTGGCTCACCGTCACCCCATCATGACTCCCTGGGGCACACACACGAATAGATCAGAGCCATCCTTGATTTTATTAGAGACACCTGTGGTTCTCCTGCTACGACGAGTCAAAGTGTGTCCGCTGTGAAAAAAGCTCACACTGGGGGAATTTGATGGGGGAACGAGGGACAGTCGGCCTTGCAGGTGAGCGGGTCAGGTGATCTCTAGGGCATCTAGAGAGCAACATGACATGGGTGTAACCCTAACCACAACACGCACACTGTGGGTCTGTGATGGGAGTCTGAACCTGTGGAGGGAGAAGAGGGCGAGGATGCACATGTCAAGGTGACAGACGACCGTCTGACTGACGTGAAGCCATACGCGAAGTATCTTGTTATCAATCTGCTGGTCACAAGGTCACCTCATATAAAAAGAGATGGGAAGATGAAATGGTGCAGAGATCCAGCTGATATAGATGCCAAGGTCAGAAATGAGGTGACATTGGAGAAAGCAAATGACAAGAGCACCATGTGCAGTGTAAAGTGTCATCTAATCAGTAATGGAAATGTTTGGAAGGTAAGATGTGTGCATGTGTGTGTGTTTGTGAAGGGCTTAAAATAAGAAGGATCTTAGTGGAACCTGACACTGGTACAGACAATATGAAAATATGATTTACCATGTTACGTGTAATTTAAAGTAAAGCGGGAGAAACAAACCGAAAATATGTGGCTGTACATTCAAACACATGTGGGGTGGGGTGTACCATAAACATCATACTGTATACTGACTGTCTGACATCCTCAGAAACATTAATCCTCACTCGTAACTGTGCCAAAAGGCAGGAAAGCAAACACTGAAGAGAAGTAGTAACATCAGCTGGGAGCTAAAGGTTGACATGCAACACTTAATGTTGACCTGCAAGTCTTTGATTAAAAGGTTTAACCTGTGACGAGAAATCGGGGCACTATTTCAATGCAGGATCGAGTCACACAGTGAGATCTCACTTTACAGGACAATGTTACGTTTTCCAGATACCTTACATCCCTCAGACTTTAAATAAAATTTATTGTCCACATCCTGTCGACAGAAACCCCAAACTGAAGGCTGAAGTGAACTGAAATGATCACTTCTCTGTTAAATAAACAGTCAAACATATTGTCTTCGTCATTATCATCTGCACATTTAAATAAATCTGCTAGCTACATAACTCTACAGTGTCAGTCTTACAAATGACTATAAAGAATTATTATTATCAGTTATTAAAATCCATTTAGGACCTTTCTACTGATGCAATATGAAAAGTTGAAACGTAACAACATGGACAATACCTAAAAAGAAAAAGTTCTTAATGACCGACTGAAATGACTGAAAAGTTGTGCTGTGTCTCAGGAATAACACCATTTATAAAAATAAGGAGCTGCCGTCATGTATGCTTTTTCAGCACATTTACAAAATCATTCACAGGTTATGGATGATAACAACAATAAATCATATATACATATTAAGTGAAAGAGTTAATGCTAGGAGGAAAATGTAGCCAATCACCCTTCTCCCATTCTCTCACATTTCCTTTTTACACCACAGAAGAAGATGATTAATGCTTTCAGGGATGTGATGAGAAATAGACTCAAACCTTTTTGAACATCCCAGTGGAATATGTTATATATTGATTAGCTCATCTACAGTGCTGTAACTTGAGTAATATTATCTGCTATTATCATCATTAATCTCTCTTTTGGATGTCAGTGAGGATATGAGCTCACATCCTCTACCAGAGTTGTTTGTTTGTTATATTCTGGACTTAAGAGATAAAGATGATCCCTTTTCATTTCGAGTTTTAACGACAAATGTATCTTAAACACTGCCACAGTGGGTGCTGAGCATCATGGGAAACTATGAAGCATGGTCTGTTGTGTTGTAAATTGAGAAAGAAAAATGATTAATTTACACCTAGCAGTAGTTCACTAAGGGTTTTTAGTCCACAACACAGATGTAATGTCTGAATCTACCTGAATATTTGAGCATTTGGTTTATTTAACAACCTACAAATCACAAAATATGGAGACACAGGTTTTGTGCTGTACAGCAACAATATGCATCATGATTACTTGTGATCCTGTGAGATATGGAGCTGTGTTGTTTAGACCGAGCTGTGCAGGCACGACGCATCTGCAACCTCCACTGTATAATAATGTGACATCGATCTCAGTAGCAGTAATTACCCATCATTACCAGAGTGTTTTTAGCTTTAGGATACAGAAAGACACATGCACGAAACACACACACATTATGCTACCTCTGCTGAACAAATGCCATGATGTGCGGATGTGCGGCCTCATGGCAGTTTTCTTTAGATGAAATTCATATATATATATATATATGCTTTATGTATGGGCTGAAATTGCAGTGAACAGTCAACAAAGACCATGAAAAGAATATTATTATCTGTGCAGCCAAAGCCAGACACCAAAGAGCCACAGAGTCGCACAGGTTAACACTTTCCTTCATTACTATGAACATGGGAATTGTAGTTTATTTTGAGTCAATCTCACAAACGCTGTCCTGCTGATGTAAATACTCACTGGTTGACCAAATGTGAATTAATCCGCATCTGAAAATCAACCCCAACAAATACACTATTTTCTCCTGCTCCAGTAACATTTGTTTGAAACTGTTTTAACTGATGTTTTAATGTTTTTTTGAAAACCTGTTTTAAACATTTACATGTCTGGCTTGGGGCCTGAGAGCCATAGGTCAGACATATTGCTTTTGGTCTTTTCGTGAATGTTGTATTTATACGCAGTCTTCATCACACGTCATCAGCGAGTCATGTAAACTCACCTCTCCTGTTCACAAAGCTGATTCAACCTGATGTGTGTTTGGTCAGGAGGTATCAGATATCAAGGTTGATTTAAGCAGCGGCCTGGTGGATGGGCGCTCTGCTCTCAGGAGATTTACAGTTCTCCTGTGAATTATAAATGAGGCGCAGCTCTGGGACAGTGGCAGCAGATTAGGGTAATAAACATCTCAGCCCATAGCTCTCCATCAGATAAATGAATTCAGCCTTTTCTCTGCTCAAAGCAGAAAAATTAAATGGATTTAAGTGTTTTGTAAGAACTGATACTGAACCTGAATGAGTGTTGTGTCCATATATTATGTATAAGTAGATGTACAGTGGCATCAAGTGGCAGCTTATATAATCATTGGATAATTACAAAGGTTAGAGATCAACCCAGCAGATCTTCAGGTTCAGTCTTTGGTGTTGAATTACAAGTAGACAACAGGGTCAATGTTAATTATTGTGCCTCAGGTTTTGTCATGCTTCTTTTCATGTATCACAGACTAATTCAGAGTGAAAGCAGAAAAGATGACAGTATACTAAAACTTCTGTGAGCATGGATGTATTGTGTAAACCCACCACTTTAGTCCAGATGAAAATATCTAATTTTGAATGAATTACCATAAAATCAGTGCCAGACATTTGCGTTCTCCTCAGGATGAATTACAATAACTTTGGTGACAATGACTTTCATGCATATTTCTCAGCTTGTGATCAAAGTTCATCATCAAACTCTTAATGACATCCTGTCTCGAGTTGGGTCATTGTTGCAAAGATTCAGGCTCATTTCCCGCGCTGAAATCTCCACAGTAATTCTATTAATGTGTGTACGCGTCTTATGTGTCTGTACTATCTATGTATTTAAGTGAGTGAATACACAATTAGATTTGTCACATCAGATAAAACATCTCATTTCAAACCAAAAGTTTGTTAGAAGTCTACTTGTTAAAAACATATCTCTTGTCTGTTACTGTATTTAGGCATGTGAGTCCCTGAGATACTGAGATACCAAAACATGTCTCAGAGACATTACTGCACTCTCTGTTTCAGTTGGTGAAACAAGCAGCTACTTCACTACATGTACATTATAGTGGACACACTGCCACCATCTGGCACAGCCAGCATGTTCAGGGGCCTGTTGGAGAGGTGGGTTTGCTGAGTTATGTGGAGCAAATCCCAGAGCTTCACTGAACCTTAAACTTGGACTGATGTAAAAAGATCTGCTCATTGTTTCACTGAGCAGAGTCATCCAGATAATCTGGTAAACATGCTTCTCAGAACAAGTCTCAGCCCAGCAGTGACTGAAAATACTTTGTTAAGCTACATCTGAACCTCCTCCACACTCATCTACACAGTTATAGATGGCAGCCTCTTTCAGACACAGCTCCGGTCTAATACATTTTGTTGGAAGTGCTAGAACACTGCTACCATGAGACATGACCTCAACTTTTATTTCTTTAGTTCACAGATTTACTTTAATCCATTCAGCCATTTAGTTCCATTAATGTCTGAGCAGCATTAAATGTAGCTAGTGGAGGTGGAGTGTATTTTAATGATGTTATATATTGTAGTTGAGTAGTTTAACCTGTAAAAATATGTCATATTTTATGAAATGATCACTTTGTGTTTGAAAAAAAAGCAGTTTTCTGCAGACATGTGGGTAGTTACAGGAAGGAAGGAGGAAAACCCATCATCATCATACAAAAAACATACATTACTGAATCTGACAGTAATGTATGTAACAGTGGTTACCTGCCTGGCAGTCTGTCTAAACCTAACCAGATGGCCGCCCACCCTGAGTCCGGTTCTGCTCGAGGTTTCTACCTTTTAAAAGGAAGTTTATCCTTGCCACAGTCGCCTAGTGCTTGCTCATGGTGGGATCTGTTGGGTCTCTCTCTGTAAATTTTATAAGATAAAGAGTATAGTCTAGACCTGCTCTATATGTACAGTGCCTCAAGATAACTTCTGTTGTGAATTGGTGCTATATAAATAAAATTGACTTGACTAACAGTAATTCAGTATTTACAAATTCCAGTGGAAACTTTTACTGTCTAGCTTTTTAAACTGTTTTCAGGGGCACAGTGATTCAGAGAAAAACCATTGTTCCAAATATGATTCACTCGCAACGTCTGATATGATCCACTATAATAAGATCCGACATTGTGTATAATTCCCAAAGCCAAACAACACATGAATCTGCAGGAATGATGACGCTTCAGACTGGCGAACATTCACAAGAATAACCTGACAGACATTATTCTGCTGCCTTGGGTACACACAGTCACTTTGTTTTAGCTGCTCCTCCATCCTCTGTTTGACTGTCTGCTGCGATATAAACCTTCCTCCCCCAAGTGTCTCCAAGGCAACATCCATCACTTTACCCTTTATCTCCAGTAACATCACTCCAGCACATTTTTTTTTTTGCTTAAGATATCTGAAAAATATATTATGACAGACGCTTGTTAGTACAGTATGTTAGACATTTGTAAAGAATCTCTCCTTCAGTCATGTCAGGTATTGTGCAGCTCGACTCTTTGCGCTTTTTGCTTTGATGTTATTAAAAATAAAGCTGGTTAATGTTCTCCCATACCCCAGTACAACCATACTAAATGTGCATTTGAATCTGAGCTGATTGTTTGTGTAGGTTGCTGTAATTATGTTTTGGTAAATGTAATGGCATGATTTTATTTCTGAGTGCGGCTGATATTTGCGCTGTCCATATCTATGGGTAGTTATTATTGGCAGTAGGGGCTCTCTGGGGTTAGTGCAGCGTCCTTTGCTATTTCTGAGTGTGAATGTGGAGTCTATTTTCAAGGTTGCCATGGAAACCATTGTATTTGTGGTGGCAGTGATTGGTGCTGCCGGCCGAGCAAGACTCTGCTATTTTTGTCATGAGTCAACACCTGATACACACACTTTCTCTCTCTTTTTCTTACACACACACACACACACACAGTGAGGTGTACATACCTGAATACAGATGCAAACAGACAGTTACCCTCACACAACACACAAAACCACAACACATACTTGAATTGCTGTTTCACCTCCATGTAGTGTTTGAGAGGCATTATGTGTTAGACAAGTGTGTGTGCTTCCCATCTTTCCTTAGTGTTACCAGACATCTTGATACATCTTCACCATGACAACAGTAGTAATTGCTGGTCATTAAATCTCTCCACCCAACTGCATCGTGTTTTCTTATGTTCTGCTGTCCAGGCATGTTTCATGTCAGAAGTATTGACTGGAGGAGACAGATGATATTAGCCTGTAATCAGTCAGCTTTACACAAGTTTACAACATGGTAGGTTGCTATAGGCTTATGTAAAATTTAAGATAGAGGAATCTACATCACAAAAAGTGACAGTGTTTGTTTACTGCTGTGATGTTTGATATTCGAAGATAAAAGGTTTTTGGATTGTGCAACTGTGGATAAAAATGTAATTTACATATTCTGAAAAAATGGTCTACAATGATGACGAGGACCATAGTGGTATGTGGTAGGGCTGCAACTATTTTATTTATTTTATTATCATTAATCAATAATTTTGTCAGAATTAGTGAAAAATGGGGCAGAGTTTATAAATACTTATTTTTTTTATCTGAATAACAACCTAAAACAAAAAAAGATATCATACAAGACGAAGACTCACAGAAAATTGTCACATTTGAGGCTAGAACCAGAGAAGTTGTGGAATTTTTGTTCAAAAAAATCATGATTAATTTTTTGTCAGACTGCAGCTTTAGTATATAGTGATACACATAATCTGCGAAATAAAACTTGAATACCACTTATTATTATTATACTTACTTATTATTCAGTAGCTCACAATATGTGAGTAGCAAGTGCCTTTCACTATTGTTTATCTGTAATTGTGTGTTCCTGATGCAGTAAGTGCACCCATATGTGGGCTGAAAGCAACAAACAGTATAATATTTCACCAGAGGACCACAGTTCTCACAGTGACTTAACCAGTGACATTATTATAATAAGGCTATTACTGAACTAGATTAATCAATCAATTCACAAGAGGTGCTACAAATTGAAACATGCTTTTTGGTGAAAGAGGTGCAAGATGTGATTTCCATGAAATGCAAATGTCATGTGTATTATCGTGGGCAACCTTACAAATGCAAATTAAAAACACCTTGGATTCAGCAGCTCCATGCCCGCTCCTTCAATAGAGTAGCCTTACCTGTAATAGCCCAGATTTCATTGTCCTCCACAGACAGAGCAATGAGATGGACCGTATATGAAAAAGATCACCGTGGCAACAGGAGCCCCAGTTTGAGAAGCTGGGATAGTGGAGGCTGAGGCCTGGCCTAATCAATGCCTTACTGTCTCAGTAAATCTTGTACTGGAGGGCACTTTAATCCATGAAATTACTACCTGAATCATTACTGACTGACAAAAATAAATCCACTGGGAGAGGAACAAGAAATAAGGGATTAGATATGAGAGGAGTAGTGCGTCATGCATGTGCAAGGGTTCATGAGTAAACACTAAGAGGTCACCTAGAGGTCATGTGTCAAGAATAGGGAAAAGATTTATTTACATTTATGCCCAAGTCTTTCTAGAACAAGATTTAATAAGCTAGGGGCCCTGGGTGTGCATGTTGAACATCAGCAACAAGTCTGTCAGATAAGACTTTGCTATTCTTTGATTCTTTGCTGGGATTGGGCTTAGGGGCTAGTAAAGAAACATATCATTAACAAAATCAAACATTGTCTGTGGAGTGGATGTTTTAAGATGTAACAAACTTGCATCTCAAGCTCAGCTCTGCATTGTGAGATTTGGCCCAAATTTCATCAGTCTCACACCTCTCTTAAGTCCTGTCATTCACACCCTAAGAGAAGAGGGAAGAAATTTCAGACATCTGGGATTCCTGACAGCTACTATCTCTGCCTGCTTAGCAAAAAGAGCTGCAGAGGTGTAAACGAACTGCTGGGAACACGGCTGCGAAGCAACCATCGCTGGCAGTGACATCTAAATAAAATCCAATATTAATCAATTCAGCAACTCGTTAACACACTGCTACAGATACTTAACACAGAACAAGTAGCTCATTTAGGCCATTTATCTGGTCTGACTACAAGGCTGGCAGTGGAAGTAATCATCTTGGAATAATACTTGAACACTCCCAAGGCATAATAACGGGAGGTCTCTCTCTTCTTCCCTGTTCTGTGTAAATGCAGCATAAACTCTGCTTTGCACCTGCAATAAGGCTCAGCTGTGAGCGGAACAGCAAAATAATATGCTAACAGTTTCTATTATTGCCCTGTTAAGAGTCCCATCAATGTCCTGAACAGGTAACATTAGAATACAGTTTGCATGTTGCATGCATGTTTGCATATGATGCTCAGTAATATTTAGTGTGTAACGTGTGGTGTTAGCATGGTAGCAATCTGACTATAGATATAGCATATTAGTGGTAAGCAGGTTAGCTTTAACATGATAAAATTTTGTCTCAAAGAAGTTTATTTTGAAAGGTATCCTCTCATATTGCAATACATATAATATACATCCCCTGTGCCACCCTGATATGATATCAACAAAGATCAATTGACAAAGCTAATAGCTACATCAATAACATAACACTTCCCCAGTTCCATCAAAGTCAGTTCCTAATTTCTGAGGGTAAAATTTGACAATACAGTGAGGACACTAGGACCCTGTGGAGACAGCAGTTCTGGTCCTATTTCTCACTGCCTCCTGCTCCATCTCTGCAGTCACTGTGTGTGAGTGGAGGGGGAGAGCAGATAGTGAGCTGGTGTCTTTGCAAGCATTTACATCAGCATCGTTTCAGAAAAATCTCTGCTGCCACAGCTGTAGTCATCCAGAGAGGAGGGTGCACAAGGCAGATGAAGGGGACGAGAGGAGAAACAGGCTCTCACAGTGGCAAGTACCTCAGCAGCATTCACAAGGTACAGTGATTGATGTCCACTGTGTACCTCAGCAGTGGGAGCTAAACCAGGTTTTCATCCTCAGAGACCAAAGCAGCAGACAGCTGTATCAGGAAATACTCTGATTCAGGTACATAATGCTCTCTGCCTTGCTCTCTCTCTGTTTCTTCCCATCACGCTGCTGCTGCTGCTGATGATGATGATTCTCACCACATTTTCCTACTTGTTCTCATCCTCTTCTTCTAATCTGCTGATTACATACTGTTGAGCGCATCCAATAGATCTTATTCAATTGTAATCTGATATACAGAACATGGGCCTCAGTGGGTGTAATGCATTAATGATTAATATATAAATGAGTAGGCGGTAAGACATGACTAAACCAGGCAGGAGGGTTAAAGTGAATTGGGAGTACCCCTATGTGTGATTTAGAGACACTGCTCACTGAGGGCAATCATTCATAGGTGATGAGGGAGGTTAGAGCTCAGTTTTTAGCCTGATTTGCACCAATATCACTGTAGACAGGAGACAGAACATCCTGGGCTTTTCTTACATGTGTGGCAGAGAGCATTCATAGCAGGCAAGCAAATGGGTTTTTTTCTTGATCTGACACATATATACAGCAGCAGCCACCCATGTCTGTTTGTTGTCTGTAATAGCCACGCACAGTTAATATGCAGACAGCCTCTGCAACCTATGAATATCCTCAGGTTTTTTCCATTTGAAACACTTAATTCACTGAGTGGTCAGGACTTCCTTAGTGGCAGAAATCCTATTGTGCTTCACGTATAAAAGCAAAAATCCGCACACACACATTGAACTCACACCTACATACAATGGCAAGGCCTTCCTGCAGCTGATGATTGTTTATTTTTCTTGGAAAATTAAGACATACACATTCAGTTTAGAGCCTGTGCATACATATTCAACAAGAGCTCTCACAGCAGGTGTAGATGTGATGGAAAAGGTTTGTTACCTATTCAGTAATAGGACTGGTTTGGGTGGAATTAGCTTGCATTCATGCATTGACAGGATGTGTGCTTGAAAAGTATTTATCAATTACTGCCCCTTGGGAAGGACCCAACTGGATTTATATTTGTGCCCATAACTAAAACTGAAAAAAAAGGGGATCTGGAATCCTGTATTTGCATTTCTAGAGGATCAGTGTGTTCGTCAACATGTAAACATCATGATTTGGTGGCAGATTTATGACCTATGATCTGTTAAAGTCGCTCAACTCTGTTGCATGATGATTTATAATTGTTCAATTCATTTTATCTCTGCAGTTCTCCCAGCTAAAGGGTGCCAAATGTCCCTTCCTTGAATAATGCATACTTAATTGAGTTAACTGGTTTGAGGGCTGGCTTTGGATTACCTTATCAGTTAGATTGTCTTAACAGAGATTTGAGAAGCTATGGAGGATTTTATAAGGCTTTAGCCAAGTGAATGAATCTTAATGGTAGCTGGGGCAAAAGTGAAACTCAGAAGGGGCAACTCAGAAGTGCAACTAAGAGGTTTACCTATGACAGGAAGGAAGGTACACATACACTCACAGTTTATTTTCTTCTGTCTTTCTCTCTTGTTTTTAGGGTGGGTTGTAATTGATCACAGACATGATGATTTTCTAAATGGATATGAATCACAAATTCTCAACCTCCTGACAATCACAGCATCATCCTCTGGACTACAAGGCAGCTTTTGACCTCATTTTCAAGCCACTGTTTTCTGGCCGTACTTCCTGGCTTTGAAGGATGGGTGATGGGCCTGTGACTGATCCTGCCTGCCTGCCTTATCCCACCCTTCAATGGAGCCGATGTGGAACTCCTCCCACCCACCTCCACAGCTCATGTCCAACATGTCTGCCTCCTCTCTGCCCGAGGGCTGGGCTCTGTCCCAGTCGCTAGCCCTGCTGGCCATGCTGCTCATGGATCTGCTGGCTGTGGTGGGTAATGTGGCTGTCATGGCAGTCATTGCCAAGGCCCCGCAGCTCCACAAGTTTGCCTTTGTCTTCCACCTGTGCGTGGTGGACCTGCTGGCAGCCCTGGTGCTGATGCCCCTTGGCATGCTCTCGAGCCGAGCGTTCTTTGGGGAGGCCCTGTGCCGGAGCTACCTCTTTCTCAGTGTGTGCCTGGTCAGCGCTGCCATCCTGTCCATCTCCGTCATCAATGTGGAGCGTTATTACTACATCATACACCCCATGCGCTATGAAGTGAAGATGACTGTTGGCCTGGTGGCATCAGTGCTGGTGGGGATATGGGTCAAAGCCCTGGCCATGTCTGCTCTGCCACTGCTTGCTTGGTTCCTGCAAGGAGGAAGAACTCCCCTACTGGAGAGTAGCGGGGTTGGAGGAGGAGGGGGTGGGGCTGTCCCATCTCCCCCCACTCAGGGTCACCGGCGCTGCTCACTGCATTGGACAGGGGGAGGGTCGAACCGCTTGGCTTTCATGGTCCTCTTTACTCTGGTGTATTTCCTGTGTCCACTGCTGGTCATTCTCGTTGTGTACTGCAATGTGTTCAAAGTGGCTCGGGTGGCGGCCATGCACCACGGGCCCCTGCCCACCTGGATGGACACGCCTCGTCGCCAGCGGTCAGAATCACTGAGCAGCCGTTCCACCATGGTCACCAGCTCTGGGACGGGGACAGGGACAGGAAGAGCAACTCCACAGCGACCCTTTGGGGGAGGAAAGGCTGCGGCAGTGTTGGCAGCGGTAGGCGGGCAGTTCCTCTGCTGCTGGCTGCCCTACTTTACTTTCCACCTGTATTCAGCACTGGCTGCCAGCCCTCCAGCCTCACTGGCCTCTCTTGAGGAGGTGGTCACCTGGATCGGCTACTTCTGCTTCACCTCCAATCCCTTCTTCTACGGCTGTCTCAACAGGCAGATCCGGGAGGAGCTGGGCAAGCACCTGCCTTGTCTGTTTCGTCGAGCTGGGGTCGAGGTGGAGGACAGACTGCCCAGCCGTGAAGGATCCATAGAGGAGAATTTCCTACAGTTTCTTCAGGGCACTGGCTGCAACCTGGATCCTCAAAACTCTCACAGCACATCCAGTCCTAAGGGGGAGGCCTGCTGCCCCATGGCTCAGTCCCAACCACCTGAGCCAACACAGCCCATACCCATTGATTTCCGTATCCCTGGACAAATTGCAGAGGAGACTTCAGAGTTTATTGAGACTGAACAGGTGAAAAACAACCACATATATACAGACAATTAAATTTTTAACAAAGTCTTTATTTCCTGAAAATGAGTCTAATTTTGGTGATCCAGATATAAAGTGTTTCAGGAAAACATGTCTCTGTATTTCTACTGAAAGCTATCCATTGAAATGACTTTAATTGTATCTTTGAATCATTGCACTTTGCCTCATCAGATTTCATCCTAGTTTTTGAAAACAGTCACAGTGATACAGTTAAATGCATTTGTTTGAGATGCATTTCAATGCATAGCAAAAAAGGCTGTATTTTGGCCTTCCACACAACCGCTCAGCTCTGTACAGTAAATGACTCAGTGAATTGATATTGATGTAACTTTTTAAAATAAAAAATAACATTAAATATATGTTTGATCCTACGATCGCAACTGAATACTGTTTTCAGAGTTTCCCTTTTGATCTCAAATGATCGAATACTTGATAAAATACACTGGTTCCCTCTCAATTGGTTACAATAGTAATAATGTGCAATGATGTTCTGCTACAGGACAAACTGCCTTTGGTGTTCAGAGATAAAGATGAAACAGTTCCACATGCCAACAGATACTGTATTTGTTACTGCTGAATCAATCATTTTGAGACTCTGGCAAGGTGTATTAGTTTTTTAAAAGAGTTTTGTGAAGTACTGCAAGAAAAGTAACATCAAAGAAGACAGCAATAAAATACACACAATTATGAGTATTTTGGGGATCCATTGACGGAAAAGCACTACTGTCACTTTTGATTGGTAGGCGGGCTTTCATCATGATGATAACGCCACTCTAACCCTTAAGCCAATCTGATCGTATTAGATTAGGAGGTGTACATGTTGTGGCCTAACTCCTAATTGCTACGAGTTGTTTACAGATAAAACTTCAGATTTTTTTTTTCTTTCCTTTCTTTGGTGCTTGTCCAAGCCTTGTTGTTTGAGTTCCCAAAAAAGCAAGCCAGACCTGTTGTGACTCAGTTTAGGATGTAGGTTGACTTTATAACTCATCTTAAGGGTCGCCCAGCTTTCTGCCATGTGATGTATTTATCAGTATATTTGGATATAGATCTTAAAACTCAGTATTCTATCAATGCACTGCATTACATTCAAATATGATCCTAATTCTTGCATTTGTTAAATGTACTAAACTGTATGTTATGTTTAGTAAAACTGTATAAGTTTGGGTCGTGTACGCCACTCAACACACCCATTTTTCTTTTTATTAGTGAGTGTTAAGTATTTGTTATGAATTTCATTACGAGGAGGCTGATGTATTTTGACACGTATGCAGTAACTGCCTTCTTTGTGTGTTTTTCAGCTGTGGAAATTTTTATCCTGGAAGGAGAATACATGTCGATTTTTTTGACTGCCCTGCTCATCAGGGTTTTTACAGTACCTCAGATGCAGGAAAAGAAAAAAAACAAACATTATTTAACAGCCCTGGGCAGTTCCAAGTCGAGTGTGAGTCCTGCACACTCTATTCTAATGTTGTAAGGAAACTAAAGAGGATGTGATTGCTTGTTGAGGTTTTATTAGACATGAGGGTGCAGCCTTTGCTAAGTTTTTCAACTTGAGTTTGATGATGAGATGAAGTAGTATTTTATAGCAAATTGTTAGGGATTAGTATGACAAATCGTATGTGGAAATGTGTGACTGAAATAACAGATCCTTTCTTAATGTGGATACAGGGTTTTTAAGATATTTTATTTCTGAAGTTGTTTTTTGAGTGACAAAGCCAATCCAAAATCTAAAGCTTGCTGAGCTTGATCTTTTCATCATGTCTAAATATCCCAAACTGTGAATGACATTGAATGTTTGTGTTAGGATTTTCACTTGTTCAGATTGTTTTTTTAAATGCTGTGATTAAAATAAAAAGAATGACTTCCACTGTACTGCAATGAAATGAATGTGTTTAGAGAAAAAAAACATGGCTAAAACTTGAGTGAGAGATGCTGTTATAATAAAGAGTTTCTATGTTTGTAAAACATTTTTGATGCATTCTCCTAATTTTACCAACAGTGTGTGGCTGCTGTCACAGATGTAATTGCTGTCTGCTCTGTTGCTGTGTGTTTGCACTCTGGCTTTCAGTGTATGTGGCTCTGCTTTGATATTACAGTGCAAAGAGAGAAAGTGGGAGGATACAGTTCAAACACTTTGACCTTAAGGTAACATTTAAACCTCAAAGCCCAGAGCCAGTGGTGTGACCTTTATCAGAAAGATATAACTGTCAAGATAGATAGATAGATAGATAGATAGATAGATAAATGTAATCCTGCTACACTCTTTCGGTTGGAAGATGTTGGTGCGCGACAGGCCTCACACCTCAACGATGGACCTCAGTCAAACCGCCCCCAGCTTCTCCAGGCGCTGCCATCCCCATGGCAATTATTACCTAGTGACATTTCTCAGAGCTGTAGTGGGTGGTAGGAGGAGCTTGCTCTATTGGGAATCCAACAAGACACCCTTATCCTGTGACTTCTTAAAATATATTTTCTAGACCAAACCAGAGCTGACATTTGTTTATGGATATATTATCACAATCAGGTGTGAGTGTGAGTGTGAGTGTTTCATACTGTTAACTGAAATAACCCGTCCTATCACGCTACTTGCAATTATCTTTGATCAATCCCATGTAATCTTGGACTGCTTTACCTCTTTACCTACAAATGTAAACCTAAATATTATACTCAGTCAGACTGCATCTTATCATGATCTAAAATCAAAATGACTTGTGATTTCACATACTGTGTGAAACGTTTCTACACATACATTTAATTTGTATGAATAACCAAGACTTTTATCTTGCATTTACATTACAACTATGTTTTTTCTTGTAAAGGTAAGAGCAAAGTATAACCCAACCTGTACAGTGACCTGTATGTATGTGACTGAAGCAATGCAAAGCTAAAGCTACTGTTGAAAATATACTACTTGCATGTGTGTCAAGATAAAAGCTAACAGCAACTAGAAAACATTTTCCCTATTACAAGAACAGCGCATGTTCTAAGTAAAGGGTGGACATGACATGTTAAAGGATTTTAGAAAGCCAGTGATAGAGTGGACAAAAGGTACACTGTGTGACTGTGTGACATGACAAGGAGATCAAGGAAAAGAGTGTCAAGCATTAGCCAGTATCAGCTGAGAGTGTACATGTGAGCAAAGGGAATTTAGCTGGAGCAAAATTATAAACCATGGTCTGGAAAGTGTGAAGATACACAAGGAGTGAAAACAGGAAGTGAAAGATGGAAGTGAGATGGGAGTATGTAGAAATACTGAAGAAAAGGAAACATATGTATGTAGATGATACATAGTTTATTATGGAACAAAGACTTGGAACATTTTTTAAAAACTCCTGTATGAGCTTAAAGCTGCTGTAATTAAATTTATTTGCCACTTGGGGGCAGTGGAAATACCTGAACACAACCCTAAAACACAATACAAACACAGCTCCACTATGTAGTTGATATGCCAAACACTGGGTATTTATGCATACAGCAGACACAGAGCAACATTATCATCATCTGGAGGTGTTTTCTGGCTACCTGATGAATGAGTCAAATATTCATTCTCCTTTCAGCTCTGGTTTGGTCTTCATTCCAGAGTGAAATATATGTCTCTTAAGATGTTAAATGCTGCACTATGTTCACCAGCTAGTCCCTAACTTTGTCTGCTGTTTGGTGTTGGACAGGTCACGTACAGTGGGTTTATCAGAGTTTTTTCTGCTGCTGCTGCATCTGATAACAACACTAATGAGAGTGGTGCTGATTCTACCGTTCAGCTAAAATGCTGAACGGTAGAATCAGTTTATTATTGTCTATGGGCTTGTCACTACAAGCAACAGCTTTTACATTGTGACTATTCATTTAATCCATTGTTAAGCTTTACTAATCATGTTCCTGTTACACATTATTATCTACACCATATGTAGAGATGTATATTTACGGTGTAGGCCCTGTACCACTATCAAGAGGACATTTAGTTATACTATTATATGCTGTTAGCTGTAAGGTATACATTAGCTAAATTAAGATTTGGATTCAAATTAGTGTTTTTTCAGAGATTTTGAACAGCAGCCAATGTATTCTACTGCCACTGTGTAGACAAAGGGCCCAGCTGTTCACTAAAAATCTTATTTCAGTTGTAATTGTTATTGACCTTGTCTTGTAAGGGTGATATTGTCACTGAGCAAACCCAAAAAGTTGACTCCAGATGGAGGCCTGCACTTTACATCACACCTTTCCTGCTGGATGGTTATCAAGACGAAGTGGAAGCAGATGGACAAGAGGATCGCAGCCGGATTCTGTGGCAGAAACAGACCCAGATAAGGAAATGGACAGAGAGAAAAAGAAAACAATGATAAAGAAAGTAAAGTAACAGAGAGAGAGAAATGATACAGCAGAGAAACACAATCCAGGATAACCACACGAGGAGTGTGTGCTTGTATGAGGCAAAAACAGAATGCCTCTATTCATTCAGATTTTACTGATGATCCAACTGATCAAGCCACTCAAACTGTACTGGTAAACTGAAGTCTTATCTTTTCTTTTTATAAGGGGTCAAAGGTTTTTATTCATCAGTGACATAAATGGTTGACTGAAATGCTGGACTTCAGTCTGAGAAGAACTCAGTCAGCCAACACCATGCTGCTATGTGTTCCCCTTTTCACTCGATGGGTTTGGCAGGCTTCCACTAATAAATAACCATGTCTGATTGTGTCAGACATGTCACACAAACTACAGTATATGAGACATTTTGCAGCTCATTTACCAATTAAAATCTGCAAAAAAGATCCAATAATGTAATATATATGACAATTTACTCTAACACTGACTGGGTCATTCTGCCTACATGACGAGTTGGACTTTTACTTTTGGTATGGTAATACTTCTGTACGCCTACTTTACTTGAAACAAATTTTGAAAGGAACTTTTACATTTTAGATACTTAATTATTTCCCATTGCACCTACAAACCAACCAGTACTCTAGAAATGAAATGATTAGTTGATTCATTGATTAGCTGAAAGAAAATAAATTGGCAACACCACTTTGTATTCCTTCATGTTGTTAAGACATTAGAATTTGTTAATTTTGGGTTCAGGGAACAATAAGGTTATTTTTCACAATTTTCTGACATTTTATGCTCTAAACAATGAATTGATTACTGAAGAAAATAACTGTCAGTTGCAGGCTTATAGTATTTGTGTGGTGAAATAATACGACTGTAGGTTTTGTGTGTTAATTACTTAACAAAACAGTTAATGAGAACAGTGTAAACTACAACAGTTAAGATCTTAAAACTAGATTTTGAGACACGGCCTTTAGCTTTAAGATAATATTGTCCTTTGCACACAACAAAACTACTACAGTTCCTGAAGACAATATCTTATCAAACCTTATCTACCGGTGACATAGACAAACAGGAACACATTTCTTTCTCTTAGTCTCTGTGTGTCAGTGTGGTTTGAGGACATCTGTCGACCTCTGGACCTGGACTCACTCTGACTGCGGGCGGCGCCTTTAAAAGTAAAACGTCTCTCTTTTGAGGAAACTGCATTTACGTCAAAACAAAAAGCCCACCTACCCGAGCAAAGGTGAAAAACACCTCTGGTAACTAAATTATTCATACCTTTTGTTACTGTGCGTTATTTAAGGTATAGCACTAATGACTGTCCGTTGACTATACGTGGGTTATCAATGTTAACTGATAAATTAACGTCATAGACGTCAACCGTTAAACTAACTTTAGTTCATGTCAGAGTGCAGCAGCTAACTAGCTAACTAACCAGTCGGTGTAACTTAAACTAACGAGAAGCATATATTAACGTTAACTTTGTGAGAAACTATCATTGCTGTTGAACCAACTGATAGTTTCCAGCTCTACAGTGACATTAATTCAGGGCAAAGTGTAACTGGTAACTTTCCAGCTTGCTAGCTATCTGTGGTCAGTTTAACATACCGTGCTGTTTTGCTGTGTGTGTTTTTATAGGACGTTTCCTGTCTTCTTCCTGCGACACAGACAGTTTCTGCTCCAAGCTGCTCTTCAACAATGTCAGGTGGTAAGTCAGCGAGCAGTCACAGTGCAGACATCTGTCAAGAGTCATACAATACACATACTTTACGGTTATGATCAAGGGTTCATTAAAAATTACCCAGTATGAATTAAAAGTGTTCCCTCCCCTCTGTGTCTACATGCATAGGAGGTTAACTTGTAACTTCGCTTGTAATGAAAGTGCAGGCAGAGCCTATTTCTGTATTTGTGTTCAACAATACTGATTTAAACAAGTTAAAAAAAAAACACGATGCAAACAACGAGTTAGGGGAGAGAACAGAGAAAAAGAAAAAACAGTAATGCTTAAAAAATAATGTACATGCACAGTAAAGTAACAATGACACAAAAAGACAAGCGTCTCCCCACTTGCACTAAAACCCTGTATTTGGTGTGGTTCTTTGCACTTGTATCGCAGATTGTAGTTCATTTTGAATTCTAAATGTAATTCTCATCCTCTATGGCTTGTATGAGGAAATATACACTGGCATTTTTTCCCTTATGGGTTTGTGGTTCTGTATGTGTGGATGGATATCTGCATTGAATCTGACCAGACCAGAACAAAATAGTGACAGCCCCATGCAGGGTCTACCTGCTAAGTTGTAACCTGGGACTGCAAAGTTTAGAAAAAAACATTTAATTAAAGAGCACTGCAAACACCAAACCCTCATTTTTAAACTATTTAAGTCAGGGGACCTGCACAGTTTTATTTTTATGGGGACGATAACTAAGCTAAGATAGAAAACCACTAAAAACTTGTGTCTGCTTCATATCAGTCATTCCATTTGATCATAATTATGTTTTGATTAAACATCTAATTTTGTGTTTTATTTAAAAAAAAATATTATAGTCAGTATGTAGCCATCTAAGTTTGTCCTGTGGGACAAAAAAAAGGAGTGTTTTTGGTGCACGTATGGTTATGTGCTGAACTTTACCCGCAGATAGTTCATCCAAATGCTGCATGCCACAGAAATCAGTCGCTCTCAATATTTCATGCTGGCTGGCCAAATTCAGGACATTTGACTCCAAATGCAACTGCTTACCTCCAGCTTGAATGCACTGTAGGTCAGTAACTCAGAGGTCTTTGTTGGACACTTCATTGGCTTTAGTGGCCTTGCAGCAACCAAAGTGTCTTGTACATCCTCTGACACAGGCTTTATAAGAATTGATGGATACAAAAGTACCAGTACTGAATCTATCCGTCATAGGAAACCCTCTATGCTTATAGACCATTGACTCAGATTGGGTAACAGTTCCAGTTACATGGTCAGTATAACATGGTCAATATGGCATCCTCTTCACTTAAGAGATGTTTTAGTGACTGGCCTATTTGTAACAAAACCGTGCTGTAACATTAGACCTTTAGGCTACTCTAACTTGTTCCTGTTTTAGAAACAATTGAGTATAATACATCGTCAAAAGTCGCCTTCAATGAAAAACCGAAATAGTTACTACCCAGTCCTGGTAATTAGCAGGAGCAGTGCTATTAATAGGAAAAGGCAATGGCTCTCTTTTGTAAAAAGCTGCAGTAATCCTGGGTTTGTTTTTCTTATGCATAGACTTGGCAAAACCACCCCTTGATTGCAAGGTGTCTGTAACCTAATTAGAGAAAATGATGCATTGTTCAGCTGGATTTGGTACTGTTTTACATTTCACATTACCTGTAAAAGGCTTTTGCATGGAAATGGAGAACATGATTTCTTTTTTTTGGTGTAAAGCTGATGCAAACAAAATGCTAAATTCCACGAGGTTTGCTCTGGATGAGTGAAAAAAAAGTCCCAAAGCAGCCAGTGATATGCACAGTGGTCTCATTTTTAGCAAAAGGGTGTGCAGACAGAGAGCTTGACCAAGCTGCTGAGGCAAAAAGAAAACTAAAGAAGGAATACCAAGATCTATCAGGGTCATGTAATATCCCTCCTATTCCAGGTAAGGTGCCCTGAGAATGTGAGTGATTTAGTTGTGACATATTTATAAGAGTAGTTAAGATTTTTCTTTTAGACAAAAGTAGGTCTCTGTTTTTTAGCCTCTGCTGCTGTTGCTGCACCAGATGGTGAGCGTCAGCTCTCCCAAAAACTGGGTCAGATTTCAGAGAAGACTGGAGACACCCTGAAACAAGATTTAAAAAACAAAAACATAAACCTTGACTTCTTCCTCCTTTGCTGCCCACCAGATTTATCTTTGTAACATGTCGTAAAGCTTATTTAAAAGAAAGGTTGAAATTCAGTTATTTGTGTGTTGTGTACAGGTCTGGTAAACGTCTTTGGCCCATGGGAAAAGGTTTGCGATTAGAGTTTAGAGTAGTATTATAGTATAATTGTAGTATTATAGTTTTTAGCCTAATTTCACAGTAAGTGAATATCTTCTAGATTGTGATTTACTCAATCGCTTCAGAGTTCAGTGTGATATTTTTGAGTGTTTTTATATTTGGTCTCGGGTTGATTGCATTACATCTGACCTTCATATCAACTGTGTCTTTTATTTTAACTATTTTAATTCAGAGTTAATCACAGGCTGTACTATGACATAAATAAAACGAGATTCCAGGTTATTTGCATAATTCTTTAGTTGCAACATCAGCTCAGTTATACTGTGTAGAGGATGATTGTCAAGGGAAATGGATGAATGGTTGGATAGTGATGAAGTCTTCAGTGCTGGAGAGTTGCTGAATATATCTGAAGCTGTCTTTTTACGGAGACTCCCCCTGTGTCATAGTGCTCTATACTGTTGTGTGCTGTGTGTACAGAACACAATCTTGCGCTCAGAAGGGACAAACATGTTTCTGTTTAACGGCATACATTGTTTACACCACTAGAGGGAGCTCTTTACCTGTTTTTATGCCCCTCTCCCTCTGACTGCTCTGATTAATGATGGAATCCAAAAAGTCCAAAATTCACTTTAAGGACAATTTTAGATTTTCCCCAGTCTGTCGTCTTCAGTAATATACAGTAGATGTGATGCAGTTTTTAAATATACAGTATTTGTACTGATCTGTGACATGAACTGAGGTATTTTAGTTGTATTTGATGTATGTCTTAGAAAAACGTATTATTTCGAAAAGACAAATTAGAGCTGATGTGAACACAGGCGGTAAAATATATTAATGTGGTTTTGTATTGTCTCAGTTTAATGTATGGTTAAGAACCATATATAACAAAAACAACGATTTTTTTTAATTTTGTAATTTAGCGATGAATATGTCTTTAACAAGAAGGAAAAAAAAAAACAATTATCAGCTTTTTTGGTTTTACTTGATCAGGCTCTGCTGACTTTAGGAAGCTTGTGTGCTCTAAATAAAACTGTGTAGTAATAATGATAAATACTCCTGAGCTATGGGAACCACGTGCGAGAAAGTCATGCACATACTGTACTTGTCAGAGGTTGTTCTGCCAGTCCGTGCTGGGCATTGGTTGTCACTATTTATAATACTTCATGTTAGGCGGGCTTGTGCTGTGTGTGTTTAGGCTCTCTGTCTCCCCTCAGAATTTTCCAGCATAGAAGATTGGGAGTTCACTAGTCAGCTTACAGACTAAGCTGGTTTCTCTGCTTATCCACACTGACCATTCTGTATTCTTTGCCTTTTTTGTCACTTGTCGTTCATCTGGATCTGCTTTGTTTTTTCTCTTGGCTGAATACACATGATATCTTGCCTATCTAATTGCTATTTTTAGATGAGTGGAAAAACTTTTGTCCTTCGCTCACCTTGGCGCTCAGCTGGCAGGGTGTAGTCAGTCTCCAGGCTTGCTTGCTGTCATGCTAGCTACACATTTTGATCTGCAATGCCCTCCTCTGTGGCTGTTTTTCTCCGCATCGGCTACAGGAAGCTCGTTCCCTGGTTGCTAGGGCAACCAAGGAGGATGGTCCCCAGCAGGAGCCGGGGAAGCCTTGGGCTGCCTTTCAGCTCGTCACTGTGCAGCATGCCTGCTGACCTGCTGCTGGCTGGGAGGAGGAGCCAACTCTGCAGAGGAGCTTCTCCCGGCCCAGTATGGGTCCTGCCGCCCCACTGCCCCACCATGAGACCGAGCTCCAGCATTAAAGCTAGTGCTCCTCTCTCCCTCTGCTGGCCACTACGCAGCTCTGACTCGCTCTGCTCCAGTAGTAGCAGGAGCACAGGCGGCAAGATGTCATCCTCTTCCTCCACCTCCTCCTCCAACAGCGATGGACAAGGGAAGCCTAAACCTAAATCCCCATTTCGCAAGAGGGGGAGTCTCCAGAGCACCACCAGCCCTGGTGAGTGGGTGAGAGGGGGTCCCATAGAAAGAGTGAGGGAACTCTATTATATGGATGTGGGATCAGAAAATTACACAGATGCTTTTGCAGTGGCATTTAAGAATCCATGCTACCCCACAAGGAGCAATAAGACACGGGACTGAGTTTACAGAGAGGCACCACTGCGACTCTAGTTTGCATTTATTTTAACTGCTGCTGAGACATAAGTTGAATTCGTCTGAAGCTTTGACTGATGTTGTTTTTAGCATTTCAGCATGAATTGTGCTCTGTGTAACTAATGCACTTCATTGCTTCAAGAATATTTTAACTACACAAGGGCTGAAACTAAGTTAATTGAATGGTAATTGCTATTGTTATTATTTTTTGATTAACCAGGTGATTTTTTTACTGAATAAAATGTCAAATATGGACTAAAGCACATTTACAACAGTTAAAAACCCAAAGGGAGTTCGGTTTACAGCAATAAAGGAAATCTGGTGAGGCATGAATTAAAATGACGTTTGGCATTTTAATTTGCTAAATGACCTAAAATGATCAGTCACTCTCTAAAATCGTTTTTTAATCATTTGTCTGAATTGACACATTCTAAGTGAGACATTAAGTTATTCACAACTTCAAATTCATATTCATAACACTGTGCTTAACAAGTTCATAAATACATTAATGCAGTAAATACACTGTAATACAGACCAAACTGAAACACAAATGGATCTGACTCTGCGTTTACTATAATGGTGCATTGATGTACAACTGCTGGTTAACTTGTGTGTTGTCTACCTCCATGTGTGGAAAACACTGAAAAAGACCATATTTTTAAATATTTATTTTCCTTGATTACATTGTGAATATCAGAGATAATCCATTTATAAAAATTGATAAGCACAGGATATTTGGACTATTGCCGGATTGTAAAGGGATGCTCAGCCCCTCAGTGGGCCCCTTTGCCCTCCCCTTGTACCAACAACAGTTTATCTACTGGCTATGGACTTTCCTTATCTCATCAGTTTGGTGTAGACAAAACAGTGGGGTCGTTTTATCTCGCAGCTTCACCCCTCACGTCACTGAAGAAAATGCTCTCCCCAGCAGTTTGGCCAAGACCTAATTATTTTTGTTCAGGAGAACATGTAATGACCATAAAGACACATGTACTTTATATCATTATATCTTGAGTCTTTAAAGATTTTGCTGCTACTGTCCTCCCTATAAGAGTCCTGAGTTGACATCCCTGATATGCTAACTATGAAAAATGCTGACTGAGTCTCTCAGAATGTGTATTTTTAGCATGTTTTAGTGACTGACCTGTGGACTTTACTATTAAAATTGGACAAACTGCAAATAACTTCACGTCACAAAATTTAGGAGATGCAGTTTCCAAATGCCCCTTCGGCTGTTTGGTTTCAGCTACTTCTCTTACTTGAATTTCTGACTCTTGTTAGTTACAAGATTAATAGAAAAAAACAGTTCAAACTAAGATGCTCTCCTATTAATAAGATATTTGTTTTGACATTTGCACGCTGATGCTAACACTAAGATGTGTATTTTAACATGGTGAACACACAGTCATATTTTAATCAGTCATTGTTAGAACAGGCTTTCATCTCTCCTGCATGTGAGAGAATATTGCAATTAGTGCTACACCAGTGTCAGTTCTCAAGGTATGCGTAGGGGTTTGATTAACTTTTTAGTGTGATAGAAGATGGGCCAAATGATGGTAGCTCTGTGATTACCTTTGAAGTTCATACTAACTGGTCTCTGTGGACAGAAACTAGAAAGTTAGGCCAGCGATTTATCTGTGAAGGAATGAAATGTTAATATTGATTTAATTTGAAGCAGCTTAGCACGTAACGTAGCACAGCACAAATGTTGAGTGTTTGGAGGGATGCAGCACCAGTTCTCAGGCAGTAACTCACATTGACACAGTATATTGTATTTGCTGAGGAAGCCTGTCTTTGCTGCAGTAATAAATAACTTAGAGGTCTCTCCATCCATGCAGTCATTTGAAGTCCTCTCAATTAGCCGCTTGACTGAGCCCCCTGCACTCCCAGTCTGTTATAAGAGCCACATGTAGGCTACCCTTCGTAGTACTTCCATCTGACCACACCAGTCCATTAGCATTCTTGATGCCAAATTGCTGCAGCAGAAAAAGATACTGTAGTGTGTTGTAGAGTGTTAAGCATTTCCTATGTTCCTTTTAGTAACATCACCAGAAATAGCTGTACACTCCCTGGCATCTTTCATCTCAAGAACCCTTGGAAGTTTAATTTTTGTCCACAGAAATTCTTATGTCCAGCACGCCTGCACATTCGAGGCAGATCTCTTACATAAGTGGTGTTGATTCGCTGGTGGAAACATTGATTACTCAGTCAGTTTTCTCATCTGCAGGAATCTGTCTCTGCCTGCAGGCTGCTCTCTCCCACCGGATTCTCATTGCATCACATGAAGCAGAATATGTAATGCCCTAGCTTTGCAGCTGAAGCTATGTGACGTGATATATAGAGGCTGTTAAAGTATGTTCTGGAGAGGTGGAGGGGATTCCTCTCTTCAGCATGAATCACCACTGCGCTTTCTGTTGCGATGTAATCTGATACAGAGGCTCTTACCTAGATCTTTACTAACTTACCGGCTTCTGACTCTGTAGGTTGACTGGTTGTCTCATGTGATCCCTGCCTCATTACATGAACTACCCACTGTGGATTTTTGTACTCTGTGTGGTAATGGATGATGTGTAGAGAGTATAGAAGGTCTCTAGCATGTATATTTTGCAGTACAATTACAATTTGCCTCCAACTCAAGCATATTTGAGAGATGATACTGACGTACTGTTGTGAATATTTATGCATTATTCTAAATGAATGCATATTTTTGTTTGTGCAATAAGCTTGAGGTATGCACTCAAAATCATGAACCTGATGGTTACGTGAACCAAACAAACACTAGTCCATTTAAACTGCCAGCTCCATACTCATCTGTATGCTCCTTAATCACTATACATCCATGCTACAGTTGACTGGTTGCTGTATTCCTTCCACTGCTCCAGCCTCACCCTTTTCTGGTTCATTATTAACCAGATATACTGTTCCTGTCATGGCATGTTTCTGTGTGCTCCTCTCTTGAAATTAAGTGTATCTCATGACTTGCCACATCATGTGGGCTCTGTGCTACAACCCCCGGGGTGGCTTTGTTACACTCCTTATTGAATCATTAGCACATGTACACACTGCTTCCTTATGGACCTTAACCTGCACAACTGGCAGCTCCGTGCCCTGCCCACCTCACCCCCTCCCCTGAGCACTACCCCTTCAGTAGACAGAAACATGTGACAGGCTGGGAGTTCCTGCCCAGGGCCCCATACCCTCACAGTGGTGGTTGTGGGTGTTACATCATATTGTAGGTGTTACCCACTCCTGCTGAAAAGGTGTCACAGTGGGATTTTTGTGTTCACCGCTGAGAGACAAAGCAGAACCTCAGTGTCACTGTGCAATAGAACCATTTTAATGATACTGTTAAACTCAGACAGTGAAGAGACATTTAGGACTAACCACAACTAAAAAGGTATGGCAATAATGACTTTTGTTTTACACGGCAGTTGTTAAACTTTGTGTGTAACCAGTTACACCAGTGTATATATGGGGAATTTATTTTTGGTCAAATATGTGATAAATTGTGAATTTTTATTCATTTATTTTCTGATAATATGCTCTTCTTACAGTACATTTTAATAGTACACTGAATGAGTACAGTTCTGCACTTTACCATCTCACCACTAGAGGGAGTATCTGGCACAAAAGTGCTAAGTCAGACCATCAGTTTTTAACAAGTAGCTGGTTGTCAGTGTCTTTGGCTGTTCTGCAGTCAGACATAACTGAGGACTAGTTTGCTCTGTGTTTGAGTGGAAAATTTCTTCTGCTAAGAATAGCTTAGTTGTTTCCCATTTAACAGAGGAAATGTGTCAGAGATTTTGAACTGTGAGGAGTTTGGAAAACTAGGAGGCCTTGAAAGCTATCACACCAACAGGTGGGCCTGTCGTTGCTGGATTGGACCAGATAGCCAACAGCGCCACTCTATCTGTCCTTTAATCATCACCATGCACACACACACACACACCCACAAGGTAGCTAGACTCAACATCATGCCACTAGATCCACCATTTCTCACAGGGGTGATTTGCAAGTTGACAGACTGTGCTCATACACATGGTTATCATGGGTTGAATTTCATTGCTGAACTGAGGTACAGTTAAGCGTGCTGCTTTGCCCACACACACACACACACACACACTCATTCACATCACAGTTTACTGATCACGAGAGAGCTCCAAAAACAATTTCTCGGGATGGGGGGTGAGGTGTGGACTATAAGTCAAAAAGTGATATACATTGCCTCTGCTTGCAGTATGTAGCCATGGGTGCAGATTGTTGGACAGTTTTGACAAGTCTCCCCTTGCATTTATCAGAATTGTTAACCTGTTTTCCTTCATTGTTTGATATTTTTCCTGTCATTGTGTTTGCAGTGTATCACTCCCCTAAAGTGTTCTCATTAGAAATCTGAGTTTTCCTTTTAAAGCTCAAGGGTAGTGGATGTATTGTTAAGAGAGAGAATAAATTGGCAGCTATAAATTGGCTGATGATTGATTAATCCTAAGTAATTTTTCATTTAAAAATACCATTCTTTCTCTGGCTCCAGATTTTTAAATATGGAGATTTGCTGCTTTCTCTGTTGTATATCATTATAAGTTTATTATCTTTGAGCCTTTGACTGTTGGTCAAATGTACAGTAGTGATTTGTTCCATGGTGAAATAGTGAGTCACTAAAAGCTGCAGAAGTGGGGTAAAAGTAGCTTTAACCTTCAGACAGCATTTTAAGCATTTATAGCATTCTTTTGTGGCAGTTCCACCAAACAAAGAAGACACTAAATCAAAGCAAGAATGTTAAGTCTCAACAGAGTATCCCTCTGTGAAGATGGTGTATGTGCACATACATATGAGTCTGTATCGAAGTTCATAGAAACAGGACATGTGTTATCAGAAGCCTCCTCACTTCTCCATGATTTAACACTCTTTTTATCACCTTCATCTTTGATCCCTGACATACCTTTGGTCTCAGGAATTGGATATTGACCTCTTGACGCCCAAGCAGTGCTAAGTACTGTGTATTACATGTTGACAGTGTCAAGTGACACAGTGCTCCTCTTTGCTATATTCAGATATGGTGAGAGCTGCACTGACAGAGGTGGCAAGAGGTTTTGTGACTGGATTGGGTTATGGATAATCACAGAGGATTGGAGGGAGAAGGGTACATATGTGTGACTTTCACTGTGCATTGGCTGTGTATGTCTATGCATGTGTTTATAGGGGTATACAGTATGTATTTGTGTGAGATTGGCTGCAGGGAGGATTTACTGTTTTGAGAACATTCCTGGTGGATGTTTGGAAGAGAGATACACAGCATCAGTCTGAATACTGAGAATTTTGTTTGAATGTTTGTCCTGGTTTATTCACATGGGAATTTCTGTGCAGAGTTAGAGATTAGGTTTGCTTGACATGGCCCTAACAATAATGCCAGCTCTTGTGTTTCTCTGGGAGAAAGGGAATGAAGAATGGTGCACTCCCCTGTGCTGTTGATTAGTCTCTTGGGAAAGAGATGTATTTAACACGACAGAGGTAAAAGTAGAAAAGCTCAAGCTGGTGTTAAAAAACAAACCAAACCTCAGAAATGTGATTTAAAGAAATAGGTGGACGTATGCAATGTCTAAATTGAAATTTACAGCTGCCTGTAGCTTTTCACCTTGCTCTGATTTTATGTCATGTAACTAATACGAGCAATGGCAGAACACATACTCATCTCTTAACTAATACATGGGATGCCATTGCAATACTTAAGCTTGGAACAGAAAGTCAAGAAAAAATGACATGACATGACATTTTTGTCTGTGGAGGTGCTGGAGCTGGATTTAGGTGGTAGCAGCAGCTTCTGTTAATTAACCTGCTGTCTGGGAAACTGCACAAACCGTGCTACGATGAAAACAGGGTGAAAATTGGATACATCAGTTCTCACCTTATTTGTACAAAACTGCACTAGAGGTTAGTGGTTTTTCTTTTCCGCAGTACCAGAATAACCCACCATTTTGAATCTCAGTACTTTCCAAAATATACACCTTCACCACAAGCTTATATGGAATCAAAAAACATTCAACACAAACACATGGAAAAACATTTGTTCATAATCAATATACCTCTTGGCTTTCAAAATTCTTGGTTTAATGTACTTATTTATTCAGTCTTTTTGTGTTTTTCATGAATTATTTCAGTTATTTCAGTAATTTATTACCAACCATCTTGCAGATATGTTTATAGGTACATTCATTGATATTGTTAAAATTTTAGATTAATGCAAATGTGTTGTTCATCTCAAATCATGTTTTTAACTTTGTAAAACACTGAATTATATATTGACTTTGTATTCTGTGTTTCCTGAAAATGTTGATGTCAGTTTTTTAAATTAAGTCTTTCTTGATGCAGAAAACTTGAAATAGATTGTTGATTTGCTGTGGGGTAGTTAGGCCTCAGCTGGGCTGTAAGAGTCCTGCCCACTCAGTGCTCAGCAGAGAGGATGTGGAAAACATCACTGACCACTACATTTTAGACCCATCATAGCACAGGTTGCACAGCCAGAGTAATGACTGTGTTGGGTGTCTAGGTCAACATTTATTTTTTTCAACACTGTGGGTCCTGGGTAGGTGTTGATTATGGTCAGTATCTATGATATTTCTAGGGTGGGGAAGGAAAGTTTCTGCTGCTATTAAAAGTCATACAAACTCATAGTCTGTGTCATAGTCTGCTCCCAGTTGTAAACATCATAGTAATACAATAGATGCTAGTGTGACATGGACTGTGAGTTCATCTCATTCCCTGTCAGTCCCTGGTGTGGTTTGCGGCTGCCTGTTGTGTGTCTTTCATGCTGATGTTTGTGCGTGTGTTTCTGTGTGTGCACCTGTATTTGGCTGACCTTCATCTGGAAAATTCCTCAACGATCTTCGCTTCCGAGTGTCGCTTTGAAATGTCACTCAGAGTTGAACTGGAATAGAGGCTAAGCAGATTTCTTGTGCATGGTGAAACATGGCAAACAGTCTTTCCTTGTGCCACATGGCAGTCATGTGAGAGAGGAAGGAAATGGTTTCCAGTGGCATCATGTGATCAGTAGAGAAAGCAACATGGCATGCAGTATATAGATGAGCTCACATACAGTGATATATCCATATACCTGTATGTGCTGAGTCATAGTATTCAAATATTGACCTTGCAAAAACAAGTGATCACTCGCCAGAAATTGAATGTAAACTTCTCACAACCACAGAAAAATTAAGAGATTAAGAGTCTAGCATGCAGTAGCAGAAAAAACATCAAATCACAGCAGTATGTAAAAAATAATTAAAACAGGTAAAATTGAAGAAGAACAATTTACAAAGTAACATACCAAACTAAAGACTATATTTCAGAGCTATGGTGTTTGTAATCAAGTGATTTTATTACACACACCAGTAAGGCATGTTTGAATCTATGTTTTAGAATATATCTGAAACATAATGAAATAATGAAATGTTTACAGTCATGAGATGTTTTCATGAATAAGAGGTGGGAGGTGGAGAAGAAGTGGGAGTGGCCAGATATGCAGGGCCTCCTCCATTTTACAGCACAATAGAGCATGAAGTGGTTGACCCCAGTCCCTCCCCTTTTTTTTGCCACGTGGTATCTTCCAACCCAGTATTTAAATCCGGGAGCTTGAAGGCTGTGCTGTTCATGCTCTGAAAAACCGGTGTGATTCAGGAAGCAGCTGAGAGACAGAGGCAGAGCGAGAGAGAGAGAATCAGGAGGGGAAAGGGGAAAAAAACTGCCTCGCCAGCACACTGGAGGTGGCGACAGTTACAATAGGAGAAGCAAAGAAGATAGAAAAAGAGGGGGGGGATTATGAGATCCCGGTGTTAGAGCAGCTTGTGTTTGGGAGAGAGCACATCCTGTGTCTCGCTTCTCCCTCTTTGCTGTCATTCTCTCTTTCCCACTGTGCCAGCGGGGGAGGGTACATCGGCTGTCCCAGGCCTAGTTACATGTCCCAGCATCCCGCAAGAGCTCAGACAAGGCCACTGCGACCGTAACGGAGACTGTGAGAACAGGACAAGACAGGGAGATAGAGGTACTGTAACCTATGCTGATTAATCATCAATAGGACCCTATTTTATATAAATAAAATCTGACTTGACACTGTAGAGCCTGCTTGTGAATACTGTGTTATTAGAAGTTTCAGCAGTTCTGTGTTAGACATGGTACTTATAACTCCAAAAATACTGCACTAGCAAGCTTACAGTGGCAGATGAGGTGCCAGTAAACACAGTTGCTGTGTGCTGTAATAAGCTGACAGCATGCAGAAGACAGGGGGAGGAAATGTAGAAATGAGGGGGGGATTTTCTTTATGGGGAAGCATAAACAGATGGAAAAGAAAAATACGTCATGCATTTGTTAAGTCTGTGTCTCCATAGTTTATTGCAGAGTCTGGCTGTTGCAGTGGGTGAACATTTAAGGCATCTAGTCCCACTGCTGTTTGCTAAAGTTCAGCATGATGCAGTATTACTGCCCAGTAGATTCATCACTGATTTTTTTGTGAGTTTGCTGACGAGACATAGTGGCAAACGCTCTACAGGAGTGTGCAGTAAATTGGAAAGGCTGTTGCAGCAGAGGGTTCAGTGCTGAACAGGTGCCGCTGAGAGAGGAAGAAAATAAATATCTTATTCAGAATTACATCTTCATTAACGTAAGTGTGTGAGCAGACAGATGCTGTAAACTGCTGGGGTGCCCACCTGAGCATTGTTGACCTTCCTGATGTTTGTAAGGGGAGTGTTTTTGTGAGACCAGCTGACATCTGTTTGTGTGTTAGTGAATGTGATGGCAGTGACTTATATGTCTCCTCCTAGAGCCTGTTTATGTAGTAGAAAGCTCTGGAGTAGGACTTAAAATAAATATCTCTTATCACAGTACTAAGAATTATCTTTGTGCATGCACTGAAGAGTATTTTTTCCTCTTTAGTAGGGCTCTATTATATATATGTATTTTAATAAGAAAACAATGTCTCAACTATTTTAATTTGCAGGCACCAGTTTTCAGCTGGCAGATTTATCACCCTTGTTGGTTCCATTGCACAGAGCCTGCTGAGTACTGACAATGTATTTTCGAGATGAAGACCCAAAGTAGAGGTTTATTCTCATCTGTGGTTGCTAAGGAACATCTGAAGCGTGTGTCATCACTCTCTTTCTCAGGGAATAAAGTGAAACCTGTAAAGGAAAACAAATGTCTCCAAACACCGGAGCCACAATCGCAGTAGACCAAAAACACATGACTATGGAACACTTCACCCAGACACACACTAGCATATTTTTATGCCATCAACAGTCTCTAAGATGCCCATCATGCATTGCTGCTGTACAGCCAGGGAGGCTGTACATGACTTTTAGCTCAGGCTCTCCTGTGCTGGCATTAGTCCAAATTAATATTAGAACAAATATATATATGGACAGACTTTGTTTAATTATTTAAAAGTATGTTTCTATGATTATTTTCCTGGTTTGATGATGGTACACATAAGCTGATTGTGTTGGAGATTACATGTCTAAATAATGCACGTACAAACATATGTTCAGCTGTGAAACAATACCTAGGTCTGATCTTATAATATAGAGCAAACTGTGTTTGATAAATACTAACCTTAGCTATTGAGGTTCTAATCAAGAACATCATTGTGATCAGTTCTTTGCATTTAAACAATATGTTAGACACACCCATGAATTTATGGTATAAAGTTAGGGTGTGTCTAATTAAAAAACAGGTAAGGCCAAACAAGAAAGGAGAGGAGACACAAACATGATTTGCTTAGTACATAAGTTAACACCTGAACTGAACCATTGATTATCTATTGTATATTGAATTTGAAACTTGTGCAAATGCTTCGTAGAGCACTGTCAACCCACAAAGACAAAAGGGAATTGCAGGCTGGCATTGTGAGGTTACATGTAAGGGGACTTAAGATAAAAGCATATGTTTCTCATTATTTCTTTAAGACATGAACTGATTAAGTTGTCCTTAATGTACTGCTGGTTCTAGTGCTGTGACCGTGCAAAGAGTAGAGCAAGGACTATGACATGCTGGCATTTTACTGATTTTTTTAAGAAGCACTTTGCCTCCTGTTCCTTTGGTATTTGCGTACACCACACAGTTTGCTTTTAGTAAAGGTTGGAGGAGATGGGGCAGTGCAAGGCCAGATGTATTCACCAAAATGCCAGTTACCTTGGATGTTGTTATTGTGGTGACAACTGTTTCCTTGACACTGCGCTGAGAATAGTTGTGCAATGACAAGTTCTGTTTTTAGCAGTTTGTAAGTTGGTGATTTTAAGTAAGCATACTCTAATTACTGTGACAGAAAAGCTCATCAGTTACACAGAGAGATGGAATAAATAAAGACATTAAATTGGGAGATAAGTGACTTATAGTCGAGGAAGCACCGTTCATCTCTACAGTGGCAGCCAAATCTCATTAATTCTCTGATATTGTAGACTTTATCATCACAGTAAATGCCTCAACCAGTGGGCCTGAGGAGAACATTTTGGTAGCAATATGGGGCTTATGGGACTTGAAGTTTGTTGCATATAAAGTTGTTTTGTTGTCAAAATACACTTTACGGCATATTAAAGAACATAAAAGTTGACAAATTGATATTGATTGTTCTTATCATTTTCATGGACCTACTGTAAAATGTTTTGTTTGACTACCTCAATATATGAACTAGGATGACACTGTCAAAACTAGCGTGCTCCTGCTTTTGGGCCCGAGGGACAGAGAGGACGAGACAGGCTGGAAGGATTGTATTGATCCTTACAGAGCAGAGGCAGCTCCGCTGATACTAGATTTCTGTAGGGTTCAACAAAACAGGTGGGCAGCGTACGTGGGTGGTGTGCTGACTCAGGTCCCAGGGATGTGAGGGAAAGCTGAGAAGGAAAGCTTTGTCAATATTCCTCACTGCTCTAAGAAATTAACTCACAGCAGCCACATGAAGATGGAAAGGTTGAGGCATTTCATTCTAAAATAGACAGGCATGCACACACGCAGTAAATAGCATGTTTGAGGTGAGGCTAGATTGTTGGTTTCTCAGCCACCCTGTGGGCCAAAACACATTCTCCTGCGACCTGGATCTACATAGTGGTTTAAAATAAAGACCAAAGGGTCAAAGCTTCATAGAAATACTACCTAAAAGAGGAAATGAGGGTATGCAAAATTAGGTTTTGAGTCCCATGTTGATTGATGAACACTCTCTTATACAAGTGAGTCGCACAAACCAAACTGTTTTTTATACTCAGACTCCATCATGGCTTCAGTCCTCTGTCTAAACACAGGGATTTTACTCAAACATCAACCATTTATCTGTATTGTTGTTCGAGATGTAAAGACAAATTACCTACTCGCTACTGGAAATATATTCTTTTAAATGAATAATAAACTGAATGAACCATACAGGCTTTTATGACTTAAGTCTTTCTGAATGTTTTCCATCATATACTGTAGTTGCTAGAACTCATATTATTATTTTATTATATTTTTTAATAAGAGGTATCAGCAAAGCAATTCCAAGCCAAATAGAGGCCAAAACCTGCAGAGAGAATTAGCTGCATAGAGTTCCTTTCTTTGTTTTTCTTTACTTTTAATTTAAAAATCTGCTTTGTCTCAGTTTTGTTGTATCTACTTGCATAGAAGTCTGTGGAAGGTTTGTGGATCCCACTACAATGATGTCATTGAGATAAATAGAGTTGGGGGTTGCTGGATTAAGAGTCATCTGTGTTGGAAAGGCCGGGGGATTACACGGATACTATACTGGGGACGACTATGTTTGTGTGTGTGTCTGTATACTTAAAGTCATCTGTTTCTACCATGTGAAGATACGTGTCTATCAACATGTGTGTACTCTGTATATAACCATGTATATAGCACTTGACTGATAAATTTGCAAGGCCAGTGTATCAGCTGATATTAGCTTATTGCACATAAATCAGTATCATGGTATTTGTAGGGCAAGCAGCAAGAAATGTCAAAGATCTGTTGAAGGTTATTTAGAAACAGTGTTACCATTATGTAGTTTGTTGTTAGTTATGGGCTATAAGGATATGCACATATGTTAAAGCACTCTTTTTTGTCCTTCTGCATATTACATAGATTATCAGTAGATCATTGAACTCACATCCTTTTAAAACTTCTCTGTGTAATATTGAAATGTTTTACACTGTCAGACCAGTATTAGTATACAGTGGAGAGTTACCCTCTGTTGATTCCCAGCTCCACAGCCTTGGAGGCAGACAACAGATGGCAGAGACTAATTGTCAGAGGCCAAACACAGCACCAACAATGAGACCAATTATAGAGGAGAGTGAACGCACCACTCCCAAAGCCATAGACTTATTATGAGTGAGTGAATTACTGTGTGTGCACATAACTATGGTTATCTTTAAATTATGGTTCTCTTAAACTTCCCTCAAAGGCTGTGTTTAGAAAGTACACAGAAATCAGGAAACTTAATTTCTCTCAGTCTTAGGAGACAGATGTATTTTGTTCCTTAGTAGTCCTCCTCTACTGTATTTGGTTTAGTCTGGAGTGGAGCTGGCATCATCTGTTTCCAGCAGGTCTAGAGTGGGGAAGGCCCCTCTGTGTCACTCTCAGGTGTGTTTACGCATGTGTCAGTGTGTACATGCGTGTCCCGGTAATTTTTTTTCAAGTGTGTGCATGCCCTTGTGTGATTGAAGTGACACAGTATCTGCCGGTACAGCTGTCTTTCCTTAAGCCAGCTTCTGTTCTTGGACATTTTACAAGGATTTTCATGCTCTGTCACGGCTGCAGCCACTGTCACCAGAGCTTCGTAGGTAATCACAGTTATGCCCTATTTGAATTTGTTTAACTTCTGGCTGGCTCCTTAGTTTTAGCAAGTCTTTGATGTTTAATGTTTAGATATAAGAAAAAGGGACTAATGTGTTCCTGAAGCTGAAGGAAGGAAACAAAGGAAGTTCTTGGTCAAAGATTGCTCAGCAATAAGAGCACTGTTCTTCTCTCCATAGCATGTCTTTGATGGAAGCCTGTTAGTTGAGCTTATTTAAATTATTTATCTGTCTGTCTCTGTTTTCAATAGACTGTGAAATGATAAACAGTTCTTTACTTTGTAGAGAGATTGGTACCATGCCTATCATGGCTTAGCTGTGAACTTTTAAAGCACCTTTGTGGTTCATATGTAGCTGAAGCCCTATGACTTGTTTCAGTCACTACACATTGCACATGATGTACACGTGTGTTGGTGTGTTTGGAGAGAAATCTTAGTTATAAAAACTTTACTGTCAGAGCTGTTTCAATGGTAAACATTTACATTGTAAACTCCAAGCTTTACCAGTCCAACAGTTCTCTGCATAAGCACAGATGCATACATTTTGTGAGGCAACTCTTAACCTGGTAATATTCATACAGTTCCTCTCAATATGCCTCATACAGCGTAAGGATTTCTGGAATGCATTATTTAACTGGAAGTACAGTTACTTTACCAACATTTTACCTAAGCAAATTAATCTGTGTGTTCTAGAAAACAGAAAACATTTTTGGGTATGACCTTTGCTATGCAGCACTAAAAGGTTGAGTGGTATGAATGGATGCATTGTCTTTTGAAAGTAAAGACTATGTAATCATTTCTGGTTTTGACAACAAAGAGACTTCATGTGTTACTATCACATACTGTAACTCTGTGTCTACTTACAGATCTGTGTGGTGCATCTGGGCCCAAGCCCCTCAAGCCCCAGCGATCCCTACCAGGGACACCTGTTTCTCTCACACACTATCCAATTGACCTGCGAACATCCATGGAGGAAAAGTACAAAGAGATTGCTGAGGTAAGAACTGAAACTCAGACAGATATTAATCACAGAAACAGAAACACCGCAAGCTATGATAATTGTGGGTACAAGATACATCTTTGGGATGTATAGAAGACAATGGTTTATTGACTGACTACAGGAAAACCCAAATAATAAAAAACTGCAGAACTCTAAGGGCTAAAATAATGACTTGTGAAGTGTGCAAAACATCAGAAACCAGTTCAGTATCTGTTTATAGCTTTATTTGAAGGTAAATGTAACAGGTGGTTTTATTTGTCCTCCATATGTCCATATGCATTAAAACTGATCACTTTCCAGTTTTATGACACCATAAACTTATGTTTACACTAGGAGCTGTTCACACGCAGCCTGGCAGAGAGCGAGATGCGAAGCGCTCCATATGAGTTCCCAGAGGACAGCCCTATTGAACAGTTGGAGGAGCGACGACACCGCCTAGAGAGGCAAATCAGCCAAGACATTAAGTGAGGAAATGCAAACATAGTACACACACAGAGCCAGTTAAATAAACTCTTTACAGGACCTCAAACAGACATAGCTCTCCCACCTGCCCCTCCCCACCTTTTACACACAGTCTTTCTTTCACTCATGCACACATGCTTATCAGCTTCCAACATGCCAGTTTGTGGTCTAACTAACCTCAGCAATCACCTAACTGGGCTAGCCAGCAGTCGGCACCTGTGTTCTGGTGTTCTAGTCTTCTTGGTGGGTTCTGTCTTGGTTGCCAGGGTTGACGCTATCTCCACCACTAAGCCGATCATTTGGGTGGTTATCTGACATCCCCCGCAAGCCCCTGTTTACCAGTCGGGGTTTTACCACTACTAACTGATGATATTTTTCTGTTTGTGTCAATCTCCTTGATCACTTAATACCTAAGGCTTTGTGTGGATGTGTGTGTGTGTTCATATGTGTCCTCTTGCATATATTTGGTCTCTCTCCCTTTTGTGTGCTTAATTTCTTCTCACTACCTCTGATGCCCATCTGCCTCCCCCTACCCTTGCCTTGCCCACACTATACTGCGCCGCTGCATATCACCCCAAGGCTTGAGCCCGAGATCTTGCTCCGCGCCAAACAGGACTTCATGAAAATCGACAGTGCTGCAGACCTAGAGTGAGTGAGCTCTGCTTCCGTATGATTTTCTCTTTGGTTCTATATTTTCGTTGAACTCATCTCCATTTTGCTTGCCTGTACTCTGCAAGAAAAAATGCATGGCAACTACTTACCTGACATTTTAGGTATTTGTCAATACTGCACTGTATATTTATCAGTGTCTAGTCTACATTGTGTAGGAACTCTGGACTAGTTTAAGTACTTTTCTCCAAAACCACAGTCAGAGATTATCAGCATAATGAGATGGACCACATCTTCCCCCTGCTGGTGACTTGAGAAAAGTTCAAATGGGTATCTTGTTCTTTTGTTTTTGGTTTTCTTAAAAAGTATCTTAAGTTGATCGTGTATCTTATATGATCTTGATTTAACTCCGCTCTTCTTAACTGAGATATGATTTCCTGTGTTAACCTTGTTAGCTATGAAGGTACCTTTCCACTAGTGTTTTTTATCTAATCGTGCAGCTCCTGAAAGAATCTGCAGGAGAGGATAGAAATTGTTCAGCTTAATGTTAAATGCTGCCACACACTACAATACTCAAAGCTATAATTGCAGCTACAGTGCTCCTACAATTAAAACAATGAGCTTTTTTTTTTTTTTTTTAAGAAAACATTCACTCTGTTTTGTAGTTTGTGGTGTGTGTTGATTGATGGCATCATATACATAAAGCAGTTGTAAGTTTATTTGATCTCAGTACTAAAATGTGCATTAACTGAAGCAAAACATCTCTGTCATTTTCCTTTCTGCCAAACTTCCTCCTTACCTCTGCATGTTTTCCATCTCTGTGTCTTCATCCCTCTTGTCTACCTGTCTCTGTTTTTTTACATTTTACTTTTGCTCTCTGAATATTTTAAGGTTAATGAAGGACAAGAGTGTGGACACTGTTGATGATGGCTTTAAGGAGAGAGAAATACCAATGGAGAAAGAGTACCAGCGGGTCTCAATATCCGGAGAGGAAAAGTGTGGGGTGAGGAGCTTCTCTTTGATTTCTTAGTCATCTTACAAGCAGTCAAATCAACAAATAAACAATAAAATCAATTCTACTCAAATCAGTTCTCATAACTGTGTGTTGATATCTCTCCAGGTGCCCTTCACGGACCTGGTAGATGCTGCTAAGTGTGTGGTGAAGGCACTATTCATTCGGGAGAAGTACATAAACCGATCCATGCAGAACTTTTGTAAGACCACAGCTCACGCCTTACAGGACCTCGGGATGAAGCCTCTGGATCTGAGAGTGTATGATGATATACCAGAGACCCCTGTAGATGCTGGTATGCCACATAAATGCTGTCGAAAAAAAAAAAGAAGAAGCTATATGCACACTGTTGGAAAAAACAGTGAATAATAAAGTGAGAGAGAAACACTCCCATAACAGCTGTTTTTAAATGTTTTGACCGGACAAAATGAAACCACAGGGGACACCCAGAGCCACTTAATAAAAACTCCTACACTCTGTCACCTCAGCAGTTTCTGTATAATTGTTAATCATTCCTCATAGTGTGGTAAATTGATTATTATCCACCCCCTCTTTTCCCAGATGCCCCCGTCCACCCACCTGTTTCAGAGACACACCCCTACGACAATCAGGACCCCAAGAACATGCCGCCAGACACAGGATATGGGTGCAAGATGGTGGATGGAGTAGTCCATGTCTACACCAAGAGAAACAACATGGACAAGTATGTGTTTGTACAAGGAGGACAACAAACAGTATTTACACTGATTAACAAACAAACAAACAAAAAACAAACATAAAAACAAGCAACAACAACAAAAAAACAGGAGTCTGGTTGTAAAACTTATTGCCTTTCTGTTCAGGAGTTCAGAACTGGACCTGCCATATCCTGACCTGACGGAGTACATTGCAGACATGAATGTTATGATGGCGCTCATCATCAATGGGCCAGTGTGAGTTTTTCTTTGACAGTATTATTCTTCAAATGTCATTGTTTTTTTCTAGCTCAGTGTACATTTTAAAAGACATGTCTGTCTTTCCTCTGTATGGTGTTCACAGGAAGTCTTTCTGCTACCGCCGCCTACAGTATCTAAGCTCTAAATTCCAGATGCACATTCTCCTGAATGAGATGAAGGAGCTCGCAGCTCAGAAGAAGGTTCCTCACAGAGACTTCTACAATATACGCAAGGCAAGAGCAAACCAAACAGCAGCTCTTGCTGCCTTCACTAGTTGATCCATCTTTTTTAATAACATCACTTGGCTACAAAAAGTTACAACAAAAATAAAAAATCTGCAACATTCATTCATATAAGGGGTATCTCTGTTGTTGTTCTGCTCTGTGCTGAGTCCAGGTGGACACGCACATACACGCATCCTCCTGCATGAACCAGAAGCACCTGCTGCGATTCATCAAGAGAGCCATGAAGAAATACCCTGAGGAGATCGTTCACATTGAGCGTGGCCGGGGTCAGACCCTAAAGGAGGTGTTTGAGAGCATGAACCTGACCGCATTTGACCTGAGTGTCGACACTCTCGACATGCATGCGGTGAGAAATGGAAGCAGCAGTACGAAGTGGCTGAATAAACTGTACTAGTTTTTGTACAAAGAAATACTGTTGAACACATGTAGTGGATTTAACTGGATTCTCTTACTTCTCAGGACCGAAACACATTCCATCGCTTTGACAAGTTCAATGCCAAGTACAACCCCATCGGAGAATCCATCCTCAGAGAGATTTTCATCAAGACTGACAACCACATTGAAGGAAAATACTTTGCACATATAGTCAAGGTGTGAAAAACTCATTTATCTTTTTTAGCTAATTCAAATAACTTAATAAACTGATACATCAGTAGGTTTTTGTCTTTATTTATCAAGGAGGTGATGTCGGACTTGGAAGAGAGCAAGTATCAGAACTCTGAGCTACGTCTCTCCATCTATGGCCGCTCTCGAGATGAATGGGACAAACTGGCTCAGTGGGCCGTCAGACACCGAGTCTACTCTGATAATGTGCGCTGGCTTATCCAGGTGCCACGTCTATTGTAAGTATACCCCCAGTTTGCTTTACCTTGTTGCTGAGGTGTACAACATTTAACCACTGGTCAGCAAATGTTGATCTAACAGACACAGTTGTAGTTGGAGAATAAGCCAAAAGGAATGCGTCAGTTTAATGCAAAGAAGGTTGTTGTGACGTGAGCCAGCCCAATGATAGTTATCTCTGAGATAACTAAGTGTCACTGTTCAATCACCGCCTCTCTTAGTGATGTGTACCACACAAAGAAGCAACTGGCTAATTTCCAGGAGATGTTGGAGAATATCTTCATGCCCCTGTTTGAAGTCACAGTGAACCCACGCAGTCATCCTGAGCTGCATCTCTTCCTTGAACATGTGAGTATTACTACACAAGAAATCCAAGACATCCTGATGATTCACATTCAAAGAAACTAACCGATTGTTGTTTAACAGGTGGTGGGCTTTGACAGTGTGGACGATGAGTCCAAACCCGAGCACCACATTTTCAACCTCGACAGTCCACTGCCAGTCAACTGGACAGAAGAAGACAACCCACCTTACTCCTACTACCTCTATTATACTTACGCCAACATGACTGTGCTCAACCACCTGCGAAGGTATGGGCCAGCTAGACGCATTTATAACTCACAGAAATCTCTACTGAGGGTTTGTGTAATGTTGTTTTTTTAATATACATTTGTCTGGCACAGGCGGCGAGGCTTCCATACGTTTGTCCTGCGACCTCACTGTGGGGAGGCGGGGCCAATCCACCACCTGGTGTCAGGGTTCATGTTATCAGAGAACATCTCCCATGGGCTACTGCTCAGAAAGGTCAGGACGGGACACTGGATTGTTTCAGAAAGACGGCCATAAAAATATAACATTTGAAATATGAAAACTAATTTGGAAAGCTTTCATGTTTGTTGAATTTGCCCTTTTTGCAGACCTCGTAGCGTTTTAATGGGTGAGTGTTGCGTGTCAAAAAAGGCTGAGCACATTAAAATGAACACTTGCTACTATCTGACACATATTTACAAATTTTGCTGAGACTGTGTCAAAGAGCAGTTAATTAAACCTGGCAGTTTTTTTTACTGGCATTTGATTTGGACTGGGCTAAATAATGTTTTGAGAAGCATAAAGAGAATTACATAGAATTGGTCTCAATCCTTGGCCTTCACTGGAGAGGTTCAAGGTTCAATGTATTCATCCATAAAAGCTAAAAATAGCAAGGTTATTTTTAGTTTTATTGCAGTGCTCCCACCCTAATCAACCAATGCTGATTACCAAAGTGCAGGAAACAAATGCACCCAAAATAAAACCATAGATAAAACAACATAAAACCATATTACATGATGAAACTGAGCAAAGTAAAAATAGATCAAGGCTCTGGTTATGATCCAGTATCCACCGTGGGATAAAAGAGAGAGAATAGTGTTTAGTGTGTGTGACAGGTGGTCTGCTGCTGTGTTCAGTGACTTTATGCAGCACAGCAAAGCAAAACAATGCTGCCAGTCTGCTGCTGTTGCTGCTAAGGAGTCTGAAACAAAGATGCTCTTGCTGCTATATTTACCTGTTTGTCTGTGTCTCTATGTTTCTCTCTCTCTCTCTCTCTTTGATATCCATCAGGCCCCAGTGCTGCAGTATCTTTACTACCTGGCTCAAATTGGCATCGCCATGTCACCACTGAGTAACAACAGCCTGTTCCTCAGTTACCATCGCAACCCGCTGCCAGAGTACCTGTCCAGAGGGCTCATGGTCTCTCTGTCCACTGATGATCCACTTCAGTTCCACTTCACTAAGGTCAGTATGATGGAAGTTTGTCTGAATGTATGTATGGTCTGTGTTGAAGATACACATTGCAAAAAGATCACCAGTAGTGATCAGGTAGAAACCACATTATATCCTGGCCTGTGTGTGTCTCCCAGGAGCCTCTGATGGAGGAGTACAGCATCGCCACTCAGGTGTGGAAACTGAGTTCCTGTGACATGTGTGAGTTGGCAAGAAACAGTGTCCTCATGAGTGGGTTTTCACACAAGGTAAACCAGTTTATAGCTCTCCTCGTTTTATGTATTTAATCAGTTTATCCATCTATATGATAAACTGACTTATTAAAAGCATGTATTAACCTTGCCAAAAAATTGTCCAGCAGTTGCCAGTCAGATGTTGTGTTTTCCTTCTGTATTTTACTGGTGTCTGAGCTTCCCACTCATGTAGCTTCGACTGATGATTCGACTGATTCCAGGCCAAGAGTTACTGGTTGGGCCCCAGTTATTCCAAGGAGGGTCCTGAAAGCAACGACATCCGTCGCACCAACGTCCCCGATATCCGTGTGGCGTACCGCAGCGAGACGCTCTCTGAGGAGCTTCACCTCATCACTCACGCTGTGCGCACAGAAGAGCTGGATACTATTGATGAGGAGGACTCTCTGTCCATGGGCCCTCTGCCGGGACGGCGCTGAGATCGCAGTCACTCGGTCTCATCCTGTAAACCCCAACCCTGTGGTCCACCAAGCAGGACACTGAAGAGACGTGGTGTATTTTTCATGCAGCATAAACACCACCAACCATTACTATAGAAGTATGCCGCACACTGACAGCTACACAGGTATCAAAAAGCCAAGGATACTGTGCTGCCAGAGCACTTCCGCTTCAACATTCATTTTTATGTTGCAGAAAAGGATTCTAAATCCATATTATTGTTAACTGTTTTAATTTCTATTTGAAGTTTTCCCCTGCTGTTTTTATAGCCTGTGTTTGTAATGTTGTCTGTGACATGTTCAGTCTCAGTCAGCATGAGGAGGGTTAGCAGTGATGACCAGCACCAGAAATTTTTTGTGAATGAACAGCAAGGAAACACTAGAA
This sequence comes from Lates calcarifer, assembly GCF_001640805.2. Lineage (NCBI taxonomy): Eukaryota > Metazoa > Chordata > Actinopteri > Centropomidae > Lates > Lates calcarifer. The sequence continues at coordinate 22,786,202 of NC_066844.1, read as the reverse complement.
GCCAGTGTTTACCTCACCAGATACACTCGCCATAGCCATCAAATGATCCCTGTGATGTTTTCTGTCATTCAGTGATATTTTCATCAGGGACATCACAGTGTGTCGTATCTCTTAGTATTTACAGAAACACTGACAACCAGCACATTTAAACTTTCTTAACAGCAAACCTGCTCTGAATGTTGCTAATCTTCCACTCTATAGTCATGCTGCTTAAATAACCTTAGTGTATCTGTAATCCTCATTATACAAACTTATAATGAAGGACTACAGATGCAGTTTTATTGGAGTAATTCTACAACATTGTTGGTGATGGTGGAACAAACCTACACAACAAACTTGCAAACAAGCTTGAAGAGACTTCATCAGAGTCCCATAACAAAGAGGGGATAGCTTCTGTCTGAATGCTGCAGTGCTGAATATCAGCCATGCATGGTGCTTGGTGTGGTTTCAGATTTCCTTGCCAAATTGTGCACACAGAACCGTTCTTCCGTGACTTAGATCAGCTCCCGAGAATCACCGTAGCCGACAAGTTGAGAGAGAAGCAGACTTTTCTGTGGTTGGCTGCAAACATTCCATGAAGCAAATGGTACTCTTTAGCTGCAAAAGAAATGACTTCCAGTAAATGTAGAGACGTGTGTTGTTTTGATATTTCTTTGGGAGATATAAAGGGGAAATACGTATGGGAGATTTTAACCTCAGTACAGGAATGACCGCCTGAGGAGAACGCCCTCACCTTTACCTCACTGTGGCCATGAAGATATGGACCCTCTGTCCCTCCGAGGGCCACAATCACACTCATTCCTTTCCCGGTGAACGACCTAGAAAGTCATGGAGTTTTTTTTCTCCCTCTGCATGCAGTGCACTGTACATATGCACCAAGCCAAGACTTCACAGTGCCTTTTCATTTTTGGGCACTGCATGCCCATGTCTCTCCAAACTGTTTCCATGTAAAAGGTTTTCTTTTTACCACATAACAAGTATTGCATTTTTTCCTTGGTCATTTACATTAGGCCTCTATGCTATTATAATATCCACACCAATGGAACTGAAACCACCTAGCTGCATGCTCGGTGTAAAATAGCTTTTACCTTCATTTGTGATGAGGAAAGTTGATTTGTTTCTAGCTCTCTGCTTATAAGTGCTTTTCTTTGCATGCCTGCATGAATAATGGATGACAGGAGAGAATGCGTTGTTTGCAGCAAGCTGTAATGTAAAGCATCTTAACTAATTCAGGGCTGCAGACCAGCTTCCGAGTCAGAAATCAGTTTGTGGCGGATATCGCAGCAAACAGATTCAAAACTCAGCATTGTTCACCATGTAGACATGAGCAAACCATGCTGGGACATGGTTAAGACCGTCTCATGGTTTCTTGTAGCATTTGTTTTTAGCTCACCCCCAAATCTGATCAAAGCTGGGACCACACGTCCCACATTTTTGTATTTTACACTCATCATGTTATCTTACCACTCTACCTGCCACTGGACACCGTCCAACCTCCCATCAAACTGTGAGCATTCTTCTTAAGACTAGACGCTACTGTCGAGTAATATACGATGCCAAGACTATAGGATAATGAACCAGAAAATGTCTAAGCCTTTATCTGAATCACCAACTGTAATGTTTTAGGATATCTACATGTTTGCTTTATAGATGATTAGGATAAAAGATGAGGATCCACCTTTGTTCAGTGAGAGTACAGTAGCTTCTAAGTGTTGAAGGGATAAAGTGTATTTTTTTAAAGGCGATATAGAGATAAGAATTTTTATATTCACAATATATTGATGTCAAGGTTTAACATTTAGTTTTGTTGCTGTTGATAATTGTGGTTTAGTACAATGTCATGAAAATAGAGTTTTTTTCAATGCAGCTTTATTCTATTAGCCTTTTTGATTTGTTTAAGCAAGTAGACACAATAATAGCATCAGTTCTGCCTATTTAATATCATAGTAACCTTGTTTCCTCGTGTTTTATTTTTTGATTCCTGGTAGTTCTCAATGTTTCAGTAAGCCTGTAAGATCCATGATAGAAAGGTACATGATTGATACCTCTTACTTTAAAGTCAAATGTCTCCACCATAGCCTGTCAGAGAAAAACTAATCCTCATTCTACACCAGAAGCGTTGACTCTCTCTGGTTTTGTCAGAGTCATTCTCCCTCCACTCATTCTCTGATCCACTGATGGACTGTGATCTACACTGACTTCATCATCAGTCCACAGGCAGAAGCACAAAGTGTATTACCATATATTTCTGTTTAATTGCTGCAGCTTCATTTCGTTATTTGCCCTTTACTAGTTACAACCACCTTGTTGATGACTTTGTAATCACTGAAAGACAATGAGGACCTGGACCAACCTGGACCGTTTCCATCCATTCAGTTTCACAGCATGTAGTTTGCTATCTTTATGTCTACTTCTACAGTCACCACAGAGCCACTCGTGTGTGCACTTACAGCATAATGCCCCCTACCTCACAAACACCAGTCTCTGACCATTGTTCTGATAATGCAGCTCTGTGTTGTCCTCAGCAACAACAGGGCTGCAAATAATCATTACTTTCACTATTGACTAATCTACTGATTATTTTCTCCATTGATCGCTTGGTCTGTAAAATGAGAAAATAGTGACAAATATCCATTATTATTCCCTGTGGCGCAATTTGATGTAATATATTGTTTGTTTTGTCCATTCAACTGAGTGCAAAAACCATAAATATATGGTTTACTGTGGTGGAAAACAGACAAAGCAACAATTTTTAGCTTGAACCTGTGAATTTTTCATCATTTTTGCTTGAAAAATTATATAAACGATCAATTGATCATCACAATTGTTGCCAAGTATTTTTCTGTCAATCAAGTAATTGATTATTCCCAGTAAATAATGGCACGAGAGAAGTGATTCACATGAGAAAAGAACAGTAAAAAATATTAAAGGTACTGTTGAGCAGTAACATTATTATTGTTTGGATGCCAACACAAGAACGCACCAATTATTCAAATATATTACTCACAGATTAATAGTTTACTCTCTACATGAGTATTTTTTTGTGGTTAAAACATATAGCTTGATTTATTTCTGTGCACTAACCTCACAGTTAATTCATTACAAGTACTCACACTCAAGTTATGTTTGTGTTCAGTTGGTATTTTTCTCATAAAGTTCTCATTTTTTTTGACATGGGATCTTTATTTTTGTAATTTTGACTTGTCCATTGATCTGTAGCCATATTATTGCCTGAAATGGATTGCCAGTGTTTTACAGATTCCAATGCTTCAGATAAGGTTCATGTGTAATGTCTGAACAATGAAATAAAGCATGTTTATTCACTGAATCACTGTGCTGTGCTTTAGATAACTTATTTACAAATTACATAATGACCATATCGATTAGGCGCCTACATTTTGTCACAGAGTTCACATCATTATACATATTATTACACATCATTAGCACAGTGCTACTGGCCTTTCATTTACATTTGATTGTATACAGATTTGATGACATGTTGACATTTCTGAATGGTACCAGACAACTTCACTAAGTGAAATTTAACTTATTTGACTTTTTATTGCATAATATTCACTGAAGGCCTCCAGTATTTAACCACTGGTGATGTGTTCTGGTCCATGATTCCTCCTCCTTCTTCCTCTTTGATGTCCTCATGTCGGTTTCAGTTAATCAGCAGCCTATGTTGGTGAAACACAAAACAAACAGAGAGGTGTCTGTGTTTACACCAGCATTTATCATTGGGATAATAATAAATCTGCAGACAGACAGTAGAGACGAATGATGCTGCACTCTGATCTGTGACTTACAGCCATGGTGGACTTGACTGCCTGCAACTGGAAGAAGACTCTCCCTCCTTCCTCAGGACACACCGTCTTCAGTTCCTCCCTGGTCATCCCCAGGAGCATGGAGCCGCTCAGCACGCCCAGACAGCGTATGGTGCTGTGAGATCAGTAAGTAATATTGATCTCTCATTAATCAGTACTGGATTTCATTTAAGCAGGAATACTGTAACTTTACCAAACTGTAACAAGAGTGCAGCTTTCTAAAGTTGCGGCTGTTCATTCAAATTCATTATGAAAACAAACCTCCAAATTCTGCCCAGGTATTAAAGAGGTAATGATATCCTCACTTTGAGACCATTCAGTCGTACATGCAACTTTTAAGGCTTTAGTCCATTAGCGTACAATATATAACAACTGATAAGACATCAATCAAATGTAAATGGTCTAATTCTGATCTAATTCCTTTCACTGTGTATATTAATTTAATAGTAATGTGCACCTACATTTTACTAAAGCCTTTGTCTTCCAGCCAGGCTTTCACTTCTGCAGGCTTGGACCTCTTTGATAGGACAGGAGTGCCATCAATTTGCTGAGAAAATGAAATGATATAAATGATTAGAGTTTATTATTAGTAGCAGTAGTAATAGTAGTGTTGTTGTTTACACTATCACCCTTAGTATACAATGTTACAGAGCTGTCTTTCAATGGGAGAAGCTTTAAATAATGTATAGAAATTATTTAATCATTCTTTTTCTTTTTTCTGTGCAGCTCTGACTTTTCCACTCTAATTTACTCAGGTAAATGTCAGCCAAAAGGTCAAAATCACTGAGGTGACACATAATTACAGGAAAGCATAATGTATAAGAAGTGACTGCTCAAGTTACTCAAGTGCAGTTTTCAAAAGGCAATCAGTGGTTGAGAAAAAGGTGTTTTCTGAGGTGTAATACAGTAACTCAGTGGTTTTGTTCACTGCTGTCACCAGATCACCCAGTTTCTGACATTTTTACCTCGTAAGGTTGTTCATCATCTGGAGTCTCCAAGACATTATTGGGTATGTAACCCTCCTCCCTGCTGTTGTTCCTCACTTTCCACCACTGCTTTGATGTGTCCAGCACCTGTGGATGGACAAATCACAGGCTAACCATGGTACTGAAGAATTATAGGACTTTCTAACTGGATGCCACTGGTTACAAAATAAAAGAATGTCACTAAAACTCACCTCGACTATCTCTCCTTTCCTAACGGTGAGCTCTCTGTGGTTTCTGGAGATGAAGTCGCTCTTAACACGCATGGGACGTGGTTGTGAATGACCGGAGCTGAAAAAAACACATCAATAACTTTGAGGCTTAAAATGTTCCTATTATGCTGAATTATACTGTGTGTACTTGTGCTTACCGTGATTTCTGTGGGTGATGTGGTGGTGTCCATTTAGCTGAAGTCTACACAGAAAAAGAAAACAGACTTGTCATATATATTTTTTTTACTTCTTTTTCCTTTTCCATAACTTGAGCTAGAATTAAGATCCTATGCTGAGTCATACTGCTTGCAAACAACCAGTCTGCCTGTGCTGGTGTAATGCTGAATGTTTGATGTAAAGGTTTACCTGGCTGGGTGCAGGCCGTGGACTATCTTGTCTGCTCACAGGTTCACTGAGGTCACTAACTTCAGGGGGCTGCCAGCCGTCAGAGAACTCCAGAGTGTATGTTGGGATGTCCTCGTCATCCTCTGGCCATTGGGTACTGGTAATGTTGTAAAAATCATATCTATTATCATGGCATTATGTCACATACACACAGAACTCTGATACACTTAAGTAAACCAAAAAATGTAAAAAGATCCAACACTGTCCACCAGTGTCCCACCTGGGGATGTTCCAGGCGTCTCCCAAGGACTGCCACAGTTGGTCCTCCTCCGGGGACGCCTCTTCACTCATGAGACGGATGCACTGAGGCATTAGCAGTGGAGCCACAATTGTTGGTGGCATACCATCAGGACAGTGAGATACCACCTGGTGAGGAAAATGATAATCAAACTTGTAACAAAAATCAGCTGTACTGTGCACCTGCCTAGTCCTGTGCTCAGTTAGCTGCAGGGCTACATATACTAAAATATGAGCAGAAAGAGTACAGTATGCACACTGAATTACAGCTCCAACATTGTGGCCAACACATAGCACATAGCACATAGCACACAGCTGAGCACATATTTTGTATAAAATGAACTAAAATGTCTTCATAAACGATAAAAAAAACACAATAAAGTGGCATTAATTCAACAATTAAAAGGTTTTAAATTTAAATTTAAATTTAATCATAATATTGAGCTAAAATACACATGGGAAAGCCTGAATTAAAACATACAGAGCAATACTATTTATAATGACAGATGTGACATAATATGTGTTCAACTTACTCAAAATAATTATTCATCTTTAAGAGATTGACTGACTTACAAATGCTAATGTGGAGAAGAGGGAGTGAACCAACTCAGGAGCACTGGGATTATGAATCTTGCCATTGAGCTCCCCCTATCACGATAAAACACACAGCAGCAGCAGCACTGTAACACACACTGTACACCACAGAGTGAACAGGAATAATTCCAGCCATGATGACAGTATGTAAAGTGATTAATGACACATACCAGAAGGTTGAGAGCATATTTGGTCTTATGGAAATATGTTTCAAATTCTTCTGTAGAGGGCATCCCGTCCATGACTAAAAAATAATGTGTATATGATGAGGCCGTCTCGACTGATGACATTTTCTATGTAGTGACCCTCCATGTATGTCTGCCTTGAATTACCTTTACCCTTTTTCTTCTTCTTCTTCTTTGAATTTTTAGCTACGACTGTTGCTACTTTCCCCATGAAGATTTCAATGTCACTTACAATATGATTCAAGATATCCTGTGAGGAAAGAGAGAAAGAGGATGAAGAAAATATGTCACAGGTCTTCAGTGCATGAAATCTAACTTCTATGTTTCCTGTCTCAGGGGTATATGACACTGACCACACTCCTTTCCAGCTCTGTGTACCGGCGAGGAGGAGACAGAGGTTCCTCTTCAGCTCTGAACGGCCTCTGTGATGGTATATCTATGTAAGGCGGAACCTCCTCCTCCTCCACTTCCTCCGCCTCTTCCTCCTGAGCTACAGCCAGCTCAGGCTCGTCGATGTCATCCTCCTCTATACGTACAAAGAGCAAAATGATTTGCACTGATTTTAACTCTGTGGTTAATAATCATTGCAGTAGTTGTACAGTATGTGTCCTGTTTCAGCCTCACCATAGTCAGGAGACGTCCACAGAGGCTGCGGGTGAGCTGCAGGCCTTGGCGCTGTAGGTTCAGGGGTTGCTGCAGCATTATGATGGTTTTTCACTCCAGATGTAAGTCCTGCACCGCTGCTTCAAAAAGTGCCAGAGGAAAAAAATCAATAAAGCTTCAAGTATAGAGTATGCGCTCCATAAAGTTACTGTAGGTTCTTACTTGAAGCTTGGATTCTCTCTCCTGCGTGACAGTGCTCGTGAAAGGTCCCTTTGAATGTGGTCAGCCTGTAAATATTGCCAAAAAAGCCACATTCACTCACTCATTTCTCTCCATTTTTAATCATAATGCTGGTCATTTTTGTGTGTTTGACCTCCTCACCCTGACATCATCACACTGGAACATGAAGACGGTGGTCTTATTTCTCCCGGTCTGCACTGACATAGTGAGCAGGGAGTTAAACACTCCAGCGTCCAGCACAGCCTTTAGCTCCAGGATGTCACTGAGAGCCAACAACTCCAGCTCCTCCTGGAAAAAGAAAAGCAGAGCAGAACGATTTGCCTTACACACTTGCACCTCCTTCTTGTCAAATTTAGATATGGATTTTAATATTCTCTGTCTGGTAAATTTTCATCACTCAGTGCTCTTCATGCCCTGTCCATAGAGACCTCTCCTGTAGGTGCCGTCCTATTTACCTTGGTTTCGATGTCTGTGAGCAGCAGGTTGACGCCGCGCACCTCCAGCAGCATGTTCTGACCCCACACACGACCCATCCCGTCCAGCAGCTTCAGGCGCTCCACGCAGTCGGCCACAGTTCTCAGCTCCTTCCCATCCAGGTCACAAGTGAACAGGTGCTGTAAAACACAGTTGCATTTAAGAACAACATAGACATGATGATTCAGAATGGTTCACATTTGAACAGAGATAAAGTTATGTATGATACCTCCACTCTGTACTGAAATTTGTCCATCATCTTGTTGATAGACACTGCATACTCCTTCCTCTGCACTGTGGAAACATAAAGTAGAGCTCTGTATTATATATAATATTAAACTGAACAGGTGTAATCACTGGTAATGTGAAGTGCAGCAGTGTTAACTCACAGTAAATTGACTTTGCGCTGGGCCTCGACAGACCTGAGACCTGTGATGACACCTCATCCATAGTCATGGTGGAATTACCACTGTCACAACAAATGCAAGGAATTAATGATCATCTGCTGATAAGTAAATAAATCAGTTGATCAGTCAATCACATGGAGCTGTTCGATACGTACTTAGACAGAACCGATCCTGTAAAGCTGTTGGTGTCATTGCCAAAGGGACTGTTGCTCCTGAACATCCTCAGGGCTGAGCTGACACACCTGCACTATCATATAAGACACGGTTTATAATGTAATATTGATGTGTAATGTCAGTGACATGAGATTAGTGAGCAAATTGCATCTTAGATAAATCTTTCAATTATTTATTGTATTATTTCTTATTCAAAGCTCCAAACGGCCGCAATAAATAAAATTATTATCAGTAAATTAATAAACATGTCTACTAGATATGGTCACCTAGCAACACAGAGCTTAGTTCATCCATTTCTGAATATTTCAAGAGTTTGCATATTTTAAAGACAGGTTTGCTGACGACTGTATATTACACAAGTATAAGAACAGACAAAATGACCTGTGAGGATAGAATAAGATGACAGATTTAGACACAAACACACTGTGATTGGTGAAGAACATTTTAAATCCGACTCGTCTTTTATCTCAAACAAAACTGTCTTAAAGATCTTTTCGATGTGAGGAATAAGGAGAAGTTTACGATGATGTGGATTTTGTTGAAACTGTCTTAAATGACACCCGAACTCTCTACTGCCCTTCACCACAGATGATTCACACAAATAACAAAGACGTACAGATTTCAGTTTCCTGTGGCGATTGTTATATGTTCTTACCTGTGATGTCTGGCAGTTGAACGGTGCTGTCACTTCCCTCTGTATTATTCACACTTTAGTACAATTACAGCTAACAATTTAATGCTTTACCTCAGTCAGCGACTCTATACGCCCAAGACTTCCTCATAAAGGAGAAGTACAAAGTCCACTGTCTCTAGCAAAATGATCTGTGCAATACTGAGACGACTCAGTTGAGGGTGTGAGGTCTTTAGAGTGGCATCCCGCCTGAGCAAAGGTTACTAAGTTTCCAGGGCCATAAATAAGAGGTTATATACCCTGTCAGCATTTTATCACTTTTCCATATGTGAAAATTGAGCCACAGTGTCCTAAATCTCCGTCTTCTCTTCCTCATGTAAACAGTTTGGTCCTAAAAATATGTAGGTTCTATCACAGATCATTACAACAAGAATTAGATGGACCACTGAACTACACTAAACTCACTGTCATGTTCATATGTTTGATAAACTTTTGGCTTTGTGACATGGTACATTATCATGCTGGGAGTAGCCATTAGATGATGGTAAATAGTGGCAATAAAGGGAAGCACCTGGTCAGCAACAATACTCAGATAGGCTGTGGTATTCAAACCATGACTGATCAGTGTCAAGAGTGTGCCAGAAAAACACACCGTTACACCACCACCAATGTGGGTTGTTGACACAAGGCAGGTTGGGTCCATGGATTCATGCTATTGACGGCAACTTCTCACCCTACCGTCGGTGAGGCTCAGCAGAAATCCAGACCACTATTCGGACTAAACTTTAGAGACCGCTGCGTGCAAAAATCACAGGAAATCATTAGTTTCAGGCTCAAACCAGCCATCTGGCACCAACAGACACGTCCCTGTGATCACATTTTTTCCCCATTCTGACGATGTGAACATTAACTGAAGCTGGAAATAGGAAATCTCATCAGTGTTGTCAAGTTGTAGCAGGTAACACCTTTGCCAACATTTCGTCTCTCTATCTTCTAGTTCTTTGTTAATGCCACAGAGTACAATTACATAAGAGTCGGTCCACTTGGCTCCACAATAAAACCACCAGCTCTTTGAGGGTGAAATCACATGGCCAAACATTAACCAGAGTGAATTCCTTAGTGATGTAATGAATCCACGGTAAACAACATGACCATATTTAGCTCAACAGGGTCTCACAAAGGAGCCTATAACGTGTCAAAGTGAGACAAAATATAGGACTAACAGGGCTCACATACTGATCATTATGTGATTTAAATGCAATGTGATGACGAGAACTTATTTTAGATTCATATCATCCATCCAAAAAAACAAACAACAAAAAAAAAAACAATAGTAATCAGGGACTGTAGTTACAGTAACTACAATTTTGCGGTAGTTGTACTTTAATTAGTGACTATTTCAACTTTATGCTACCTTACACTCCTACTACACTGCAGTTTGGAGGGAAATATTGTCCTTTTAAGTTATTAAATATATTTGAGAGTTATACTCACACAAAACATACAAAAATGGCATTTAACATAAAACTGAACTACCAAAAATGAGCTGAATATGAATTTAATTATTTTGATATTGCATTTATATATTCACCAGTAATTATTATATAGGTATATTCAATAATACTAGACTCCACTTTCTTAAAAATTTAAACTAAAGGCTTTTGAGCTTCAGGACCTGGATCACTACTGATGTTGACACTGGGATGATCCTAGGCCTGACGCTGTCCAACAAAACCACTAGAGGTCAGCCATGTTACATCAGTACATTCAGAAGGTGCAGCGCTACAGTTGACGCTAATAAACTGTCCTGCAACATTAGTTGTAAGTGTAAACAAATGGTTTTAAAATGTAGCTACAGTCACCATCTAACAGCTCTTTGTTAGAAGGTGCATTGTTCACAGCAACAGTTCACAATGTTTGTAATGAATAACATACTTCATAAAGTCAATGGTTATTTTGGCGTATTTTTTATTGATAAAATAAACCTACAATCACAGGATAAATGCCCTTACATTCAACTAGCCATAAAACATAATTCAGCACCCCAAAGTGCAGCGGCATCCATTTTAAAACAGATCCATGTAGCTGAATGTTGTTTAGTTAAATGGCTGCCTGGATACAGTAAATGGCGTAAAATCAGAGATATGAGTACAAAAATATTCTACAATATAAATGGGAAAATAAAATGGATGAAGACAAAACTGCAGGGAAGACTTTTTGTCAGTCGTTTGTTTAAAATTTTGAAAGACTCAATTCCATGTGCGCACAGGATAGTGGGCTCTCAAACAGCTGGGAGCCACTGGACTGTTTAATTCACATTTGCATATATGTTTCTAAAATACACAAAACCCTTGTTAGATGTGTTGCTTCAAAAATACAGAAAGGTCAAAAGATAAAAGGCATTCTAGGAAACCCTAGGAAAGTTTGGTAAGCTCTGACCCATTTTGGATAAATAACGACAGGGTAATTTCTGTAACTCATTAACTATGTTAAATGTTCCCTTGCAGCGAGCAGGACTTTGGCCCAGGCAGCCCCCACATCTGTCTGCTGGCTATATACATAAAAGCGTCGTCACAGCACAGTCATACTAGAGGAAAGCTGAAAAGCAAATGAATCCTACACTAAATTGTGCACATGTCTAAATAAGATTACACATAAGTACTTCTTTGCTACCAGTGGGTAACTAGGAGATATATGTTGACAGTGTGGGCTGCTTCACTGTGTCTGCAGAGCCTGGGCGATGTTCAGGCCTGACCCTGGGGGCAAAGCCCAGCCGTCCTGGCCCTGGTGGGTCTGTAGCAGGCAGTACAGCTGCTTGAGGTGGGTCACTATGTTGTCCTTGATATCTGGGATAGAAATCTGCAGGCGGACGCTGCCGCTGTCGAAGGACCGTGTGTTGTCTCCGGAGAACATCTCGCTTATCATGCGGGCCACCACTGGAATGACCTGCAGGGCGAGAGGAGGAGCATTCAGATTCTTTACAGTCAATAGAAATGTTGGGAAAACTCCATCTTGGACTCTAAACGCAGTGAACTATTCTCACTATCTATACAACTATTGTAAATAGAGATTAAGTTTGGTGATGCACAGGCAGCAGACAGAGTCTAACTTGATTTACTGGCCTGTATTGTCCCTGGAATAACAAATAATCCTGTTACAAAAGATGTTAACATTTCTTACCTGAACCATGATCAGTTTCCTCTCCCTGGGCCTTCCATCAGGCCACTCCTCTCCGAAACACAGGCTGATTTCAAACTGAGAAGGGTTTGTTGTTTGGCCGCGCTGGTGAGCTATTACACCTACAGAGCATGCAAAGTTTATTAGAATTTATTCACACAGTATATTGCATTGAAGACTACGATTTCACTAAAAATCTAGGGAGAGCTAAAGTAAATGAACTAATTGTGTTTATTAAATGACATAACAGTGAGAATTCTTCTTACCACTGAGAAAAGACTCCAGGCAGAAGAGCTTGACCCTCCTCTGTCGCTCTATAAGATTTGGTGCAGCCGGATTCGGAGCACAGGGACCGGACCAGTACACCTTACACTGGCACAGACGGACTGCGTAGATATCATGGCCGCTGACCTCCGAGGATCAGACCCCGGTCCATCACATCCAGCAGGCGGTTGGTGAAGACCCTCTGCTTGTCGTTGGTGATGTGCTCCGTGGTTGGGAAGCGCAACTGTTCCAGGTTCACAGGCCCAAACAGCTCTTCCTGGTTGACCATGGGGCCAAGGTCTCCGTAGAACAGCCGGCAGCCTTGCGGGTTACTGACGGTCACCGTGGGACACATCTCCTTCCCCCGGTACAGAAACTGAACCTCCAGGTCTGTCACTGTGTCACAGGTGAGTGCAGGCACACATTAAAACCATATTTGATGAGCAACTGAAGTCCAATTTAAAGAGCCAATTCACCAAAACATAAAAAACCTGCCATTCTTCCTCAAATGCCCCATGTTTGGTCATATAAGAGTCTATAATTTTCTTACTTTAAACAAATGTACTAATCATACTAAGTATTGTTTTATGTATTCTCATTCCTCTGTGCCACCGACCATTACTGTCCAAGTATTATTAAAAATTAGCTTGAATAAACCACACCACTGCACTGGGTCACATCCTCCATCACTCTGAAGATGGACACTGTGTTTTATTTTGAGTTGATCCCACAGTGATCCTGCTGCTCACTAGAACACGAAACCCACAGCTGAAAACAGCCCCTCCTGATCGCTGCATTTCTGCATTTTTTTAAACAGTACTAGACGGAGCATGTACTTACTTGGGAGGGAACTGATCCATGTTTCTGGAGAGGCAAACAAGGCGTCGGGTAGAGGAGGAGGCTGCATGATGGGATCAGGCAGAGGAGCAGGCGGCATGTCAGGGAGGGGTGTGGGTTGCATCTCCACATCCACAGGCTCCTTTTTAGGCCAAATATTGACAGGTTCCTCTTTTGGCCAGGCCTCATTCGAAGGGGGGCAACTTGGAGGCTGCATGGAGGAGTCTGAGCCCATAGGAGACCACATGATGAGAGGAGAGGGACTGGTGCCTAAATTAGGAAAGAGAGAAGAATTGAGTGGTTGTTTAGTGCAGTCACAGTGTATCCCTTTGCTTTGCTTTTTTTGAGTTCACTGTCAGGAAATAAAAAATATAATATGAGGAAAGGTCATTCACCATTAGATGGGTATGGCGGGAGAGACTCTGGTGTATCTGGAACATCTTCCTCAACGCCATCCTCCTCAGGCGGAGTCCAAGAACCAGCATCTGAAGAGCCTGTTGGATGAGAGACATTATAAACAGGTGGTAAATGTTATGAAATCAGAGTAAATTTAAATGAAAGACAGTCAGTCATATTCAACCAGATCTTACTTACCTTGGTTACTGAGGGGCTGTGGGATGTCGCAGACGTCATATATCTTCAGAGGATTCATGGGGACCTCTTTGGTGCCGTCGTAGATGAGGTTGAATTCTCTGCTTTTGTTCAGGGCACATCGGAGCTGAGCTTTCCACTTTGCGGGATCAGGTTCATCAACTCCCTCCTGGAACTTCCCGGTCTCCACAGCCCATGCCTGGAGGGAGCATTTACACAGAACGGAGGTATCAAAGTCACAATCCTGTCCTGTCTTAACGTTTTTATATTTCTACACAGGATCCACATCAGTTTGTTAATGCATTATGTGGGCTATCTAAGAAAAATCCAAGATAATGGATAATATAACTAATGTTTATAAAATATGAAATCTATTTACAGCTATATCAATAGATGTAAAACATTTACAGGGAGTGTCACCTCCTTTCTGATGGAGCATGTGCAAAATGTTCAATACCAGAATTCTTTAGTTTTCATAAATGTTGCACCGATCTTTACTTTTTCCCATCTTTCCCATCTAGTTTGGCAGGCGGAGACATGAAACAAAGAAGCACTTCCACAAAGAACGTACAGTCAGTTAAACACCACAAACGCATACAATCTCAGAAATTGAGAAAAAAGATAAGATGTCCCAACATCCTTGCTTTAAATGTCTACCTTTAACTGCAACAAGACAAATACAGAACCAGTACCTAGTCCTTATGCCCCATACCTATGACTCTGTGGCTTATACCAATCATTCCTTTAACTAGAGATCAAAGAGAGACCTTATGTAAGTAGGATGCAAAACTACATGTTGCTCCAGATACATGGGAAGATCTTATGTATTTTTGCTACAGACATAGGCACTTGTATATCAGGCATGAACCAGCATAAACCTTCCTTAAATGTGGGATGAAAAAAAGCATGAGAAGGTCCCATTTCCTGTATGTGGGACAGTGCACATAGGTGTGTGCTCATAAGTCCTCTCTCTCTGTTTCAGGATAAACAAACACTTCCCATACACTCTTGAAGTGTTTGTTATTGCGACATCTGTTAAGTGTGATTAGACTTTTAACCTTAAATATGGTGTCTTCGTCCTCGTGCTGGGGTGTGTGTCGTGTAGCGTGTTTCCATGGAATCCTGAAGCGCATGGCCTCACGGTCAATCCACACCAGACCCGGATACCGCCCGCTGTCTACCTGAGCTACCAGCCAGGGCTTCAGGCGGACACGTCGAGGGGTGACTGACATCCTAACTGACAAGAAAAACACAAACCAGTCAGTCCGCGGTGATTTCAGGTCTGAATTATTGTCTCCAGCTGCCACTGATCGTTAATACTCTGTGACAATGATACTGCAGCAGTGTTCACCCAAATCCTGCAGGTCCGGATTTTCCAAACGTTTTTTTTTTTAAAAAAGCTGCATGGCTTCACTTTGACAAACAGGGGTGACCTTTAGTTAATTTATTTATTTATTTACAATATTTGTGCAGTGTCTTGCGGGTTAGACGTTATATTACAGATCATCTTATGTTTAAATGTGAGAATAAGAGTGGAATCAGTCCAAACAACCAAAGCATCCATACGCGAAACTAAACAACGACACATACCTGTGGTGAACCAGGAAGTTGGAAAGGTCTTTCCCTCTCGGCCTGCTTAACCAACCGGCTGCGAGTAAAACACGTCTGTTTCCTCCGCAAATCCGCAAAAAATCCGAAAGATTCCCTCCGAACAACGACCACCGACAACCTCTTCGACGGAGCCGGTCGATAACAACAACAAAGTGAGAGGTTTATGTCGGACAACCGCGAGGAGCTGATGTTTTCCACTCTGGCTCGGGTTCTTCCCCCTTTCCTCACCGAAACTCAGGTATGGGCCGACGTCACGCCGGTGACACACCTTTTTCTGAGCAGCTGGGGGGCTACGTTTCACGAACCACGTGGGCAAGGGGCTATTTTTGCTCCCCACCATCTGAGCATTTCACTTAACAGGAGATGAGCTATAGTATATATCAAGTAGGGACATACTAGAATCATTATCAACAGCCTATATCACATAAAATAATCTTTTGTTTTATTTTTGTTTATGCTCATTTTGAAACTTTGATTTGACATTTATTTTGTTCACGGCTTCAGCCATATTTTTGAAAATTAAAATCGACAACATTTGCAGTATTTACATAATTGTTCTTCTTCAATAATAATAGATAACCACATGGGAATTTAATAAAAACTAAACTCTAAATCATTCTTTTTTAAAAAATTTTGGATTACATTTGATTAATATTGTCCAGAAGGCTTTTAATTAGCCTGCTCATTAGTTTAATGTTATTTTCCCTGATTAGAGTCTTGTTAGTCTTGTTATTTACTTTACTCATTTAGTTATTTACTGTGTGAGATGAAGTATATCTTAAGTGTCTCAACGTCTAGACTGAATAACCCTAAACTGGCCTACAGCCAACACTTAAGATACAACACTACAGTAGACAATATTTACTGGGCAGGGCTTGACTCAGTTGGCAGGCAGAGCGGGAGTTTCCAGGTACAATATATTCACAATAAAGTGACACAAGACAAGTGGACGGTTTGTGCTGATCCCGTCGTTAACAGGAGCCAAAACAAGAGACGACAACAGGCCACTCCCTGAAACTGATCGTGGCTTTGAGAGCGCGTGTCCGCCATCCAGCCGCGCATCCTTCCCTTTGGTTTTCCTGGTTTCGGTATAATATGCATTATGCGCCTGTTGCCGTGTGTGTGTGTGTGTGTGTGTGTGTGTGTGTGTGTGTGTATGTGTGTGTGTGTGATGCTAATTGTGAGTGTACATCCTGGGATAGGGAGGGGTTGTGGAGTATGTCTATAGTGGCTGGGTGTGTTGCGTTGTTTTGTCTACACGGAGGACAATTTAGTGCCACCTGCCTGTAGCATCACAGAGGTGTTTGTCTCATTTGGGGTTGCAGATAAAACCAGTGATGTATGCAGTGGTTGCCAATTCTCAGGACCCCTCTGATAAATCTGAGGAGTCCCAAGATGATTAAAGTGAAAAAAAAGGAAAAAATTCTGGTTTCACACAGTTTATTTTTATGACTTGCCTCTAAATGTAGCTGTTTTCTTGTGAAGTTCTGCATAAGTTCACCTCTGTGGACGACTGAAAATACAGGATAAATTGTATCAAAGTGTCCTCTGTAAGGCCATCACCTGTGCTGAGGGGTTACAAGAAGTCATAAGCCTAAAGCGTCATGAATCACAGATGCACAGTGCTACATGAGCAACAAAAATACCAACAACTGTAACAACGTTGTTGGAGATTTTATGTCTTCTTTGTAAATGTTCCCAGTCTCTCTGCCTTTGTCAGACCAGGTTAGTTAAGAGCCATGGATGAAATTGAGTGTACAGCACCCATAGTGCATTGATTCTGCTACACCAGGGGTCATTTGTAGCACAGGTTTTGCTTTTCATTGCAAATGAAAACAAAGAACACTCCCATCAAGACATTTTCGAGGCAATTAAATAGGACAAATAACCATGTGTTCAGTGTGATTCTGACGAAGTTGGAGTCAGACTAGAAGCAGGTTAAAGCAAGAAAATTTGAGGAAATGTTGATAAAGGTACTGTTATCTTTTATTTTAAAATTCGTATTACAGTTACTGTTCAGTGACTCTACCTCAGTGTAGGCAGTGCATCACATCTAACTCATTCAAAGTATAAAACAGCTTTGCTGTGAAGGCTTTACAAAAGTAACTACATTTCTGTAGTGGCTCAGATAAAGGTAGATATCAGGGGAGTCTACCATGTATAAAACACTACAATAAAGCGAGGGACCTCAGAATGCTACTGATAGTAGATTTATCCTAAACTTACAAAGTTCAGTATGTTTTTAATTTCAAACATCATGCAATGGCTATCAAGCTCATGGCAATAATAGCACTTGACATTGGACAGAAATCATGCAGGTTTCATATCAGCTGGGCTCCAATAGAGGATGCACACTGATGCACAAAATGTGACATTAACCTGTCCTCATAAGAAAAATACTGCGCTTCTTTTTGTTTTTATCAGAACCTGAAGCTGACCTTGTATTATAAAGAAGCATAGACTGTAATCTTTTTCACTGTGAATTATTGTTACAGTAATAGCTTATAAATATGTGTATTAGGTGCATGCTGAAAGCATTAGAAACTTTGATTTTAAAGGTTGTGTCAGGTCATAGAATGGAACTTTAATATCTGAGATAGATGGAAAGTCATTGATGGTCTCTGGAAAATCCAAAAACAGTTCAGTTGGTGCCAGACTTTGACAATAATCCAGAGACTGGTCCGTATCCATTTATCCTGATGATGATTTGTGGATTATCCTGAACCCATATCTTCACTCATTCAGCTGTGGCACGGTCACATAAAAATGTGTATTTCAGGGTCTGTAAATTTGGAAATACTACATGTTGGCCTTCAACTCTCCTTGAATTTTTTGGACAATGTGTGTGAGGTCCAAACTCTCTGTTAGGGTCTTCAGGAGCGTTTCATCATTCTGTACGCCCTCCATGAACTCTTCATAAGACAGCTCACCTGGAATATGGACAAAAATACACACTGAACTCAAATCCTTCAATATCCTACTGGTAGTAGAGAGGCATATTTGGTGAAGCTAAGCTTGCTAAGGTTGACATAACAGATCCATAGCTATCCATAGCTATGGATATGTTATTCTGCAACAACAGTGATTTTCCATCAGTGAGAAAACTCTAGTGTCAAACATGTTCTGGTTTGAAAATCACACATGAAGATGATTTTTCTGCCGTCTGTATGTTGATATCACAAACTGTGATTCAGCCACTGATAGTTCAGGGGACTTACCATCTCCATTGATGTCAATCTTGTCAAACACCATGTTGGCAAAGTCCTCTGCTGACATCTCCTGAGGAATTCCATTGATTGCACGAATGGACTAAACAGGACACAGAAAAGAAAGTAGAGCTTGTTAAAAACTGATACTGATGTGTTGCTCGTTTTTCAACCAGTAGATGTCACCTAAGTGTCTATTTTCCTCTGCGCTGCCCACGCTCCTCTAAGCCTAAGGTGGGATTCCCACTGCTTCATCTCTGTGCCTTGTGTTTCATTCAGACCTGAGTAGTCTTAGCAGGTTGTTTCAGGACAGTCCTTGGAATATTTTCCTCAGGCCACTAAGCTGCCGGTCAAGCTTTAACACAACATGAAGGCTCATGCGTACCTTGATTATCAGAAGCAGCTCGTCACGGTCGATGCAGCCACTCCCATCTATATCGTACAGTTTAAAGTACCAGCGGAGCTTCTGCTGCACTCCTCCCTTTAACACCAGGCTCAATGCGGCCACATATTCCATGAAATCAATGAAACCATCCTACAAAAGAAAGGGACTCAGTGAACATTGTCATCAGTAAATCAGCATAGCATTCAAGGTATAATATTGCCACACACAGTGTAATGTAATTAACACCTGTTGCACACACATTTTCTAAATACTTTACCGTCATTTGTTATGTTGATCTACACCTACAAAAATGATCTAAAATACAGTCAGCTACTGAAATAAACACATTTATGTTTGAAACTTAATCCCAATAAATGAGCATACACCTGTTCCTGCTTCGCATGTATGCAGAAAGAGGCTGTTTTGTTTATGGTAGTAGGTCAGTGGGGGTAAGTAGTGTCAGTGGGATAAACCCCCCCCTCTCTAATAGGCTAAGTTCCTCTCAAACAGATTTCTACTGGTGGAAATAACATGAAGAACTTTCCTCAGATGATAGATGAAAGCACAAGCAAAAAAAAAAAAAAAAAAGAGAGATTGAGCTGAACATGAGCAAATGTCTTTGCTTACACAGTAGTTTGCTTTGAGTATGATTTTGATTATTCATATTAGTAGCATTTTTATAGGCTATCTAGCAGCATATAAATCAGTTTCCTTTGAACCAAACCTTTTGTCTTTTTGTATAAAAGGTTTAGTCATTGCTGTTCAGCATTGGTGAAAAGCAACTGATGAGGAACACACTTCATCTTTAATGATACAGTATCATTAGAATAAACATATTGCCCTTCTTCAATGATTACAAATGATCTTACGTCGTTCATATCAAACGTTGTGAACATAGTCCTAACGTAGGCATTTGATGTCTCTGACAGATTCCTCAGACCGAAGAACTTCTTGAACTCGTAGAAGGTGAGAAGTCCAGATGGGCACTCGGTCATGAATTTTCTGTACCACTGATGACTCTCGCAAGCTTGTAGTTCCTCCACAGTTGAGTCGTTGCAGTTTCCCATGTCTGTTTTTCAAAATATATGTGTAAAAAATCCTGTGAAAATCATAGCCAGGATATACTGCATCCACCAAGCCTCCAGGCATGGCACATATGCAGCCTGAAAAGTATTTGCAAGCAGCGGGATTCAGCGTGTGTGTATTAGCCAATCAGCTCTATGTGCGTCTGTGTGAGAGGCTCTGAAGTTATAATCCACTTTGCTTGCCAGCAGAGACTTAACTAATTAAAGAGACCTAAGAGCAGAAATAAATCTGTGTGCAGAATGACACCAGCTGACCAAAAACTAATAAGTTAAGTTTTCCAACTAACTTTTATGAGAAACCCTTCTGATAAGCTTGTGAAAGAGTTGTCTCTCCTTAGCACTTAGCACCTTTGGTTAAGAGAGACCCTACTGGACAGGACTGAACTTATGCAGCTCACTAATGTGTTTCAGTATTTCTCCCCCTCACCTCTTTCTTTTATGCTTTGTTTTGTTCTGTCTGTTTTGTATATATAGTATGTTTATAAATCAGTGGGATTTATCTTATAGAGACCGTGATTGTCTTCACAATATATCATAGCAATTCATCCAATAGCTGAGATATTTCAGTGTGGACCAAAGCAGTGGACTGACAGACCAGCATTGCCACCCATAGAATGTGGCTTTCTATTAAATTATAAACTGTTGATATTAAGATATTCACCTGCTTTATTGTCAGATGTTATTATTAATACCTTTATTAATTAATTAACTGCCCCTTTTCAAAACAAGTGCTTTACATAAGATTAAAAAAATAAGTTGTTTTTCGCTACAGGATTGTGGTCTTTAATGGTAATGTGCTGTCAGTGTCTCACAGGTGAAACATGAGCCACAGCTGGGGTTTTCTGCAACTCAGAGAGCTATGGATTCTTGAAGTTGGGATCAGTGGCCTTAAATCAATACTGTGAACCTGTAGCTGCTCTGTTAACTCAACCTCAGCAGCAAAGGGGGTCAGTGACATTGAAGGGATAAAGAAGAGTAAACACAGAGGTACATACAGGTACACAAAGAAGAAAGTCAGCAAATGCAGCATTATTATTTTCTTTTATATATTCAGGCATCTTTTTATTTTTAAATATAGAATCGCAGCTTCTTGAGACAGTTTCAAAATATCTGTCCATATTCATAAATCTTCTTTCCTTAAGTGCTTTCATTGTAGGCCTACGTGATCTCTCAGCTTACCCTAGTTTCTCTGGAGGAATGGCAGCCAATGGGTTACTTTAGACCCTCTTAAAGCTTCTCCATCTGCTGTCAGACACTCTTCAGTGGGCTGCTGCTGCACTGGACTGGACCAGAACAACAGTAAGCCTCCAGAGTGAAAAAAGTTGATTTCATGGAGTGACACAATTAATT
The DNA here is from genome assembly GCF_001640805.2 of Lates calcarifer. Classification (NCBI taxonomy): domain Eukaryota; kingdom Metazoa; phylum Chordata; class Actinopteri; family Centropomidae; genus Lates; species Lates calcarifer. The sequence goes on along the minus strand of NC_066844.1, from coordinate 22,764,724 downwards.
ATAACAAGATGTTAGGGCATGAAAACAGTCAGTTCACCAAAATGACTCCAGATATGTAAATAGTTTTTGCTTTATTTCGTAACATGTGTTAGCCAAAGGTCTGCTTTCCATCTCTAGCCCCATGACAGATGTTACATAGTCACCCTAAACATTTAATAAAATGGAAGCAATTGAAATAGTTTATAAGGTTGCAAAGTAACAACTCAAAATTAATATTAATGTTGGTAAAATAAGTCATTATGTAACATTTTAAGGTACTGAATGAAACATGCAACAAAGAAACACAGAGCAACATATATATAAAGATTTTTCACTGGAACTACTTTCTGCTGATGAAAATAAAAGCTTCTTTCAGATGCAGGTCTGCAATCCTGAAATACACTGTTTGGCTCAGTAACTGTACACGTTCTTCCACGCAATAAATACAGTTCAGATAGCATCTGTACTTTCATTTCCATTTACAACCAATTCATACCTCATTGTAATGGAATGCAAAATATTTATGGTTTTGTAGTCTCCATTTCCTTTTACTTTAGTGTGTGTAGATGTCAGCTGTATTATGTACAGGACAGAGTTGGTATGATTTGTGGTTAAAATCTCATGGGAGCATAGAGGAGGAAAACAGAAGTTGAAGCAGAGAAAATGTTGTATACTGGTGCCTGTATTGGCACAGTCATAATCAGGGCACTGACATGTTTCAATAAAACATGATAAAACATTGATCAACTGTGGAAAGTGGCTTTATTTGTAGAGCAACACTTTCTTCACCACTCAAAAAACTGCCATCAGTGTACTTCTCCTCACCAAATCTGGCAATGAGTAACTAAATAATTACTGTAATTGAATAATAATAATAATAATAATAAAATGAATGAATGTGTGTTTCTTGATAACCCTAAGTAGTGCTGAGCTGTATGTTCAGCATTGTAAGGCAGGTAAAGCATTGAAAGCTGTTGCCAGCACATTCTTCACATTTCAGTTAACATCAGTCGGCATGATGAATTCCCATTAAAGGACAGAGGAACTGGATGGACTGGTCTGGTTTGTCTCCAGGACAACTGAGGTTTAGGTGCGACAGACAGACTTGACAGAAACGCTGTGATTCTGGCCAAGAGGAAAAGAAAAAGCACTGACTGGCTTTCTAGACAGGGAGAATATTAAAACTGCAATTATGTAATTGGAAGCATGAGGCCAAAACTGCTCCCACTCAGATTAACTTCCTCAGTTACACAAAGTAGAGAATATTAGAATATTTACAGAATGAAACTTTGTCATTTTCTATTTAATATCAATTTGATCGAGGAAATAGATCAATTGTTTTTATTAGAAGTATTATCAATTTTTATTTAATCAATATCATGAAGATCACCATTTTTTAAAGGATATTTCACCTGCAATCATTCTTAATGTGCCACTTTAATGCTAATGTTAGTTAAGATAGGGCTTGACTACTCTATGTATGAATGTACTGTAAATCATAGGTTTTTAAAGTCTCAATGTACAAAGTAACTGCTAGCTGCAGCTATAAAATAAGAGCAGAGTGGAATGAAAAGTACAATGTTTCCCTCTGAAATGCAGTGGAGTAAGTAAAGTAAAAGTACTAGAGAACTGTGCTATGATACTTACTATAGGCACTGGTATCAACTTTTTCTAGTAAAATACTGGGTGTCAGATGTAAACAACCACACTGTTAACCTGCTCAGCTCTGAGGCCACAAAGAACCAAAGGTCTTCATTTAGCTCGGATGTACAGTGTTGTAGGGTCGCAATCAGGAGTCAGCTAACCCCGAGCTTGAGAGGATTCTTGATCCTCTTTAGCTGAGGCTCTTCACCATCATCTTATCCTGATTACACATCCTGCGTCACATGCTTCACTGGCCTTAAAATATGTTTCAACCTTAATTAATAACTAACTGAACAAACACCTAGAGGCATGGCATGCAGTGACTGTTGTGTTGAGAACAAACACTAAATGCAGAGAACTTAATCAAATTACAGTGGCTCCTATTAATTTTAGTGTGATTCTTTTTATACCTTTACTTTTACTTTTACTTTTACTTTTACACCCCCCCCCCCCCCCATTGTATGTTTTGATATTTTCTAACTAAATAAAAAGATGCACAGTACAGGCTCAGGACAAAGTAGGGATCATACTGTCACTGTTTTAACACTGTCAGGGCAGCCAGGACTGTGCCTGATTAAAAAAACAAACAAAAAACAACATACATTTACACCTGTATATTTATCTTTTTTTCTTGTTGTTTTTTCTTGTCCTTTTGTTTGTCCTGTTGTATTTCATGATATCTTGTGTGTCCCCCGTAAATCCCCCATTGATGGAAGTTGTATTTATATCATTTAAGGCATGAAAAGGTGGCAATACCACACCATAAAAATTACTCAGTTACATGTAAAAGACCTTGATTAAAACTTTGCTTAAGTAAGCATATGTATTATCAGCAAAATCAAAGATAACACAATATGTCCTGTCAGTGTTGTGTTATTGATGCATTAACATGCAAGCAGTGATGTGATATTGTGGCTGGTTGAGGTGGAACTGCTTTACATACTTTTCCCTCTGAAATGAGTTGGAGGGTGAGTGTAGTAGCATAAAATGGAAATACTCAAGAATAAGTACATCAGAGTGGAAATTTAGAAAGTTGTTGTGAAAATAAAGTGTAATGTTTACTTATTTATGATCACAATGACTGTTTTATGACACATTTCTGACCATAAAACCACACTAGGCAGCTCTTTCCCAATCAACATCCTATTTCCCGTTGAAAGCCAAAACACTGGTGACCCACATTAAATAAAAGCCCATTTGGCTTTTTATCAAGATGCTGTAAAATGAAACTGTGCTTTTCCCGGACATGTGTATGATGGGTATTAAGCAAATTGGCCTGATGATTTCTCCAAGTGAAACCGCTGTTAACACTCATCCCTGCCAAGTGTGTAGACCACATAGTTCTGAAGAGCAGACAATGATGACAGAGTCTTTTCACAGCGATCAAAGCTGAGCAGTGAAAGTGTAGTGAGCAGCCAATATCACGAATGCGAGCAAATTAAAGACCAATCAGTGCGCAAGTATACACAAAGGTGAGTTGTGCTGGAATGTGGCTGAGAATAATGAGAGCCTAGGCCTCACCTGTTGGGAGTGTTGGCTGTAAAAACAGGGAGGCACAGAGAAAGGAGGAAAGGGCGGGGTTAGCTCCATTTTCTCTGCCTGTCCCGAAAAAGATTGCACCAAATCACAGGAGTCAGGTTTACCTGGAGCTCGACGGTGCACCTGTCGCGAAAAAACAGTAGCTCACCTGCGCTTTACCTCGGATTTACCTCGCTGTTCAAAATGCCTCAATAGGCCCCGCTGAAACCTTACAGTCGTTTCTACATATAAACTAAGCAAATAATCATGAAGAGGGGAACGCTGAATTTTCTGGGTCGAAAGAACCAGTCTCTTTTCGACACCAATATCAAAATCAAGGACATGGGTGAGTAGACGCTGCTTACGGGGCCTGTACTTAGGCTATAATGGAGAATAAGTATTTAAATTAACGATTGACTGAAGACTAACACGACCTTTGTACTTGGTGTTGACATGGACAAAAATGTTGAAGCCTGTTCCCACGAATGTAGACTTCATAACTGATGATATAAGTGGCCCATAGAGGAAATCTTTCAGTGACATGCTGGTGAACCAGTGTCACCAAGGGAATATGATTCATTCACGAAAAACCTGTTTTGAATTGTTTAAATTCTACATAAATCTGGATGACCTTACATATTTGGCTTCATTCTGACCTGTCCTCAACAAATGTCCGTCACTTAGTCTTGTTTTGTGTTGCCTTAACAATGCTTTTGAGGAAATAAGGGATTAAGGTGCAGCAGACAGGGTATCTCTAGAAACTCAAGCCATCAGGGAACTGAATATCTCTGACCATCCAATAATATGTTATGACTAAAAAAGCCGCTTTCAGTTTTTGTTTGACTGATGGCCTGTTTACAGACAGTTTGAATGTGCTTAATGTGAATTTGAGTGAGCTATAATCCCAGGTACACAGCTGAATTATATCCTGTGGTGATTTTGGAATTAGCCAGAGTTTTTACTGGTGAAAGATCCTGAAGAAAATATGGAGTACTGGATGATCCTGATGTGTAATTTAACAGCATACACACTATAACAACTGAACAAACTCCATCATTTGAGGAAAACTATGGAATGTGGTTGAAAGCTCTAGAAAAACATAGTAAATGGACTTTAAGAAGAACTCACTACTAGTGTGAATGATGCCCATGCATTCACTCAGCATTAACAGTTAAAAACAAAAGTTGTATCACTTAAGTCTAACACAAGCTATATCACTTTATAATAGTAACTGAAATCTACTGTCACATGTTGTTATCAGCTTCCTGATAAACTGCCCAGCTCTACATCACATTTCTTTTATTTGAATTGCAAGAGCAGGAAGCCAAAGCAATTGCTATGCAAAGCCGCAACATGAGAGAGAAGATTTGTCTATAGGGAAACTAATAATTTGGTTAGACTGGTTTTACACCACGGCCAGTTCTCTCTGTAGTCGTCCACACCACACTGAACACTGAAAATGTTTGGTTTTTTTTGGAGTGACACTATCATATCTTTCGTCTAAAGTGAGCATCATGGGTACAACATGATTGACTGACATGAAGAAAAAAAAAAAAACGTGAGGACACTGTGAGAACACTTAGCCTTCCTTCCTTGTTTACAGTGTCAAGCCCTTTGGTTGCTCTTTCTTCAGCCCTGATGAAAGTGTAGCTGTTGAGGGCTGACAGGACGTGCAAACTAAGAGCCTCTCAGTGACAAATGTCTTTCATCAGTCACTTATTGGACAAACAACATGGCTGACACCAGAATGAACAGTAAAGGAATGTGCCACTAATTTTCTCCAACCAACCCCAGTGACCTCTGATATTATCAGTAGATTAGCAGAATGGTTTTTCAACTTGTTTATACTCCTACATCCAAAGTTGGATGGAGAGAAGTTTGGTTGTTGGTTTATGTCAAATCAAAACATAAAGCAAAGTCTGTTAGGCCATTTTTAATGTGATGCCATTTCTTTTTAACAGAATGAAAATATATACAATGAATTTACCTCAAAAATAAAATAACTATTTTAAGTATTTAAAGTTAGTTGCAGATTTGTAAAGCTAAGTTTTCACTTCAACACAACAATGAAATAAAAAGCTGTAGATTAACAGCTTGACTGACAACTTCTAAGAGGCCACATTGGTGCCGTTAATGTCTCATTACCTGCACAATGATCAGAATGTGCTAATCCAAGAGGAACAATAGACAGTTGGACAGCGGTGTAGTTTAGAAGGGCTACTGTGTCTGCCCAAATTATTCACAGAGCTCTGAGCAGAAACTTAATGGCTAAAATTGTTGAAACTTGCCTTACTGTAAGACGTCTACCAGAGGATAAAAATGGTCTGCTTTTTATTTCCTCAGACAATGTGGAGTTGGTGCTGGATTCACCAGCAATCCCTGAGTCAGGGACTGCCAGTGTGCGGGCCAGACCCACCGTCAAGCATCACGCTGTGAGTATTTCAGTAAAGCTACTGTATGTGGTACATATACTGTAGATGTTCACATCCATCACTCAGTTTCTGATGGTGAAGCAACATAAGATTTGTGTCTGAACAGTCTCCACCCTGTTGATTACCTGCAATGTAGGTATGGCTTATCTGCACAGATGCAAATGATCTGATAATGGACAGTTTATTGTTTGGCAGAGTGAGAGTGAATCTGGGTCAGCTTAAACAAGCACTGGACCATGACATGTATGAATCTAAAAAAAACAAAAAAAACACTGTTACCTCACTTTCCTCTCTAATAACTATAATATAGTCTCATGTGGGAACAATAACACTGATGTGTTTTTTGGAAATGTATGCAGTATTGTAGTGAATGGTGTAACTCACAATGATACTCATTGTCAGTGATTAGTAACATAATACCAGTGGTGGAGAGTAACTGAGTACCCTTACTCAAGTACTGCACTCAGGTACAATCCTGAGTTACCTGCAGTTTACCTGGTACTTCTATTCCTTTACATTTTAGAGGGAGATACAGTTTCGCACTTCTCTCTCTTTTTCATTTATCTGATCACAACAATTATTAGATACTTTCCAGATTAAGATTTTACATACAAAACATATGTTAAATGTATACAATAAAGTACAGTGTTAAAGATTAAACCAGTGGTTCCCAACCCTTTGGCTTGTTGCCCCTTATATAAAAATAAGTATCTAGTCAGAGTCAGTGTAGCACTCTAGGGGAGCATTCTGCAGCATAATAAGAAGTTTAGCTAATAACACCTTAAGTACCTTTTGTTGATAATACTATTGTACTTAATTAGAATTTTGAATGTATGTTTTAATTGTAATGGAGTATTTTTACATTGTGGTGTTGGCACTTTTAATTAAGTAAAATAGACCAATACTTCCTCCACCGCTTTGTATCGCAAGCATATTGTCCACATGCTAACACATGTTTAAATTTTGAAGTGCTTCAGAAAGATTTATCTTTACACCACATTAGCTGTCCGCATGACTGTCAGGCTTTCCATTATATCATCACGGTGCAGATATAAACAAAGAGCTCATCTCTGATCAGGTTCACACACCTCACTGTTTTTGGGAGTGTTCTGTGAATGCGTCTCTGGCATGTGTTGGATGTGGCACACCCATGCAGCACATGGGCAGGACAGCTCAGACTGCTGCGACAGATGAAAGTGAGTCATAACGCAGGAAACAAACAGATGAAATCAAACTGGATCATACGCCATCTTTAGTGACGCACCCTTGGCCTGTGTTCATATTTTTCCATGAAGTTACAAAAAGCGTCCTATGACTAGTAAGAGAGAGTAGTGTCATTCTAGGTGTGTTATCAGGCACGTCCAGTTGATTTTTAAATATTTTTACCTTTAACATAGCAGCTTTCTGAAACTGAGAACGTTAAAAAAACTTCTTCTATCTTGTTTGCTGAATTTGCACAAGAATGTTTTTTTTGTTTTTTTTAATCTGACTAGTTTTATTAGACAGTTTTAAAGTGAAACTGGTGTGGGCTTGCTGCATTGTTATTGCATTAACAGATTATTCGAAGAGCCTGCAGTGGATTTACATCACTAGTTACAGCAGTAAAAAACGAGTCATGTGTTGTTGGAATGATTTTCTGCCCTTTTGAAGGGCAAATACCCTGTCAAATTGCATGGAGTTGTATTATGTCAACACAGTCTGTGTTTATTTTTGGTGGCGTTTGGGTTGTGAAGAGCACAGCAAATCTCTTCATCTCTCTCCTTTTTTTGTCTCTCTCACACTGAAACACACATAAACACACAGGTATCTAAGTGACAGCCAGCAAGTTTCACTAGACAAAGTGATGAATAATAGGTGTATCCTCTGATTCACCAAGTACTTCTCACGAGTGAAGTATGTGCAAGTGTGGTGAACAAAAATGATTCCTTAGCAACCTATCACCTCCAGTGTCATTGCAACAAACCTTAAAGTTAAGCCTTAAAATATGCACTACATAGAAACAGACATCACAGATTCACTCATTTTGGTACAGAGTATTAAGTTGTAGTTGTAGTTACCAAGAGCTTAGAGCAAATAAAATGATTTGATGAGGCAACGTTTGGACATGCTAGTCTTTTTTCAAGGAACATTGAGCGCTGCACGAGCTTAGAACTGGTTTGTTCACTCCATGAGTGAATAGTTGCAGGAAAAAAAAACATTCCTTTCCTGCACCTCTAGAACATTATTTAATCTTTACCCATGTTCATGAACCATGCTTTGATTCATATGTCTCAGAAATATAAACAGTCTAAGAGTGTTTTCTTTTTTCCTCACAGTCATCTGATAGTTTTCAAGGGTTTGCTGTCCCAACACCCAAAGTCCCCCTCCTCCCCCCTGTCAACGGTCCAAAGGCCAATGGCTCAGGTGAGCGTTCAACCCTCTCTGATATGTACTTTAAGCTTAACAAGGCAAAGGCTAGAAATCCATTATTTACACTCTGAGGGACCTGAATTATTTGTAGTAGCCTTTACTCTGACTCAGTTTATAGATCACAAGTAATCAGATTGACTCTGTAAAGGGTTGAAAATATAGAGCAGATAAATGTTTGCCCAGGCAATTGCTCAATAACTCTCCTGAATGTGTCCAAGCAGCCATACCAGCTGGCCAGCATATTTACAAAATGGGAGTGTTAGAATGGGAGTGTTTCTATTTATAGAAAGAAGTGGATATCATTCATTGAATTTTAGATGTGAGCAATTCTGAATTTAAGTATGGTTCTCATCCTGTTTATTGGACTTTTAAACTCATTTAAGCAATTCAACTTTGCTTATATTTTATCATATTGACATACATATATCTATTGTATGTAAATGTTTAAAACAGTACTGAACTTTTCTCAGTTATTCTCTCTCTTCTTTCACAGTCAGTGGAGATAGGTTGGCCAACGGATCAGTTCTATCTGTCCCTGACCTTGTGGAAGGGGAAATATTTGTTCCTCCTCCTCCCTCCATGGCACCTCCGCCCCCTCCCTCTGTGGCACCTCCACCCATTCCGGGGATTTTTATCCCTCCTCCAGACTTCATGGGTGACCTAAATAGTCTTGATCTGGCAACCCTTCAGCATCCTTCCATGCCAGCTCCAAAACCCACTTCACTGGCACCATCCATGGAGGAGGAGGATCTAGCCTTCCTAAAACCACCACCAATGGCTCCACCAAAGCCTCCATCAACTTGCTCTACCAGCTCTGCATCATCCATACCCATTTCCAGTCCACCACCAGCCAATGTTCCTGAGCGTCCAAAATTTGCCCCTCCGCAGCCCCCCACTGAAAAGCAACACAAGACTTCTAAGACACCACCTCCAAAGCCAATCAGACTGTCCTCTATGTCCAGCCTTGACTCCCCACCACAGACTCCTGCCCCACCTCCCCCTGTGCAGACACCCACACTCTCCACCTTTAATCCCCAAAGCACAGCAAAGCTTTACAATGTTCCTAAAGCCACAGTTCTCAGCGGGTATGAGAATCGTGACACAAGACCCAAGCAGATGTTAGTCCTGGAAGATTCTGGGTCTGTGAACTCTGCCCCGGTGCTTGTCCAGATGGATGGGAAAGCTCCGAAAGTGGCTACACCTTCTAAACCTGTTTCCAAAGATGAACAGGAGCTGAAAGAGAGCTTACAAATTAACCAGCCCTCTCAACCGCCCCCATCTCAGCCAAACAAGGAGGTTAAAACAGGGAAAGTTCCAGTACAACCAGAAATAACCAAACCGCCCCAGACACCACCTCTTAAGTCTCTACAGCTTCCGAAAGTAAACGGTTCTCAAGTGAATCCCGAACCCAGCAAGGACAAACTTGAAGGATCTCCAAGTCAAAGTCATAAATTCAGTCCATTATTAGATCGTAAACTACGCAGCCTGAAGAATAATGAAAGCAGTGGACATGCAGCTTCTCCACTGGCTCTTTTAATGGCGGCTAAGGAAAGAGAGAAACACAGATCGACTCACCCACTGTCGCGGGAAAACAGTGACAAGAGGAACGATAAGAAAAGCGAGCAGCCGAGCGCAAGCATTCACCCAAGTGACTCCAGTCCCAATTCCTTTGTTGTCATCCCAAGGTCAAATTCATCCTCTTCTCTTACATCTCAAGAGAGAATACAGGAGAGTCTGAATTCTGTCAGTCCTGTGGAACATAGGCAAACAATTCAGACTCCAGAAAAATCCAGCAGTCCTGTGCTGGTCAGGGATCCGCTGCCATCTACCAGTCCAGCTCTCAGTAGGTTCACAGCAGCTGCATCCTCAAGTGCGACCAATCTGGTTGAGCAGAAACAAAATGCAGAGCCCCCAAAGACTCAATCTGCACAGCCTGAGGATAATAAAGAGGACATAAGTATGCCATTACTCCCTCCTCCTCCAGAGTTTGATGATTTAGATGAGTTTATGGAGCCCCCTCCTTCCATTTGTCCACCTGATCCTCCTGTGAAAAAGGCACCAACACCAACACCAACACCAATACCAACACCAGCACCAACACCAACACCAACCCCAACCCCAACCCCAACCCCAACCCAACTCCAACCCCAACTGTTATCCCTCCTCTTCCTCCCCCAGTTCTATCCCCTCTTCCAAAACCAAAACCCCCAGCAGCTCCAAAACTCCCGCCACCGAACACTGATGTTAAACCAAAGCCTCAGGTCCAGTCAAAGTCCCAAGTGGCCCCCGCTCAGCTACCGTCCAATCTTTCGCCAAGTCAGGCCACACTCCTGAGCATCTTACAAAAGAAAATGTTGGAAATGGACCACAAAATGGCCCCTGTGAAGGAGGCAGAGTCCAGCTCTGATGACTGGGGGACTCCCTTGTCTGATGAGGACAATAAGGTCCCTGTTGTCCCCAGAGTCACACCACAGAGCAAGACTTACCCTGTGGTCAACAAAACGGCAACCCTGGACATGCGGGAATTGGAGGGTAAAGTGACCAAAAAATATCAAGAGACGTCGTCAATGAAAGTTCCCACAAGGTAAGACATACACTGCTCAAATATGACACACCCAAGCTTTAAGACAATAAGCCCAGTGTTTGGTTGCACTATCCACTCATAATCCTGAATGTCTTCTTCCTTTTCAGTAATGGACCGTCAAAACATCAGTATGGTATGACCTTTACTGTTCGGCCAGGAACCAAACAGCCTATTACCCCTGTTACTAAAGGGGAATCTTAAAACTCTATGGAAATTGGACACATCTATACAGCACACATGATTGTATAATGTGATTTTGAATTAGCAGGAATTTGTACAATGGGGAAAAAGCACTTTGAACAAATGAGTTACATTAATGTGGTGTATATATATGTATATATATATATATATATATATATATATATATATATATACTCATATATATATATATGTGTGTGTGTGTGTGTGTGTGTGTGTGTGTGTGTGTACATTTAGGCTCAAGCCCCCTGTAACCTTTCACGGATAAGCAGTGTAGATAATGGATGGATGGATAGATGGATATATGTACATTGTCCAAACGGTCCAAAAAGTCAGAGACCATGTAAAGGTTTTTCTTTTTATTGGCTGCTGCTGTTGAGCGTAGAATTGCATATGTTTCCTTTTTACCAGCTTTTAATCTGTCTCTGTGGCATATTACATGGGTAATATTCATAGCATAAGCAAAATCTATTAATAAAATGCTTTATGCTTACATTATTGGTAGCTGTAAAGTGTAAGTCGAGTGAAAATGAATCTACATTAAACAGTAATTTGTAGAACATGAATCTTTCAAAGATTTATGTGTAATCTTGATTGTAAAATACAATAGTAATGTACAATGTAATTATTGTGGCTCGTGCTGTAATTATGTGTCCCATAACTGCAACGTTCTTTCACTGTTACATGTAAATTATGTAGGTCCACTGGAGCAAAGCCAACAGTTAATTCATACAAGTGTCACAGTATGCTGAGTAGGATTGTTTCTCATATTTATTGATCTATTTGTGTCAGTGTGGAGACAGTCATTTTGTTATTGATGTACATATCAGTTTGTGTAAAATTAAAGTAGAACTTACATAATGTAACATGTTGTATGGACATGTTATATTGGTCATGAAGTAAATCAGAGTTGTTCATCTACACAAAATGTTGTCCAACAATTCCTTGAGTGGGAAATTAATTCAAGCAGTAATTGCATGTTTTTATAAATGTCCCTGAGTATTGGTGGACAGTGTAAATCTTTTGTGTTAGTATCAAGATGCTTTAGTCAGAGAGATGTCACACAATGCTTTATTGTTCCTGTTTTTTGTCCTTGTTACCTACACAGATCTCGAGTTAAGTAGAAGACAAACCCTAAATCAGAAACTGACTGGTGATGGCTACACAGGGACAAAAGCTGCATTGAAAAGTGAAAAACAACATAAAGCCCAATGAGAGGACCAGAAGGACAGCCCGCATTGTGTGTTTGGGTCATGTGAGACTTTTTTTGGCATGGCAATGGCATGATAGTTGAGTTGTACTTTATATAATAAGGGCAAAGAGAAGGAAAGCACCAACATTGACTTTGATCAGCAATGTTATGATATTGTTGTAATACTTTTTTCCCCTGAAATGCTCTTAGGCCTTAGAAGTTCTTGAAAGATTCAGGAGCATTGTAGATCTCTGTCTCAATGTTAAAATCCCCTTGCAAAATGAATAACATATAGTTAGACATGAACTCATAATTTTATATGTGTGTGTATATATATATATATATATATATATATATATATATTGAGTTGGGTTAGAGATCAGTTTTTAGTTGGTGCTTTGTGGCTCAAAATACTTTTAAAAACTGGGGAATATTTATCTTATTGTATTTGCAGTGACAGAGGAGATTAGCTTTTATAGTGACAGCACCAAATGCAACAATGGTAAGGTGATGACAGAAAATTTTAATGACGAGCTAAAGGCAATTTTCTGTTAAAACACGTGACAAACTCAACACTATGGAATGATAGGCCTCACTTATATTCCATTTCTTTTAATGCTGTTTTCATGACATCCAAGGACATAAATTACAATGGTTATGTTTACACACAACACATCGTGCTGATGCCATGTGAAAATGATTATAGCACTTACATCCAGTCTGCAATGTCAGGCCACAGATGAACAGTGACACCTTACGTGCCAGTTCCACTGACTGCGCAAATGTAATCATCTTAACTTCTGAGCCTACCGCCCACACTTGTCACACATGAACATACAAGACACTGCCCTCCTTTGACCCAGTGGTGGGTAAATGGTGTCTACCTCTGGGACAATATCCTCTCAGTATATGGTAAAGGTTTATATTAACCCTCATGAACACAATGTATAGCTTTTCTGATCCCAAGTACTTTCCAACCAGTTTCTTCATATAGTCTTGCAGTAGACAGCCTATAGTAGATTCCAGGAAACACAAAGAAATGTCAAACTGCTCTTGCTATCACAACATTAAGTTGCCTTTAATGTAAAATTATGCAATACAAATGAATTGCCTCAAATGTACGGACATGTGAATAGAAATGCTATACAGTATTAGAGAAGTGGAGAGTAGAGACTATCATAGAGTAGAGCAGTAATGCACCAAGGCCAGGAGAGTGGAGGACAGCAAAAGTCCAAATATTGTGCACATATCCGGAGTGACAATGAAATACTTTAATTCATATCCTCTCAATGACAGATTAAACCTTTTAGATACACCCCTCAAAAATAGGGGGCACGTTTACTAAGCGTAAATCATGCTATTCCAAGGTGTGTAACCATCTGTTGGGTCTAAGAGGAGGAGTTGGGAGCTTCAGCAGCTGAACCCACTGAGTGGTGAAGCACAAGATGATCCCAGCCAACAGTTGTGAGGGTGTTGGAGCCACCGTGGAGCCAGGACACACCTTTGACAAAGTCCTGGTGTCGTCGATCTCTCAGTCTAGATCAGAGGAATGTACAATTAGCCATTTTTTTTTTAAATTCTAGGTTTTTTGGATGAAAGGTGTGTTTTTTGGATGAAGTGCAAAAACTCACATTTCCCGCAGTTCGGAGTTCATAACAGCAAGGGAGCAGTCATCACTAACGGCAGCTAGTAAGGGAGCACTGGAATGGAAAGAGAGTTACAGTTTTGTAGAGGCACCCTGTGAGAGGATGGTGAGATTGAAAAAAAAAAAAAAAGAATTTAGATTTACCTATGTGAGGAGTAGGCGAGCGCATTAACTCTACGGCTATGGATGTTCTCCACCTGAGTCGGCTCTGTTCCCAGGAAATCCTTCACAGTCACTCTACCGAGCTCATCACCTGAGACACAATGAGCATGATAAAAATGAAGGGACTGCCAATTTACTGTCTCTGTCAATCAATAATCTGCTGCTTGGCCTTACCAAAAGCAATGGTGCTTCTGCGGTGAGGGTGCCAAGCTACAGTGGTTGGTGAGCAGCTGGGAGCTTCTACATCTGAGACAAAAAGAACAAAGACAGCAATGGAGGATATATTATATCTTTACAGGATGTAATATCATGAATATACCTAGACAAACTGTTCTGGGATTAACAGTCCCATGCATCAAGGCTTGTTAAATCAACAAAACATACCACTACTAAGGCTAGATGCTTATCTGTCAGTGATGCTAATTTCCACTGTAACAACAAGAATTCTGACACTGTCAACAATGTCTGAGCCTGACTGCTTAAGCTGAGAAAAGCTGCTCACCTATTCTTGTTGCTGGTTTGTTTGGCTTCCTCCTGTCCCACATCAGCACACGACCATCCTGAGGGGTGGAGGACAGTTTGTATTACAGTTCTCTCTCTCTTTAGCAGTTTATCCAACTTTATTACTGCTGTACTGTCTGTTAATATACAGCATTTATTTTAGCTTTCTTGATTTACAATACTGTATGTTAAGTGTGTTCAGAACAATTCATGCAAACTGCTGATCATTATCTTACTTGACCACAGGAGATGAAGAGAGACTCATCTGTTGGACTGCAAGCAACACATCTGACAGGCTGTGTGTGCACTGGAGGAAGAGACATATGCAGTTAATTACCGGTAATTCGTGAGGAGCGGTTCTTATGATTTACAAATAGTTGATTTATTTTTACTTAATTTTAATAGAGTGATCTCTACTTAGTGGTAAATATGAAATTGGATGAAATCAATATGATGTAATAAATATAATTTGATTTGGTTTTCAAAATTCAGCTTTGAGTTTTGAAATATTCTCTTACCACTGTAGGTAGTGACAACTGTCTCCTGACTGAGATCCCATACTTTAATTCTGTAGTGAAGGAAGGGAAAAAGATAATCTGAGATGAGAGTGGGATGTAAAAGTAAAACCATAACGCCGGAGTTGAAAACTGAGTTTCACTTAGCAGTGACACTTCATGAAATTGTTTTTGTTATCAATGTAAAATACTGTCTAACCTGCAGTCCATGCTGCCAGTGACAGCACTGCTTGCTCCAGTTATGGGGCTCACTGTGGTGACAATGTGGTCATGCTCATGTTTGGTGAAGCGATTCATGAGCAGGCGCTCATCCTCTGCTAGTTCCCAGAGCTCTAAGGCACCTGCACAGGCAAACAAATCCAGTTTGCCATTTCAAGTCTGACGCCCAGAGCTTGATTCACACAGTTACTGTTGTGAAAGTGCTTCTTACCTGAGTCTGATGCAACAACAACACCCTTTTCTGACACCCATTTGACATCTGTGACACCAGCCTCAGTCTGCACGCCAGCTTTGCAGAATCCCTCATTGGGGGCCTGCTCGGGGTCACTGTAGATCCACACTGATCCCTGCCAGCTCCTGCCAGTGAGGCTGGAGGCACCAAGCAGCAGGGTGCCATCTGAGAACAGAGAAAACCAGAGAATAAGACGTTAGCAAAAAGTAAAGAGCCGTGCTGAGCATGTGCACCACTTCTGTAAATAAAAATGGAATTTATTTAACATTTCGTTCAGGTGTATATAACTCAAATTTACCTGAAGACCCTCGCACCTCAGTAAAGCTGTGAACAGACTCAGACTAATAACAACCAACTAGCGGCACCACGTGTTTACCTGTGTAACCTTCAGCTAGCCCGCCGTGTTGACCTACCTGCTCTGTATTGCGCCGAGCAGAGATGCTTCTCCATGCATGCTGGAGCATTGGGGGGTATGTTCCATCGGTTCTCCTTGATCATGCTTGTGTCAACTGCACTTTTCATTCAGGTGCCGCACTTGACTTGCTGTGATTTCGGCAAACAACTTTAGCGCGATTTCTACGTTAGCTAGCTAGCGTTGCTGTTTTCGTTTTTGTTGAGTCTGTGAGGGATTTTAACTTGACGTATCCTGAAAACACAATTATGTCAGTGAGCCGTAGAAAGACTGCAGTGTGTATGGTTGCCAAAGTTGTCGTTTTAAAAATGAATGAACAAGTGAACGGCAACGCATGGGACCGAGAAGCATACACTTCCTGCTCCGGGTCTCTTCTTCTTCGCTGATGTAGCCTCCCCGCCTCTCGTCTTCTTCTTCTCCTAATATGAGGGTTTGCGGAAGCGACACTACCGCCATCCTCAGGAGCAGTCAGTCTCATTAATTTGATTTGATTCATTTGTGAAAAGAAAAGAAGCAAACCAAAACAAAACCTTTCAGTCCAATTTAGAACATGGTTATTTTAGGCCAAATTTATTATGATTAAATAAAAATGGACTTTAATCAAAATACAAATTTAATGTGAGACAGACAAGGTGTTGTGCATGAAACTGAAGTATGACACAGGATAAAAACACTAAAAGCTAATTTAACTTTAGATAGAGGTCCCTGCTGCCCCCATCTAGGCTGTTGACAAAGATTTTACATTGTGGTCTCATTCATTTGTGTACTTGTACCTAGGCTACTTGGTTACAGGTCTTCACCAGGAAATGTAGCTGTGCTGTGGAAAACAGTTGTATCTCCACTGAGACAAACTGTCTTTGACCTATTCCAGTAATCTCTTTCACTCAGTTCAATCAGACTGCTCTGCTCACAGATTTAGGCTACATGAATACACCACATTTCATGTTTTATAGCAACAGGAACATCAGGCAGTATCAGTTTTGTTTGTTTTAAACACCCCTCAAAGGACAATTTCCAGTTTGATGTGATCCAGTGACACATCAGCTTGTTAACTCAACACAGTACTTTATACTACTTTCTATTAAGCAAACTGAATGACCCTTAAAGCTCAATTGACCCATATCATTCCTTGACTTGACTTCATACATTTCCCTGATGGTAAATGGTGCTACAGTCTTTCTCTGGCCTTTTTAATAGGATGTTGTGACACATGGTCGTAAAGTATAGGCTATATTTTTGTTGTCAATTATAGAATTGCTCATATCTCAGAAATGTGGTATAACCTGCCCAAGACTGTAGGAGTGTCAATTATGAACCGTCTTTAAGGGAGCATGATAGAATGAAAGGAATTTTCTTTTCTTTCTTTTTTTTTTTTTTTTGTTAAGTACTTGGAAGTGACTATCTCCTCCAGTGTGTGGTTCCTGTCTGGTACTTCCTCAAAAATCTAACGCCATCCTTTGTCTTGCTCATTGTCACAGTTTTCTTTTGGCTGGCGCCCTCATTGTTGCATGACTGACTGATTAATTCATTGTCCATTATCTCCCAATTTTCCACCAGTAATCCTGTTATCCCCAAAACCATCAAACCATTTTCTGCTTGTCCACAGAATCCCTTAACATCACTGGGATGCTATCCTGTCATGTAGTCTATAGTATTTGCTCTTTTTTTTCTTCTTCATCCTCATAATGGTAGACTGGAAAACTATATAATATATTCATTTGTCCCTCTGAAGGCTGCCTGGCAGGTGTAATGGAGGTAACAAGGAACCCAAGAAACAAAAAAAGAAATATAGTAAATAGGCTATATGATATTCTAAAAGAAAGCAATAGGAGAACTTTTGTACTACTGATCAAATCACATACCACCGTTATACTCCTAGTGCACCACCTGATTTACAAAATGTCACAAGAGGGACAGACAGCATATTTTAAAGCCTTATTTTTTTCAGATACAGCTTTAAATCTGATTAACCTCAGAGTTCAGTGAGAGGAACATTTGACATCCCAAGTGTCCTTTTATAGTCATTGTGCATTTTCAGAATGTATTTGGTGACATGCTTATTACAGAAAATGTAAGCGAAAAAAAGAAAAGACAGAATTGAATGTGTAAAAATCAAACACTCAAGAACAACATAGGCGTTGGAAATAAGCCTTCTACCCGCAAAAACTGCTGCCTGTCTGGTCACATTATTCTAGCATGAGTAATGTTAATGATGGTGAAGGTGGCAAAATGAGCCATGGCACAGTATGGTAGGATGTAAAACAGGGTTCATGTCTGTGACAGTGACTGTTTGACCAGATGAGAGTGAAGATTTAGATAGGTAGGAAAGATGAATAGCTTTTGTTCAGCTTAAACCAGAGGTTTAATGGCGAGAGTAATATGTGTAAAATTGAAATCATCTAACAGGAACTGCGTTGCACTTATTGTGTTATCAGCGCCGCTTTAGCTTTATTTTGTAATTGTGCCATGGATATGGTTTTTAAATGCTAAAGTGGTCACCATTATGCGACCTGCTTATCAAACAAATCCCACATTAAAGCGAGAAGAGGGGAAATAATAACTACAGTTGTATAAAACACACATGTAACTACGTCGAAACAGTGTACGCTTTTATTGTGAAGGCGAAAAGACGGAAGTGATACTTAAATTCTTGCTAACTTCACACTTGTGCCCCTCTGTCTAAAATCGATAAGTGATTGGTTTTCTTTATGGTAAAGATTTAGTCGGTCTAGTAACGTGCCGACAGAAGGTAAGCACACACCTGTGACATGGGGTTAAACGGAAATATTTTTCACGGAGTGTCGTCGATGCACTTAACGGTGGCTTTGTAACGTTAGTCGTTGTTACAGTGATGCCTTTGTCTCGGCTGTAACGTTAACTGATGCTGAAGGCTAACCGTTAACTGTAGCTAACGTTAGCTGTGCCGCCGTGTGTACCTGTCCGCTCTGAGTGACAGTCAGGTAGGTGAACAGCTGCCGCTCTGTGCGCTAGCTTAGTGCCGGTGTGTGCACACTGGGCTGCAGGCGGTGTGCAGCTAGGTGACATTAGGGAGAGCTGTTCGCATATTTGGTTAATCAGACCTCCAGACATACCAGCGCTACTAGTCTGTTGGTAGAAATGTCATTCCAGGTGATAACAAACAGCTGATGGGGTTCCTACCTTAAACGACTGAAATTAAGGTGTGTAAAACCTGCTGTGTAAAACAGTCTGCGTGGGGGGAAAAGCCTTGAATTGCCAAGTTGTCATGTGTTGTCATATGAGAGACCATTGGTCTTAAAGTAAAGCATTTAATTAGTGTTACAAGTTCATATGGGGTGAGATAATATTTCTTCTCCAGTAATGGAATGTGTCCCCTCCCTTTGGCCCTGTTTCCAGTGTAGATAATGGGAATATTTATAATGGCATTGTCAGTCATTTAGGGTATAACACTAACTATAAGTAAAATGCTATTTGAGTTTCAGTTGAGAAAAAGCAATATAATTTTCTCCACATTTAAGTGAATTCTCTATTTCCAGTTTCTCTATTTATTTACACTCCTTTCTGTTATGCCAAGAAAATTCAGCCCCCCATTCACTGCAGTAGTCTGCTGCATTAGATATGATGTGTGTGTGTCAGGGTGACCATTTTTGAACCTCAAGTCAACTTTTGATGTCCATCCATTCTTGACTGCATGGGAAGTCAGAGCGGAGCTGGTATCCCCAGGTATTTCAGTGGTCTGCCAGGGAGGAATCTAATTGCTTGGCAGCATTCATTTAGACAACAACATTTTATGTCACAATATTAAAATATCCCACTTCATTATACTTTGAAACATAAACTTTGTCAAATGCTGTGATAATATGCCTGTAGCTAATATGAGTATACCCAGCTTCTCACTTGTATATTAGCTCGTATACCCAGCTTCTGTCTTGTTGCAAGTGTGGCGACAACCAAAGTGGACGGACACAGCAGGCATGCACACTCAGTAGGACAGAGAAGTGCTGCCAGCCCTAAAAATTGTCATAAAATTAGCTCTTTAGTCATATTTTACAACAGAGCTATGAAATTCAGAACAATGTTTTGTGATGAATCATTAAGGAATGCCACTGCTTTTCAGAAAGAAACTATTCTGTGTCATGTGTATCAACAGGTTGTAACCCAGCTGATATATCTGACTGATTATGCATTCAGTCTCTATAGTTTATATATTCTTGAAATACTGCTGGAAAAATATGCAAGTGTGTAATAATTCATAGCTCTAATCTGAGGAATTTTCCATACAGTGATACTTGTTACTTTATTGGAATTTGTCTTTACCTCAGGGGTTCGCTATGGCCTTGAAAAGGAGACGGGCAACATCCCCTTCTAGCAGTGTGAGTGGAGGAGATTTTGACGATAGCCAAACTTCATCGTTAGTGTCTTCAATTGGGAGAAAGAGGAGAAGGACCTCAAACATACCAACTGTGGATCCTGTAATTTTACAGATTTCAGTTACTGTCTTTTAAACCATACTGTCAGAATTGTACGACAACGTAGACTGATTAAGTAGTTGACAAGGAAAAGGATGTGGATGTTTTTCAGTGTTTTATCCTCACCTTGCAGATTGCTGTATGTCATGAACTGTACAACACAATTAGAGATTACAAGGATGACCAGGGCAGGATGTTGTGCGAGCTGTTCATCAGAGCCCCTAAACGAAGGTGAGGGGAGTGAATAGTGATCGTTAGATATGTGCATATATCATCCTGAAATTCTAATATCAGATAAATAAACTCAAACATTAGACAAATTTACAAGTTCCCATTTCTTACAGGAACCAACCGGATTACTACCATGTGGTGTCTCAGCCTATTGACATGATGAAAATCCAGCAGAAATTAAAGATGGAGGAGTACGATGATGTTGAACAACTTACCAGTGACTTTCAGCTGTTATTTAACAATGCAAAAACCTATTACAAGGTAAAAAAGTATTCTATTGTTTAAAAAAATGTGTATACGTCTGTGGTAAGAAAATAAAATTATATCTGCACATGGCTCAGGCTATGCACCTAAAATGAATATGTATTGCTTGTGTGTAGTCTGATAGTCCTGAGTACAGGGCAGCCTGTAAACTGTGGGACCTTTACCTGCGCACCAAGAATGAATTTGTTCAGCGAGGGGAATATGATGAGGATGATGACGAAGGGTACGACGCACAAGACAACCCTGGAGGATCTACTGAAGACGAGGTGACACTCATTTACTGTGTACTCATTTAGTACATACTGCAAGTAAGATTCATCTTTAGGCTAGAATCAGTCACACCAGTGGGTTCAACTCACAGCTTTGAGCACCTTGCTGCATTAATTTGCATAGCTCAACTGCCTATTGCGTTGAAATATTGTCAGTTGTAACAAGGATTTTATTGAAAAATAAAACCTCACTAAGAGCACATTTTCTTACACCACTGACAGATGAAGATTTTCTATTCTCCAACAGACAATCTGTCAGTATATGTACAGTGTAGAGCATGTAATCAATGATGGTACTGCATTTCCTTGTTTAAACAATGTGACTACTTGTGTATGACAGAATGCACCTACCTGCTTGAAAGAGATACTTGAGCAGCTCCTTGATGCTGTGGTGTCTTATACCGAGCCTACTGGCCGACTGGTCAGCGAGCTGTTCCAGAAGCTTCCCTCCAAAATGGTAAGAGCACCTTCAGAATGACATAAGATATTATCAGTAAAATTAGTGACTTGGCTTTGATGTGTACTTTGCTTTCTTCATTTAGCAATACCCAGATTATTATGCCATCATTAAGGAACCAATTGATCTGAAAATCATCGCCCAAAAGATTCAGGTATGCTGTTACATCTCCTATATTAAATATGCATTATTATTTATTATCTTAATTTTTGTGTTGATTAATGTCGAATTGATGTATTTGATTTCAGTTGGGCCACTACAGGGGTGTCAGTGCAATGGCGAAAGACATAGATTTGCTGGTGAAGAATGCCAAAACTTATAATGAGCCTGGATCACAGGTGTTTAAGGTGAGTGTGTAACTGAGAATATGATACAATACAGAACATATATTTGACATGCATACCTATGACATACCCGTGTGTTCCAGGATGCAAACACCATTAAAAAGATTTTTGCACAAAAGAAGTCTGAGATGGAACATGGAGAGCCAATCAAGTCCAGCATTCGTATCAGGTACATAGGAAACAACACCTGGAGTAATGTGGTAGGAATTAATATTTTGCTTTAAATGCTGTTGCTCTTCCTCTTGTTCTGTCTTGGTCAGGAACAGAAGGTCTGCCCAGGGAGACCGCCTCTCAGCTATCACCATGGCTCTTCAATATGAAAGTGATGAGGAAGGCATACTCTCTGGTACATCTTTACCTCAATATCAAAATCAAACAGACATGTGCTTACACAGGGCATTGAGTAAGATGCTTTGTACAGTGAGTTGTTGCTGGCATTTCTACGATGTGATGGATGTGTCAAACTCCCCATATTTCGCAGGGTCTGTTCACTATGATGAGGGGGAATCTGAGGCAGAGAGCATGACCTCTAACATGGACATGAGTAACCCAATCTTCCAGCTGTATGAAGCCGTGCGAGGTGCCAGGAACAGCCAGGGCCAGCTGATCTCTGAGCCTTTCCTGCAGCTGCCCTCCAGGAAGGACTACCCTGACTACTACCACCAGATTAGCCAACCCATCTGCCTCCATCAGATCAAGTATGCCACAAAAAGAACTGACCTGACTTTATGTGTTCATGTGTCTGTTATCACAACAACCAGATGAGTTTAATATTCAGCATTCTTGTTGTCTTGTTTCGTAGTTTGTATTACCACAGCATCATCAACACATATTTAGTATGTTTTCATTTTTTTTTTTTTACGCTGAAGTGAATTCTTAATTCTTTTAATTTAAAAAGGCAGGCCCATATGTAAAAACGGAGTAAATGAGAAACGGTGTTGTATTGATTCAGAGTTTTAATACCTATTTAAGTTTCTATATTTAGAGAAACAACAACTCCAAAAGCATATTTTTACCATTATTCTGTGACTTTCTTTCCATGGAATATAGATTTCCTATCATGTGAATTTTAAGTTACGATATAAACTGTTTTCAAAAATAAAATCCAAATGCAGCTATTCATCTCAGATATGGGGATTGCGGTGGAAATGGTAACTGGCAGTCATTTAGAAATGTGGCTTCCCAAGCAGAAATGAGAAAAATTTCATAATGTTTTCATCGTTGATTTGTTTAATTTTGTTTCACCAACATTCTCTCTTTTCATTTTCTACCCCTATGGCGTCACACACATTCACTGTACAGTACAGTATTTCTGTGCCCTCCTTCCCAAATGTGAGAGCCCGTAATTCCCCACAGGAACAAGATGAAGAACAATGAATATGAGAGTGTGGAGCATATTGACTCTGATTTGACGCTGATGTTTGAGAATGCCAAACGCTACAATGTTCCTCACTCCTCCATCTACAAGCGTGCACTCAAGCTCCAACACATTCAGCAGGTCAGTCCCGACTTCCACTTGTCATAGTTGTGCATCTGTGTTTGTACATTTTCTGGGAGCTTTTTGCTTTTTGTGCGTGGTCTCAAGAGTTATACATCACTTGTTATCTGTCTAGATGAAGAGAAAGGAGCTTTTACAGAGAGATGACGATGATGGAGACAGCATGCTCTCCTCTGCCACATCTGACACCAGTAGTACAAAAAGAAAAAGGTGCACTTTGTCACGTTTTACTTTTTCAACTCTCAAGTTACGTGTCTTTTTTATGTCTGTGGAGGGAGAGTGACAGTTGACTTGCATTTTGTTTCCAGTCATAAGAAGAATACAAAGAAAAACCGAATGAAAGCTCTGTTAGCTGCGGTGACTGAGGCGCGAGAAGCTGGCACTGGACGAAGACTGTGTGACCTCTTCATGGTCAAGCCCTCAAAGAAGGACTACCCCGACTACTACAAGGTCATCCTGGAACCGATGGACCTCAGGACCATTGAGCACAACATCCGCTCAGACAAGTACATGACTGAGGATTCAATGGTGGAGGATATGAAGCTGATGTTCCGCAATGCACGACACTACAACGAGGAAGGCTCCCAGGTAAGGTCTAATTTTTCAATTGTTAATTTCCATGAGTGGATAAGATAGACTGAGGATAGAAAACTGAATGTTTGAAAGGTGATACTTAAGTAAGTATTTTAAGTGATAAGTATGTAAGTAAGTAAGTAATAAGTAAAATGTAGCCTGAAATTAAGTTTTTACAGAAACGAGGATCTCCTCATGAGGAACCGCTTTGTTGTGTTTAAGGTCTACAATGATGCTGACATCCTAGAGAAGATTATGAAAGACAGACGCAGGGATCTTGGGCCAGCGACTGATGATGACGACATGATGTCCCCAAAGTTGAAAATAAGTATGTCAGCTGATTTTACTTCATTTAAATCAAACCCAAGCAAATGTGTGGGTTTGTAACCTAATAAGAAGCAAAAAGATTGGTTGCTAATAACACACATACACTTAACTTGATTGCAGGAAAGAACAGTATCACTCTGAAGAAATCCAAGTATCTAACACCCTTACAGCAAAAGCTGAACGAGCTTTATGAGGCTGTCAAGAATTACACTGATAAACGGGGCCGCCGCCTCAGCACAATCTTCCTGCGGCTGCCGTCTCGTGCTGAGCTGCCTGATTACTACATTGCCATCAAGAAACCCGTGGACATGGAGAAGATCAAGAGCCACATGTTGGCTAATAAGTACCAAGATGTGGATGCACTAGTGGAGGACCTGGTGCTCATGTTCAACAACGCGTGTACATACAATGAACCCGAGTCTCTCATTTACCGTGACGCTCTGGTGCTGCACAGGGTGCTGCTGGAGACCAGGCGTGATCTGGAGGGAGGAGAGGACGCCCATGTGCCCGACGTGCCTCGTCTCATCCAGGAACTTATCCGCAGCCTCTTTGTCTCCGTGCTCAGTCACCAAGATGACGAGGGCCGTTGTTACA
Organism: Lates calcarifer; assembly: GCF_001640805.2. Classification (NCBI taxonomy): domain Eukaryota; kingdom Metazoa; phylum Chordata; class Actinopteri; family Centropomidae; genus Lates; species Lates calcarifer. The sequence goes on along the minus strand of NC_066844.1, from coordinate 22,740,077 downwards.
GTGATTCACTTGCTGAGATTCCCGCCCTGGATCCTGCAAATCCTGAGAAACCAGCACTCAATTTCGAGATCATCAGGACTAATGTAGACCGAGGGCGTTATAAGAGGTTGGATGTATTCCAGGATCACATGTTTGAAGTTCTGGAAAAGGCCAGACGATTGAATAGGTGAGCTACTGTTGACCATCATGTACAAAACCAAATCAGTCATTGAATCATCTTGCAGTATTGATAATGCAGGATTATTGTATTAAAAGAAAGTTTAAGTTAGTGTTACACATTTTGTTCATTACAGGACTGACTCTGAGATCTTTGAAGATGCTGTTGAGCTACAGCAGTTCTTTATCCGGATTAGAGACGAGCTGTGTAAGAACGGAGAGATCTTGATGTCTCCTGCTCTCAGCTACACCTCCAAACATCTGCATAGTGATGTGGAAAAGGAGAAGAAAGAGAAGCTACCTAAGGAGTTTGAGGAGGACAAAATCAAGAGGGAGGAGGAGAAAAGGGGTATGCTGTTAAATATTTGTTGAAGTTCACAGTACATAGAAGTTCTGCTTATTCATGCACTATCTCAGCATACACTGTGACCTTGTTTCACTGAGTATGTTGTGAATTCCCAGAAGCTGAGAAGAGGGAAGACTCTGTTGGAGGATCATGGCAGTCTAACTTGCAGCGCACATACAGTCAGGACTGCAGCTTCAAGGACAGTATGTATCATGTGGGAGACTATGTGTATGTGGAGCCTGCAGAGCCCAACCTCCAGCCCCATATCATCTACATTGAACGCCTTTGGCAAGATGACACCGGTCAGTTCCTTAGCTCTAATTATAAATAATCTTTTTTTTCACTGAGGTCCGATCTAATTCAGTCTGTTTTTTCATCTTGAATATTTGCAGGTGAGAAGTGGTTGTATGGCTGCTGGTTCTACAGGCCAAATGAAACATTTCATCTTGCCACACGAAAGTTCTTGGAGAAGGAAGTCTTTAAAAGTGACTATTACAACAAAGCTCCTGTCAGCAAGATTCTGGGCAAATGTGTGGTCATGTTTGTGAAGGTAAATGCTCGACTTTCCATCTATGCTGTAGAGTCGCAGCAGTTTGGAGTGCGTGCTGACCGAATATTTATGGTGTGTTGCATTTAAGGAGTACTTCAAACTTCACCCAGAAGGCTTCAGAGCGGAGGATGTATATGTCTGCGAGTCACGCTACTCTGCCAAATCCAAGTCCTTCAAGAAGATCAAGATGTGGACCATGCCTCTTAGCTCAGTTCGATTTGTTCCCAGAGAGGTGCCCCTGCCTGTGGTCCGTGTGGCATCCATGTTTGCACCCAAACAAGAGGAGAAACCGCCAGAGATCACTGATGAAAACAAAATGACAGATAGTATTGTAGACAAGGTAAATACCAGCTGGTTATTTCCATAAAATGGACTTAATATGTATATAAAATTGCAGACTACTGTCAGGAAACTAATATGTGTGTCTGCAGGAGAGAGAGGACGTTCCAATGGATATGACCAATGGGGAGCCAGGATGTCAGTACTACGAGCAGCTCTGCTACAACAACCTGTGGCTCAAAGTGGGAGACTGTGTCTACATTGGTTCTCATGGATTAGTGCGCCACCGAGTGGGCAGGTAGACTTAATGTTTTTATATGCTTTACAGTACATACTTAGAGTGTATTTGAGTGGCTGTGTATGCTTTGTGGTGGACGAGGGCATTTAGTTTAAACTAAAAATATTGATATTTTGTTTGGTTTTTATAAACATTTTCATAATTAAAGGCATACCTACAGTTTAATGCAAAAGGCCTCCGGTGCTTTCTTTTCACAAGACAGTCAGAAACACCTTAAATCATGAGCACAGGAACTTTATATGTTTTATGGTTTGAGATTATGGAACACAGGGAGCTTGGAACAATGGCATGACAGTGTGTTGGTCATTTCTTTGCAAATATAGAGAGGTATCTAATTTTCAGTGTATCTTATACTGTTTTTTAAAAAAAAATTTATTCAACAGGATTGAGAAAATGTGGATGCGAGATGGAGCAGGCTACTTCTTTGGTCCCATTTTCATCCACCCAGAAGAAACCGAGCATGAGCCCACGAAGATGTTCTACAAGAAGGAAGTATTCCTTAGCAACCTGGAGGAGACTTGTCCAATGACCTGCATCATAGGTACACTGTCGTACACGAGGTTGAACTGAATACCAGAAACTACATATTTGTAGTTTACTGAAATCTTTAATTGCATTGCATTCACTGAATCAGTGTTTTGCATCACAGGAAAGTGTATAGTATCGTCCTTCAAAGACTACCTGTCATGTCGGCCAACTGAGGTTCCTGAAGAGAATGTCCTGCTCTGTGAGAGCCGCTACATTGAGAGTGAGAAGCAGATGAAGAAGTTCAAGGGGCTTAAGCGCTTTTCACTCTCTGGGAAGGTGGTGGAAGATGAAATCTACTACTTTAGGTGAACAACCTGTACATTAAGTGTGTATGTCACTGTTGGCAGGTGAAAAGGAAGAACAACTAACTCTGCTGAAGGACCTAATAACCAAACAATGAAACTTGAAAGCCAGAAACAATATTGTCAGACACATTTATCCTCCCACAGTGGATGTGTATAAATCCTGCTTGTTCCTTCCTGGTTTGCAGCCGTTTATGCCTATTTTTCTGATTGTCTTATACAGAAAGCTCATAGTGCCCCAGAAGGAGCCCTCACCTCTGCTGGACAGAAAAATTGAGGAACTGGAGGCTAAGTTCGCTGACATGACAGATGAGGAACTAGAGGATCTTGGGGACGATGATGGCGAGCTAGGGGACCAGTCTCTTCCTCAGATGCAGTCTTCCATGTCTAGTGACATGGATATCATGCCTTACACTCCCCCACAGGTCAGGGTGCATATATTTCACTAATAACTAATAAATAAATTCTGACTTAAATTATCAAGCCAGTATGTATCTGGTAGCATTTGGTAAATAGCTCTTCTGTGTTTGGTTGCAGTCCACACCAAAATCCATAAAAGGTCTGTCAAAGAAGGAAGGATCAAAGCGGAAGATCAACATGAGCGGCTACATCCTGTTCAGCAGCGAGATGAGAGCCGTCATCAAAGCCCAGCATCCAGACTTCTCCTTCGGGGAGCTGAGCCGCCTTGTTGGAACAGAGTGGAGGAACTTGGAGAGTTCCAGGAAAGCAGAGTATGAAGGTGAGAAGAACATTTTTTTAATTTTTAACAGACTGATCAGTTCTAGTAATGATCCACTCGTTTGTAGACAATACAAAGTCTAAATACTATACTTGCCTTTATTGTGTTGTAGAGCGAGCAGCTAAAGTGGCCGAGCAGCAGGAGCGCGAGAGGTCCCAGCATCAGACGTCCCCTAGAGCAGGTACCCCAGTAGGGGCACTGATGGGGGTGGTGCCTCCCCCAACCCCCATGGGGATGCTAAATCCCAGCATGACGCCTGTGTCAGGTAACCCCTCATAGATGCAGATGGATCCCCAGTGTACACTAGAGGGCTGGAATAAGAAGCTGAACTGCTAGATTTACACACCTTTTTAAGTTTCCTAACCAAACTCATGTCAGCATGTTTGTGATGTTGTGGTGCTGTGAATTACTTTTATGTTGTCTCTAACATCATTTCATGTAATTGATAGGCCCAAATCTTGATTGTTACATTACTATTTATTTCTCAACCTTCACATCATAATAAACTCACTCATGAATTTTGAGGATTTGAATGCAGAATATAAAGTGGAATGGTTGCTGTTCACCATTAGAGGAGTGTGACTAAAACATGATTTAGTGCTTGAGAGTAGTGCATGTGCACCAAATTGTTTTAATTGTGCATCACCTGTGTGGCCTTTATTCCCATTGATCTCCATCATAATTATCTGGTGATTAAATGAAAGCCTATTAACATATTAATGAATGCTTGGTAGTGAAATAGCTGCTGCATGTTTGACTGATGCATGTTGCTGTTTTGTGTTACTACTGTCCCTTCCTAAGAAGGTATGATGGGTGCATATAGGTCAGCTATGATGCCCCCGCAGGGCCATGTTGAAGGCATGGTTAGTATGACTGGCATACCACCACATCACATGGGGGTGCCTGTCTTTCCCCAACATCTCCTGCCCGTTATGCCTGGGTTCCCTGGAATGCCATACTTTGGTAAGAGTGCCGTCATAGCCACCCCACCTGCCATGCAGTTGCTTCCTGTCTACCAATCTGACTTGCTGGAGGGGATACCTGTACCAATAGGCTGTGGCCCTTAAGATGATGACTAGTCAGTTGAGAGCATATAGCCTCAACTGGGGTTTGGCTGTTTCTCCTGGTCATTACCAAAAGGCCTGTCTGTAATGTGTTACTTAGAGAAATTCAGTGTCTCCAATGAGCAAAAAAGTACCGTAATTTCCAGACTATTGAGCGCACCTGACTATAAGCTGCACCCACTAAATTTAAAAAGAAAAAAAAAGTACATATACAGGCCACACTTGTCTATAAGCCGCAGGTGTCTAAATGTTTTTGCAGCATGAAGCTTGTTAACCTGTAAAAATCTATAAATTAGCTGCATCATTGTTTAAGCCGCAAGTTTCAAAGTGTGTGAAAAAAGTAGCGGCTCATAGTCCGGAAATTACTTTTTTAATGTAGATTGACACTGGTTCATTTTAGTATTGAACTTTTAATGTAGCATTTGTAATATAAACCAGTATCAAATGCCCTGCTGCACTTTTTGACAGTGTCTTGATCTTGAATATTGCTACAGGTGTCAATGGCATGGGAGGTGGACCTGGAGCAGGAAACATTCACGGATCCCAGGTAATCTTTTACTAAGAAAAGTAATCATTGCAAATCAGTTTTGATAAAAGTTGCCACCTAATCCACAGACCATGTACAACCACTGTGTGACTTGTGATGTTTGGACACACACAACAGTTGTGGATTGGGAATTTAAATATATCAAATGTTGATGAAGATAAAATGCAGTGTAAGTTCCAGTCTTAATCTGAGAAATAATAGAGCTCTTATCATGTTGTCATTAGATGGGTTTGATGGGCCCAGGGCAGCAAGCACCCCCTCCATATCCAGGACAAGGCCAGATGGGACAACCTGCGCTCCAGCAGCCATCCACCCCAGTGTTTGTGTCTCCACCAGCCAAGTCTCAGCGCCTGCTCCACTCTGAGGCATACCTCAGATACATTGAGGGCCTTAATTCAGAATCCTCCACCATTAGCAAGTGGGACCAGGCCCTCACAGGTTAATTGTATACTTTGATGACCAGTGACACAGGCTGACATAGCTGGAGATGTCTGTATTTTTGGGTCATGCTTGTCCAGCTTTTATCAGTAACATATAATTCTCTCACACTCACTTTAAAGATGATAAGCAACAACAAGTTCTTATTTTTACACTTTCAGTTCAAAAACAAGATGTACGCCTGACAAAAGAGCAAGAGAGCAGACTACCTTCCCACTGGCTGAAGAGTAAGGGGGCCCACAAGACAATGGCAGATGCACTTTGGCGACTCCGTGACCTGATGCTGCGAGACACCTTAAACATCCGTCAGATGCACAACCTGTAGCATGCCTGTATTTCTGAGCCTCTGTTCTCAAACCTGTGAGACAGGAAGAGGGTTAAGCTCACTAAAAGTGTTCACTTTGTGTTTCATTTAAAAAAATGTGTTTGTATTCATACGAGCTGCTTTCTGTGTTGAAGCTGTTTTTTGTTTTACATTTCAGATATACTGTTCTAAGTACGTTATTGTTAAGACTGTCATTCATGTGATGAATGCCTTCATGCTTTCACGATTAAAATGTGAACAGTTCAGTTTGGCTGTATTCATTTACTAGGTAAGATCTACTGTATGTTAATGTTTGATATGCATTACTTGGACTGTAATATAATAGGTGCCACTTTTAAGGAATGATCACAGTTTTAATTTAAGTGTTTTCATATGTCATAAGTGAAAGTAGAAAACACATTTCTACTGTCTATATACAACGTTCATATAGTGGAGATGATTCATAACCTTTAATTGCAACAAAACATGATAATTTATTGTAAATTGTAAATACTATTCTTGTGCTGTTGCACTTGACAGAGACCAAGCAAGGGGTGTGTCTTACAGCTTTCGCCTGACATGTGCGCTTGCGCAGTATACTGACCGCGCAGTTCCTTTTGCTCCAGACGTTTGAAAGCTGGCACGGCGAACACGTCTGGTCGGTCTATAGTGCCTCCCCATCCCATCTTGACTGAAATTCACTGTAACGGTAAGACGTTCCATCACTTTAACATGTAACATATCCAGTAATTCAAAATTCAGACTTGTAAATTGGATCGTAGTCCAGCATCTCGCGAGTAAATACGCAGTGTTCGGGAATTAGCTAACTTTTTGGTTAGCACAGAACACATTAGCAAGCTAGTGCTAGCATTAGCGGGCTGACAGACTTGGAGGAGACCGGCTGCTGGATCAGACTATTCACTGGAACTGGGTTCATTGCTTTTCCATGCCGCTTTTGATAGTATTGTACGTTATGTTGTTGGTGTGAGACAAAGGAGCAATAGATACATTCCGTCAAATATAACTTAAACTTTATATATGACTCAGTTTATGCAATATCCCGATCACCATGTGCTTATATTTAAACTTACAGGGGACCAAACAACCTTTAGCCTGCTAGCTTAGACATTAGACTGCATAAACCGATCTGGAGTCAGCGGGGCCAACTGAGCTAATGCCAAATTGTAGCCATTCTAGCTAGGTTAGCCGCTAGCAAGCTAACGTAAACGGCGGTCTGAATGCATGGATGACTGAACTAGCAGAGGAGCTGTTAACTTAGTATCAAGATTAGCTTTGACTTGTTACACAGGGCAGTGAAACTAAGACGTGTTAACCACAGCACGGAATGTTTCAGTAATTAAATTTAGCGCACATGGATAACTTTTAAGCAGTGTGATAGCAAAGGAACCAATACACACGTTTTAATAACGCTTTGCTAAATTGTCTACAGGATTAGTCAGCATTTACATAAAGTCCAACCATATGTAGGAGGGCAGTCAGTCTCTTTGCACCCGTTCACTCTGGTTTTCTCGCCCTCAGTTACGAGCATGGAACTGAATGATGCTAACCTACAAACCCTCACCGAGTTCCTCAGGAAAACACTGGACCCAGACCCAACAGTCAGACGTCCAGGTAATGCAGCATAAAGACATGGCATTGACCTGTGTATCTTGATGCAGTTCATAAGGAATGTTGCTGTCACTGACCTGTTTGTTCTACATATTTATTAGATTGTGTGATCTCACTTGTCTCTATTTATCATTTTTCTTTCTCAGCTGAGAAGTTTCTTGAGTCTGTGGAGGGAAACCAAAACTACCCCTTATTACTCCTCACTTTGCTGGAGAAGTCCCAGGACAACGTGATCCGCGTCTGTGCTGCTGTTACTTTCAAGAATTACATCAAAAGAAACTGGCGCATTGTGAGTCTTGTTAAATATCAAAGTTTACAAGTTATTACTGACTCAGCTCATACCTAGCATCTGTTCAGTTGATACAGTGTGCCCAGGTCCAGTTGAAATAAAGAACAGGTCATATCTGTTGTCACTTCAGATTTCACCTTATTTATATTTGTTACTTTTTGAGAATTTGTGAACAGAAAAGACAAACTATGTGTTTGTAGTCCTTTATATAGATAAACCATACTACGGTGGAAACTGTAAGGTGTATCAGGTGGATCGGTTGTTGTGCGCAGTCACATCAACTGTATAGGCCAACAGCTTTTCCCTCAGTGTGGTTATGGATGCCTTTGCATTTAGATCTACATGGCATACATGATATGGAACAGGTATACAGTCTACTGCTGTTTCAGCCCCATTTCAAGCCAACTGTTCATGTTGTGTCACAGGTGATGGTTAGTTGCACATCATTGCAACTAACCATCACCAAAACACCTGACTGTGCAGTGACAGTCAGGTGTTTTGGGATGGTTTGTCCCACCCACTGTATGGGCCAAGCTTGAATAAAGTAATGTTTTGGATGACAAAGTGTGAACAGAGCCATTTCTGTGTCAGCTTTGTTGACCTGTGCACTGAGTTGATTTATCCTATGTTTGTGATTTGTTTTCCCAAAGGTTGAAGATGAACCAAACAAAATCTCTGATACAGACCGAACAGCGATCAAGGCCAACATTGTAAATTTGATGCTGAGCAGCCCTGAACAGATCCAAAAACAGGTACGTCCTTTCATGTCACAGTAGCTTAAAGGGTCTGATTTGAAGGTGTAAAGGAATTCTCAAACAAACCCCTGTCTATGCTATGTATCTCCACAGCTGAGTGATGCCATCAGTATCATAGGAAGGGAAGATTTCCCTCAAAAATGGCCCGACCTGCTGACTGAGATGGTAACCCGCTTCAGAAGTGGAGACTTTCACATTATCAATGGAGTGCTTCGCACTGCACATTCCCTCTTCAAGAGGTAGAGCTCACCACTTAAATGTTTAAAAATGTTTTTTAAATGAACTTTATACAGATTTTTTCAAAACGCCTTTACTGATTTTTGCTGTTCAAGGTACCGCCATGAATTCAAGTCAAATGAGCTTTGGACGGAGATAAAACTAGTACTGGACACATTTGCCCTGCCACTGACAGAGTTGTTCAAGGTTTGTAATGACTTTCAGTGCAGTTATCACAACACTTACAAGCAAACCAATTGTTACAGCAATATACTTGTTTCATTTACCCAATATAGAAATGATTGATAATGTTCTAATATGATAAAGTATTTATCATCCATTCTCTTTTTTGCTGTAGGCCACTATTGAGTTATGCCAGACTCATGCTACAGACGTCAATGCCTTGAAGGTCCTCTTCTCCTCTCTCACACTCATCTCCAAGCTTTTCTACAGCCTTAACTTCCAGGTTAGTTCAATTTGGTTTACACTCTCTGTCATACCTGCAGGATTAATCCTTTTTTCCAACAAATATGACAGCCTAGTCTAGACCTCCTTGTGTGCTTTTCTAGAAACACAAGATATGAAAAAATAAAAGTCAGCACCAACAAATGAAGTCTAGCACATGCAATGAGATTAAAATACTTTACGGTTGATATTTCAATGTTAGAATTATTTTTTTCCCACAAGACTGATTAAAGCCCTTAAGTGCAAGTCATTATGTCTTGACCTCATATACATCAGATAAAATCAGTAGTGACAAATCATCCAAATGGGGGAGGTCCTAAGTTTGTTTTTATTTATTATTTTGAATCAAACATTAATGCAATCACATAGTAATTATTGATAAATTGTTAAATATCTCAAGGCAGTCATGCAGTAGCATTTTCAGAAAAGTGTAATGTTGAATTTTCTCCATGCAGTGGTTAGGTCAACTTCTGTTTCTTCAGTAATTCATTTTAAAGCCGTTTAATCATTGATGTGAAACATTTACCAGTGACTGTACTCTGCATTATTACATAGGACCTTCCAGAGTTCTTTGAAGACAACATGGAAACCTGGATGACCAATTTCCACGGCTTACTGACTTTGGATAATAAACTTTTACAAACGGATGTGAGTTGTATTTCTTATCTACCCGTACAATTCATTTTTAAACTTTTAATATTTTAAAGTGATTTTTAACTTCTGTTTGTACCTCTGTTGTGACAACTCTCCAGGATGAGGAGGAAGCAGGTCTCCTGGAGCTGCTGAAGTCTCAGATCTGCGACAATGCTGCTCTTTACGCTCAGAAGTACGATGAAGAATTCCAGCCGTATCTGCCCCGCTTCGTCACTGCCATTTGGAACCTTTTAGTTTCTACTGGCCAGGAAGTCAAATATGACCTGGTGAGAGCAGTGAGCCCTGACTGTGTTTCTGTGTTCTATTTTGAAGTTCACTTTCCTTGTACTAACTATAAACCTCGTATTTGTTGCAGCTTGTAAGCAATGCTATCCAGTTCTTGGCTTCGGTCTGTGAAAGGCCACACTACAAGCATCTATTTGAGGACCAGAACACACTCACTAGCATTTGCGAGAAGGTCATTGTGCCCAACATGGAGTTCAGAAGTAAGTAAATGCTTTGTTCTTTGAGACATCAGATTACACCTGCAAATGTTATCAGTACCTCACTGAGTCTGAGCTCTGCTTGCTTGGACACAGACATGTACTTATGTACTGTGTGATGCTGACCAGAATTCCTGTAATACCCAATCAGGTGCAGATGAGGAGGCCTTTGAAGATAACTCTGAGGAATATATCCGCAGAGACCTAGAAGGATCTGGTAAATATTTAAATTATTGATTATTACCCTTTTGAATGTGAATTATTCTCTGCATATGTAATTCTCTCTTGACATGACATATGTAATTCCGCAAATCCTGTGTTTGTTTGTTGTTTGAAATACCAGTGAGGCTTCTCTCCTGACATATAAGATTAGTACAAAGTACATATGCAAAGTTAATTGGTTGGTTAATTAAAATGTTTGCATTCAAAGTTTTAGTATTCAGTATTTCATTATCTGCAGCCTGGTAAATAATGGACAGTTAACAAAACCATGCCAACAATAACCTTAATCTCATCCTTCCTTAGACATCGACACACGTCGTAGGGCGGCATGTGACTTGGTGAGAGGCCTTTGTAAGTTTTTTGAGGGCCCGGTCACAGCGATCTTCTCTGGCTATGTGAACTCAATGCTGACAGAGTACGCAAAGAACCCTGGGGAGAACTGGAAACACAAAGATGCTGCCATCTATTTGGTCACATCACTGGCATCTAAAGCTCAGACACAGAAGGTACAGTTGAGATAAATATTTAGATGGTTATTGTAACTGGAGTTTACATTCATGAGATGTGTTTGATATATAATTTGCATTATTGCTCAGTGCTTAAGTTTTGTCTTTTTTTCCCCCCTCTAGCATGGAATAACACAAGCTAATGAGTTGGTGAATCTGACTGAATTCTTTGTGAATCACATTCTCCCAGACTTAAAATCCCCCAATGGTAAGAACACTCTTCAAGGCCACAATCTGCTCTACAGGCTCTAAATGTCTCTTGTGTTAAAACAGATGGCTAACTCACAGACATCTTCGTTTTTGATAAGTAACCAAGCAATTGACATACATATTGGCAATTTTAGGAGCCAAACATGGCTTTCTAATGTGTTTTGCTTCTGTGGTGAAATTGTAATGTCTAAACGTATTTGTGAATACACATAAACTAACAGCAAGCACTTATATTGTCACTGTAGTTAATGAGTTCCCAGTGCTGAAGGCAGATGCCATCAAGTATGTCATGATCTTCAGAAGCCAGGTATGAGCTATTGCTTTCTCCACAGCTTGTTAGATTAAAAATGCCAAATGAATGCATCACAGAGGACTTCTTCTCTGTCCTTCAGCTTCCTAAGGAGCAGCTGCTGCAGGCAGTTCCCCTGCTGATAACTCACCTGCAGGCAGAGAGCACAGTGGAGCACACATATGCTGCTCATGCTTTGGAGAGGCTGTTCACAATGAGAGGCCCCAACAACACCACACTGTGAGTATCACAGTAGATTAAAGACAGTAGATTTAACAATTTTCACTTGAAGCCAATCATCCTCTCTCTATGTTTTTTCAGTATCACTCCTGCAGAGATGGCACCTTTTACTGAACAGTTGCTCAACAACTTGTTCAAGGCTGTGGCTCTTCCTGGTTCTGCAGAAAATGAATACATCATGAAAGGTAAACTTTACTTTCCTCTGTCATCTAAATACTAAATGCTCCCCTCAGTCAGTGTCAGACCAACTCCAGTTATTTTAAGTAGTCTCATCATGTCTTTTTCTTTCTTTTTTTTTTTTTTTTTTCCTTTTTAAAGCCATCATGCGCAGCTTCTCCTTGCTGCAGGAGGCCATTGTTCCCTACATTCCCACTCTGATTGGTCAGCTCACTCATAAGCTCCTATTAGTCAGCAAGGTAATTCATACTTTATTATTTATTGATAACAGGTGGATTTTACCAACATACTTGGTAAAGGGATACATCTGTCAACTATTCTAATGTCTGTCACCTGTTTTCAGAATCCCAGCAAGCCTCACTTTAACCACTACCTGTTTGAGTCCCTGTGCCTGTCTGTCCGCATCACCTGCAAGGCCAACCCCACCACTGTCAGCAGCTTCGAGGAGGCTCTCTTCCCGGTCTTCACTGAAATCCTTCAGAATGATGTCCAGGGTGTGTCATTTACTTCTAAAATTGATTTATCTTTGTGTAGATGATGTTTTGATACATGTGATGGCTGATCAGAGGCAGCTCAACTTATCCTCTTTGTTTTCTGTTACAGAGTTTCTTCCATACGTGTTCCAGGTGATGTCTCTCCTCTTAGAGATCCACTCCAACTCTATTCCCTCTTCCTACATGGCTTTATTCCCTCACCTGCTGCAGCCTGTGCTTTGGGAACGGACAGGGAACATTCCCCCTCTGGTGCGCCTGCTTCAGGCTTACCTGGAAAAGGGAGGGGCCACTATTGCCAGCTCTGCTGCAGATAAAATAGTAAGTGATAACAGTGTTGTGCACAGTACGTATCTGCAACTTATCTCCATTTTCTTTGCTGTAACAAGTGTATTCATACTGCGTTCTCATCTGTCCTCCTCAGCCTGGTTTACTTGGAGTTTTCCAAAAGCTTATTGCCTCTAAGGCCAATGACCACCAAGGTTTTTACCTTCTCAACAGCATCATAGAGCACATGCCCCCGTAAGTCCATTATAGTTGTGTGGTCAGTAATGAAATGTAGTGACTGGTGAAATTGAACAGATTTTGTTGTGACATGTTGATTTACTTTTTCTTTTTCCAGCGAATCAATCACTCAGTACAGGAAACAGATCTTCATTTTGCTCTTCCAGAGGCTACAAAGCTCCAAAACCACCAAGTTCATCAAGAGTTAGTACCATTATCCCACTTGTTCTGTTTAGATTTATTAATCACTTACCTATTAATCTGTTAACTGAGCATGTTTTTTTTTTTTTAACTTTAAGACCTGATAGCAAGGTTGTGATGTCAGTCTAGTATAGTGTCAGTTATCATCAGCTCTATTATTAACTGCTGTCTCATAATAATTAGTTTAAGTGTTTTAAGTTTTCATTTGTTTTCCTCTGCCTCACAGGTTTCTTGGTGTTTGTCAACTTGTATTGTGTCAAATATGGAGCTATTGCCCTACAGGAGATTTTTGACAGCATCCAGCCAAAGTAAGTGTATTTTCAATATAAACCACAAGATGTTGACAGAAGGCTGATATCTGACAGCAGTTATTTAGGTGGTTTGTCCATCAGTGCAGCATTCAGGCAGTGGGAACATCACAAGTTATATTGACCTTAATGCTCAAAAGATTCATAAGCTGACTGACTCTTTGAATGGGATGGGACCTGGAGATATTTAAACTCATCTTGTTCACTGCAAAGAAGCTCAGTTTTCCAGGAGCAAGACATTTTAAACACTCAGCCTGTTTAAACTTGAAAGGTAGCTTCTTGTAAAGAATGGATTCCCAGTATTTACAATACATTTCACAGCCAACCCAGTTTAATGGTGAAAAAGAATGTGTTTCTAGCCAGCATCTTTTCATCCTGATTAACAACTGCAACCATATTTTATACCAATTTACTATATGCATAATTATAGTGAGTAATACTGCCTCTCATTTTGCTGTGAAATTTCATTGTGTCATAAAGCTGATTCCTCTATCCAGTCTGTAGTAGAAGTATACCCCACAATAGTTTCCTGATCCCAGTGCCTTTGCAGGTTTCCAGTGTGTTTTCATGCAGAAGATCAGTGGCAAAATGTATTAATCCTGTGTGTTTTTTGTATTGCAGAATGTTTGGTATGGTGTTGGAAAAAATAGTTATTCCAGAAGTTCAGAAAGTGTCTGGAGCAGTTGAGAAGAAGATCTGTGCTGTTGGCATTACAAAAATCCTCACTGAGTGTCCTGCTATGATGGACACAGAGTACACTAAAATCTGGTAAGGAAGTGGCTGAATGGAAACACAACTATTGCCTCTCTATGCTTCATACCATTACTAGGTTAAAGCCCCTTACACACCCATAGTGTGCAGGACCTTTAATATCAGATCAATCATGTTTTATCTCAAACAGCACTGTTTTCAGATGGATGGATTTTAAATAATAGAAGTCAGTTGTTGAGGTTAGATTCATGATTGCTAGGGCAGTGAAGCTTTGTTAATAAATTCTCAGTATGCATCACTATGATTTAGAATATCTATTTTTTCTAGTAGACATCAGTGCATATATTGTAGTTAAATGTTATAGCTAGGGTATCCCTGATTAAAAGGGAGTCATTACAAGTTGATTTCATAGTAGAAAGTTTTAGAAATGACACTTCTTGGTTGATTTTAATGTTTTGATCAAAGCGTTTTGCTAAACTCACCTTTACAATTCGAGTCCAAAATGGCTGTAAAATTTTTAACCTGTCGTCCAAGTCCGATTTCACCAAGCTTTTACATAGTTTTATGTGAAAAACATAAACAGGTGTATTATGTAATGTGGTAGCAGTTCTCTAATGGAGTTCCCAAAGTTTTACATCCAAGTTAGAAATACTCTTGTGATGCATATTAAGATGCAGGTTGTTGGTTAATTTTTTTGCAGTAAGTAAAACAATCATCTGGGTGTTTGTGTGTCTGTTCAGGACCCCACTGCTCCAGGCCCTCATTGGTCTGTTTGAGTTACCAGAAGATGACAGCATCCCAGATGACGAGCACTTCATCGACATCGAGGACACACCGGGCTACCAGACGGCATTCTCACAGCTGGCCTTCGCTGGGAGGAAGGAGCATGACCCGATCGGAGACGCTGTCGGCAATCCCAAGATCCTGCTGGCACAGTCGCTCCACAAGCTTTCAACCGCCTGTCCAGGAAGGGTATGTTTGTTTTTCATAACTAATATTATGTAGTGTTGTTGCTTTGGGGGAGGGGGTGGGGTGTTGCAGAAAAAAAAAAAACTGTGATTTATTCTCCTCGTCTCCATTTATTTTGGAGCAGGTTCCTTCAATGCTGAGCACCAGTCTGAACGCAGAAGCCCTCCAGTTCCTGCAGGGCTACTTACAGGCAGCCACTGTGCAGTTGGTTTGAAACTGATGTGATGCTGTTCACATAATAAGGAGACCACAATACACTGCAGGAGTAGCCACAGTGGCTGCGGGGTCACACGACAGACCTGCTTCAGCTGAACTTGAGTCTTTACAGATTTGGTTTGTCTTGACAGTTACATGATGGATTTGCCAGAGGAAAAATAATTTTGCCTGAATTCAGGGTGTGCTCTCTGATGGAAGTTTTTTAAGGGTTTTTAAAGACATGACCAAAAGTTGACATAACTGAATTGCTGTTTTGTGTTTGGGCCCTTTGTTTGCTGTGTAGCAAAGGCTAACAAGGATTTGAATATGAAGCTCTGCTACAATTGTCAGTTTATTTCAACAATAACAACAACAACTGCAGCAGCATCAGTGGAGGTAAATTTCAACAGTATTGTGGGAACGTCGAACATCTGAATCATATGGGAGGGATTTATTTAGCGCTTTTTTTGTATGTTTGAATTCCTTTTTACGGTTATGGAGGCTGTAGTCTGTGGCTCAAACATGATGCTTAATATTTTTCTGTTGCATGTTTCCTGTAGATCTGTTCATGTCTACTCTTCGTTTCTGCACTGTTTGTTAATGTGAATAAAAAGAGGCACTTGTATAGATCTGCTACCATTGCAGTCTCTTCGGTATTTCTGCAGTATTTCTGAATTTATCTTGGTATGTGAATCTTAGTGGCCTCCGGTATAGATGTTAATAACTATTTTTGCCAAAAGGAATTTCCCTCCTTCATTCCCAGCTCTGGTCATTTATAACTGGAAATAACCCATCATTTACATATAGTCACTCAGTACAATATTGCTGTGAACACATACAAGTGTAAATGCTGGACACTCTCTTCAGGTGACAAATTCATGTATCAAGAATATATAGTATGATCCTTTGGTGTTTGCATTGGTCCATTATTTTACAAATGTATAAGAAGGGTGTTAGGAGGATTTGATATGGCCGTTGGATGTCTTCATTTCAACATTCTTGATGAAAGGCAGCATGCATTTGTCACCTCCCATGAAGCGATATGTTGCCACGTTTGCCTCCCAAGGCAGTAGTCTAGAGATGGAAAGCAAAAGTCCCACATTAATTTTCCTCTCGGGCCCAACACTTTATACTGTACACATTTTGTTTCATAAATGACCTGATCAGTACTTACGCTCGTGTGAGGAACGGAATGTACATGAGGCGAGGAATGCAGATCATTTGCTGTTCAGCTAAAATGGCCTTCATGGACTGCTGCACGGTGTAGAGGGGCTGCAGAGGAGGAATTAGATTCTTGAGCTCCTTCCTGGAAGATATCAAACAAGAAATGGAGAATGTTAACATCCATTTGTGTCTAGTCTTGCTAACCAGAAAAGTTTGACATGATGAATGATGGTGTCTCACCTGATCTCACAGCCTGCAAACATCCCTGTGTCTACAATATAAGGGCAGACTAAAGTAGTTTTGATGCCATCCAAGTCTTCTGCAAGCAACTCGTGTGTCAGTGACTCATGGAAACCAACAGCTCCAAATTTACTTGCACAGTAATCCTGAAGGTTAAAGCAGATAACATCAGAGTGGCCGAATTTAAATGAGTTGATGAGTGAGTTAGCATTATGTGCCTTTAAAAGGATGTGTCTGTTCAGCTTGTTCACGAGGAGGTCATTAATCATTGTGCATTTTACCTCTACACAGGCAGTGCTGAATAGTCCCAGAGCACTGGCAATGGTTACAATGTGACCATGGTTCTTTGCCTTCATCTGAGGCAGGAAGGCCTTTGTCATCTGTTGGGAAAGATCATACTGATAAATCCTGTATTTATCACCTGAAATTAATTCACAACAGCATGAACTTAGCCTCACAGGCAAGGCCCCAGACGCCCAAAAGTCCCCGTTTTACTGTTCAGCGATTGGTTTCTTCTGGAATGTGCATATATGCACCCTTTAACACAAGGTGGGTCTTTCTCTATACTTGATGCTGAAGCCACAAATATAAAATGTTATAAGACCTTTAAGCTCATCCTATTCTCATATGATAAATATTCCTAAATTTTGTCTTTCAATAAGCATTGACATACTACACAAAACGCGCAGAGAATGGGGGCTATTAGGATTTAAAAGGGGATCAGCTGCTCATTTCTGCCCACCTCATCAAAGGTTCTGGTGCAGCTGCCAACTTTTCCCAACAGGGAACGCTGTGCCATCAGGTGCATTCGAGTGTGAAAGGCGCATCCACACGAATGGAGAAACCACCCGCACACTCCATGTCTGTCCCTGATATCCTTTGCATTTGGTGCTAATGAGCTTACCTTTTTATTGCATGAGCATGAGACTCGGCCTTTAAGAGGATCAAGCGCAGAATCACATGCTCTCTTTTCTGGTGGGCTCGCGTGGGCTCCTATTATTCTGTGGATGAGTGGATATAAGGTTATCCACCCCTCACCCCTCCCCACCCTCACTTGTTAAGGACATCTCTACTGTGATGTGGTGCACCGGCTCTGCTTTGGCACAGGCTGCTCTGATCCCTTCACGCATCAGTGCACAAGCACTGACCCGAGCCAGAGGGGACGACCGCAGATGAATATGTGTTATGTAAGTCGTGTCAGACTGGTAGATCACGTCAGCTCTGCGTCTGTGAGGTGGAGTTTTCACGGTTTGCACAGGTATTTGTGCGTAGAAAAGGTGTGCGTCAAGTCTCACCCAAAATAGCGCGTGGCAGTTCACCAGCAGAGTCCTTTCCAAAAGCTCGTCGGGACAGTCTAGCAGCCTCCGCCCAGCCACCACGCCCGCGTTGTTGACCAATATGGAGATGTCCCCGACCTCCGCTCTCACCCTGCCCGCCGTCTCGTAGATGCTCTGACGCTTGGACAGGTCCACGGTGTACGCGTGCACCTCGGCTCCCGTCTCCCGCGCCAGCTTGGCGGTCTGCTCGTTGGCTGCAGCGTCGCAGTCCCACAGCACCAGGCGCGCACCCTCTTTTGCAAACTCCAGGGCGAAGAGCCGACCCAGCGCGCCCCCTGCTCCCGTTATCAGACAGAGCTCCCCATCGATGCACTTGAGCCTCGGCCGGAGGAAAGTTTGGACAATCGCGGTCAGGATGGAGTAGGTTAGGTCGATGAGCATCAGCAGCAGGTCCACTATAAAGATCATGATGCTCCAGTCCAGTCCCAGAAGTTACAGAACCACACAAGCAGACCGTCGAGCTTTGAGTATTAGTTGTTTCTCTGTGTGATGTGGGGATTGGATTGGATGGCCATTTTATATAACTTGTGTGTGCCGGATTATGAGGCAGACTGATGGTGGCCACCAATAGAAGGGCTTTTTGTCTGATGACTGAGGAGCTGACTGAACAACCCGTGCGCATTCATAACTCCTTCATAATCAGTGGCTGAGTAAAAGTGAAGCAGGGATTAAGATAACACTCAGGTCCAGAGCCAAAGGCTGCACATAACACTATCTTTTATGACAAGTTGAGAGAGACATATACATATGTCAGCATTGATCCCATAATGAGCGCCTGTGATTGCCTGAACAGGCCATATTATTACTTATTTAACCAATAACTTGTTATTTGTGAATCAGTTCAGATAACAGCTTGGCACAAACACCTTCAAAACAAACACTGCAGCTGCTTTCCTCCCTATTAGCTTCATACATAAGGACCCAAGTGACCACAGACCCCAGGTGTATATGCTTTCATGTTAATTCTGACGCCTGTTATGCTTGAAGGACATTTTTTTCAATGTGAAAGGTTAAAAAGTCATACTTGAGTTGTCTAACTCAGGCTGCAGAATGCTTTTTGTTGCAGAAGAGGGATCTCTTCAAAACCACTGATTACAGTTATCAGTAGCTTTTAGCAGTAGCATACCAGTAATTTTAAGACAGACTTGAAAAAATGTCAACCTACCTTTAAAAATGAAAGAACTGTGGCTTCTAGCAGTTTGGTCAAAAATATGTAGTGCCTCTTGTATTTTCTGTTTCTCAGGATTTGGCTGTGACTCCTCTTACATCAAAATATTGTGTAATTGTGCAGTGGACTCTGACTCAGACGAGACTGGCCTTTAATTATTTTGTTTCCACAGACCTCAGAGTGGTGTCTAGTGTTGAAAGGCCAGAGGGGCCTCAGTTTAACAAGTATCTCCACAAGATGTTCAGTGTCACTTGAAGGTGGATGGAAGTGAATATTGCTAGTTACACTTTTTACTGTTGGAGCATTTTTTTCGCTACATCCTAAGATGTGAAGATGCCAGTTGTATTTAAAATAAGTGCTTCTGAATCTTTTCTATTACCTGCTTTACTTTTCTTCGTACTCTGCTAGTTCTTTTTCTTTTACCTGTAAATATTTGACCCAAAGACCACATTTGTTCGTCAGTACTGTTTTTAGCTTTTATACTCACAGTCTATAAGCCAATTGCATTCTTATATGATTTGTAGTAAATCATATTTTGATTTCAATAATACATTTACAGCTTGTGGTTAATCAGCTGAGAGGAGGTTTAACTTTAAGTTTCATTTGTCCTCTCAGAGCTGCCTTTAATGAACAATATTCGCTTATGTAAATATTAACTCATAACTTTTACTCTGAGCTGCGTTTGACATTTATTTAAGATCTTTGCCTCTGCAACAATTGACCACAGTAAACTGCTTTTACACAAGTACGATATTTTTAGAATTTTATCCATGACTAGCACCTATTACATAGACATTCCTTTCATCTGTTATAGAAAGTTATTTCTGATCCATTATGTGAGGCAGATTATCCAACTCTGAGTAAAATGTTAAGGTGATAAACTGCTTAGCACGTGTGCACAAATCCCTACTATTTAGCATTCTTCTTAAACTCACATTTTTAGAAAAGCATTCTTTATCTTCTGTTACATCTCAGTTTGTTGTTTTGAAACATCTTACTGTACTTGTGACGCAGGCTTTAGTGGTTTTGTCAAGTTTTTTGCTGCATTTTATGGAAGTTAAGATGGTTTGTGTCTTGGGAAAAGCCTGAAGTTGTGACTGGCATTGACTGTGATGTAATCCTCTTCAAAACAGTGGTCACGGTGTAGCCATCCATGATGTAATGTAACATAACAAGTGGGAATGTGACGGCTGCTCTGCAAGAGAATCGGACTGATATTGATTGTAACATTGCATCATTACAACCCTTAAAATAACAGGGACCCAAAATGGGTAACTGACCGAAATGTAATAACTTTTATAGTAGGACACAGTATAACAAAGTAGGCTAACGGTCACAGGTCAATGTCAATGTTTAATGAGCCAAAATGTGTCATTTTAAGTAGTTACCTTTGGTATTTATCCTGACACTTGTTTAATACAGAACATACCACTGGAGGATGCTGTTGTCTAAGGTGTCGTCTCTAGCACCAGCTCAGTCATTGCACAATCTCACCAGCTTGCTCTCATGTATCACAGTCCCGTTATTATGTATTCAGTGGTTGCACAAAAACTCATTTCAGTTGATAAAAGTGAATCCCACTGGACCAACTCTGGAGTATTGTCTTTTATTAAGCATCAGTCAGTAAAATTGCTTCAAAATTGCTCATCATAGACATTTTTTTTTCCTATAGCTCCTTAGATGATATCTACAAGTTCAGTGTGACAAAGTTTTTTAATAGCGCTACATGCGTTGAACAACAGGAAATCACAAAGATAATATTCTACAAAGTCAACTGGTACAAAGTATGAAACTTTACAAAACAAACATTTCCCCAGACACAGTAAGGGCAGCATACAGACCTGTGTGAGCTGAACAGAGGTGATTTGTTCCCTGAAGAAGGGGGAAGATTTGGAAAAAAAAAAGAATTATGTGTCTGTATTTGGCTTAAACCTCTTGTGTGGCATATTGTGCTTAGAAAGAAAAAAATGTTACTTTATAACATTAGAACTTGTGCTTTTGGAAATTGGATTTGAACCAGTGTGTTTAATTTGTATGCTGACATTTTTATCTGCATGCTTGCTAGACAGCAGAGAATTCAATTCAGAAAAAATAAATAAAGTGCAGTTCAGAAGACAAGAAAAAAAGAAATAAAAAGCAATAAGGACATTCATCCAAAGGAGAAAATAGTTGTAACCATTTAAATAGACTATGGCTTATTTTGGTAAGTCCACTAAGATGAGAGGCTCAATTCCAAAGATTTTTCAGTGTTTACTGTGCGTCTGACTGTTGTGTGATGAATATTAATGAATCCCCACTCTTCACTGTGTAACACACCCTCCCTTTTTCTCACCTATCTAGTCTTTTCTTCTGTTTCTAGTGCTTTCAACAGTGAAAGTCATACGACCATTTGTCAGTTTGACATTTTTATCCCATTACCATGCAGCATTAAGGGCTGGGCTGCAACAAATCCCACACACCAGTGGTTGCTTGAATAGTTTCCTGTGAGCCCCAGTAGCCCCATGTTTGCCAGACTCTTTAGTTACAAAGTTTTTCCTCAGGACTCCATGACACCGTCTGGCCAAAGACATCGCTGTAACTGAGCCTTTTCCTGCTGGCCCAGACCCTCCCTTTGAGTGCCCGAGATGATATTTATAGAATTGCAGAAATGAACACATCCTCAAAAGGAACTGCCACTTTTGCATTGTCATTCTGCACAAAAGACTGAAACACAAGGGCACTCCTTGTAATGGAAAAACACACACACACCATGTGCCTAATCTGGCTCGGCAACTTAGTTTCTTATAGACAGAATATGATGGAAGCCTTCTTGCCTGAGGAATGCTCTACTCCATCAAAAGAGCAAAGAAGAGCTCACAAACAGTGTTTCGAATGATCATGTTGTCTGAGTGAAAAAGTTATTCGGGCTGAAGTTGGACATGAGGTGAGGGAGCAGAGTGCTACAGCCATCATTAGGAATGTCAGGTTTAATCAGGCTGACAGCTCTGCCTGCACTGCTCCCTCTGTCACATGCTGCTTCTTCCTATTCCATTCACATCTCACACCCGTTTTCTCCACGCGAATAAGCAGCTGAAGTGAACATATACATCGCAGCAGCAGCACCTTAGTTTCAGGCATACGCTACGGCGGTCGGGCTGTTCTCTATTCTTTTGTAATTTGCTGCAGTGCGTGCGTGTTTCTATGAAAAAGAAAGGGTGACATAAAGGAATGATGGCCCAAAATCTAGTGTTCTGTTTACATCATTTCTTTAATAATCCAAGCCCCAGCAGACTGAAGCCACTGGTGAGGAGAAAAAAAAAAAGAGATGAATGAACCAATGAACAGAATGCAAACCCTGTGCGTATTTTCAAATATGTTATTTGAGTCTTTAAGGACTCCATCTCTACAAATTAGGCTACTTGCTTGCATCAAATGTGAGCTATCCAGTCATCTCAACCATCACCATGGAAACAGTGGTCGTTCACTCTACTGAGTGAGTCTGCACCTGTTTGGACTGGGCCTTTTTTTATGTAAATGTTTAGTGCATTTTAGGTGTTAAGACATTGGAGGAAGGGTTGTGGATGTGTAATATATGAGTGGTTGCATGATGACCCAGTTCTCCATGTGTTTATTTGCTGTACAGTTTCTTTAATTGTCATTCAGGCTCCATTAGACAGGGCACAGCGACAGATACAGTGTGCAGGGCGGGCGTTTGTTAAAAGCAAAGGCACAGAAATATCTAACTCATATTATGTCTAATGATTGCAAACAACCGTACAGAGTAAATACTACTTTTTTAAGCATAAAGATTCACTACTAAAATAGATGCTTTGTTGCATGCTTGCATGATATGTTGTAGAGTTAATAATGTTATAAAAACATGCTTGCATGATTAATGTAGCAAAGAGCACGAGAGCACCAGATGATCAACACCCAGACTGGTCATGTGTTTGGAGTCAGGTGCATACAGAAAAGCAGGATGCAGGATATTTGGTTGAACTAAAGCGGCCCACGGACACACGATGTACCTCCATGCTGCTTGTGTGGCCAAGCTGTAGGTAGCTGCGAGGTGGCTTTATGTTCGTGAAGAGATGTCATGTGAACTCACACGAGCATAATGTTTTTGGATTTCTGAAAACAAACCACTTGCCAAGATCCACAGTGTGTAAATAATCAAATTAAATTTCAAAAATGGCTGTAAAATAAAGTGCTCTGTTTTCCCTCTTCATTTTCCTTCCAACTTCTTCTTCTTTTTTTTTGATCCTCTGTCAACAGATATCTTCCTCAGATGCCAGTCCTGTCATCTGTGCATTCTCCAGATTACATGTTTGTACTGAACGAGCAAGTATGGCTCCCTGAAATATGTCAGATTCTGCCGTTTAGAAAAGGAATGCTTAAATTTCTAACATTTTGAGAGAAAACATTAAAAGTTACTACCATCTGTATGAGTTATCAGAAAGAACAATTCTTTGGTTCTTCACATTGCACAAAGGATAGAGGGACAGACAGTAACAGGGAGACAGTAGCAAACAATACAAATTTATCTACTATAGTATATTGTCTAATAAATGCAACTCCATCAAAATAATGCAGTACATAATTGAAATGCAAAACTATGAGATTAGCACAATATAGTTTGTCTAAGAGTCCATTCTTTTAGAAAATATCTTAAAAATATAAATTATTTTCGTTCTTTACCTTGTACAATAAATGTGTGTTTTTGTTATATTCTACTGTTGTAGTCTTACATGTACAATATTCACACTCCTACAAAACTGAAAGTTCAACATAGAGAATCTTTGTGATTTTCAGTGCTGTCTTTCCAGCCGTAGTGAAACTCATAAGCTCTGTCATTTTATATGAAGTTAAGTTTATCAGCTACAATAGGAATGACAACTCCGACACACCTTTAAGAGAGTTTTTGAACTAGCGTAAGACTTTTTGATTTTCTCCAGATTCAAAAACAAATTTTGATTACACCAATCTGAGGGACACGCGCAAACATTTAGAAACAAACAAAATATATGGTCAAACAAGAAAAAAACGGTCCTCTTTTTTTCTGTGTTCATCATAAAAATAACTGTCATCTTAAGGTACTCTCTCTTGCCAGCAGCCCGACACAATGGGAACAAGGACAAAAATCCAAGGATGCAGCCTCACAGTGTCTCTGTGTTGTCTAAATGTATGCTGTGCAGTAAAAAAAAGAAAAAGAAAAAGAAATGATGACGAGCAAGACACTAAACTCCTGTTGAAAAGAAACAGACTGAAACACTTGATTCTCCTCAAGTTCACGCTTAAGACAAGAGACCAATAACGATACACAACAATAAATATACTGAAGGATAATTACTGCACACACTTGTGTGCTCTCCCTCTGTGCCTCTGCCTGTGTTTCTCACTCATACAAACACAAACGTAAAACATCTGAGAACATGAACTAAGGCCAGTTTTGAGGAAGGACGTTAAAGGAAGCAAACTATACATTTTCCCAGCATGTTTGTAATGCCATAATTATACACTGTACAATCATCACTTAAAGAAAAATGCATGTTCCCCCTTTATACTACAACATAGTTACTCGAACTATCCCAACTTCAATATGTTTCCCAGTTTGCAGTGGCACGTTTCAATGCCCTCTGTGGTTTGCTACTGATTGGACAGCCTTTGCTAGTGGCTTTATCCAGGGGTGTCAGAAAAATAGGTTTTTGGTTATAAAAATGATATTCTGTACTCTTAGAACTAGGTTGTAATTTTTAGATGATAATCTGGGCAAAACAAATGTATAAATAGTAAAAATTATCAGACGGACATTCCTTGCCATTTTTAAAACCTGTTAGATCAGAATCCTCTGCTGAGTAAATTCTTTAAGGAGTCCTTGGTCAGAGTAAGTTTGAGAGCAGAACACAAAAATCTTTCCCATCTTCCACAATTATTCTACTCTCATGGGATAAGTATTTTGTCTGGTAATTCTTTAAATGTTCCTGCAAATGTTATCAGTGCCTTTCATATTTTTGGGAAGTTCTTTTTTGCTTCCTCCCTTCCTGTCTGTCTCCTCCGTGGTCTCTCACATATTGTAACTTTAAGCATTAGAGTGACTCTCCTCTCCCTGAAGTGGCTGTAGTTCCTGAGCCACATGGTTCTCCTGCCCTTCTAACGGCAGTGTGCTGTTACCCAGCTTCCTCTGGATGCCCTCTGTGTGGTTGGACCCCTGCTGGAAGCTGGCGTGATGGCCAAACTTGGGGCTGGCTTTTTCCAGGAGTCTTTGGGATGGGTTGGTGCCCGAACCATCGTGCAGGTGTTCCTCCTCATCTGTGTCAGCATCAATGAACTTATTGATGGATGCATCATGGAATGTGAAGATGCTGGGCGGTAAATTCTCTGGGCTCTTGGTAGGTGTCCTGCTGCTTGCTGTTGTGTAGATGGACACCTCTGGGCTCTGGACTGACGAGCTGTCTGAGAAGGCCCTTGTCCCCGAATCCTCACTGTCTCTGAAGTTGACCTTGAGTGAGCGGCGTGGGTTGTTGAAGCGCACACCCTTGGGGCTGTCATAATACGCACTAGACTTGGTGCCTCGTCCTGTCAGGGGTGTAGTGGTGCCCTGGGATCCTTCATGCTCATTCTCCAAGGTAGGCTCCAAGCTGGGGTTGGTGCTGACCCTCCCTGGCACGTTGCTGATGGGACTGTGGGAAAAGCGAGAGCTCTCGGGAAAGTCAGTGGCACAGCTAATAAAGCTGTCAATGCTGGACATGCTCCTCATATCTGTCACTGCCTCCCCTGTGCTTGAGATGGCTTCAGTGGGGATATTTCCCATCTCAAATTCAGCTCTCTGCCTACCTGCTGAGGGCTGCAGCCCTTTTTCTTTGCTGTTGAGGTTGGGTTGTGACTGGGTCTTGGCCATTTTGTTATACATCTCCTCCAGTTTCTGTGCACTGAGATGCTGAGGGCTGCTAGATGGCTTGGCCTGCTCTTGGTAGCTTGACTCCAGGGTCTTTGTGGGGCTGCTGTGGCTGGTCTGTGACTTGAGTTTGGGTGTCCCTTTCTGCAGATTAGGAGACACATGATTATCATGCACCTTCTCTTTCTGTTCACCTCCTTGTTCCACCATTACATCCATGAGTTCAACACTGCGGCCAAATGCATCTTTAATGTTCATAGACACAATGCTACCATTTCTCTTTGCCCGCTCCAGGGCTTCCCTTCTTTTAATGGCTTTCTCCTGCCTCTTTTGCTCTTTGTAGAATTCAGAGAAGTTATTTACAATGATGGGGATGGGCAGGGCTATCACCAGTACTCCGGCGATACAGCACAAACCCCCAACTATCTTTCCCAGTAAAGTTTTTGGGTAGATATCTCCATAGCCCACTGTGGTCATAGTAATGGTAGCCCACCAGAAGGAAGCTGGGATGCTTTTGAACTTGGTGTCCTCTTCATCCTTTTCTGCAAAGAAAACCAGACTGGAGAATATCATGATGCCCATGGCCAAGAAAAGGATGAGCAGGCCCAGCTCATTATAGCTCCTCCTTAGAGTGAAACCCAGAGACTGAAGACCTGTGGAGTGACGGGCCAGCTTCAGAATACGCAAGATACGCATGATCCGGAAAATCTGAACCACTCGACGGACATTCTGAAATTGCAGCACGCTCTTGTTGGATTCTGTGAGGAAGATGGTGACGTAGTATGGCAGGATGGCCAGCAGGTCAATAATATTCAGAGGACCCTTAAAGAACTTCCACTTGTTGGGGGAGGAGAGGAAACGGAGCAGGTACTCCATAGTAAACCAGGCAATACACACAGCTTCCACATGAGCCAGTTGTGGATTGTCTGTTGCTTGACCAAACTCATCTGTGTCCTGCAGCTCTGGAAGGGTGTTCAGAGACAAGGCAATGGTGGACAACACAATGAAGAGAATGGAAATAATTGCCAGGATCTGAAAAAAACACAAAAGTAAAAAAAGAACATTAGAAAATATTGAGGAATACACAGTGATGTCTGAGGAGTAGACACTAGTGCTGAATACCCTTGTAATGCAATTTTCTAGGGATAGCAATGTTGGTTGGTTGGTTCTCCTCTTTGGTTCAAACTGAAATATCTCAACAACTACTGGATTGTTCAGTTATACAGACATTCATGTTCCCATCAGGATGTATTTTACTAACTTTGGTGATCTCTTGACTTTCCCTTGAGTGCCAACATTAGTTTGACATTTGTGGTTTTATGTGAAATCTCTCAGTAACTATTTGATGGATTGTCATGAAATTTGGTACAAACACTCATGTCCCTCTCAGGATACATTCTAATCACTATGGTGATGCCCCAGTTTTTTATCTTGTGCCATCATCAAGCCAGATTTTGATTTGTCTGGTTTATATCCAAATACCTGCACAACTAATGACATTCCCATAAGGCTCAGCTTCACTTTGTATTTAGTGCTAGTTTATAAATGTCAACATGCTAACACAGAAAACTTGGATGGTAAATATTACTTGCTAAACATCAGCATTCTAGCATTATCATTGTAAACATGTTAATGTTAGTATTTAGCTCAAATCTCAACTGTGCTTTAGTGGAGCCTTTTGGGACTGCTTGCATGGTGACAGACTTCTTGTCGGGTAATATTTAGTTTATAAAGTTCTCTTAGGAGTCACTTTGTAAAAATTGCTCACTTTATAAAGTTTCAAGGTGCCTTGGTCAGTGACAAATCAAGTGCAAGGTACTAAAAGGATATGCATAATGACAAAATAGGGATGGTTTCAGACTAATTGCGTGTTCAGTCCACTCTTTTAATCTTTGTGAAATAACCTGCAAACGTTTGATCATCGTTACATCATTTGGCTGATGATGGCCGCCAAGACTGAAATGATTAAAAAGACTTAAAGATTAAAAGACTGCATTGAATATGCAGTAACTTTGTAGCCATCTGTTTTGTGTTTGTGTGAAGGTCCTTCTCATTACATTGAACAGTTTTGATTTTGAGAAATCAATTTATTACAACAAGCAAGAAAAGTAGATCTGAGCAGTACTTTTTGACATCACACCTCACAGATCATACATTTGAAGAGGTAATTTTGCCTGTTTGCAATTTGCAGCTTTGAAAAGTAGGGTAACGGGGAACATGACAGTGGATGACCTGTGTAGCTAAAGTTAGCAGTTAACTGCCCCTGAGCAACATGCTGAAAGTTAAAATGCTCGGCCAAAGTGAAATAGTGCTTTAACAATGTCAGAAGAAGAAGGTCAGTCCCAATGAGAAACTCAGTTTCAGTGTGTCAAAGTGGTAAAGTTCCATTTGTGACATTAAATTACGTTTTAGGACTAGCTCAAATATCCCAACTAGTAATGACATTTTCTGATGATATTAGTTCACGGCCCATTTAACTTTTCCAGCTACTTTCTTCATGAACATTCATGAAATGTCATGTCAGCATTTCAAAAGAAATAGGGTCAGAGTTAATGTGATCTCTTGGGCAGATGTTTTTTTTTTTTTTTCCTCTCTCTTCAAGTCTTGATGTACGCATAACAGAGAGAGACAGTGAAAGGAGGGAGATGAGGGAGGGAGAGTGTGAGATTGTATTGATATATTTTTTAAAACCTCTGCCACACTTGTTATTCGCCGCCTCCCTCTTCATTTCTGTTCAGTGTGTTTGAATCCTTTGGTGCCTGAGGCTACAAGAAAATCAGTGTATTACATGTTTTACAAAGCACACCATACATGGCCAATGAGCATGACTACTGGAGACCTCTGAGGCATTGAGCCACCTACTAATGATATACATGTAATCCTCTGAGTACAATAGGGTCTGGCCATAGTGCTCTGGATTAAGAAGGCTGCACAGTTGTGGATGTGTAGGGGTGCCACACCTATTATTCCTGTCCCAGAGTCAGTGTGAAATCCAACACAAGGTCACTGTGGAGGCTGTGTCCCAGGCCAGTGGCGAGCAGGATTATTCCCTGGTACCAATCAGCAGCCATAAGCTTTAATTAATCTTGACAGGTGACTGCTTGTACACCTACCTTGGCCTTTGAGGAGAGAGACTAAAAGCAGAGAAACCCTGCTGCGGGGAGGAAAGAGAGGGCAGGAGAAAGACTAGCAGTAAAGGCATTTCAACTTCAGCAGCCAAATAGTTCAGCTGTGAGAGTGAATTAAAGGGCAGAAAAAAAAAAAATTAAACTCTATCACAGCCTTTCCCTGAAATAGCCTGCCTCCCAGTCTGGATCCCAAGAGACGCAGAGTGATGGATGAAAACTCTCAAATACGACCCATTAGAGGTAGATTTCTTGCTGAATAATCACACCCAAGAGAATAAAACAACTAGTGTCAATGTGAAACATTAGCACGGTTCCTGTAACAGTAACAGGTTAAAGTTAGAGTTAATATATTTTTTGTTTCTTGAGGTTGTGGAGGTTATATAGGATATCAGTAACCTCAAATTTTGGGGTTGCGGGAAAAGAAAAACAACTCAGTTTGAGCACTGATTTAGAAACAGTATTTCAAAAGATACAAGAGCAGAGAGGCATTGGCTGCTAAGGCTCAGTTTAAAAATGGGCTGTCTAGTGGAAACCACACTCATCAGATCAAGACTAATCTAGCTTGACGCACTGACCAGGCCTGAATGAGGCTAATGAATCTTGCTGAATATGAGAGACAGTGTTGAAACTGAACCTAGGTCTGTTGTGTGAAGAACAGCCCAAGCATGACCAGCTCCACCTACCAACAAATTCTCTCTTACTCACCTTTCCCCCGCCCCTCCCACTACAATAGTGTGCCAACCTTAGGTCAGCCATGGAGGAGATTATTGGGATGATGATCTCATCACACAGACACAGATAGAGCGAAACAAAGTGACAGTGCAGTGACAGATCTGTGACACAGAGGAAATGAGGCAAGCCCAGTCTGAACAGAAATTTCTGAGTTTCTATGGTTAGGCAATGTAATATGATGTGTGTGTGTGTGTATGATTCGTGTGTGGAGGGCTGACACTGTTTCAAAAATGAGGAAATTGAATATGAACGTTTATATAGTTGACAGACAGAGCAGAGCAGGAAGAAAACAATTCCAGTAAAGTGAGCACTCTCACAGAGTCTATGAAGCCAAAATGCATTTAGGTGAGTATATTTTATTATGCAGCAGGGGCATTAAGACATAGAGGCACTGCTGAAAAGGGTTATGGTTAGTGTTACCTCATTAGCTCTTAATGATGAGCACTGAGGTCATGGGGACAGCGCTCACCTCACTTCCTGTTTGCATAAACTGCAACAGTGGAGATGAATCTGATCAAGGTTGCTGCTACTTCTGCACAACCCTTACGCACACTTATCTATAACAAACACAAACACACACACACACACACACACATATTCACTCCCAGCTCAGTAATTAGCCCCAAGCCTCCCTTCCCTACAGGCAAGGAGGCAGGAGACTGAATATTTAATATCCTCCTGAAGTGCAAGCTATCCTGTCCTGGAAAAGGTGTGTGTGAGTGGGTGCTCAGTTGGCCATGATGGACTGCAGAGAAAGAGAGGTAGCCTAGTTTTCACACTGCTTTCACCACACAAGGTTACTTCACGCTTGATCAAAAGAGGGATGGACAGGGAAGGAGAGATTCTATAAACACCTGGCAGGAGATTCCTCAGAGAGGGAGCATCACATCTGGATTAGGTAGTTCAACAGTTACCTGGTGTGTAGCCAGATTGTGCTCATTTCTCAGGAGTGAAATGAAATAGAAATCATGTCATGACTTTTGACAGGTTTTCCCTAACTATGTTTCATCATCACACAGATGATGGAAAACCTGTCTTATTTTGTCCTATCTGGGGTCTCTTGCGCTTCTATTTAGCCTCGGTCATTTTGCTCACACTCAATGTAACAAAGGAGGGCAACACACAAAATTCACACAAAATATATCACAATGGCTGTGAAACATTTTGAATGGTGGCTGTAAATAGTTTGCAACTTGCTCCATCATGGAAGCAGAAGCTGTGGTCAGCTTGGATTCATGGCAGTTACTCATAGAAGTGATACATTTCCATGGAAAAGCATTCACAGAAACTTTTCACAGTTGTAGTTTAGTGTGCGTGCATGCTAACATCTGCTAAATAATGTTAAATACAAAATGTGTCTGAAGGTAATGGATATGTTATTATGTTATTAGAAGTACTGCAAAAACTAAAATGTTGACTTTATGATGCTGCAAGATGTAAAGTGATTACACTTCATCCTGACAGGGATTTATTATAATCTATTGCAAATTTAATGGTAGTCCATCCAATTGTTGTGGAAACTTTACTCTTAAAGCCTCAAATGTGAACCTGCCGGAGGCATCTTCATCTTCTATCCATTAGTTGCTGAGATATTTCAGTCTGAACTGTGGTAGTGGACTAACTGATCATATATGACTAAATACATAGTTTCTGTTTCAGACCTCACCAAGTATGTATCTGTTGCATTAGAGTACCATTAGTCTTAATCTAATTCAGCTTACCTATTGGCCTGTTTTCATATCATTAACCCCTTCACCACCAGATGCAATCCTATTTGTTGTTTTGCTTGATTCATTTGTTGATAGGTTGCTGTGAAAAAAGAATGTAAAAGTAGTGTTGTCCCTTTACTGTTTTTGCTGAGATCACACAGGACAGATAAAACAGAATGGAGAGAGCCACTGGGGCAAAGAGGAGAGAGTCCGATAACAGCTGAAGGTGTGTAAGGAATGAAAAGAGAAATACAAGACATGTGAATGACATTTGGGTCTGAGAACAAATTACATGATGAACAAAGTGGCATTGTAATTACCAGAGGAAATCTCTTGGCTGGTATTTTGGGTTTTACCTTGCGTCATGCAGTCTGAAATGTTGATTCACTTCTTGTCCTTCTTTATCGTAACTGGATTTGCCCTTGTCACCACATGAGATGAATCAATGGAGCGATTATAGCCCACAGTGACTCACTCACTTTATTTTCTGTTGGGTGCAAGATGGCATCTCTAATCCTCTTATTGTACTACTACTTCTGTGATTTGCCAATAAATGTTCTCTCGCCCTGTGCGCTGACAGCTGACCTTCCTCCTACAGAGTCTGTTGTGGTTCTACTGTAGTTCCCTCTGTGGGATATAGTGTCTGTGTTTTTGTTTTTTATTAGAGGCTCCAGTGGAAAAGATGGATGGAATTATGCTGCCAGTAAACACTGGAGAACTGTTTCCTTGCCAGACTAAATGGAGAAACCTTTTGCAGCTATAAGCACTTCCTCCCCAGGGTTACAATCATCTTCTTGGAAAGTTCCACATAGGGACCGTGGCACAGTAAATCTCTTTTTTGCTGCCCTCACAGACATAAACTAATTACAATTAACCCCTTAACATACAGTTTTCCCCTTTTGTTTGCAGTTAAGCAGTTTTTAAGATTGCTAAAGAATAAGGCTTGTAGGCTGGTATTTTATTTTTTGTCACAGTCGACACAATCTCACACAAAAACCAGACTGTCTCTCAGCCAACTTCCCTAACCTGTCTGTGGGTCTCAAGCCCATTAATCCCTAGTGAAGATATAAATATTTTATAGCAGGTCACATGTATTTATGTATTCCATTTTAAAAAAAAGGCTCAGTAATTCCCAAAGACAGTTTGGCACTGTTGTTGTTGTTAGAAAATAGGAGTAAATAGTGCATTTATTGGGGACTATTTTCAGTGGCACATTTGGTGCTCTAGTATGTATTTATGGCAGCAGGATGCTCTGTATGGGACTGACTCAAAATAAACTACAGAGCTCATGTTCATAATAATGAAGGAATATGTCACCCAGTGGTGCTCACTGATGTGTTTTTAATTTGCTTTTGGACAACAATGGAGCTCTGTGGCACAGAGGGAAAAGATAGCTTTGGCTACACAGATAATGCTTGCTAGCAGGCTCATTTCATTGCTGATTTTGGTCTTATTATGGGATGCACTGACAATGAAATAAATATAAAATATCACCAGATGTGTCCTTTTAAAGCCAAAACCCCCAAAATCCATGTTGTTGTTTTTTAATGGCTGTGTTATACCATCAGTATTGGAAATAATGTGTCTTGTACATGTCCCCATTTCCCCAAGATTCAGCCTTACATATATGGTGTCTTTAGCAAGTCTGGAGAATTTAAAATAAAGTTGTGGTTTTGAATAGTGTTTGTCTGCACAGCATGCGTTTGTAATGACTCACTGGTAGGCTGCTGCTCGTTGAAGGTTTTAACCTCCTAAAATAACAACATGGCAGGAGTAACAATTATATCCTGCAAGGCCCTTAAGGAGTGAGCAGAGGTACATAAAGTCTCAAGATTCACCAGACAGAGATCATGGAGGTATATTTACACTTTTTTTTACACTTAAATATTGTAAAGTTCTGTTTTTATCAGTTTATTTTGCCAGTGTGGGTGATCATTGTTTTATATTAGTTTAATTCAATTTTAGTTTTGTAATGCACCATATTCTTTAGTGTTATTTAATATACATTGTGCACAGTAGTTGGGACCTGATTAAAAAATGAAAATCTTAAAAAAAAATCAAAAATCTTAAAAAAAAGGACATAGAAAGTAAGACATAGTAATAACAACAAGCCTTTTAATTATTAATCACTTTAATGTCTGCTTGAAAAACAATGAGCAGTTTCTGATTACGTAAGTGCCCCCAGACTAATTTTCCCATCTGTTTCTGAAGCAGATAGGCAATAACATTAAGTATCTCCCAAATTGACGAGACTCCCTGTGTCCCGCACAGATGTGCCCTCTGCCTCATTTCACCTTGCATAGCAACCTCCTCTGTCCCACCTTTGAGCCTATAGCAGGGAGCCTGAGCCTACTCTGTGCCATGTGCCGAGGAGGAGACAAGGAGATAGATTACTGAGCTTGCGGCTACGCACAGGATGTGTCCTTTCAGAAGTGTGAAGGTGGTGCTAAAATGATGAGGCACACAGACACAAGACATTAAGTGTGTGTGCACTTCTGAGCCCTGATGAGTCTAACGTGCACGAAGCACATTTTATTTTATTTTAATGGTCAGGAATGACAGTTTAACTTAAAGTTCAGATAGTGTATGATTTTAATGTCAGTGTTAAAAGTAAGTCCGAGTGTCTGTATTTTTGGAGGACATGAATGTGGTTTTGGCACATGTGATAGTGAAAAGGTGAGAAGATGAGAGGGCACAGAGGTAACACTATGAAAAATGGAGACAAAATAAGAGAGTGACAGGATGAGAAAGAGAGATGAGAGGTTCCTCCCCTGTGGCTGATGTTGAAACCAGTGCTGTAGCTCTAAATGTCAGTCCCCTCTGATAAAACATCTGTGCCTTCGCCATCAGCCTTTCACCTGGAACAGAAAACCTTGACTCTGAAACATCTGGGACACCTGCATTATCAGGTGTGCATTGAATAATAGATACTGCAAGATTATAATAACAGCTTCCCTCCTGTACATGCTGGATTATTAAAGATGTTTTAGAGACTTTAAGAGCAAAACTATCTTGTGTGTGCTATACTGAGCTGCTGCAGATATCCCTCTCCCTCCGACTGTGTAATTTCATAAGGGATATAAATCAGTTTAAGCATGAAATGAAAGACTGATCCAAGATTATTAAGTGATAAAATACCAGACAAGAGCAGCTTTACTGGCAGTGCAAAGAAGCCTTATAGATCCACATGGCATTCATGATGTAAGACTATTGATTTCAGACTATGAATTGTTCCCAATCCCCAGAAATCACCCCACATCCTGCGGCTGTCAGCTTCTCTCCATGTGTTGAAATATTTTTTATCTGTGATATAGGTGGTAGAGTCTGTCAGCAAAACTAGAATATATCAATGTGTACAAGTATTTTCCAGTTATTACCACTTTTCTGCATATGATAAACTGCATTCCAGTTTATTTTCCATATGTACATCGTACTGTATATGCATAGACCTGCAAGATAAATATGTAATCTATACTTTCATTTTACATTACGTGTAACATATGACAAAATGTGAAGTGGAGATGAGTCCCATTTTCTTTCATGCTGTTTGGAAGTATACTTAAAAATGATTTATCATACAATACATGTGTAGTCAGCAATTTATGACTTTTAGTGTAAAGGCAGGTCTTCCTCACAGCATGTGCCTGTCTGTCTGTATAAGCCTGCAGTGGGAACCCTCCATAGGCCGGGGAGGCTTTCCTCCAGCAGGCTTCAGAAAAAGCACACAACCTGCATGGGCTGAGTCCTACTAATGGAAGTGTGGTATCTGTGATCCAGAGATGTGAAATGCCGATTCTCGTAGGCTTACAGCAACATCACGGCTCCACTCAGCATAGACACATCACACCCAGCTGAAAATGACAAGTACTCGAAATCTGGCTTTGTTCTTGATACTTGTTTTTTTGCAGACTGGAGCTCCAGCTGTCTCTTGTTGCTATGGTCTTTGCTCACTGGCAGCAGTGTTTGCATGCGAATGAAAAAAAAAGGATGAATATATCATGCTGAATCACCACCAACTCTGAGAAAATGGACCATTTGGCAGCATAGTGCGTGACAAAATTATTGTTTCTTTTTCATGTTTTATTATGGGAGTGGTGGTGTGTTTATTACACAAGAGCCTAAAGTACCAGTTTTGAAAGCTACCGGGTTTTGGTGGTGTAATTAATGTGTCACTCAGTCAAGTGAAGTCAGGTTTAATTGCAAATAGAGCAAGTAATCAACATCAGGAGACTGGCAGCCTAAAGAGAAGCAGGAGCCATAAGACACTACCAGCTTTAATGCAGATTATGACCAGGATGCAAACAGAGGTCAGGAGATTACATCAGAAGAGGAAGTTCATGACCTCTGTCAAAGAAAGTGATTCCTGTGAATCAATGAATGACAGCAAATGATTATGTTGCTTTCAGTGAAAGCTTTGTAAGCTCAGTAACATTAGACTGGTCTTCGTTACACCGTTCTGATGAAGAGGAATATCTCTTTTCTGTCATCTGCTATTTACCAATCATCTCCATGGCTACAAAGTGCAAAGCCTCATCACACGGTTTCATCACAGACCTGAAGTCTGATACGAGCCCGTGCAAAGCAGCGGACACAGGGGCTGATAAGATGCCTTTACTGATCTGGTGTCTGCTGACAGCTAATTAATGTTCACAAATTTTCCCCGTCTCCGGTGGCCTCCCTGTGTAGTGCAGCGGCCCTTTGCGGTGTTTACGATAAAAGGCCAGGTCACCAGGTTCCTGTGACACGATTGAGTGTCAGCGCTGAGTGGGGAGAGTTACCTGGGCTGCTTAGCGTGAACACCACCTGAAACAGGAGAGGCCTGGCCACTGCCCATAATCCTACATGATGCCATATCACTTCTACACTACAGTTTCAGTGCTAAACATTTGATGACATTCCAGACAGATAAGTCTGGTTCTCATGTGTAATCAAATTAAAAGGTACTATGCTGTATTTTTTTAACTACACTTACGAGTAATCACTTTTTGTACTACTCTCATGTCATTCCATTAAATATGACTTAAAACCATGGGAAACAGCTAGCCTGAAACAGCTCATTAATTAGCATGTAATATATTTTTTGCTTAAGCTGCACAAAAACCTAAGAGTAAAAGCAACAATTCCTTACCAGATTTAACAAAGACAATATAACATTATTAATTAGTGAGGTTTAGAGGTGCTGGTAGGCAGATTTCCCCCTATTTTTTCTCTTTATGCTAAGCTTACATGCTGATGGCTGTAGCTTTGAATGTACAGGGCATATTTCCCGCAGTGTCAAACTATTAGAGATATAACTCCAGCAGCAGTGACAGACAAGGTACGCCTTGAGGTTCTCTGACACTTTCATCCAAACTCTGGTCTGTCACATCTCATCTCTCTGTATGTGCCTGTGAAACTGCTAATGCATCAAAACTAAAATTATCTTAACTGGTCCCAGTGTGCCAGGCCCACTGCTCGGTGTAGCCATGACAACAAATTTAGCAGGTTGCGATTATAGAAAGTGCTGCGCCACTGGATGTCTGGTAGAATCTATTTCCTTCTTCACCTTTTTCCTTTTCCCTCACTGGGACCTTAAGTGTCTCTCAGTGCAGGTGCCTGTCATATCTTTCTCCGTCTGATTACTGAGATATTTCTGTTTAAGATGGATGATTAGCAAATGGTTAGTTGTAACGCCAGATGGCACATGCACTGAGCTCTGTTCGACACCATCAGCTTCATATATATACAGAATGCACTGAGACAGAAATGGCCCAGAGTCTTGCTTTAAAAGTACTTGATCTTCAGCATCTCCCGTGGAGAATTAAGCATCCAGCTGACACAGCACTAAGTATCCAAACTCAGTGTAACAGCATGTCAGTTTCCACCTCAAGATTCTTCCAAGTTTTTTTTTGTTTGTTTTTTTCTAAAATGAAATCAGCCAAAAGTGACGAACGGGATCTAATCAAATCTAAAAATACAAAGTTTACACTCTTAAGACAGATGCTAAGTGTAACATAAAACCATCTATTTTTCATTCTGTAAAAGAGAAACACCTGCTGTGTACCAGAGTCTCCTCTTAAATGATTCAGTAGGAGTGGAAGGGCAGACCCAAGAACTTCCTGCCTGACCATCAAAAACCACAGCTCTGTGTGTGTGTGTGTGTGTGTGTATATAACTGTCCATACAGTACATCTCCTACATCAGTGTCAGACCACTAAATGTCTCATTTCTGTCCAACTGTGCTGTATGCTGGAGGCCGTGGCGCTCTGACACACCCGCTCATCCTGTGGTAAAGCAAGGCCATAGATACATAATGTAGAGAGAGGCCAAGGGAAAAAGACGTTTGAAGTGCAGGGTATAGTGTATAATGTATGCAGCTGAGATGTACAGGCACTAAAGTGCCCTAAGGCAACAGGCAGGAAAGAGACTTTAGAGGTGACCTATTTTTTTAAAAAACACCTCAATGAAATGCTAAAATGAAGTTGTGTAATAATGATCAGCTACAGAAATAGAGCAACGAAGCATGATGAGGTCTCTGTCCTCCAACTGTACCGAGAAAGAAAGAAAAGACACTGAGAGTCTGGCATTTACAAGAGGAACAGTTTAGAGGGATCTAACCTTTAAAAGTTGAACATTCACTCTGAGCTTAGAGGCCTGAGATACAAAAATAAAACAGTCATTACAACTGACTTTGTGATGGAGCAGAATTGCAGAGCACTAAACTCACAGTAAACTATACATCACATTGTGTGTTTGTGTTTACAGTAGGATGTGAGAATGGGATGTTTCAGGGCCTCGTGGCCTTTCAGTCATGCTGTGATAAGAGATTGTAACGAGACAGAAAAGCGTGTCTAGCTGTCTGTCTCAACATATGGCGAATGCAAACAATAGCAGGCAGCTGCATGCGATCTGTGCGAGTGACTGAACCAGGATTTGCACGCCAATGATCAAAAACAGAGCTAGGTCCATAACTGCAGAGTGTGGAGGGGATTAATTGTCATGGTTTAATGACAATTGGAGGAAAGAAAACACAGGCTTACTTTCTCTGCTTTTCTCACTCGTCTTCTTTCTTCTGTTTTTTTTCCCTCATATATGCCTTAACACTTACATGGACACACAAACACACATGAGCCAGCAGACAGCAGCACAGAGTGTACGCAGATCCCCTCATGGGGAGACTGCAGTACCTTGGCGTACAGCTCAGCTGATAGTTTCCATGGTGATGTGAGGCTTTTCAGCATTTGCATAAGAGATG
Source organism: Lates calcarifer (assembly GCF_001640805.2). NCBI lineage: Eukaryota > Metazoa > Chordata > Actinopteri > Centropomidae > Lates > Lates calcarifer. Next base: position 22,701,427 of record NC_066844.1, on the reverse strand, counting down.
CAGCAATGCATTCACAAAAACAGGGCAGAGAAAACAGACACCAGGGGACATGTGATCATACCGAACCACACAGTGGAAAAAAAATACAACTCTGATCACTGACTGACAACTCAGGCCAGTTTAGTGCATTGATTCGTAAAAATAGCAGTGCATGAGTAGCATCAGTCAGTTTCCTCCTTCTTCTCTGAAACAATCAATCTCCCCTACATTAACAGAAAATATATATATTTTGAATTCTGATGATGCAGTAGTTGTATATATATAATAGTAGTAGTTGGTGAGGAAAAAGTTCAAGCTCCTGCCACTGTGCAAATTGACAGAAAAAGAAATTCACACTAGTTAGTTAGTTAGTTAATCAGTCAATGAGTATATTGACACAGTGATGACAGATGACAAATCAATTAATTTTTCAAGCAAAAACTGAATCATTTACCCAGCTGCAGCCTCTCAAATGTGTCAATTTGATGCCTTTTTGTGAACTTTAGGAAACTGTAAATTGATATACAGACTAATCAATTAATTGAATACTTATAACATAAGTAACATAAATAACATATTAATCGTTATCCTAAACCACACACACACAGCGAAATGTGTAGAGAAGGAAATGCTGTGTTTTCCTGAGAACAATCCTGCTACAGTTCAGTGTACACAACAGTTACTACTGTTGATACTAGACAAGGTCAAGCACTCAAAGTTTATTTGTGCAGCCCTGAATAACAGTAACAGTGGGAAAGGGCTTCACAGTGCCCATGTTATGTAACAATAAAGCATTAAAACACACATCAAACTCAGACCCTTAACAGTCAGTAGAGGCCAACACACAAATCTCTGAGTCAAGCTTCCAGGATACACCACTCTACCATGTTTCTAAAAGCACAAACAAATCTTAAGAAGTGAGTTTAAGATGTATTTCAGAGATGACACAGATAACAATGATCCAACCTCTCTTGTAAGGTGATTGGCTGCCAATGCAAAGATATCAAGTATGGGCTATATATTACAAATGGGTTAGTGGTTGTGATTGTATAATTATTTGATCCCTGTATCCCGTCTAAATCTTGCCAACATAATACTGTAGGAGTGAGAAATGGCTGCAGATTGTCGGCAGCTGGCACAGATCCAGTACTGACTGTAGCGTACTGCTGATTTCCAGTGTGGAAGGGCCGAGTTTCCCAGTTGTATAAAGTGAGAGTGACAGTGACGAAGATTTGCAAGTGGAACAAAACTCTAAATTATAGAGAGATGTGTTTAATGCTGCTGCCAGCCTCGGGATCCAGGAGCTGAAACACTAGGCAGAGCAAAAGATGCTGTCCTCTGGTCAGATTTGAGGCGGTGCAATCCAACTGTGCCAGACAAAATCATAATAATAATAAAAAACCATAACACCACAGTCTCATAATTCTGTGGTCTAACTTTAGTTTCCCAGGCATGAAGCTCAAGTGGAGAGCTACACTCACTGAAAAAAAAGGGTAAACACATGTCAAGACTGGTGGGTGATGCTCCACATGCTGCCTATATCCATCCAGCCTGTTGTAAACTGGCCGACAGTCAAGCACGCCGGCCCAGCCAATCACTGCCATACATGGAGATTCTGACCCCAGATTAAAACACACTTAACTGGTCTCCCTCTGCTTCTCCTGACCCTCACTGTGCTCTCCTCAAGCACAACATTTTTTGTTTTTGCAAATAATCTGTTTCACCTCCATTCACCACCCATTCAAGATGATCCTCAGTTTACCTGATGTGACCTCACCTCCACTTTCTCGCCAAACGTTTTCTAATCAAACCTTACTTAAGGTTGAGTAAACAGCACTTTATTGCCTGTCCAATGGGCAGCCACAGTGCTTCCTTTTATGAAAGAAATCAATCTGGGGGCTGTTTTAATTTGCAGCTGTTATCCTTCCCACCACTAATCTGCCTCCGCTGCTGTTCTAGTGCAGCTGGTGTCCTGCCCACCAGCTACTGTATTGGCTGATGTATTAAAGAGAGGGCTGCAAGGCGCCCCGGCGGTCACAGAGACCAACTTTCCCTGCTTTCAATGTCGCAGGCATTTTGACAAACTTTCACCCTGTTGAAGTGTCTGCTGTTCTGTTGCTGTGACCCCCACACTTCGATATGACTGAAGGGTGCAAATGAACAGACAGTTCTGTGGGGATCAATAAAGTGACATATTCACATTTCTGATCCTCCTAGCACATCGATTTGTAGTGAAGTCAGATTTCTTTTTAAATGATCTCCCACCATCTAAACCCTGTGTGTGTGGTGTGTGTGTGTGTGTGTGTGTGTGTGTGTGTGTGAGGACTTAAAGCTATAAAAGACAGTGTAAACCTTCAGAGCCATTAGCAGTGAAACTGTAGCTGACATTCAGCCATATTGCAACAATATTCCACACTTGCCTATATTTCTTATTGGCCATTTAACTAGCCATAGAACTACTCTCCTCCTGTTGTTATTCCCAAATCACTTCCTTCACCTCCCTATCTTTCCATGATACTTCCAGACCACTTCAGTGCAATTACTTCTTGTTCACTGAAGTAATGTTTACTTTCCTTTTTTTCCCACGGCCTCTCACAAAACAATCTGTACAATATATGCATGCTAAATGCTTATCTTTCTCTTTCAGTACATTTCATCCTCACCAGAATCACACACTTATCTCTCAGCTGAAACTACTTGAGCCTGTGTTGGTCTCATGTTGTAAGTAACCTAATTAATTAATCTTTACTCTAAGGTTGGGTTCTCTCATTTGAACTGAAGGCCTTTATTTGAGAACCAGCTTGATTTTATTCTAGTCACCTCTTGTCCTGATCACTATTTCCATCTGCAAACTTTTTTATCTTCTGTAATACATTTATTAACAGGACAAACATATTGAATTTACAAACTTGCTCTTTGTCTTTGAGCATTCACAGCGAGTATGTTTCACAACAGGAACTGTGAGCACTTCTGTAATCACTTTTTGGCATTTGACTCTGAGAGTGTGAGATCACACTAAGATTAGAAAGCAAATCCTCAGAGATTTGGCAACACTGTTGTTGGCATTATCCACACAGCCAAGGTTTCCATGGGATAGCCCCTGGGATTTCTGTCTAATGCTGATTTTGATCTGGACAGAGGGTTGATGAAGAGGCTCTAATAAGCAGCCTTCTGCTCTCATTTTCTCAAAGCCCTGTCCTGTTAGAAACTCACTGAGCTGACCAACTGTGTTACATAAAGGCATAATAAGATTTAAAACATTACTTGGACATGCCGTCTTCAACACCATTTTGTGTTAGATGGAAAAGACAGAGGATGATAGAGTCTCTGCCCATGTCAATTACAAGTCTTGTAATTTACATAACATACAACACATGGTGGCTTCTATTATATTTATGAAGTAATCTCAGTTATTTTCATGGCCCCAGGTTAAAATGAGAAAAAATGATAAAAATTAGTTTTATTTTTTTAATTGTGATTTTACCAAAGGTATTCAGATAACACTGAAATATGATCTAATTTGGGACACTGAAACAAATTTTCTGTACTTTTTTGCTTGAAAAATGACAAAATTCTGTTTAACTGCTTATCAAAGTAGTTGCTGCTTATTTTTTGATTGACTGCTCAGTTAACTGACAAATAGTTTCAGATCTACAGTTAGTTAATAAATTCATTCATCCATCAGCCAATAAATGTAACAGTTATTTGTCCTCCCACCTTCTCTCCTCAGGTTCAACTCATGGGACAAGTTAGATTTCCCAAACTGTCCCAGTTGAGCCTGCGATTCTGTCCACAGAGACCTGCATCTAGAACCACAAATGTGTTAATGTAACAATGAGGGAGTCAAGTTTCCCACAGATCACTAACCCTTTCAATTTACATCATGCTGCTCGGTTTACAACAGGCACCCATCGATTCTCAGCCTCTGCCCTCCTGAGAGATGAGAGCTGACTGACGTACTCTGAGAGATCGACGTCACACCCAGAATGAGGCGGCCAGACAAATGAATTTCCAATAATTACAAGCTTAAACCAGCAGCTTTACATGCATGCCATGTGACTGTGACTCAAGCCAGCAGTGTTCATGATGGAGAGACAGACAGAAGCGAGCAGGACTTATAGCAGACTGGAAGAGGAAACGTGATGATGTAGCAGAGCAGTGGATAGCATGTTACTGACAATATTAACAGTATGTAATTTTGCACCTCTGGTCTCTCAACCTGTGACCTATATTTCCTCCCCTCCTCTCCTCTTCTCCCTTCTCCTCTCCTCTCCTCTCCCACTTGGCCCACTTTACACCATCATGCCTATATATCTCCATGGCCTATATCTCACACCAGACAGAGGTAAGGTGATGTGCTCATGACTGGTGTCTGGTAGGCGGAGGAAGGAGTGAGAGAAATGAGAGCAGCGAGTAGGCTGAGGCTCTGGCAGTAAACTGGGGAGAACAGGGACTCCTGGGAGTGCTGCCTGGAGATTAGTGGGATAGTGACTGAAACTCACACAGTCCACCCACTCTGCACTGCCAGACTATCAGCTACACTGGTTCATAGTGTAACGCAGTGCGGTATGCTAACGACAGCATTTAAATTCAGATAAACGTGTGGGAACTTTTCTGGGATCCTTATAATGAAAAACACCTGCATGTGTCAGCTACTCCGTGTGCTGAGTGGCCACAGGGTTTCAGGTGAGCTACCTGAGGAGGCGCTTTCAGCTACTCCCCAGGGGCTTCCTCTTTGGTGTCATCCTGGCAAACAGAGTCATGTACCACTAAGATGATCTCCTGAGTCTCGTATAGCTCTTCCACAGTACTCTGCTACCCAAAGCACTTCTCCTGAATTTAATTACAACAAATGAACATTGGTTCCTCCTCAGTCAGCACACCACAGGAGTCTCACATAATTACCATCAATATTAGCAAACAAATACCCTGAGGATGTGGCCTTTAATCCTCTATCACATTACCATATGTTCAACATTTCTAACATATTTTAACTGACCTTTGCTCCTTTCATTTAAATGTCACTACATCACTGAATGAGTGACTGACAGGCCTGACAGTGCATCTGTTGTCCCATTTGTTTCCCTCGATGACAACTTAAACTTTTCGACCTGAAGGATAAAATACACAGCTGACTGGCAGCAGAACCCAGACTTGCTTTACTAACACTTCCATAACAGAAACAAAAAGGAAAGTGTGTCCTTATATTCAGTTTTAAATAGAAGTTGCGATTCTTTGCTGTGTTGACCCAGAAAAGCTTCTCTTTCCCACATTACGTCTCCGTCTCTCTCTCACTTGTGCTCACTCAGAGAAGCATGATAAATACACACACCCACATACTGTAACTGTAAATGCAGTCCACACAAACACCTTCACAGTGCAGCATATCATGCAGGCAGGTGCTGTATGTGTAATTTCAGTGTTAGTATGGATATGCATATTGGTGCACTGCTTCTGTAGGTCTGTAACCTCCTCCTAATGTCTACTCTTTGGTACTCGTGTGGGTTAACTGTGGAAAATCGTTTCAGGGTCTATCTGTTCTGTGCAAATGAAACACCCATTAGGTACCAATTACAGCAGCCATTAAGAAACAAGCACAAACAAGCCCTTGTACTTTTGTGCACACAGGATACCACTGCTGATCCTTACTTAAAGAATAAATTAAATTTTTAGAAAATGTATTTATTTGCACTCTTGAGAAGATTGACACTGCTCTCATATCTTCCAGTTCAATATGAAGTTGGAGCCAGCAGCCAGTTAGTTTAGCTTAGCATTAAGACTGGAAACAGAGGTAAACAGCTAGCCTGGGTATGTTTTAAGGTAAAAATCAACCTGTCACCTCCTTTAAAGCTCATGAATTAACATGTTAAATCTCATTTATGTCATTTTATCATCCTCTCATAACTGTAAACTTGCCATACATAGAGTTGCTGTGCCTGGCCAAGAAATAGTCCCCAATGTAACCCCGTGTAAAACTGCAACCTGCTATTGTTACACTTCAGTTTTTGTATGGATTAAACAAACAAGTTGTAAAGTGTTAGAAAGCTTTAGAAATGTGGGCAGGTGGATTTTGTTTTCTTTGGAGAGAGCCAGGCTAGCTGTTTGCAGCCTTGCTAACCTATGCCATTCAGCAGTTGTCTGCAGCTTCATATTTATCAATGTTCTCATCTTACTCTTGGCAAGAAAGCAAATAAGTGTATTTTCCAAAATGTAGAGTTATCTCTTTCAGTTTGAAAATTCAAATAAAAATGAAAAACAGAGATAGATCTAAATGCATTTTGTGCTTCCCTTTACAAATATTAATTTATGTGACAGGACTGAGTAAAAAACTATAACCTTCTGACCACTCTCTGTCACCACAGATCATCTGCTATCGCACCAATCAGTTAAGTGTCAGTCTATCTCACACTAACCTCTCTTTCTCACTCACTCCCTCACACTCCCTCTTTCCCTCTCCCTCTGTATGAAAGAACACCTCTGCCATTCCTTCTGCTAATTTAGAAATGAAACACAGTTGTGAATCTGACAGTCTGTTGTTGGGGAAATTAGATCTCTACCAAACAGTTTGATGTAGTCCAATGAAAAGGTTCTAGCCCATCACAAACATTCAACTAAATTACAACATCAATGTGTCTATTTAAAGGATGCGTGTGTATGTGTATGTGTGCTTCATGGGGAAAATGAGTGGGAAAATAACAGGCCAAAAAAGAAGACATGTTTGAAAAAAAAAAAAAAGCCAGAGATTGGATAGGAAGAATGTGCAAGTTAGTGCATGAATGTGTGTTTGTGTGTGTGTGTGTGTGTGTGTGTGTGTGTATACATGTGTGCGACAGCGTATTTATTTATAGAAGCCCCTTGGGAGAGGAATGCCATTACTGTGCAAAGGTAGACAATCTGGTGGGGCTGTGCTGGATGTCACGCTAAGGTGGCTTCATCACTCCTCGCAGGCTGTGCCTCATTAGGATGAGCAACACCCTGTATAATATTAACAACCACACCTCCTCTACATTGTCCTTCTAAATCTCTTTGTGCAAACACCATTAACAAAAAAACCAACACAACTTCTCTGGGGACAGTAGATGTTGAAAATACCTCAGTGTCACAGTTTCCTCTGTAAATTTGTTTTTCATGTTTCTCATACAAAATGCATGAAATAGTAAAGTACAAAAACACATACTCGTCAGGTGGCTTTTCATGTTCTCTGTTGCTATTGATTTCCTTGGTTTTGAATGACTTATTCTAAGAACTAAAGAGAGTAGGCGGATACATTGATCCAGAAATTGAACTGAACTCCCCATGACTGCTTCTTTCTTGCTCAGACACACACACATACAGTGCCTTGGCTTTGGTAACACAAAAGACTGATCCCTAATGCAACAGCTGCTCTTTTTGGGTCCACAGAGGTGAGCAGAGAGGTGAGGAGTTCACAACACAGCAAAGGCAAGATCTTATCCTCCTCCCCTGTGCTGGACTAATCTGTGACAATCATTAGCGGTGGGGACGCTGGGAAAACCTCTCACCTCACTCCCACTCAAACCAACCCTACCTCAAGAGCTGCATTATCCCTGTAAAACCACACCAAAGACTTGCCTCAGAAACCAACCGTTACAGTGTTAATGTGTGGGGGCTTAATGAACTCACACAAATGGATCTAAGGCTTTCTTCTATATACGCGAAAGCACACATTCTGAATATGAGCTGTAAAATGAGAAGCGCAGATGACGTTTTTTAAACGTAGCTCCCCTGTTTGCTCTGCGTTCCCTCTTTGTTTGCTAAACAGCAGAAGCTATTGAACGAGATGTGTCTGGAGAACAATGCAAATCTCTCCCTTCCAGCTGCCTCCATTCCTGCTGACATTTTACCTCTGTCACATAATGTGTGCAGCTTCAGCTTTACTCCTTTCATGTGCATCAGTTCATTTAGCGGCTGCATTTATGGCAGTAAGATAAACTAACTAGAAAACAAATGACCCGCTATGTTTACTGTATTGTCATATATATATGCGTCACCAGCATCTATAAAAACAACGCAAGGTGATATGTACGCCACAACTGTAACCTGAAGCTTTGTTTAATTCAACCTGTCTACCATGGCAGACATGATGCCCCACAGTGAGAGACTGGAGGTGATCTAGTGTTAATTGAACCCTGTTGCTGACTGTTTATCCATGGAGCTTTCAGGTGTTGGGTTCTGTATCAAGTTCAGGTAATTACTGTTCCTCAGTCTGGCAGCCTCTGCGGGCAGCCAGCAAACACGTGGATTTATTCCTGCCTTCACAGAGACGAAGGACTACTGGCTGCATTTTTAATCTGAGTAAATGTTGAGAACTTGTGTTTGTTGTGGTTTGAATCTCTACAGGCTGCCTCACACTGTTCGGTGTGTAGTTGTAGAAATGCTTTTGGAACAGCCTGTATTGTTGTAAAAATATCCATGCTGCTTAGATTCCAGCTCCAGAACACTATCTTTTTCACTTTCTTTTTAACAAAGTACCTCTTGACATGACAGAGACACAGAATAATAAGCTAATGGACCTAGAAGGAAGAGACAGGCTGATTTGAATTTGTGCACTGAACCTTATCTACCCCTATGTATCATGTGGCCAGCCTGGTCTCAAATAGGAAGCCTACAGGAGGCAGCCATTACTCAAAACATGCACTCTGCTCATCATTAAACCATTACAGTGGGATCGTAATTACTGTACATTTTGTTGCATTCTCTCTTCCATAGAATAAACCAAGCTCAGTCAAAGAGCAGCATTCTTTAGGAAAAATTGTTTCAGAATAGCATTGATATAACTTTTCCCACACACAACTACCTCTAAATACGACTGAGCTTTCCCCTTAAACCATTGTAAATGACCAGAGGATATCACGGTTAAGGAACAAGGACTAGGATTGGATGTGAGTATAAATGTCTTGTTGAATCAGTTGAGCCCCTGTACTCTAGCCACACAAAAGGCCAAAGCTCTGAACTTCCTCAGTTTACAGCCTCATTGCATTGTGTTTCTTTACTATTTACTTGACAGCTAAGTGTCCTGGAATGAGGTGTGCTTGACAAAGGCCTCCGGTTAAAAATGCACGACCCATCCTTTTGTTGCGCTGTCACCAACTGATGACGAGCAGGGCGAAGCATGTGTTGCACTTGAATTTGGGAAAGAAGTCAAAAGAGCAACAGCGAGTGTAGAGTAAAGAGGAGTCTGTGAAAGCTCAGCGATGGATTACATAGATTGAGGCTCCGCAGAAAATATATCTGCTGTCAGTAAAATGTATTGGACTGACTACAGAATTTCATTGCATTATTCAGTCATGCCTGTCATTCCTGTATGGGTGGCTGGAAACTGACCTTTTCAGTCTCAGCTGGCAGAGTGAGCGATGAAAACCTTGGTGTGGTGTGCAACTGTAGCTTAAGAAGTAGCTGCAGCATGCAATAGCTTTGGGTTCTAATGTATGACTCTCTGGAAACTTTTGTTTTACTCTGTGGGTGACCACTGGGCCCCACACCACTCTACATCCTCTTGTGAGTGATGTTCTCTCCACTCTCTGACAGGCCTGTCTGAATAATGAATGAAGCTCTGCAACAAAGTAGTCATGCCTCCGTCCCCTCGCGATTGACCTCCGACCTTTTTAAATGTCAGCATCGGTGAAGGCCTATGCAGGCACAAATCCCAGTTCCACAAGTGTGTGAGGAATATAGGGAAAGTCAGATAAGGCATTGTGCTAAAAATAAAGCATGGGTTTTATAGGTCTGTCAAACAGAGATACTATGCAGTGGGAATCTGTGGGTGTCTGTGCGCATGTGTAATATGGCGTACTGCCTCAGCTGGCTGGTGCGATAAGCTAATGTAGCGTACTAGATCACCTCTCTCCATGGAAACTGCAGGGCAATGGAGGGTTCACAGCTCCTGAAAACATATGCTCCAAACTGGAACTAGTAGAAAGGAACCATCTATACTCTAGTAAATCGAATGATGTATTGATTATTCATCATTTGTCATTTCCACCTGCTTAAATCACGACATCAGTATTTGGCAAATGCACAGTCAAATCATGTTATCTCTAATGTGCTCTGTGTGAAACTAAATCCCTGAGTTTTTTATCACATAGATGTTTTCCAAGCAAAACCTTAAACCTGCATTAATTGATTTTTTTTCTTTGGCCACCTGAGGGAAGTATCAGAGTGACAGAAGTTGACATGAACTTATTGGTAAAAAGCAGATACAGAGAAATATTAGCACTTGTTTGGAGTTGTGCGTCTGTCCAATTTTGAACTCTTTTTTTAAAATTTTTTTTTAGCTCTGTTGTTCTCCACCAACATACTAAGAGAATATCTGGCTCGAATATCTGCCCGATGCTGCGCTAGCTAGCTGCTCACTAGCTAGCTCTTTAACTTTGTTTAGCTGTCATTTGGTGCGGAGCATACACTGAACAGTGGGTTTATCAGAGCTTTGTTACAAAGCACTGAAGTAGTGGGCTCAAAACAAAACAACAAACTGAAAGATGCTGTGAAGTTCTGTAGAGCTGAGAAGAATTTCCTGTGGTTTCATCATTACAAGCAACTCATTTCACCTTTGTTTAGAAAATGGATCAGTAGCTGTCAGGCAAACTGCGCAGTCTGTCCATGGTGGTAACACAGCACCTCCATCAATGAAGGAAGTCATTTATAGACCACAGGAACTAAATCCTGCTCTCTGAAACAGTCTTCACTAGTAATTTCTGAGGAAATGTAAGAGACGTGCCTGGGTAAAACTTAAGCTTCTATCCATCAGTACATTTATTCAAAACCTCAATACATTGGAGAGGGTATTAACAGAGTTCTACTGGAGGAGCTTAATGAAAAAGCATGAAGGTCAAATCCAGATGTATAGGAAGCTGTTGCTCCAATGCAATGTGGAAGCTCTGACTGCAACATGAATCTTTGAAGTCTCAGAGAAATCATTTAGGCTTAGCCAGTAAGATGCATATGGAACACAGTCTAACCACCACACACAAGCATTTAATCCTCATGTCTGCAATTCACAGATAGGCAGATTTTCCCTATTGATTGGTAGCCACTCTGATGGGAGGTGCTACTTCCTAAGGTGAATTTCCATTCGCATGATTCCACACACTGATCAAACAGCATCAAAGGCATGTTTTAAATCAATAATGCTAACGCCTCTCTCAGTTTAGAGAAGCGCTTCATTAGAGTTTGTGTGGTTGCCTTTGCACAATGGCAATTTCTTTCAAGTGCAACAGAAAAAAGAAGTGGAGACAGATAAAGCTAAAGATAGACACCATGAAATAAAGCCAAGAGGAAAGCATGCTCACACTTTGCTGTTCCAACCAAGCCTTTTTTCAATGTGCTAACCTTTACATCTGTGGCTGTACCTGAGGGATCCACAGACAGCAAGCCAAAAAAGACTATGTACTGTAACTCTAATTTGGAAGATTATAGATGATTTTTGTGTAGTTTGAAGCTATATATTGTCCAGCTACTGCTGAGTGTGGCTACTTGAATATTACTTTTGGGTCCACTCAGCAGTTTAAGTGCGGTCGGTCTGAAAGCTGACTATAAAAAACTAGAAAAATAATTTTCAAGGGTTGTTATGTTATATGAGGATAGCTGTTATCTTTATGCATTTAGATGAATAAAACAAATATATTTATATAATTCTTTCTGTCTATAGTTAGAATTTGTACAGTAATGAGTGCTTACATGATAATTGGGTTACTTGTATATGACTAATGAGACGATAGAGTACAACAGAGGGCAACAGAAACAAGCAGATAAGATGATAAAAGAGCAAGGAATGGGAAGGAGAGAGGCTCTGTCTGGCTGCCTCTCTCAGTCTGCCGATTGGCCCTCATGATTCTGTGGAAGCTCACTTGGCAATATATGGCACTGCAATCAGTCTGGCAGCTGGTAAAGTGTGTGCCATTGATTTGTGGCTATTCAAAGCTCACCTAAGCACAATGGAAGAGTTGCTGTCACCCGGCAACAACCCTTGAAAACAACTCATAAAATACACTATTGGATAGTCCCAGGCGTTGTTATGAGCATACAAGCACACACACACACACACATACACACACACACAGAGAAAGGTAGGGAGAGCAGGACAGACACAGACACAGAGACAGAGGAAACTCTCCGAGCCAATGCTGAAAATAACAACAGAGACCATAAAATCATAGTGACTGTACTGCCACATCTCCTCTGGTCCCACTGCACTCCTTGTGACACATGACTGGAGGTTAGCATGAGTGACTGCATTCTCTCATGCAGAGCTATCAGGAGGCAGTGGTCCGTGGGAAGTCACACGTCTTAGTCCCTCTCTAATGGCTGGCCAGGGTGTGTCCTCACTCACCCCAGCTTGCCTTACATCTTAATGTCTTTGCCATCGATTTCCTCCCATTCTTACAAAAAGTTGTCTCCCAGGCTGTGTGGGGTGAACAGGCAGCAGGTAACTGAACACAGTGGATCACTCCACACAGAGCCATAGCCCAGGCACACAAAGTGATCTCAGACTTCACAAACAACAAAGCAAAGTGCTTACAGTGAAGTCAATTGGGCATATCTGATGTGCGGTAAGAAGTGCAGTTAACTGCCTCTAGTCATGGCTGTCTGTGGCTCACCGAGAGGAGAAGTTTCCATGCAATTAGTTCAAACAGCCTCTGCCAAGGCAAAAGAACTAAGTGTCAGTTTTTATAGCTCAGTATCCTGTTCTGGACCAAAGCTTCAGTGGGTAGAGAGAGCGTTAGGAGGCTTTTAGGACAGGAATTCAAATTGTAGAGTGTAGAAGTGTCAAAAAAAAAACAAAAAAACAAACTATTAAGTCATATGGTAAAATATAGTGACTATTGTATATGTAGTAAAAATTCTAACCTTATAATTCAGCTCTATAAGCAAATACCAAGACCTATGAGAGGTGATAGATCATTAAAATCTTAAGTATTTCTCTGTATTCTTAAATATTCATGACCAAATAAGTAACAATAAAAGTTAAAGTTCAGAATATTTGATCAAATTTTACTGATTTTGAAAGACGTAAGTGACCTCACTTTTTCCCAGCTAAACCCCACAGTTTTCAAACCCATTAGAGGAGCATAGACAAAATCAAATAGGCCGAGATCTCTCATGAGAAATAATAAAAAACTTTTCTCATTGGCAGAAATTGTTCTATTATGGTATGACACAATTGCTCATAGTAAACTGATTGTGAGAACTGGTTTCAGAGTTTACAACAATGTTTTTCCAGTGCCACACCCCTGGGAGTGTGATTTATTTGGTGACCATGATCCCTCTGAGACTGAGCTGCACCTTGGGGAGAACTGAGCAACAGGGGCATGCTGAGACATGCTGTATTACATAGTCTGGTTTCATTCACAAACCACTTACCCTTTTCTCTCACTGGGCGTCTCTACTGTAAAAATGACGACATAGACATTCAGCACAGCACGTCCTGTTCTGGATCAACAAGAGCTTATCAATTTATTGATGAAATGATTACCTGCAAGTTTTTCTGTGTTTCCAGGAGTCCATATTGTTATGGTAAATAATTTAGTGGCCAGACCCATGGTGGAAATGCAGGATCAAGTTGGTCTAAAACTATTCAGTAACACCTCAACAATCCCAGTCAGAAAAACAGACTATCAAGTGCTGCACACATGGTGTCCTTCACTGCTGCTTTGACATGAAAAATGGCTCGTCCGAGAGAGAGAGAGAGAGAGAGAGAGAGAGAGGAGAGAGAGAGAGAGAGAGAGAGAGGAGGAGAGAGAGAGAGAGAGAGAGAGAGAGAGAGAGAGAGAGAGAGAGAGAGAGAGAGAGATTTTGGTGCCTGCTGGTGTCTATGTGTATTTTTGGTGAGGTTATAACTCCAAAAGGTCCAGGATGAGGTGACATCTGGAGCTATAGATATTCTGGATCACACCTTCTCTCTCTGGCATTAAGTCAAGCGTTATTAATGTGCAATTAAAATTTCATCAGCACTGAAAAATAAATGAGGCGGAATATGTGTTTGGGAACAAGCCATTTCACAGATGCAACTCTTCAATTAAGCTTCAGAAACAAGACTGCCTTTTACATCTGCCATTTAACCTCAATTTGACATCTTTACTCTTCTCTGTCTCATATGGAAAAGTAAACCATGAAGCAATGGCCCCATATGTCAAACAACGCCCTCGACGTCCTTGTCAAACTTCTCTCGTTGCGCTTTCTTTCCAAAGTTTCTGGGCCCCTTAATTGTGTACACTGTAAAGCCTGGTGCAGCTCTTGTGCATATGGACAAGAGCATGCATGCTAGAATGACCATGGAAGAAGGTCATAAACTGAGCTCCTATTTCTTTGTTAGATGGTGTAAAAAAAATTTAAATGGAACAACTGCTGTGGAGGAAACACATGAGCCAATGCTAAAATGTACAATAATGAATGTACAGAGCCTTGAGGCATTTCATGAACTGTGAATTGTGCTTGTTAAGATGTTTTTGAAACTGATTAGTAATAAATTTACAAAATATTACATACATGCAGAAAAGGAGCTGATTAGTCATTACCCATTGTTCCACAAACCATGTCACAAGCTTGTAATGAATTTGCAATGTAAACAGTTACGTAAGGAAACTTTTCATATTTGGTTATGCCTTTGGTCCTGACCTTTATTTAATAATTCATAGCTCTGTGAGCTCAGTGGACAGCAGCAGAGCTGAGTAAATATTCAGATTCAAACATATATTTGCTCAGGTAGACTCACTAGAGGCTATTTTGTTTTGTTATTTTAAAGAAACCTGAGTATGAAAGATGATATTCAAACACTGATTACAGTACAGAATTCAGGAACAATCAGAGGTACTATTAAATAAGTCAGCACTTAAAAATTTAATATCATATAACAATCTTCTTTCAAAGCATGTGTAAGTCTATGTCCAGTATTCACAAATGTAATATCTAAGGGTAGGCAGCCCTGTGAATTGGTCCAGTGTTCTGTTGCTTTTAAAAGCAAAGAAAGATAAGGGTTATTGTGAAAGTTTCTTACAGAACAGGTAATTTACTTTTCTGTTCCTGATAAGCTGGACTTCTCTCAAATTAATGAATGTTCATTCTGACTCTGTATCAGGTCATTTTAGGGTTGAATGAGCAATATGAGAGTACAACTTATTTTAATCAAATCCAAGATACAACAGTCAATTGTATAATGGTTTTCCTATTTTGAAAAGAAAAAAAAAAACTTATATATGTTAAGGTTTGAGCTACTCTCTGTGGATACCTAGGTTTTATAAGATGAAATAGGCTCGATTTTATTACTGCTATATGTTTGGATAGCAAGAGAAGGATGACGGCAGTATGTGTTTGTAAAAACAAAACACCAGTAGTCTAATTAAAATTTTAAACCAATGATTCATGAGAAATGCATGAAGAGCATCAAGAGCATTTTGTTATCTGCTAATCGCTTGGAAGAATAAGAGCTCAGTGGGGCTAAATATTAAAACAATCAATCAGATGCTGGAAAAAAATGGTCTGTAATGGAAAATTGTGTAATTGATATACACTGGCAAGAATAGAAGACCCAACATTGAGCCTTGAGGAATCCCCTTATCAATTTTAAGGGGGGTAGATTGAACACTATGGCAGCTTACCAAATTAAAAACTAGGCTGTGGTTTGCAGTTGTTTATTATATAAATTTAAGAATTATTTTAAAAAGAGACTGACTAATATTATGTTCTTCCCCTGTATCAGTGAACACTACATATTTGCTGCTCATTTAAGGAGATGGATCAAGGAAAGCTCCCCCTGCCTGGGTTAGAGGATCTTGACTGTATCACATTCTTACATTTTGTTGCCAAACAGACATTGAAATAATGATTAATAGCTTCAGCTACACTTGTTTTCTTGGAAATTGGAGAAGTTTCATAGATGAACTGGCTTTATGTAGTTTGACTTTAAGAATGGGTAAAAGATGTTGCTTTCTTGTTAATCCAACACACTGGTTCCTCTGATGCCAGAATGTCAGCATGAATACCAAAGGACCTGGTGTTAGATGATGCTCCATCTGTGGTTAATGGTCTCAAAGAGCTCAAGAGAGTCAGTGTCTTAAATTGAGTATGTCTTTAAGACAATGTGATTGAATACTTAAGAAAAATAATTAAGAGCCTCTGTAATTCAAGGTCAGTGATGGAGCAGGTTCCTTGAATAGATGAGTTGAATAAATTATGAAGGAACCCCTGTTTGAAATTTCTTTGAGTTATGAATGAACCGTGGTATCTTTTGTTTCTGGAATAATTAGCATGTTATTCCATAGAGAAGGTCTTGTGTCATTCCAACATACCAGACACCTGCTCATACGAATGTGACATCTTCAGGCATTTTGATCTGTGATACACCAGTGACACAGCTACATCAAACCTTGATATAATTTGTTGAACTTTTTCACTCTCCCTGGTAAATGTAGAGTGTCTGAAAAAGCCAACATCTCTTTATATGCCGACTCCCCCAAACAGTTGCTTTATTGATAATACGTAGTTGGGTAGAGATTTAACATTTAAATTGAATATTGACCCAGTCACATCTTTTCCAAAGTTAGTTCACTTGAGAGTCCTGTTAACATGACTATATCCATTGATCCAGCAAAGTGAAGTACTCTTGTTCCTGCAGTGTGAGCTATGAGCCTGTTAATGAGCTGGATGATTGAATACTCCACTGGAAATGAGGCAGGAGTGGCTAATGAAGCCAAGAGGTGGGGAGGGGGTGGAGGGGTTGGTGGGGTTATTAGACAGTCTAAAAATATATGCATGAGCTGGAAGGTTTCTTTCAATCCTGACATGGATTTAATTCTAACAATGAGTGTCACTCTTCTCGTCCTCTCTGGTGAAAAGCAAACATTCAATAATTATCCCAGGAGACTTGCATGCAGACAATGCTGGCGTGGGAACAAGTATCTGACTGAAACCAATAAAGGGAGACAATGAAGGCTGTTATGTATTCATCTAAAAAAGTAACAACAACAATTACAACAACCAAAAATAAAGGTTTTAATTGACTCTCCAGAAATACAGAGCCTGAGTCTTTTCTTCTTGGGAAGGCAACACCTAGTTAAGATTATTGAATTAAGTGGAGTAATAAAATTTGTTTCCAAAGTCTTTTCAGTACGCACTGATGAATAAGCAAAACTTTGCAGAAAGCTTTGATATTCACCTCTGGGTACAACAACATCTCTCTGTCTATCTCTCATTCCTTCTCCCCCCTCCCTCCCTGTACTCCAGCTGCTGTAAGTGACAGATTAAAAGCACTGGTTCAGGTTAAAAGAAAGTCAGACATCAGATCAAGCCAGTCTCAAAGAAAGATTTGTGCTTGCCTCTGGATGTTAAACTGAATTTCTCATGCTCTAGTTTTTTTCATTGTTGTTGTTTTCATCTCTAATTATTTTCTAAATTTAAACTGCATTCATTAGAACCCCCATACTCAGCAACCTGCTTCCCACTGCTTGCTAGAGAAATCATTATTTAAAACTTAAGTAATAGAGGCCTGTTGGCTGTATGCCAATGCTGCCCTCTCTCAGATTACCTACTACTTTCACTTGATCTGCCCTGGCAGTGTGGCAATGGTGAAATGCTGAGTTTGACACTACCTTAGCAGCAAATGATGAGCTTGGCTTCTCCAAGAGGTCCCAGAGTTTCTTCCTCTTTTCGGAGCAGCATGTGGTGGTAAACTCCTCTCCTTCCCTCTCCCTCATGTTCTCGGCCTCTCTTTTGAGCTCTTCGTTCATCTGCTCCTTTTTCTGGTGATACCTGGCCTGGCAGCAGGACTCCAGGTAGATCTCGTCGATGCCCCAGAAGTCCAGCTCTTGGCTGAAAGACAGAGCGCACATCTCCTCCATCATGTGCAACTTTCCGGTGCGGTAGAAGTTGAGGATGGAGGTGAAGGCGCCGGGGTGTCTGTCGAAAAAGTACTCGTTGTTATCCAGGCTGTAGTCGTCGCATATCTCCATGATAGAGTCGTGGGTGTTGCAGTCTCTCAGTTTGCCCAGTCTCGTGCGGGGCAGTCTGTCCAGCGTCCTCCACAGGACTTCGTGGAGAAGGCCCCCGACGTTAAGTCTCACACGGCGGGTGTGGGTCTTGCTCCGGATGATGTCCATCGTGTCCGGCGGCAGCGAGGTGGCCGCCCGCAACCCCGTTTTGATCATCTTCGCTCAAGTCACTCAGTCACTTGAAAAGACTGGAAGATACAGCCTGGCAGATTAAGAAGACATGGTCCTGTAGGTGACCGCATCAGGGTCCCTCCTCCTTTCCTGTTGCTGTAATAAAAGAAAAGAGAAATTATTTAGACGTTGTCAGAGCAGCCACGGCCGGTGTCCTACAGTAGCAATGTCAGGTGGTTTATCCACTCATCAGAGAACCAAATAGATATTTTAATCAGCTTTAAGAGGCACAGCCGCTTTTCTTGCTGACAAGGGTGAGAGGCGGGCCAATGATAAACTGGACTCCACTTGTGAGCGCTGTCCGGTGCTGAAACGCCTGTCTGTCACTCCGCAGACCGGCGTTTGTCGCTGTCCACGGACTCTGGTGCTGAAACGTCTCAGCTCGCGTGGGACAGCGATCAATTCCGATTCAAACGCAGCGTAACTTGTGGATGACAAATGCTGAATGCGTTGCGGAGCTGTTCTTTAGAGGGATATTAAGCTGGACTTTTACTAACACCGATTGTCAACTTTGATTAAGAGCCCATAACACATTATATCACCCGCTGAGAACAGGCTGTAGATCAGCCTTACAAGTTCATGGTGGTGTTATTTGCCTACTTTTACATAATCATGAGGAACAATTACGATGATATATAAAGTTAATTTTAGCTGACACACATGCCATAATAACTACATTAGTTTTGCGCATAAGTGAGTCATGCAACAGAAATACATTTTGGGAATATAAATATATATAGTTGAATATCTACAGTAGCTGACAGCAGTCAGTAGTGTAGTGTTGTCCAGATACGCCAAAAACACAGGACAGAACATTTCCAAATGAAACCAAGTAGGCTGCAAAGCCATGTACCTTATAACAATGAAACCTGAAGCTAAAAATAGATTCAAACACAATAAAGAAATGTGATACATACGCATCTCCCGTATATCCCGATTCACCTCATGGAGGGACATCAGCAACGTTTCAAGAGTAAAAGCGTTAAAACTTGTTATTTCCGTCCAGGTCCGTCCAGGCGCTCTGCTGGGAGCTGATGGAGGCATCATGAGCTACCTACCGACATGTTGAAAAACATAACTGTGTTACTCAGACATCATCGTGCCCATTCTGCCCCGTCCACCCTTTCCCGGGGCGAATCAACAAGTAGACTCTCGAGAGTACCCGGGGATACTCTCGGTACCTCTCCTTCACCTGCTCTCAGTGTGAGTGCGTGCGTGCTGGCCGGCGCCTGTGACTGTGAACGGGATCCTGCAGGGGCTGATTTCAGTGAGGCTCCTCCAGCGGCGCAGCCTGTGTGAGTTTAACCCTCACAGAGCCAGCAAGCCAATGCCCAGTGCATCTACATTATATTTCTGCTTTGTGCAGCAGTGTAAGTGGCCAGAAAACAGCATATGAACAATTCGCATCCTTGGCCAGAACTGGGTAGTTTATACAGGCTTACAAATATCTTGGCTGAACGGTGACTGTGCACCAATTTTAGGTATTATTATACATAATTTTAAGTAAGGCCACTAAACACACCATATGTCTCAAAAGGAATAGGGGATTAAAGAAAGTATGAAGATGCTCTACACAGTCATCTCTCTACAAATGGCAGACATGCTGTAAGTCCTCCCAGGAATATTCTAGTGATCCTGAATGGGGAGCCTGTGAATGCTTACTAAACTGGGAAAGGAAGTCTGTCATTCAGGGTCAGTGGAAAATGTACTTATTAATCCATACCATAGGACCAAACAGCAACCAAGGCCACATTTACTGGGGCCTAAGGGGTCTGGCTTTGTCCATGATTGTGCCTTAACTGTGATATGTATCTTTTAATCGTAACGTCATTCATGGCTCAAACACAGTGTGAACCAACAGAAATGCTAAAATGTGAGCACAAATACAAGTAAGTTGTTTGTTGTTCCTTCAAAAAACCTCAACAGCGCCTCACAATCTGAGGTCTATGCTGCTCCTGCTAGTAAGACATAGAAATCTAAACTTTCCACTCAGCTTCACTCTGCAAACAGCAGGCGTGTGTCAGTGTGACAGATGCATGGCCGACACTGTTTACAGTACAGGCAGTCCCCTCATTACGCTCCTGCTCTGTATTTAACATACAGATCCATGCTTTGGGGCTAAAAAAAAGAGACATTGCTACTCACATTCAGTGTCTTATTATTATAGTTTTACTTGTTAAAACAATAATGTGGGTTGCTCAACAAATGTGTGTACCTGTAATGGACTCGATCCAATTATTACACCGACAAGACAAGATTATACACAATGTATTATTTACATTTATTGATAAATAACAAAATAATTATGTACAGTATTATATAAATATGGAATATAAAAGTACAAAGGGCATATTGACAGTAATGTGCATGTGCTGAAATGTACATAAATGATGTGTGTTTTGTTTGTTGTTAAAGTCCTAGTGTGTATTCCTCGGTTTATATCGGACAGGCAAGTCCCCCTCTGGTTGTAGCATCCCAAATCCATAACGACTGGCATTTACCTCCGGCAGCTGAGCATTTGGCTCACACAGCTCCAAATCGTAGTTAGTCAACACCATGTAAACAAACCTGAAGAGTAAACACAGATGAAGCACAAAATTAGCACACTCAAGCACAGCTAAAAACGAACAAACTCCTCCACTGTGGAACACTTTGAGATCTTAACCGATAGTAAAAGTTATGCGGTGGGTTAATTCTGGGACACTCACTGTCTGATGGTATCGATGGCAAACTGCTTTCCCACACAGCCATTGGTCCCTGCGCCCCACGGCATGGTGTAATATTTCAGCCGCCTTCCCCCTTTATAAAAATCTTTCTTCGCTGATCCATCTTCATTCAGGAAGCGGTTGTACTTGTACTTCTGGAAAGGAAACACATTTTTTTGGCAGGAGACATTAGATACAATCAGAAATGACAGATTTATCTACATTTAAAAAAAATCCATTAATTGTACAAATTTATGTCTGTTAGTTTGTCTAATTTCTGGTGGACAGCTTTTATCTCAAGCAGCCTTGCAACGTCCTTCCCACGCCTATTAGCTGTGCTTCTGTTCCTGTACTTGGCTAATCCCTCAATGGTCCACAGCTCTGGGTTTGACCTCTCACTGGGTAATACAGGGTCATCTTTGCGTAGGCGTTGATTCCACCTTATATAAACAACTGCAGATGCTAATTACACTTAAGTCTAAGACAATTACTACTATTCCTGTTGGCAGGACAGGAAGGTTTTGACGGGGCGGAGAGGCTGGAAACGCAAAAGCTATTACTTTAACAAGATGGTGCAACAAACCTGTGGCTCGTTGTAAATCTCGGGATCCATCTGAGGGCTGATGAAGGGGAACAAACACACCCTGTCTCCTTTTCTTAGCAGGTACTCTTGGCCATCAGCCATGTGGAGGATCTTTTCCTGGACCACCTCTCTGGTGATGAAGGGGGCAGCAGTGAGTCTCAGTGCCTCTTCCAAAGCACTGTCTGGGAAGGGGAAAAAATATAAACTCTTAACAAGTGCAAAAGAGTAGCAGCATTTTTGTTCACAAATATTTCAGCAGTATTCTCTATTCTCTACTCTTTGTAGATTTTTATATATAATGTTGTTTATTTACTGTACAATATGATTTATCAACACATAATCTTTTGATGAATTTTTGTATTTTCTTATTTGTCTCATCTATACTTTTCTCTCTCTCATCAAGGTCTTTCTAAGCTGTATCACAGTCTCTCAAATGTAGTTATTTTACACTAATTTGTGACCTGTATACTATATATTTGCATACTGAATAAGTATTTAATGTCATCCTGTAGATTACAGTGCATGTTATTAAATAAGCTGGAATCAAGCCCTCACCAAACACAGGCGTGTTCACAGTTCTGTCCATGAGAGGCATCTCTGAGGTCTCCATCTGTGAGATTCGGCTGAATTCCCTCTTCACTGCCGTCAGGGCTTCAGGATTTGTCAACAAGAAGCCCAACAGCCAAAATGCAGCAGGACCAACATTACCCTGGAAACAAACAAAGACTCACATGAGCACAGTGATAAGGTTGGCTCTCACACTCTGGCGTTGCATAGTGACAGTGCAGGTGGTTATTTGGTAACAGCAAATAAGAACATCACATGACGTCCATAGTATTCATTGTTTGTCTTTTGTTAGAGCAGCGACAAAGCACAAATTTCAATTAAAGTTCAGTTCAATTAAATCAAAAAGCCTAATGACTCTGTAGTGCTGATGAGATAAAAAAAAAAAAAAAACGGCTTCCTTTCATGTGTTTGGGATGAGCAGAGCCATGATCTGGATAGTTTCACTGCTGGCAAAGCACAGCGCAGTAATGGTTTACTTAAAAAGGAAAGCCATTGGAAACCTGAGGTCCCCCACCATCTGCCTGCATCCAAGGGCAGGACATTGAAGCTATTCAGCTTTATGGCAAACCATAGTGTTGTCTGCCAGGAGCACAAACATAAAATAGTGAACACTATGGAAACATAACATAGGGAATAAATTACTTTGAAATTGCCTCTTAAGTCACTGCAAAATGCACTACAAAGTGTAATTAATGATGATTTTACTGAACATAAACATTGCTGATGATAGAACTTGTGTATCCATTAAACAACGCCTCACAAGGACATGACATTAACCAGGCTTTTGGCAGATGTATCACAGGCCTCCTATCGACACAGAACTATACTGACTGTGATTACAAGATGTATGTTAATTTCTCTCACTAAAGTAAAGTTTTAAGGAAATTAGAAATGCGAGACAGACACAACTATAGGTTATGACTCAAAATGTCTGATTAATACCTCTGATGTAATAAACCCCTCCAGCAGGGCTGAAGGCAAGACTGTATGAGTCAGGGCTGCATATGTGAGTAAGATTCAGTGTTCAAAAAAAGTCATGACCAGCTCCAATCTCATTCAAGACCCAAAACTAACAAACCCAGTAACTTCCTTTTCCTTTTTTTTTGTCTTGCAGGAGTAAAAATAACTATTGATTTTTCCGAGATGGGAAGAGATGCAGGGAGGTGAGTGAGTATGCACACAATGCTGCATAACTGGAACTTTAAACATACATCAAACTTAACCCTAACCCTAAGTCCAACATCATTAAAAAGTTGTCTCACCACTGACACTGTGCTCAATTATTGTGCAGTTCTCTACTTTTTAATCCTGAACCCCCTCTATGGCTTGCCCACTCAGATGCAGGCTAACTTCTCTGGAAGCAGAGGTGAACAGCACACTCATGTGCCACCCAAGAGTATTGCACCACTACTATATCCTTGTATATATCGTCGTCTCTTTGAATCCAAGCCTCCTTGGAGACGTGGGACAAAAACAACATCAAGGACACGCCGTGGCACCAGGTTCATCTGACTGACCTGACAACTTGTCTAATCTCTAGATGTGATCACCAAATGACATACAATGCTTTGTTCATACAGAATGCCTTTCCTCTGATGTGTATAACTCACCTGTGTGGCCCAGAGTTGCATCAGAACAGCCTTCCTCTGCGTGTCCTCATCGGCCCCCTCCTCTTGTAAGAGCCGCCTGTAGCCGTGAAGCCAGGGGCTCGACCCCGAGTCCCCAGTCAGACCCGCTGGAGTCAAAAGCTCCCACAACCTCTGCCGAACGCTCTGGGCCGTCCTCTTCTCCTCTGTCACACATCAGACAGACATTACAAGGTGAGTGAGTGAGTCACAGGTAAGACATAAACCGTTACCCTGAATGTGAATGCCAGTGAGTGAACACGGCAGATATGTAAACAGATATTACTGCGCGCAAGAGACAAGTAGAGGAACAATATTTCAGGTATGACAGGCATAAGAGGAGGTGTGCAGTAACATTTAAGGCAGGTGAGGCTTTCGTGTAGA
Source organism: Lates calcarifer (assembly GCF_001640805.2). Taxonomy (NCBI): domain Eukaryota; kingdom Metazoa; phylum Chordata; class Actinopteri; family Centropomidae; genus Lates; species Lates calcarifer. Next base: position 22,677,414 of record NC_066844.1, on the reverse strand, counting down.
GTATGGGTGGAGCGGATGCAGTTATAAACAATGATACACAAATAGAGATGAGGCCTGGGGGTATGTTGTGAAAGCAAGGTGAGCTACAAGTACAAGTTAGATCACAGTCTGGAGAAGGCCAGGATGATCGACTGTGAGTCGGAAAAAGTCCCTTAAAAAACACAAACACACTCCTAGACACTATGTAAGCAAGGTGAGTGAGTGAAACTCACCATGGTAACCACAAAACAAATCTACAGGAAAAGTCATTAGTGATGTCAGATCTCATTTGCTGAGACACAGTGACAAACGTAAACAGTGAGGCACAGACAATAGTGAATTTAGACAACTGAAGCTTCTGGTCACTTGATGAGGAACTTCAGAAGTCACAGAAAGTTTTGGATCCACAAATTTGTGTTATCAGCTGAGAGGTGTTTTCTGTGTCATTACCTGACTTTAGCATTCCCCTTGCCATTTTGGTTAAGAGCCCATCGAACTTCTTGTACTCCTCGTAGACACTCGAGGGATCTGAGCTGTTGTTGTTCTGTTCACCTCCAAACAGTGTCAGGTACCCCGCCCTGCAGAGAAAGGAGAGATTTTTGAAAAGTGTGGGAATGTGTAGGGACTCCTGGGTTTGTCTTGATGAAAAGATAACCAGCCCACACAGTTTTTCCATCTGAGAGCACACACATCACACGCGGGCGATCCCCTTTCAACCGGTATTTTTCCATCAGCCCATGCAGCATCTCCTCATGGTGGATGTCACCGCTTCACAATTGTCATACACAGTTTCACATTCCAAATAAGGTCTCTGCTTTGTTTATCAATGATACCTCTTATCGTGAGAGATGGCAACATTCTGATTCACATCCGCTCTGCCAAAATGGGTCGCGGGCTTGACCGGAAAGGTGACCCTCGAGCATGTGTGTGTATGTGTGTGAAAGAGCGCCCTGAAAGAGTCATCCTACATTTTTATAGCTGTGTTTACAAACAGAGGGACCTCAGGATTGACTGGTCTGTAAACTGTTTAGCTGGAGCCTTTTAACATGAATGCATGCCTCTTTTGACATAGTTAAAGAGTGTGTGTGGGTGTGTGTGGGAGGAGAAAGCTCTTTCTTACTTGAACAGTAAGCTGTAAGAGAAGTCGAACAGTCCGTCCTCTTTCCAGTCTTTCTGGTTCTTAGGCATCTTGGCTTTCAGCAAGGCCTGCAGGTGTCGGCCCACAGTGGTGTTCAGGGTGCCCAAATTCATTCCCATGAAGTACCTGGGGACAAAAAAGGTTAGAGAGGGGGACAGGAAGAAAAAGGTTAAGTGCTTTACCTAAGGAGGGAACACTGTAAATAATGTCGCACTGATTGTTGGTTTTAAAGCTCACTAGATGACTTAGTTGCTTCACCTATTGTCCCCATGGTAATTTAACTTAGGTGTGATATTTAGCAAATTTCTGGTGAAAGCTCAAAACTCTGATGCACCCTGAGAGAAGAAGTGTGCCCAAATATCAATGTTGCAAAAATAAAGAAGATCTGTGACCCAGTATCTCACCAGGAGATATTTTCACTTCTCCAAAACAGATAATGTGTAGGTAACATATGAGCAATAACAAAACAAGAAGCCCTGAGAATAGATTTCCAGAAAATGGGAAGGGAGTTCTATAAAAACTTGTGGGTGTATTTTCACAAACACATTCCGCTTTCATGTTTACAGAAAATGAAAATGAAAATATACAGGATGAGCTTTCAGTTTGGAGTATAATAAAGTTATGAGGACATACTTTTTCATCATGGCTTTTGCTTTGTCCTGATGATGATGCGGGAGCCGCAGGTTGAAGATCCTCTCCATGAGCACCTGTGCGTAGCGCGTAAAGTCCAGGGAATCTGAGTCGTTGATGACAGCATCGTACGAGTGAGGATCCAGCAGCACCGTCACATAACGTCCAGCAGCATGCACCTACAGAGCGTCGGTTCAGAGGTGTAATTGCATGAAATACAACACACTAAAACACAGATGCTCAGGATTTGTGTGTGTGTGTGTGTGTGTGTGTGTGTGCATAACAACAAAACATAACTGAAAGGACTGAAATTTTTGCTAAATCTTCTGAATGAACTCAGAATTTAACATCACATTTTACCAAAAAAACAAGACTGTATTTTGTTTACAGTTAAGTGAAAAGCATAGTGTATCCTGATGTTGCCCAATAGCATCCCCAACTTGCTAACTTGCTTGTTACGTGAATCTTATCACATTCTTAAAACATTTAAATCAGTTCTACAGGTAAAAGCAAACAGAAAATTCTACAGAAAATCTGATTTAAAATCCACTTCCTCTGTCACACATAACAAACAGCACTTCTTCTTTCACAAGTGTCTCTCTAAATTTAGCATCCAGACACGCAGTCAATATTATCTATTGTAAAACTGCATAAATTAGTTGATAAATTAAAACAAAGTTCGGTCTTGACTTTGGAATAATCACATCTCAAGGATCCATTTAGTGGCATTGACAGAAATCAGTTTTTGCCCAGGTTTTTATGGTGTTGTAAACATGTAAGGATTTTGAAGTTGAACTTTGAAACTAATTTGGAATATACACTTTAAGGTGCTTAGAAAAAGTAACATTTAAATATCTACAGAGGTGAGATTGCTTTGTCTAAACACACATCATTGTTGGGTTCCTTCTACTCACTGTGAAAATGTCGCCATGTTTCATCTTCATTCGATTCAAGAACTTGGCAGCATCTTTTCCAAATTCAAGTGCATGGCCTAACCATGGGATCACTCCTTTGTCCAGAGGAGGCTCACCCTTAGATCTAAAGGACAAAAATTACAACATAAAAGGTGAGACTGATTTTATGTATTATCAAATAAGTGAAATGGCATGTTGCTGCTTTAAAGAGGCTCATCAGTTGTTTCTCCTGACATGGCAGTGTTAAAGGTGGGGACATACAGTCCTGGACAGTTAACAAAGCAGTGATTCACATGCATGTTCTCTGTTGTTTGCCACTGTAAAACAACAATAGTATTAAGTCATCCAAGTTACTATCAGTGTACGCACAGTGCAGTCTGTGTTTGTATGAGCCCTTTATCATGTGATTATACTCACAAAGGTGCAGGTGCGCTTAACAATAATAGGGACTAACTAAAAGTGCATCATTGCATCACAGAATTTTTCGTTATTTTAATTGCCTCAGAGGAAAACAAAAAGCCTTAAGGTGTAAGGTGTGCATACAGGGAGAGTTCTAATTTTAACACTGTAGTAGTTAAACCACATTCCCTTGCTCTGTAGCAGGAGCAAGACGTTTAACTATAATCAAAATAAATAGTTTTCCTCAGGCTGAGTCTTGCGGGTCCTTTTATGATCACTACAATGTTGCTATTATCATTAATGATAAACTCCGTAGAAGTAGCTTCAAATTGATTTTAAACCTGTCATGAATTAGAATTGCCATCATGAAAAATAAACACACAGACAATAGAATACAAATATGACATTTAAAAAAGTAAGTAAGAGAGCAAGAATAAGTAGTTTCTCACCCTCTCTCTCTCTCTCTCTCTGTCTGTGTGAATGTGTGTGAAAACGTCCATCCTTCCAGACCATTTTTTTTTACAGTGTTGACATGAGTCAAACTCTAAATCAAATAGTAACTTACCTTGATCTGTGTGTGAGGATGAAATAAAGCAGAGCAGCTTGAACGAGTAGAAAAATGGTCCAGATCATCTCGCGTGTTTACGTTTCCCGCTCCTTAGAAACACTGGAGTATCCTCTGCTGTCACTTGGCTTTTATTGGATTTCCTCACCCCATTACGTCAGTGTTAAACACGCCGCCCGGCACATCTGCAGCTCCGCTCATTGTTTCGAAAACCTCCACCTTGTGTTGTCAGTGTGACGTCGTTGTTGAAAATCATGAGTAAACTCTGACTCTGCAACTTTGATTGGCACAAGGAAACAAAATTTTCCTTTATGGCATGTTTAACTGGATGTTGAGCGTCTCGTACTTATTCTCCTGAATGTACGCCAACAATAGGACTGTGTCTGAGCTTGATCGTCACCTGCAAGAGGCAGAAAAAACTTGGTGATTATATTACTCCGAATCCTCCAATTATTTTGTTGTCTGTAACTATTGTGTGTTTTTCTCTCCTGTCGCATTCTTGGTAAACAGTGGTTTTAAAAGTTTGGGAATATGGCTTTATGTGTTTGGGGATCAGCGAGTTGAGCCTTACTAACTGTAAAACTTCTCCTTCCTGCAAACGTTCACGTACTCCAAAGTATTTTACTGTAACTCACTCTGAGTCACTGAAACACGACATCTCAAATATGAGAGAATGAGAGAAACAGCATGTTTATTCTAATAGGGAGGGTAAAACACACTGACGCTGTGCGGCTTTCCCCTGTTTTCTTTTTTTTCCAGCAGCTCAATTATAAAATATTCCTGGAAAGGAATGAAAACATTTCTCAAGTACAGCTTCCTGTTGTACTCTGGATTAACCTCTCTGTAGTAAATCTGTCACTGAAAAACAACCATAAGAAAATGATGAATATTTACAATAACAGACATTTAACTTGAACCTTTATTAATCAGAACATATGGCAACGAGCAGTTCCAGTAGAGTGGGCACAGCAGATCTGAGTGGTGTAATGAAAGCTTCAGCAGGTTTTTGAACAGCAATATGACAAGTGAACTACCTCAGTCAAATACAGTGTGAGAACCATTAAACTGCTGCTGAACATGGAAACAGCATTTCTCTTTCCAGTTATAACTCTTTATCAAATGAAAAACACAAAAATGAACAGTCGAGCAGAAAGCCCAAATTAAGTAGAGAGTTGAATATCCAAAAATAATATAAATAATGACACTCCCTAGCATTCAGGTATAAATTCCAAACGTAAATGCAGGAGGTGAATTAAGAGAGCTCCTTGTCATCCTTGTCATCCCCCTGTGTATTAGCTGGTCCTCGTGATTCATAGACATCCTCAGGAGTTTGGCCAAACACAGCCCCGGTCCGCTTGAGGAGGTAGACTCCAGCATGTAAACCCCCGACATTGACCCAAACAGTGTGCTGCTTCCGCCACAGTCCTCCCATCCTCGAGATAGCCTGGAGACGACATAAATCTTGTCAGGGCAAACTAACAAACGAGACATTTGTTTTGTGTGGAGCAAGATCTCTGCTTAGACAAATACATCTGCCAAAAGTCTTTTTCCATGATGCAGTGACTGGGTCGAGTTACACCTGCAGCGCTCAAACTGCGGAGGGATTTTTTGGAGATAATTTCAGGATAAATTGATTCTGCACGCCAGCTTTTAAACAGAGGGACCACATCAGGTTGTTTAAACTTGATGGAGAGCTGCATAAACATTAAAAAACACTGAAATTTACAAATGGCCATTATAGGATTGTAGTTATAAATAAAGCCAACAACACTAGCTTTTTGCATTTCACAATAGAACACAACTTTGCTGTATAGTACTAATCATTTAAATTTGAGCAAATCTGGAAAAACCCATTGAGGTTAATAGTAAACCATGTAACTAAGGCAGACTTCAATTTCTGTGACCATGACCCCCATTTTTTTGAGTTTTCTAAGAATACTTTCCTAAAACATGGAATTTTAAAAAGCATGCATTTCAAATTATTTTTGTTGTTGTTTGTTCATTCACATTCATTCATTCACATTGTCTCATCAAAACTCATTACTATGCTCAGTCAGTCTGTTTTACCATATCATTGTATTACTAGCATTTTTAAATGCTGATGCAAACAACACCATCACCTCACTGACACCACAGATACATCTTCTGACACTGGCTAGCAGCATGGCTGTAGGGATGGCCATGTCAGCTGTTGTAACACAGGATGTTACACAATTTGGCATCAGCTATTCATCTGTTAAGATTGTGGCCAGCCCTGTTGGCATGTACAGATAGGTAAAAGGTGACTGTAAACCAACAGTTGGTGATGAGGCTTATGGGATGGTCACTGCTGGCTAGGAACTTCAAAACAGGGACTTCTTCATTTGAAAACATTATTTTTAGAATTACTTCCATAGCAACAGGTTGTATATTTGTACACACAGTGCAGTATGACTGTGACATACCTCCATCTCAAGCTCACTGAGCCATGGAAAAAGCAGAACCATTGATTTAAAAAAAAAAAAAAGGGGCGTCAATACAAACCAAACAAGCTGTAACCGCTTGGAACATGACACTTGTGCTGTCTATTGTTCTACTGTAAAAGGAACACGCGTCTGCGCCACGCCAATGACGAAGCAATACATTTTTTTTTTTACCACAATAACTATTATCATAACCTTGGCATAGGTAAAGAAGTTACACCTATCATTACTTTTTTCAATTCAAGAAACTTTTTCACAACCGCATCGCCATCGTGTTTCCTGTGTGTATACTGATGCACCCACTTACATGTCTCTGTGTAGTCTAACATAGCTTTAAGGGTTTATCGCTGGTCATGTCCCATTTGTTTATTGGTATTTTTTGCTGTGCTGTGGGAGACTGACTAGTTGTGTCCTTGTTAGGTAGCCTGTTATGTGCAGAGGCTGCCAACAAGTTTACATCCGCATAAACATTTGGATTACACGAACAACAGCTAGCATGAATCATTGTTGGGAAGACGGTGGCGGGACAGGACTTGTGCTGGAAATTTGCATGTCATAGTAGCTTACTTTCCTGGGAAAGAAACTGTAGTTTCTTTACCGTTATCTGCATGAGGAGATAAAAGGAATTAATACCTTGGAAAAGCATTTCTTATCCTGAGTCAATAGGACAGCCTTTCCCGAGCCTGGTCTACACACGCGGGCCATTTCTCTCAGGCAGGAAGGGTAAAGGTCCCAGTTCTTCTTTCTAGAACCCATTCTTTAAGAAAACAAAAGAAAGAATTAACGTCATGGTTGGTGTTCTTTACATTTTGTTATACTGCCGCCTTAATTAATATAAACGCATCACATTATAAGTGCACTGTTTAGTATTTATCATTTAAGAATACAAAAACAGCCAACAGCTGAAAACACCTAAAAGCACTGTGGTTATCATAGAGTCAGGTTAGACTATTAAAGTATTCAAAACACTGACTTATTCAGTTTAACATGAACATACTATCTAATCAACCATTTGCTGTAAACAACTGTTATAGTACCTCTTCCCAAAGGGCATGTCAGTGATGATAATGTCAATAGAGCTGGTCCTTATGGGTAAATTGCACAGATCCCACTGCACTGTGTCAATGGGCAATCCAGATACACTGTTTGAAAGGATCAAAAAAAGATCATAAAACATTCTGATGACCATCAGCTACACAAAGTTGCATATTAAAACTACTGCCATATGACATGTTGAGCTGTTCACTCTCACCTGCCCTTGTCTGCCCTCCTTTTCTGGATGTGACATACATTATTGACTGTGCGGTTAACCGCCATGTCATTGTTGTCACCGGCAATGTAGAATGAGCTGTTAAATTCGATGGCTCCCTGGAGAGGAAAAGCATTACACACTTAACCTGCGGTTTATATTTATTTAATGGTGATCTCAAAACCATCACTGAATAACTTTGCCTCCTCAAAGCACTCAGAAAGCCACATCTGATAATGAATATGTATCCAATACAGCAATCAGGGCATGGGTGGAGACTGTGTTGTGCATGGATATAAATGCATCAGAGCTTGGCATAATGCTGACGAATTGGCTGGTTCAAACCACTTGTTGAGTCAGATGATGTTTTTATTTTCTGATAGTGGCAAGTAATGGCCAGATATCAGTGAGTGTTTGATCCAAACATGCCAGATAACATACCAAAGAGATGAATGAGGAGTAAGCATATGTTTTCTTTTTTTTAAAACTACTGTGTGTGTTATTACTGGCTTCAAACAGCTTGTGGATCTGTTGCATGACACTGCATAGATAGTGAACAAATAACAAGTGCTTTAATATATATTTAATATATATATTCTTTATACTGTACATTTTCTTCTTCTAAGCAAAACTTGCAAGTATATTATTCAGTCAGGTCAGGTTAGGTTATGTCTCACCTCCAGTGGTATGGCTCCAGTCCCACACATTGGATCAAGTATTATATCAGATGCCTGAGGTTTACACAGCCTGTCAACAGAGTATGAATAAAGCATTAGTGTAACATATTTTACAAGTATATTAACTCATTTTATTCGTGGCAATATGTTATTCTTCTCCTCACAGGCCTCCAACATATTCCTCACCTGTGTCAACACAAAATCATTCTTGCGATGATGAAACATGCTGCTCTGTCAGACGCTGATCCTTCTGAATCTGAACACTTTCCCCTACAGATTTACGTGCCACATACATTTCTACTGTCCAGGCTTACGTTTTAAAAGCTCATGACTTCAGGACCAATTTTACATGGTTAGACTGTTTTTCAGCATTTCCAGCATACCTGACCTTTATTGCAAAGTCAGTAAGACATGACCATTAAGAGAAATCCTAACCTACAGCACTTTGCACCAGCAAAAACAGTTTTGGGTTTGGCCAGACTGCTGAGCACAAAGTAGTTCAGTTATTGAACAATAATGGCCTGCAGCAGTTCACATGACTTTCATCACCATTATTTGTATCTCATACATCTGTTGTTACGTCGTACATTACTGTGTATAAAATTACAGCAATAAGGATCTCTAAATGTTAAATACTTGAATTGTATCCAAGTGATATTCATAGCAGTAACCTTGGCACTGCATAACATTGTTATGATTTGTTTTTGTTTTGGATTATACACTGAAGGACTATTTGAAAAACAGAAAATGATGCTATTTGGAAATATTGCCTGCAGCAATACCTGATAACTAGGCTGTGTAGTTCATTACTACTGAAATTACATTTGGACCATGGGATGAGTAATACTGTACTTGAGTTAAGAATCTTTAGTAATGGAGCTGAATTTAATCTGTGAGTAAAACTTGTCTTCATTTGGCATCTGACCTGTAATTTTCAACCCCTACTTAACAGAAAAATACCAAGACAGAATCCTACATAAAGTGCACAGAGCTTCGCCTCTGTGAGAGAGGATAACTAAAACATTTAAAGAGACTGGAGTTTAAAACGAAAACATTAAAAACTACGTTTAACACATTCTTAATTTATGTGTGTATCTCCATGGAAAATGTTTGCTAACAGAGCATTTGTCTCTTTTGTAATGTCTTAATAATGTCTTAATAAACACTGAGGTGTGACAGAGAATAGTTTTTCTTGGCTACTGTGAAAATGGATACGCCTGTATTCAGAGAAGCAAGCCTACCTCACTGTCAAATTAGTCATGTCTAGTTTCTCAATTCTTGTCCAGAACGCACCAAAGTCAAATAAAATATTCATTTGCAAAAGATTGGTAAAATTGTACTTTTATTCTCTCTATAATTCGGCAAAACTTTGCTTTGTGTTACTATGAGGACAGACGTTAACTCATGGATTCTGAGTAACTTCTGAAGCACAGGTCAGGTTCCTGCCAGTAAGAATTTGGTGGGTGTGTGTCCCCTTTCCTTGTCTGTTTGCACCTGTCTGTTTGTGTGATTGGGAGTTGGCAAACAAACACATCTACTGTTAGTTGACAGTCTAATGTTGCAGCTTGGCAGTATTTTCGTAATCAACTCTTCCTCCTTCCTCTGTAACCTTGGTAGCTGTCCAAAGTAATGACACAGAAGTGTCATTTTGACTGTTGTTCAAAACTGAAAATGTTTTTGTGGCTGAAACTGGATACACCTGAACTACTATCAGTCTGACAATTAGAATTTTGGACTTACATATCAAATAATAATAAATAATAATATGGTATGTGTAGTATGTTATACTCTTATAAATTCCCTTGTATGTTCGAAAACAGAAGCAGACAGTTCTGCTGTTTACAGAACATATTCAGACATGTTCCACAAGAGCACAGTTGGTGGGTATGGTCCTCATTAAAAATAAAGACATCTGCTCTGACTTTTGCAGACATGAGCAGATGACAAATTTACATCACATGGCTCTTTGTGGCAATGTAGGTCATCAGCATCATATGGTGTACCAGCGGAAACAGCACTTAAAGAGTTACCTGAGCATGCCATAGCATAAGGTAGACCGCAGTGTAGTGGGTCCAAAGTGACTGATATTTCTCCTGTGAAGACTCTCCTCTGTGAGTGCGATGCCAATCACCACCTCTTCATTGTGTATGTTTAGTAAAACCTACAATACAGGAACATGAGGGTACATGATTAGAGTTCAAGTATCAATGTAAGCTTGCACACAGTGGTATATTATATGGAACGTACAGGCACATAGCATCTATATAACAGCTAAACCAGAACTAAAACTTTTTTCTTTTTTTTTGTCTGTGCACAAATTGTGTTTTTATTTGTCAGGCCACAGGTTGTCCTTTTAACTTTAAAAAAACAAACACATCCACCCAACAGTTTTTGCTGTCACCTAATGGGAACAGCTTATCTCCTTGGAAAATGTTACAGATGAAAGTTGTTATTCTTTTGTCACACCTAAAACTAAACAATGGGTTGTGCATTAGATTATGCCTTCCAAATTTATCTGAGCACTCAAGAGTTTTTTTTGGCAAGTGCGATGGTATTCACTTTGTGTCAGTCCAGTCTGTACAGGCATGCCTACCTCTATGTCAAACTTTGTCATGTCTGCTTTCCACTGGAAGAATTCTTGTACAGCCCCACCAAAGTCTCTGGCTGCGTCATTAGAGGAAAAGCTATGTTTGTCCCCGGCCCTGTTGCACGTCACACGAAACTTGATGAGTTTGGCCCCGGGTGACGTCTCCTCTGCGTCCTGCGTGCAGGTCTCCGTGTCAGGTGTTTCCTCTGCCTTTTTCTGACCTTCAGCAGCTGACACTGCCTGAGATAGATCTTGATCCTCAGTGTCAGCGATGGCTGCATCACCAGCCTCACTGTTGGGTTTTACTTTAGCGCCATTCCCTCCTTTCCGGTGGCCCTTCTTCTTTTTTAGGGTGCCATTTAGTTTCCAGACCTCTAAGGCATTAGTCCAGGGGAGTTTGGCCGCAAGCTGCTGCAACTCCATTAACGTCTCCTCCTGCACAAAACACATTGTTGGCTAAGCTGTCAATAATGCACTTTATATCACCTACAACAGAATAAAGCTGGCTGTGAGTTACCTTTGATTCCTTGAACTGGTAATGATCGTATTCCTCAACCACGACAAACAGATTGTCCACAGACCTCAGAAGATGAACCTGCAGTGGGGAAATAAATAAACAGACAGACAGGCAGATTTATGGTGCAAAACTAATATCATTTATAATCAAAGCAAAGTCTTCTGTGTTTATAATGCTATATAAGAGTAGGCAAAATGTGGGGGAACTGGGGCACTCCACCAGCTTTGAGTCTCCTCTTACCTGGAAAAGCTTGTCAGTGGTTATTGGAAAGTATATACGACCACGATCTTTGCTAATCCGTGCATCGACCCCTATTTTCTCCTTGATCTCCTCTGCAGCAGTGTGTTCGAACCCTGTGGGCACAGTTGCTCCAATGGTGACAGTGATAAAGTCCCCACTGGTGGCATCAGTCTCAGCAGAGGAAGAAGAAAGCGCTGATCCCACTGTTTCAGGGCCCTGCTCTGCAGCTTCATCTCCCTGGGAGGACATGCTGTATCTGTGGGCTAACCCTCACTAGACACAGGTATAACTGAGTAATATGTGTGACAGCTGGTGCCAGGCTCAGTGTCTCATATGTAACACCTGGAGAAAGGGACACATTCAAACTGTCAGTACTTATATTTATATTCAGACATGGGAAATAATTTGCAAGGGAAGAGCTATTACAGTACACTACTGAGAGCTATCATGTTGCCAGAAGTTAGCATGAAACGCTGTTTATTTGTACATTGTGAATAAATACATATCATGTTATTGCTAGAGGAGTAAGACTTAGCTGGCTAACGTTAGCTTTGAGGAGCTAAAAAGTTGGTTACGGATAAGAAAAACAAGGAACCGTTAGCCACTGATACGGCATTTATATGAAACCACTGCCACATAATTATGTCTGTTTGAGTCATGAGCCCACCGGTTGAACTGTAGACGCTGATAACAATCTTAAAAGAGTCTAATGTGCTCAGTTTGCTAACTGGAGTTAGACCAACCTGTCAAACACGAGGCGACAACACGTTGTTTCCGTTCAGCAGCAAAAACACTGACACTTCCGGCCGACACCCTCCAGAATAAAAGCACATTACAATTATATTTATTTATTTTTCACATGAAGCAGTCGGATCCAATTTATATGCAAAGCTGAGTAACACCCAGGCAAATTGAGAAACTGTACAGGTGCCCTTAGAGGCCCCAGTTTTAATCCATATCGTTTGGATATGAATACATTTATAGATGAAAGATTTGTACCAGTTGAGGCGCAAGTTGAAGTTGATTAAATGATTGCCATAGTGGTTTCATAAAAGTTTTGATTTTATTCTGAAAGCCAGAGGACCGGACAGGAAATGTAACCGTTGCCAACTGGGATCATCTTGATCATGGATGTGCAGCGTTTTCATTCATTTCCACTGGCTCCCACTTCCTGGTACATCTTTACCATAAATGAACGGCAGAGGGCGCCATGATATCATTTTTAAAAAATCTTAGTGGGATAAAAATCTTAGTGGAACAAAACCACCCAACCCAACATCACCTAGCATGTCAACAACAAACAACAGAGAGCGAGAGACAGAGAGGGAGAAGATGGCTCTTGTCGCAGAGAAAAAAGGTAAAAAGATAAAGGGAGGCAGAGCACATTCTCTCTCTCAAATACCATTCAGTCTCATACATAGTGTAACCCACGCTGTTTGTATTTTTATGGATTCATCATGTCACACTATAAAGTCACATATATCCAGTGTTAGGCTTTGTAGTGGCTTCCATGTAGCATAGCTTCATGCACTGCCACAGATTTTTAAAATGCTAATAATCAGTCTCCCTCATGGAGATTTCCAGCAGTCTTACACAAAACAAAAAATCCTTTAAAGTCACCTATGATCTCATGTCACCATTTATCATTTGTGATTAATGAAGTTTATATAGAGAGTGGTGATTAGACCAACCGTCTTCTCCTCTATGCCACATTTCCTTGTGTGATTAATTGATCCTCCATGCGGTGGAAGTAACAGCTTTAAATTCATGTGAGTGCTAAAGATAATTCTCCTGTGGAGACACCTGTGGAATAAAATTAAGAGCAGTTCTGTTTATTCTCAGTAGTTTTCTTATTAATGGTGATGATCTCTAGTTTGTACGGCTAGCAATTAATCATGATTACAAGAGGGTATTCATTTTTTAAAAGGTTTTTTTCTGATGGACTTCCTTAGACAGAATAAACACTCATATCATAGCTTCTTTCACGTCTCTCCACATTGCACACAGTGTTAATTGAAAATGTTTTGTTTTTCAAGTCAACCTCATTCTTTCCAACTGATTAGTAAGTGTGAAGTCTGAGAGACGAGGGGTGGGGGGGGGAGTGTTCATGTGAGGAATAGAAAAGTCCTGCACAACAGATGGCCAGTGTTGGAGTACAGTCAGACTCTCCAGAAAAACTTAATGATCTTATAAACACATTAGGCAACTGTTTGCATAATGCAAGGTTTTTTTTCCCTCTGCAAAGAGAATAAGCAAAGAGCAGCCGACAGTGAAAAGAAACTAGAAAGTTGAAACCTACTGCAGCTCCAGGTTCGCTGCAGATCAAACAGACGCAACCACAGTCCTCTTTGACGTGTGTGTAATTCAGGAGTTATCCATGTAACAAAAGTAGACCTGATGCTTCCATCCTCAAATGTAACCCAACCTCAGTTGCAATAACATGCAATGTGGAGAAAAGACAGGCATGCAAGCATGAGAGGGAATATCCTCAAAGCAGTCAGGTATGATAAATCCTGTGGGATTTTACCCCAGTGTTGAGAGGATCTTTCTCTTGGTGCAGTATTACTTGTTAAGATAGAAGTGGCAGTTACAGCGATATGAGTCTACATCTTAGAGAGGATTATACACAGCATACTGTACTAAGGAGCCATCACTCCTCAGCATCCTGATGATTGGTTGATGACAGTGTAAATCTGCATCATGGAATAAGTATGAAAGACTACAGCAGAGGTTGTCAATGGGTTTGCAGGTGATCGTATTGCATTGGAATCAGTTCTAACAACAAACAGAAGTCAGGCCTTTGGTTGCCTTTAACTGATGTATGTATATATATGTGTGTGTATATATATATATTTAAAATGACTTAATGGTGATGGTTGTACTTTTACACTGGGCTCAATACAGATACTGCAATGTGAGTCTGACCCATTACAAGTCTAATCTACCAATAATACAAATAAGAGGTACTGAAGGATATAAGTGGGGACTGCCACAGTTGCCACGATTGGAGCTATTGTAACTACACTCCACACTTAAGAACAATAGAGCAATCCTAACTATTGGAAATTGCATTGAAATTATATTTGATGTTCTGATCAAATTTTCAGTTTGTCATTAACGTATACTTTACATGAACTTAATGTGTAGATGTATGCACATTTTTAAAATTTGCTGTCGCTATTCATAGATTCAACTTGAATCATTATTGACAGGTAATGTCCTATGAAGCATGGTAAATGTAATGAAATGCCTTCTGAACTCAAGGTGGCAAAGAAGGTTACTAAATCAGGAAGATGTACCCTCTTTACTTGATGCATAAACATTGTTATTGTTGGAATAAATACAATGTAATCATAAAGTATGGTCCATCAAACTTTGATGTTAGTAGATGTTGAAGGCAGAAAAATCTGACTCAGCAAACCATTTACTGCAGCTAATTTCCTTAAGGATCAGCGCTGTGTATTTGGCAGCCCTGTAGATTCAAAACAGGGAAACCTGTTACATCACAGCTGAAGAGTCCCACAGGGCTGAGCTCTTTTAAATTAATGTGGTGCAATTATGAGTGAGAACCCACAAGTCCATGCAATGCAACCTGTGGATGATAAAGAAGAAGATATTAAAAAGAACTGAAGGTTTATCTGCTATCTTCTTGCCCAGACTTTTGATAATCACCCTGACACTTTAGTTGAACACCTTCACATTAAGTCTTTTTTGTCACTGTCCTGCCACCCTATTCAAGTGTTATCAAAAATATCTTTAAAAAACAAGAAATTGTGACAAATCTTTCTCTGGAACACACTAATTATAATTAGGAAACAGCAACAACAACAACAAAAACTGATGGACTTACAGATTCACTTAGATACTTTTAGCTGCAAAAAACTTTATTTGCATATACTTTATACAAATTATTTATCAGGACCTTTAGGCTAAGACTGTATCCTTGAGTGGATGGTTTGTTCACATATTGAGTATGGAGACGAGAGCAGTTTCCACTCTTGTTCTATAGAAAGAAATAGTAAAAGGATCTCACAATGGATCTTTGTGCCATAAAAACAGTGAAGTCACAGTTTCCCAGGCCTCCCCCCTGAGATGCCTGATGAGAGAGGTAGGGGTGAGCAACAGAGAGATGGTGGGAAGAATAAAGGGACTACAGAAGGTTACCTCTCCTGACTTCTCTGTGGTAAACACTAACAAAAGCAGAATCCACCCCGCTGTCAGTTGGGCCTCTGTCACAGCTGGTGTGTCACAAGTGTCTGCTCTCTCATGGCTTCACTCCTCAGACACATAGGTGACATATCTGGCCTGACACACAACTTGGATTCACCACTGGGACTGCAAAGACATAAAAGACAGCCCATTGCAGTAAGACACAGGAAAGAAGCTTTCTCTCATATCTAGCCATTAAACACATACTCAGACATAGACACACATGTACACACACACTATCAGTGCTATTTTAAATTCTTCAGGTGCTTTCATTCCTGTATAGAGGGCTGTTATGCTGTGTTCAGCAGCCAGAAAATATTCTCAGACATCAGAGCATTACTGCAGGAGGGCGTTGTAAGAGAATACCAACATTTATGTGAATGGATATTCAAGGGGAGAGAGAGAGAGGGGTGGGGGGGTGGCTGGGGTGGAGGGTCTTTCTCATCTCTGTAATTGTTCAATTAGACTCTCTAGGGTGAGTAGCTAATTGTTCCACCTCATTTGTGCAATGTAATATCTTCATATTACATTGTCTTTTAAGTTGGTGTTGCTGGCTGCAGAGTAATATCAGACTCTAGTTTACTGTAATGTGCCCCACACTGTCACACTGAATATGCTCCTCTTAGGTAGATGAGTCATTTTGTCAGCTATAATCTGAGGCTCATTCATGTCCTCACCATACTAAAACCCAGAATCATATGAAATATAATTTCAATAAAACTCTGTAATATACAGTGACATACACTCACTGTATAAGACAAAGGGTACACTGTACACTGTATTAGGGTTTATTATACACTGTATTAGGGTTTTATGATATGCGATTAATGGCATTATTAATGGCAAATACACTATATATGAGTGTTTAATAGTTTTTGTTAAACCTAAGGGCAAGTGTCGCAACTTTTGTTTACATTTGTCATAAAAATCATTTTTTACAGGTTTTTCAAATGTGGCATAATGTAGATCTAAAGTCTGTCAAAAAAAAAAAAAAACCTGCATATGTCCCTACCTGACAGCTTGAAATATGCAGTACATTGAAGCCTGTGCAGATGGAAATGAAGTTTATAGGGCCTCTACAGTATGTCAGTGTGCAGGTTTGTGCCCCCTCATTGTGAGTCAACAGCCTGTTCCCTCCTGAACTGAGGTGACAGACAACAAACCGGCTTCCCTGAACTGCTAAAAACACACCGAAGCACTGTGATGACACTATCTGTCAGGAAACACACTCTGTCCCTGTCATACAACGCTTTGGAAAGCCGCTTGCCCTCGTGATATGAATTCAAATATTCTTTTAAGGAACACATTCCCCTAACAGTGAGGGGTTTTGTATTCCTTTCCTGAAAGATTATGATAGCATTATGATCAGGGATTATTATGCATGTGTTTTAATGATATTCAGCCATATTTCACATGTTTATGATTTATTTGTGTGTTGAAATGTTTTTTTCAGATCATGTTTCATTTATTCTTGCCTCTAGGCATTTCTTTGGCTAAAGACATCTCTGATGACATTCTTGCTATCACATTCATCTCTAGTTGTCAGCATCGGCTCTGCCAAACAGAAAAGAAGGAGTGAAGTGAACAATGGATGCAACAGGGGCATGTTGTTAAGATACAATTTTCCTTTTAGGAGATAATGGTTTGTGTATACGTGCAGCCAGCACAACACTGCCTCCATGATTACACATCAAAGCATCAGCGGTGGTGGTGATGGTGCTGGTGTGTCATGCCTGAGCACATTTAACCACAAGGCTTCTTCTCACTTTCACATGATCTCTGTTCTGTGTGTGTGTGTATGTGAGGAGCAGCATGTCAGAGATTATCCCTCACAACCTTCTGCTGAGATGTGCCATATCTCCTAAACAGTAGCCAGGGTGAAAAGTAAGGCAGAGATGAAAGTGTGAGGTTTCCATGGCAATAGAGTCTGAAGAGGGGGGATAATTATTAGTGCTATGTATTTTTAACCCATTGAATATGATTGTTATCAAAACGTAAGCAGCAGGCCATATAGTCAGTTTGATGGCGATGATGTTGTTGATGATGATGATGATCTGTGTGGGTACCAAAGTATGAGTATTGCATGCAAAATGTGATCAGACAGGCTGTCTATATATATTTAAATTACATTAATCACGTGTGTGTGTGTGTGTGTGTGTGTGTGTGTGTGTTGAGGGGGAAAAGACGGGGAAGGCGGGGTGGTGGTGACAATGTGAGGAGGCTCACGTGACAGTCTCTTAAATTCCTGTTTCCCTGCAGCGCAATTTGTCAGAGTACGAATGGTGTCCGCCTGCCTTAGCGCCCGACCGCATGTCTGCTCTTTTCGGGCACAGAAAGGTACAAGGACTCGACTGCTTGAAACCCTTCAAGCGACGCTCTCCCCTCTTCATCATGTTGTTGTTATTATAGATTCGGAGCTCGCTTGTGTCTTTTGTTTTTTCCCCCTTCTTTGAGTTGACTGGTATCAGGAGGAGGACTCGGGGCTTCTGCCAGAGAGAAAAACCCCCTTGCAGAAAACAGAGAAGAATGCAACACTGGACCGCTGTTTAAGTGTTGTTTCTGCACTGATTTCCACGATAAGGTTATTTAAACGAAACCTTAAAGCTTTTGTTCACCCTCCCCTCCCTCTCTCTCCAATGCACGGCCACTAGAAAAGAAAGAAGAGAGCGCTGCAACGTTGCAAGTCGGGGATCATCACCAAAGACCCAGGAGCGTCCTCGACTTACGGGCTCTTACCCTAAAAGCAGAGGAACCATGTCATCTACGAAATTCAAGAAGGATAAGGAGATCATAGCGGACTATGAGACCCAAGTGAAAGGTGCGGTGTGTGTCTGATGTGTGTGTCCGCTCTGAGTGCATTGTGTCTCTGCTGAGTCTGTCTGTCGACTGACCAAAACAGCCAGTTTGACTCCTGCATGTTTTTGCTTTTGTTTTTATGCTTGTAAATACAATGCTTCCCATTCTCTGCATGATACGCCTATTATATAGTGTTAAAACATACAGCACTGCCAGACCTTCCCATGACAGGTAAACCGTGACAGTCAATCCAATGACAAGAGCATCAGAGTGCTCAGAGAGAGAACCCCGGTTTTTATGCTCACGAATTTCCCCTCTCTCTTCTCTCTCTCGTGTGCAAAAGGTTTCTTTCATTAATTCACTAACAGCCAGAGGGATTTCTGTGTGCTGAATGTTGATTTGTCATAATGTGGTTACAGGATCCTGGTCCTGCACAGCTTTTGTTGCTGGGTAAAATGATCCCTGTGTTGAAATCAGTGCAGGATGGAGGAATATGTGGTATTATTACTATGGCACCTCATTCTTTCACATCTGAGGGGCCTGCTTTGTGGCCTACAGTGCTCAGTGTGGTTTGAGATGTTGAACAAATATTTGGGAGCAGATTTAGTGCATGCTGTGTAGCTGCTGTGTATCAAATACACATTCATTTTCAGTATCCAGTATCTTATAACGGCCTTATGTTGACAAGGTGGTTTCAGCTTTAATCCACAGACCTGATCACACTCTGCTCACGTCCTGTCTTTGATTCATTACTGCTTTCTCTCACTGCTCTCATCTGGCAACATGGATAAAATGCTCTGTGGCTTAATGTCACCATTGACTCCTTTTCCACACACGTTACAGGTAGAGGACACAGCTCTTTATTTCAGAGTCACAATTTTCTCACATCTAGCAGTATGTCTAAAAAAAGTCTGGCTTTTGGATGATCAGTGGATTTGTTGCTTGCTGGGATACAAGATGTTGACATATACTCATACTTCATCCAATTATACCACTACCTGTCTGCGTAATGATGATCTGTGGTGATAACTGATTAAATAGAAAGTAGAAATAAGAGAGTGGATGATAAGTGGGAAATAATATATCCCAAGTTCAGGCAGGCAGCTATTAAAGGATGACCGAGGACACACAGGCCACCCAAATAAACCATCGCAGCGTTCTTAAAGTGATGGTTTGTTCTGCTGTGTAGTGTAAAAATGAGGGGGTGTATTGTACACACAAACAGAGAGTGCGCTGCTTGTGAGGAGACATTTCCCTAAGTGGAGTTGGGGTATAGTTTCAAGATCTATTACTGGCATTCTCTTTCTCAGTGGTTTCACTGATATTATGTTTTCGCTGATCGCCCCCTTCTCCGAGCCATGTACGAGTCTGGACCTTATATATGCTCGGAGTGTGAGGAGTTTGTGGGATTGATGTACGGACACATTTCCTCTTTGTGTGGAAAATGTATCAGCTGATTGATTTTTACCTACCAGAATTTCTATAACGCTGCCTTTGTCTTGTGTATGCAGACATGTCTTGTTCCTACCACATCAATACCCATCTTATTTTCCTGCTTTCCACTTTACCCCAGGCCATTTATTTGGTAATTCAGACATAAATTATTTAGTTTAGATCCAACTGTGTCAAGGGAGAATAGCTCTTGTTTCATAGATCCAGGATCTGTCTGCTGCCTCCTTTGCTGTAGACAGGGGCCCTTGAACTGCGTGTGGAGGAAGCATCTTAATTTATGGAGAATGCTGCTCGTTTCTCATCCACAGCTGCTGGGTCGTGTAGCCTACAGACACGGAGGGCTCCACACCACACAACAATGGCAGTGTTATGAGTTGAACCAGGCAGTGAGCGAACCGTAATGAAATTCAGTTTGGAAATTACACCTGTCTTCTTCTGAGTTATTGCTTTATGGTTAATGTGTACATGGCAGAAGGGGCCAGATCATCAGTGTGTCATTGATTGGGTCATAACAAGATCACGCGGTTGCTTTATTATGTATGAGGGCTAATTGATGGAGGACAGAAAAAAAATCACTTGGTTTCACCAGTAGTTTAACAACAAAGAAAACTGAGTTTGTTTAAATGCTATGGCTGCAGGTGTGAAAGCCTCTACTAACATAAAATTGAATTCCTCTGTTACAGGGCAAACAGCTCTGCTAAAATCTTCACCCCCTGCCATTAATGAATTCTTGGCAACCCTAGAGGCTGGCTGCCAAAGCCGTGGTCTCTGAAGGACCCCAGGAGATGGTGTTCACTTTATTCAGGCCGTTCAGCTGGCAGATCTTGCATTAGCATGTCAATAGAGAGGGTTCATACTCTGAACAGAGAGAGACTGACTGAGGAGCTTGGACTCTGCTTTGTAGCTAACCACCGTGCGGTTACTGGTCCGCAGCTCTCGCCTCCCTCTGTTTGCCAGTTTTGTAGGAGGCCTGTGAAGTGTTGCTCTCAGGCTCAACCACCAGCACCTGTTTGACATTTACAACAGAAGATCAGAGAGGCCAAAATATGGCTTCAGTATAAATCCATTTCCCCATCAGCAGGACAAGGCTGAACCTTTAGTCCTTACAGTACACAAAATTGCTTGCTTTAAGGATTAGACCCACAGATTGCTTTAGAGAAAGGTGATGATGATACAGTACATGCACAGGACAAGGGTTTTAAACAAAACCTGAACACTTCAATGACATTAATAAATGTCAAGACATGAGTGCACCCAGGCTACACACCATTGTCTTCAGAATGGCTTCATTTTTTATTAAATTGGTCTTGTGTTGACATTTTTTTGCTGTACCATACTTTTGCTTATGAGACAGCAGGTTCTGTTGGCTGGCTTCCTAGAATCTCCCCTCTGCAATGAATCACTGATTCATTGTACTTGGAGTGCAGCACAGTTTTACCCCATGCTCATTTTCTGGCATGCTGGACCCTTAGTAATGGTATTTTTCCCACAGTATTTTGCAAATAACGTTCAGCGTAATGAGAGCTTTAATTTCTTGGCTCAGTTGGATAGCTTCTGTTCGAAGCTGCATGCACAACTTAGTTTTTGTTTGAAGCATTTTATTGTGATTTTTACATATGGCCTGCAATGGCTGTCATTTCTGAGGTGTAACTGTTGTCGCATTCGGGCATAGCACCAGCCGTTATCCACTCTGACACCTCTGCACCTACATGGAGACACACATGTAAATGAATTGTGTTGGTGAGAGGAGGTCCAGTTTTGATGTGATGAAAATTACACAAGACTGGAGGTGTCGTCGTTTGTTTTTCCTCTAGGCTGCAATCAACCGCTCTGATCAGTGGAGATTAATGCAGGCAACTGCTCATAGAAAATTTTCAGTATGTCCTCCAGATGCACATATCAATGTTCACACTTTCCAACCACACACACACATAAACACTTGAGGTGATACTGAAAGGGAAGCAGGGTTTTTACACCCTTAGTTTCAGGTTTCTGTTTTTTTATTCGTTGCTAGTCTCTACCGGTTCTTTTCTGCCAGACCAAATGCAAACAAGCTTAACCTCTCTGGCAACCCTAATATAACTCTGCAAGTAATTTGATCAACACACATGTACACCTATCAGCTAAAACATTATAATCCGTAAGAGGTTTTAATGTTGTGGCCGATCAATGTGTATTTCTAAACTAGGTGGAGGAGGTACATCCATTTCACAGGACTCTTATTTTACAGCAGAGTTCAAACTTAGGTGCCTGATTCACAATTGAAAGGCAAAGGCAAGTTTTAAGTGATCATATACCATGTTAAGTTAAATTATTAAGTGGTATTGTTTTATATTCTTTGCAGCTTTATAATATACAGTACATATTAATCATCTGTTTGTGGTATGTTTGGTAATATAAAGTCTGATCTAAGCAAATGCCCGGTGTGGTCACAACCAACTCTGCTCATCTCTTACATAACACTCAAGTGTTGTCGGTTTAGTTAAATGTTGATGAGCATTATGTGAGACACTAGGTGTGTCTCGGTTTGTTGTTGCTCCAGGCTACAGTCTGCTTCCCTGCTGAGGGAGTTAAATGCTGAAAACTGTTCATGGCTTCATGGTGTTTGTTAACAGAGCAGCAGTGATGACTGAATAAAGCCTGTGGTCTCTTTGCGCTCTGAAATACCTACAGCTTCTGATGCCAACTCGGGTGTATTGCTGATACTGACTGTGTTGCTCAGTTTTGCTGGAAATATGTCTGAAGATCAGAGCCCGTTACCGTCATGGTGTTGTTTGGTTAGTTACCTGTTAATACCCTGCTGGGCAGCATGAAGCTGGCTGTGCAGAAACTGACATGTTGGGAGTTGAAGAAATGGTCACGCTGACTCACCAGCTGAGGATCCTCCAGCTGCCAGCTTGTTTGGCAAACTTGCTGCTGACTGAGAGAACATTTGCAAAGAAAAATATCCACTTGCTATTAAGGCAGAATAATCTTTAGTGGGACAGCTTGTTTGTTCTGCGGTCCAAACAGTTCTGGGTTGCATTCAAGGTTTTTTTTGTGTCTGTGTGGAGTGGCAGTGAGTAGTCAGACAAACAGGCAGTCCAACTAAGCTCTGTTGCTGCTATCTCCATTAAGATTGCACAATTTCTTATTACTAATATACATGAATCAAAATTGGACATATTATTGGACATATATATATTTGTGCTTCTGCCAAGAGTCAGATGAGAAGAATTCCACTGTCACACTCTGTGTGCTAAGTTTGAAGTTACCTCCAGCAATTGGCTAACTTAGCTTAGCAGAAAGACTGGAGATAGGGGGAAATGGCTAGCTTGGCTTT
Organism: Lates calcarifer; assembly: GCF_001640805.2. NCBI lineage: Eukaryota > Metazoa > Chordata > Actinopteri > Centropomidae > Lates > Lates calcarifer. The sequence continues at coordinate 22,654,278 of NC_066844.1, read as the reverse complement.
GTCTAAACTCAACAAAATTCACCCAAGCTACACAGAAATCAAGTGAGAAAACAAGAGGATAATTCATAATTTTATTGGGATTTATGTGCTGAACTATTTCCTGCTAGCGGTTTCCCCCTTTTCCGGTCTTAATGCTAAGCTGAATCAGCTGGTTGCTGGCAGTGTCTTGATACCTGGATCTTCTTTTCTAACTCTTAGCAAGCAAGAGATTGTCCTCTTGTAGAAAACACCTGCAGCGGTCGTCTATGCAAGCAGCTTATTGTGACCAATTTTATTGTTAGGTGACCTCTAGTGGTTGTAGTAATTATGACAGGAGCAAAGGAGGAAATTTAGTGGCACAGCATATATGACAAAGTCCACATTAGAAGGAGGGATGAGTTCATAAAACACTGGACTTTGACTCGGGAGATCAGTTTGTGTCCTGTTTGGAACCACTGTTGTTGTTGTTTCATAAGCTTAACCACGTGTTTATTATTCTAACCATGATGACGATGGTCTGGTGGTCATTGGTCGGTGGTTGGAGGACTTGTGGGGAAAGCAAATAACTGTGTTTTCCAATATGTCAAGTGATTCCTTTAACTATTTCTGTACCATATGAGATTTAATTTAAAGATACTTGAGATGAAAGCATGTATTTGTCATGTCAATGACAGTACAAGACTGAATTTCTACACTGTTTCCAGTCTTTATTTGTGTCCATTATAGTTGTATAATGTTAGGAAAACCAACAAGAACAACCGTCTTCAACCCTTCAGAAAACTATATATTCATGACATACTGATTTATCATACTGATCAATGTCACCATAAAGTACTTTTTCCTCAGAGTTCTCTTAACTTTGCAGACTCTGGTCTCATCTCTGTAAACTCAGTATGATGAATGCAGCTGCCACATGATAAATCAAGAGTTTGTTCTGTCCGATCCACAAGGATTCAAGAGATAATCATCCTTTCATGAAATGGCTGATCTGCCAGGCGTAGATTATCAGTTAACACAGTCTATAGTTTTTTGGTTCGTGTGCTGGCATTGATGAAGTAGACAAAAGTCCATTTAAACAGAAAAACAGTTTCATTTTCTTGGATATGGTGGTGCCAGTCAGTTATTTGGTGCTAGTCAGTGCATGATTTCACTTCTCATTTCATTCAGTTGTTTATGCTGAAAGAATTTTAATCAGCACTGTCTGGAGAAGTGTAGCTTACAACACCATGATTGTATTACAAGTTCAGTAATGCACTCCTGTTTGCTGGGGGACTAAAACCTAGTTACAAGGCTGTTAAACTTAAATTTAATTTTGAAAAAAGAGTGGGTGATCTGACACGTGAAACCTGCTCATTAAATGCCAGGCTGTATCTTTTCTCTGTCTTTTATCAGTCATCATTGTAATTTATTGTAAATTAGAAGATTCTTAACTCTTGTACATGGACCTTTATCAAACTGTATTATGATATACAAGAATGATCTTGTCTTGTGCAATCGAAAGTTCTTTCTAATTCAAAAAACTGTACTAGCTTAGTTCCTGTGTGAAAACCATTTAAACCCTGAGACTGAGCGTGTTTGGATTCAGTCTTAAGTTTCTTTATAACATGGTTTTGTAGGTAAATAGAAAAACCTTCTTGATAAATCTGAAACTGTGACAGGTCTTATAGTAGATTCAGAAGACTTTCAGTGTGTTTTTTTGCAACAATTTTAAACAGTTGTTAACCTTAAGGAAAACTGTAGAATGTAAAAATGTAAAATTAGGGAATGGTAGTTCAGTTTCCCTCCTTATTGCAAACATTTTTTTTCTTTTTTAACCAACATAGATAACTAAAAGAGCAAATGTTATCCTTAGAAAATTGAGAAATTAAAAGTGACAGGAGTAATTTCGCAATTATTTTGTTTTATTGCACAACAGGTATCCATGGTGATGTGCACCAATAGTTGATAAAAGCAAGAAGAAAGTCTGATTAAAGGCAGAACTTCCTGCTGAGAGGAAGTAACCACTGGAAACAGAAAAACAGGGCAGTAGTGCAAAAATAACAAGAGTGAGCAACAAGAGTTTGAAAAAGTCGCTATTTGACAAAGTAATTGGTTAGGTTCTTACAGTGTAGGCTAGGGACCTGCTAGATTAACTTTATTATGTACCAGTGAAGCACATGTCCCACAATGGACTTTAGATAATTAAAGAGTGTTCCTCTTTGCAGCTTACAAATCCCTCTCATCCACCAGTGATGGTAGAAATAGCACCATATGTGGCACAGGCTCAATAGTTATTACGAGCACAAAACTGTGGTATTTTGTAATATGTGTGCTAATTAACTGTTTACTGTAGGGCCGCAACTAACGATTAAGTATCGACAAATCTGACTAAGTGCATCTTAAACTAGCTCGTTTTGTCTGAGAAACAGCAAAAAAACCCACAGATATTCAGTCTACTGTCACCTGAGGCAAAGAAAAGTCCCCAGAACAGAGAAGCTGTAACCATGTACTGTTTAGCATTTGTTTTGAATGTTAGAAAATTAGATAATTAATTGACTAATAATTTCTACTTTACAATCCACTATAACTAGTGTATGTTGTCTGTAGAATGTGCACCAAAATAACTCCGCTTTAATCTGAAATCAGCAGGCAATAGGGGGCTCCTTTGGTTTTGACTCACCAGAGGGTCTCACTTACGGTGACATGTCTTTCCTTTCTCTCTTTCAACTGAACGCTGCTCTCAGTTTCACCTCCTTTGACGCAGTGAAAAGCTGCACTTGTGTAGCTTTTATCCCTGTGTAACTGATCTTGCCTAAATGTAGTTGTTGTTTAAGAGGGCCACACACTCTGCTTTCATAAAAGCTAAATGTTGTTGAATGAATTGAATCATTTAAAACTTCCAGTGTCTTGGTGCATTACCATATGCAGTGGGAGTATTTTCTTTTCCTTTAATGGAGTCAGCGTTCAGGAGGAATGGTAAATTAGTTTTACTGCTTTGAGAAGCTGCTGCCGTGTGTGTGTTTACCTTATCAGCCTCACAGAAAATTATATGCCATGTCTCAGAGTATACAAGGCGCACTTGCCTCTTCACTCACTGCTGCCACCTATCCACATCCATCAGCCTCCACCTCTCCTCCAATAAGCTGCTCCCGAGGGACTGGTGCACGCCCGTGTTGCCATGGAGACACCTCTCTCAGCCTGGTCCTGCAGAGCTGGATCCTGGATACAGCAAAAGATGGACAGCTAGAGTCTGAAAGGGCGTGTTTCCGGTTGTAGCTCATGCTCGTGGTTTCCTGAAGCATCGTGTATGACGTGCTGACGAGCTGACGATATGGGCTCCAGAGAGGAAATCAATGTGAGAGAGCGATGAGGAAGTCTGGGATGATTTTCCTCTCCTTTCACTGGGAAGCAGAGAGACTGTTGAATGTTTGTTTCATTGTCATCGTGGGTTGAGTGTTTTCCTTCAAAGTCTGTGGTTTTATTGTTTACTACAATTTGGGAAGCTTAAATTAGCAGCCTGGCTGTTTATTACCAATATCAAAGATTGTAGTCTGGATGGCAGTCGTTTTCAGGGAGGAGCGTGTTGACAAAAAGCTGCAAGTTAGAGAAAATGGTCGTCAAGACAAGCTCATTTGATGTACATTTTTACTCTCTAGACTGATTTTTAGTTTGACAGAACATCCAGCGGATAATCAGATAAACCAGCAGATAATTAGGAGTGAGGATTAAGAGTGAGGGACGACCCAGAGACTGACAGCTGACATCTTGCTGTAAGGTGCTCCATCAGCTCACCTCTGCTCAGCCATTGATTGGTCTCTGTTGTCTTATCTTTGAGTGCACGTTCTGCAGCAGTTCGGGCTAATGAGGGACCCAGGCGAGATAGAAGACAGACAGAGAAGAACCTGCGCTGACATTAGGAGCACGCCCTCATGAATCCAAAATTGCATTAATCATTAGGGGATTTAAGAAAAAAAAGGAACAGTGAAGTGGGAGGATTAGTTCAGCGACTGGAACTTGTATTATGAGACTCGTACGGGTGGGGGGGCAGAGAGAGTGAATTAAGGTCTGGATAAGGGTTGCGTTTGTCTGTGTGTCTGCTCTTAATGTGAGTTTGCTCTCTGCAGTGTAGAGCCAAGATACTGCAGAGCTGAGTTGGGGATTAGGTTAGTGAATTTGGCTCGGAGTTGCTTTTGTCTGGTGTGTGTATGTATGTGTGTCTAGATGTTTGTGTGTGCCTCTTAACGCGTGGTGATGTGAGTGCCCAAAGACTTTATTTTATAAGTGTTTAATACCTTCTGAGGCTGGTTATGATTTATAATTTGTCCACATTACACAGAGACATGTAATTCTTTCCTCCACACTCACTGCACCAATAAAAAAAAAGAAGCACAAAGTGGAATCTGTGCTTCTTATTGATTCACAGAAACTCTTAGATGTATATTAAGCATGGCTGTAATTATCTGCAGAGAAGACGTATATCACCACCAAACTCTGCTATATGTGAAGTCATATTTTAGCTTTATTATCCTGCAGTGAAATGATCCATCTCTCCTGCCCCTCCTGCTGCCCTGTGCATCCCGGCTTCCCCTGCTGCCCTCGGGATGCTCTGCAGAAAATCCCTCTCATTCACTGCACTCCAATTTTCATTGCGTCAAGGCATCACGTGGTCCTGCTAAAGAGCAAACTTGCAGTAAAATGCTGCACCAGTGGATCACCGCTGGTGTCCTGAACTGACTTCACAAGGAGGTGCAGGCTTTATTCTGCTAAGATAATCAGTAACGTCTTGATCTCAGACTATAAATATGTCCATATTGTGCTTTGAATATGAGAATGAATATGAGAATATGAGAATGTCAGTTCTTTTTAGTGTACTTTTTGTACAGTACTTTTTTGTTTCTGAGGTTGGTGGCAATGTTTTGCACTGAGCTGCATTTTGGCTGGGGGAAGCAACAAATAAAACATTACATAGGAACTCCACACCCACACCACACCTGCTACATCATCTGTGCCTTCCATTTTTTTGATAAAATATAGCACGCTGCCTCTGTTTCAGTCTTCATATATGACCCTGTTAAGCTTCCAAGCAGGCACGTATGTTGGTTTGTGTGCAGGTTTTCTGCACTGCCATTGGTCAGAATCACTTTAATTGTTCACTCTGTTCAATCAAAATTATCACCTCACCACTCTGAAGCCAGTCCTGACTAGTGGGAGAGCAAAAAATGGACTCTGTATGTTGCAAAAGTGTGCACACCAAGCCCATATACAGTATATACAAAAAGAATAAAATAAATGATGAATAAACTTTGTTGAATGTTGCAAACATCCTGAAATCAGAACATGATTCATATAGGCTCAGTGAATTTTGATAAATGGCAAAACGGTGCATCAGTGATCAGCCATTAAATTGTGTGGGGAGCCAACAGGAAGTCAGCCTGCCCAACCAGAGGAAGTTACAAATGCAGATGCTATCAAACAGCTCGGCCAGAGAAGGACTGTACGTGTACCCTATGGGCCCAAAAAATGCAAACACTTGTGGATGCTTAAAATCGTTTTGCCATAAGTGTTTTGTACCTACTTCTCCTAATACATCTGTAGTGTAAAGCAATGCACTGTCTGCTAACAAGCTCGACAGGGGTACGCATGAATCAACATGGAAGCTGTCATTTCATGCATAGAAGATTGTGGGTGTAATGCATCCCCACCAGATTCATTCAACCTAAACCTTAATTTAATTTCTCTACACCAGCTGCAGTCATTGCCAGACACATCACCATACTTAATGCTATAATGCAGCTGCCAGTACAGGACTTTGTCTGTATAGGTCAAAGTTCAGGGATCTCCAACATCCTACTATTGTTTTCAGAGGTTTTCCTGTTCTGTTAGGAGACAAGTGTCCACTGTGCTTTCAATTCCTGTCCCTAAACGGTGCAGGAGAGATACTATTGTAGAGCAGGTGTCCAGTGGAAGGGGTAATGATGATGTATGGACTTGAGGTCATGAATGTAAAGTATCTGTGATGAATATTAACTGTCATATATACAGTATGTCATAATGAAGCTGCAGTAATGAACCTGTCTATATTTTAAAGGATGGATTGTTCGCCTCATTCTACAGATACATATGCACATATGCAGATTCTCCCCTGTCCCAACATACTTTCGGTTTAATGAACTGTTGTTATGAATAGATTGCATTTTAATAGATATGGACTAGATCACAGTTGTCTGGAGATGACTCCAGATCAAAAGGGGAAAAAAGCTTTTGATTCCAGTAGATCTGAGAGGTGTAATATGACTTCTTCATTACTGGATTAATGCAGCTTTTGGGATTTATTTTTGCTTTTGCTAAACATCATTAGGGTTTAGAAGGGAATGTAGTGGACTAAATTATAGTCCATATATCAAACAGTTCAGCAGCAGTGTTTATTAATTGGAAAAAAGTAAGCAAACGAAAAACAGTGTTTGTATAATACAGACAGGTTGTATATACAGTATTATAGTAAGGAGTAAGAAAAGGTTCAAATTGGACTCAATGACACAAGAAAAAAAATCTATTTTGATGGCAATGGTTTCTGGTCATTCAGTTATGGGCTGTTATAAGGCTTTAAATGACAAATGTATCCTTCAAACAAATAATTTCAGCCCTTATTTGTATGAGTTTGACCATTTCACATTTCACCTGCCACAGTCTCACCCCCCCCCCCCCCCCCCCCCCCCCCCCCCCTTTCTCCATCAGCCTTTTTGTCTGAAGATAACTGCCCCTCCTTCTTTTAAAAAAAGCAGATGGCTCCATCTCTAAATAGAAGCACAGAGAGGCAACACACAGTAGGTCTGCCACAGATAATAACTGCATGCTTCATCAGGCATCAACATTAAAGGTTTAACTTGCCCACTTTGAATTAGAAGAGTTGTGCTTTTGGTTAGGTTGCCCAAACAATCCCACCTGTGCTGGGAGTACTTGCCTACCCTCAAATCCACTAACAGTGTAATCAGAAGCACTGTTTGAAATGCTAATTTTCTTCTCAAATTGAAGGTCAACAACTTCAAATGAGCACATGTTTTAATACAACGAATGCTTTGCTTTTGAACAACAAGCCATGCTAATAGTTAAATAGTTCAACTAACGGCCAAAAGTCCTTTTTTTCATCTCATAAATCAGTGATGGTAATTCATTTTCCAAAACATTGCATATGTAATTTTATTAAGAAGCCTCATTTGGAAAAGAACGCTTTGTTTATGCTCAGTGACATTCTGGCTGCAACAAATTTCAACACATTTGAAACCAGGGAAACCAGAGGCAGATAGGCTGAAAGTGGGGCATCCATGTATCCATGTCTGTCTGTTCAAAGAATTGTATGGGGGGTGGGTGTGTTTCAAGAAGCATTTATACTGAGGTTATATATTATACAGATAGTATAGGAGGATTGTATTAAACATTTATCTTTTTAACAGCTTTAACAGCACTTGGTCTGTTGGTGGTTTCAACCAGTAATCATTCTTGACAGCAGGAAAGGCATGTTTTTTGCCAAACTACTCACTGAGTGTTTTATCTATGATATAAGCACTGCTCTTTTTATTTCTTTACTTGGTAGCAAATCAGAGCAGACACCAATTATGGATATCAGAGGGGTTTCCTTATGTAAGGAGTGAAATAATAGAGTACAGGACTTGTTTTGGTGGTGTTCAAATAGATAAACAGTCGTCTCAACTTTTACTGCAGGCCTACATTCACAGCATTCCAAGAACCACAGAGGGGTCCCTCACTTTGAATAAACCACAGCGAATGAAGCCACTCAAAGAGCTGGGAATACTTAGGGAATAATTCTCCAATTGCTCATGGTTTCTCGGAGGGAAGGGCACACACCACTTTGGAGTGTGTGACCTATTTTTCCAAACTCATCTGTCAAATGCAGAGCTGCAGCTGGTGGTTCAGAGTTCCCGTTTTGTAAAAGAGTGTTTTTAAAAGTCCTCCCTGTCACTCATGCACATTGGGTGTCACATTTTCCTGGGGCATTTCTCTTTGGCTCGCCTGCTTTGGCTCTATTTTTCTCTGTAAAAGGAGAAAAAAAAATACTGAGCGACAGAAAAAAAAAACATTGCAAACACTGAACGTAGCTGCATGTCTGTAAAGGCAAGACATTCTTGACAGGACTGATGTAGCAAAGCGGTGTCTCTCCCTGGGCTCCTGGGTTAGAGCTCGTACTAAAAACTGAGCTTTAAGCCCTTAGTGCTTTGAGGCAGAGCGAGGCCCCTTGGATAAAGAGGAGGGTTGGGACAATGGTTAACCACAGAGTGAAGCATGCCGCTCCAGGCTGAGACCAGGCGGCACGACATCACAGAGAGAGAAAAGGCTCCCCTGTGCAACATTACTGCTTCTCCTGGCAGACGGGGCTTGCATATATATCCATGAGGAGGGCTTGGGTGACCAAATTACACCCTCAGCAGCATAGAAACACAGTCTGTGTCAGTGCTGTGGTTTCACCATTCAGTCAGCAGTTCATCTGCCTGCAGTGTTACCCAGAGCCATGGGTCAGATATGTGTAAAATCCATCCGCAGTCCTTATTTTTTAGGGTTAGAACTTGCAGTGACTCATCTTGTAATAAAAGGATGTTGCAACATGCAGTGACTTACATTTAGGAAGTTAATTTTTCCATTGCTGCTGTCAAGTGCATTTCCATGCAGACCATTTGAAAACAAATAAACACAAGACATTTTGAGTGGAGGAAAAGCTTAAATGAACTGGCTACATCAGAAATGGTACATAATGTGTCGCATTCCGTGCTCCTATGGGAACTTACTGCTTGAAATAATGGAATTAAATATTTTTAAAAGAAATCTACAAAACATTTGCCTTTGCTGTACAGGTTCATTTGAAGGAATTCCTAAAGACTACAAGAAAATATACAAGCACAGAGATGAAACTACAGCTAGCTGTGCACTGATCTCAAATTCCTGTCATTAAATTCCAATGCTCAACTTGACTCAGGAACTGCACTGAGGGAAACTGTGTTTTTATGTGACAGCAAGGAGTCTTTAATGTGAGTTGTTAAAAAAAAAACATTTGGGTTTCTAATAAAAGATGCTCATTAGTTCAGGAGGTTTCCTTCCTTTTTGAGAAGTGACACCACTGATCCTGTTTACTGTAGCTCCTTCCCATCAGGTTGTGTTTTTGTTCTTGCAGAATAGGCCTTTCTCTGTTCCTGAGTCGAGGCATCATTGCTGCTGATGACAGCACTACAAAGAGGAATTGGGTTTCTCTCGTGGGTTCCCACTGGCATGAAGGGTCTGTAGTCTGCCTGGCAGCATCAGATTCTTCTTAAGCAGAGATGTTACTCTGCTGCTTGCTCCGAGAAGGGGAGTGCGTTAGCTTCTTGTGATTAAATCGGTTTGATCTTGCTGTACGTCCACAGTGTAGACACTTATGAGAGGTCATTTTACTGGCTTGGCATGGAGCCTAACTGGTTGTTCTTGCTCTCAGCTTGGGGCTTTATGCTTCTGAGGTCTCTTTTTTTCCATTTGTGTTTCTTGTACTGACTCATCAATTGCCGTAAATATATTTTCTTCAGTCAATCAACCAGCAGTAACCTTTGACTGAAAAAAAAAAACAGATATTCTTTGTAACCCCAAGCAGCAGCATTATGGGAAATGTGGCCTTAATTTTGAGGAACAACATTAACAGTGCTACTGCACAATGCAAATCTGCCTGTCATCTTAACCATAGATGATTTGTTTTGTGTAGTTTTACCAGTTTTACCACTGAGTTACCACTGAGTTTTAAAATGCTGTTCCCGTTTCAAAACCTTGTGCATAGTCCCATAAAGGGCTAATGCAAAAACCCTCTTTCAACATAATGTGAGTGTGTTGAAGACAGACACCTGAGAGATATTATTCCAACTGTCAATATTGTAACACTTTACATGATAATTCAGTGCTTTGACAAATAATTTTTGACCAGGGCATGTTATGCATTGTTGTGCATTATTGTGACAGCAGCGTAAACAGTCGACTCATGTCATTTTTGTTTGCTGTTTTGATGGACAGAGATCCGTAACCAGCTGGTGGAGCAGTTCAAGTGCTTGGAGCAGCAGTCTGAGTCTCGCATCCAGCTGCTGCAGGACCTGCAGGAGTTCTTCCGCCGCAAAGCAGAGATTGAACTGGAGTACTCCCGCAGCTTAGACAAGTTGGCCGAGAGGTTCTCCTCCAAGATCCGCAGCTCCAGAGAACATCAGCAGTTCAAGTGAGTGTCTCTCCCTGCAGATGTTGCGTGTTTGTGCGTTTGAAAGGCTATGTGTTATTGCTGCGTTTTCATATTTGCTTTCCTTCTTACTTCACATCGACTGCTTTTTGTTAGAGTTCACTTTGAATATATTTTTGTAGAGCTACTGTCTCTGTTTTCCTCTCAGTGCACACCCTGATCACAGGGATCTGTTGCCAAGTCACTTTATTCCCCTCTAAACACTTCACTGTTTATAACCTGAGTGCAAGACCCAGCCCTGCTGCTAATCACAGTGTGTTGTTTGATTACAGCGCAGAACTTTGCAACAATATACTACCATTATGTTTATGTACTGTAAGGGACTATCTATTATTACTGTCACAGTCTTTATGACATCTTCAAAGGTCAGGTGGTTCCGGCCTGGTGATGAGGATGCAGTTCATTAAAGAAGTTAAAGACTGTTGAGAGGTGGACATAACAAATTCAATGCACCCTTGGTGCTGTAATTTAGTACTTAACTTTATAGAAGAAAGCTGTGAGTGAGGCTTCATGCTACATTATGTTTTAAATTGCACCCATTATGTACAAATGTGGCAGACTTCGCACAGGCTCTGCATCAGGCAGAAATCTATGAATTGAGTCTGCATCAGTGTGAATGTGGATGTTAAATTAAAAACCATGTAATTTATCCTGAGATAGAAGCAAAAATAGAACAGCTGTCATACAGTTTAATTGGTGCTGTGTTTGCTTGATTGGAAGCTAAATAAACTTTTGTAGTGGGAGCTAGCAGCAAAAGACACATCACTGTATTATTGCAATGTTATTGACTACAGAGGACGAATAGGGATTAGTTATCATAGAGTGCTCAAAATATCTACTAGAGAATGTTTTGAAGAGAATCTAAAGCCAATGGCTAAAGTACAAAGGCAAAAAGGACAAACAGATCTTGCAAGTGAGGGGAACAGAGAATGTAGGAGGAAGGTCATTTAATGTCATCGGATCTAAATCAGCCCACCTGTAGCCTTGACCCATTTAGATTTGCAGCCCTGGAAATACTGAAATGTACGCTGGTGGAGAAAAGAGGGATCGTCTGCGCGTGAAACCACCACTAACACATTGCTATATGACTCACGCAGCGCATGAAATTAAGCTCTGCCGCTCCCAAAATCAAGCACCTCGGGCGAGCAGGCAAGCTTAGTTCAGTCTGAAAACAGGAGCACTAACCCAGCTGTGATCTGGCAGCAGATCTCAGGCGTGAATCTACACCATCGTACATGTAGCCCAACCCCAGCTCTGACTCTCGCAAATGGAAACAGCAGGAGTACATTCCAGACATTTTCAGATTTTGAATCTTATTTTAGGTTGAAATATGTAATGTGAAGAGGTCTGTCTGACTCTCAGATGCTCACTGATCTGCCAGATGACAGTTATTACTAACTTGCTCAAATGTAAACAGACAAACAAACAAATGAACACCCCGTTGTTTACATCTCCATGGTGTATTCAGTTAATACGGTAAATGCCAATACAGTTAATATTTTAGTATAAAAGTGTAATCTGAACTATATCATACAATACTTTCCTAATCTCATTTTGACACTGAGGACAGTGTAAGCAGGGCTCCTCTTTGTCAAACAATGGTGATACTGGCCATGTGATTCACCCCTGAAATGTCATCATCCATCCATGAGAAGTCAGTGTAGCATACTGCATGGTTCCTATATTTACACAGTTTAATTGTGGCAAAACTAGTGTTTTTAGACATGTAGACTTTTTTTTTTACAAACCTGGCTTAAAGGTTTAGGACATGACATGAATGTGACATGAAAGTGCACCACATTCCTTGGTAAATTTGTAAACAAACATACAAAGAAAAAACACTGTCAGCAAATCAACAGCACTTTTAACTAAGAAGGAAGATGTTTCGGCATACTTGACACTCCACAAGATTGCAGTCATGTATGCATACTGCATGCGTATAGTATGTATGTGTATATAGTATGTACATGTGAGTGTGTGTGCAGTGGATGAGGATTTGACTGGATAATTGAGTCCAGCTGTATTAGCGGAGGCTTGCTTCACTCTGGTGTCTAAGCTGGCTGATAGTAGACAGAACTGTGCTGCTGCTGCTGCTGCTGCTGCGACACAGCGGCTTAACCTTTGGACCGTACAGTTGATCTAATCCACACGGCGAGGGGACAGGTGTTAGAAAAAACAGCTAATCTTCAGACACATGTTCTAATAATATTACCTCTTGAACACTGCCAAGATCATGGTGGACTGAACAGCCGAGCCAAGTGTCTCAGTTGTCGCACACACACCCACACACACACACAAATATACAGTGTAGTGAATGGACAGTGGACAGGTGTGACACTTTTTACGCAGCCCCTGTATACTCTACCTGCTTCCTTTAAACTCTCAAAATATGTACTACTCATGCTTGACATGTAGAGAGGCTGTAATATTCAGTCAGAGTGAAAGTCTGTTATCTGACATTCATTCCACACTCTTTTGCGTTAGAATGAAAATAGCTGTACTTTTTTCCTGCTTGAGGGATGTACAAGTTCCATTAAATTCAAACCGACCAGTCTATCATCCAGAATAGGTTTATAAGCTTTTGGTGCAGCCACAAAGGGCTCGTAACATGGTTGCACCTTGTGCCACACGCTCCTGGTCTGAGCAGGCGGGCAACCACAAATCCTGGTAATCAGCTGTGACACGCCTTTTACTGTGCCTTTCCTCCCACTTTAGTGCAGTTAAGTTCATGGCAAGCCACCAAAACACCAAATGGTCTTAGGCAAAAAAAAAAAAAACTAAAAACACTTGTGTTTGTCCAATAAAAACATTTAACTGGCACAAAGCCCAACCATGCACTACGCACCATCAAGAAACACAGAAAATATTTTAGACCCTTAAGCCTGACGTAGCTCTCTGTTTTGTGTGTACAATCAGTTTCTTTTGATTTTGTCTTTGTTATCTTTGGCTCCGTGTTTCATCAGATGTAACAAAGTCTGAACCATTCTTTTCCAGACACCCTTCGACATGCCTGTGGCAGTCTTTCGTTGCAGTAAAAGTTGTGCTCTGTAAACTCAGAGGAGTGCCTCAGAAGCAGCCGAGTAACTTTTGCTCTAGTTATACCTTCAAGTCTCTGAGGGACATCAAAACAGAGCAGTAAAATAGAGTCATCCTGACCAGGACAGACTTCCATATGTGCTGGATCACGGCCCTACAGCCTGTTGGCTGAACCCTTCCAGTGTAGATTCATTAGTGAGCTGAATGCCATTGTGATTTACAGCTACTGCAGCTACAGCTACGCCGCAGCAACCCGACCGAGGATCGCTTCGCGTTTCCACTTTACCTCATTTGCCACAGTGAAAAGAAACACTGGAAGGGTTACTTAGCTGCTCTGTGCTACAGTTTGCTGTGCCAGATAGTGCACCACTTCCTTTCTCTTACTGGTTCGCAGTTCCTAAGAGACAACAGCTAACTTGATTTTAATTATGGAGCAGATGTTTCAGGGTATATCATGAATGGGATTTATAATGCACCACATCAAATTAGAGTGGATTGGTATCGTCCGCCGGTCGTACAGACATATTCAGATGTAACATTGCACCATTAGAAAGGCAACTCATGCAATATTGATATGGGGAATAACCTGTCTGGGAGAGATAAGACAGTGCTTGCAGTGGTGTCCAAATTGGTGTGCGTGTGTGTGTGTGTGTGTGTGTGTATGTGCATTTGTGTTGATCTCTTTGTGTGTGTAACCAAGTGATTGGTTTGGGAGGAGCTAGTTGAAAAGTGTTCTCCTCTTCACAGTGCCAGATCTTTTTATATGTGAGTTATCTCATGTTTGAAGCTGCCTCTGCCCATTTCTCAGTGATCTCTCTGTTCATTATATGGTCAGTAGGGCACAGCTTTGAAAATCCCAAAATTGATATTCCAGGCTGTTTCTTTTATAAATATGCCTCCTAACATTGCACAGCATGATGCAGCTTGTGTCCAGTTTGTTTTTAAACAGCCTCTATGAAAAAATATGATACACTGCTTTAGTTATGATATAATTATGAGGAATGATGTCTGCAGTTGCAAAATTGTGAACCAAATACTTTGATGATGTTTTACAGCCTGCACAGGCAACAAACTACATCTATGGCTTTATTCCCATATAGTGTTACTATATTGTTGAACCATGGCTGCTCTCTGGTGGTCTGAGGAGCAAAGGTTAAAAGGTTAAACTATATCTCTCTTAGCTTGGCTTGTTTGAACACAGCAGTCAATTCCCTGCTCTGTTCAGATTGACAGTTTCAGCTGGTGGAAGTCAGCGTGTACAACATCAATAGATTAGCCTGGTTTGCAGTTTGTTTTTCAGATCTTGTCAGACCCTTGTCTCCTCTTCACTGATGCTGCACTGCGTGCCGCTCTCTGCTCTGGCCCCAGCGTCTGTGCAGCTGTGCATTATCAAATGTTGGCAGTCTCGCAAAAAAAGAAGAAAAAAAAAAACTGCTAAATGATGTGCAAATCAGCAACATAGCATATTGAAGCCCTGCTTGAAAACGGGGGCAAAGCAAAATTTGAATGGCAAAGCTGGCGGCATGTGCCCACGTGCCCCTTGTCTTTTGAAACTGTTTGGCTCCTTCTCCTTTTCCTTGGCTTTTTCATTGATAAGCAGCAGGCAGGCAGTGCAGAGGGGATTAAAGGCCTTCACAGAGCCGAGTCCTGGTTTGATAAATACACACTTCCTTCTGGAAATCCTGGCTCAGACACATCACAGGCTCTATGTGATTAGATGGTGGCATTCAGTGCAGCCATGACTAAAGCATGGACACTGTTCTATACAATGCTTACTTGTTCAGGTTATGCACATTATGGAGACAGCTTGCCATCAGTTTATCCTTGAATCAAAGGATTATCACGATATTCTCCAACCACCCTCTGTCTCGGTGTCTCGTCTTCTTCAGGCTCCTGCATGCATTCACAAAATATTCAGTAGTGTGTGAATGTATCTGTCTCACAGAGACAATGAGGGAGAGCTTAAAATTGTAAAAACCATGGAGACAGTCAGGCAGTGCTTTGCAGGATGAGACAGATGTAATAGGATGCCAGAAAGCTGCGCTCTTCTCCCCTCCTCCTTTACCTTCTTACTTCTCTAGAGACTCTCAGAGCTCATCGTTTGCCTTCTGCATGTTAATGATATCCTAGTGTATAAATACAGAGGGCACAGAGCCATCCAAAACCAACCCTTTTGAAGCCCTCTAGATTAATTGACCTGCAAACTCTCAACTGATACTCAGTCTTTTACGGGAAATCAGTGAGAAGTGGGCACAAGAGATGGAGGAATGAATTTTGCTGTGTGCTGGCCCTTTGTGATAGGCCTCTGTATTTGCACTGGTATAGAATAGGTAGTGTTTCAGTGCCATAAAACAAGCAGAGGAGCTACATTTAGTATTGTGTTAAAATACTCAGCTCCCAGAGATGCAGCTAGTTTACAGGCCTAATTACCGACCTTCTGCTCCTAATTCCGGTGAAATGAGGACAGCGGCAAGGGAAAAAGAGATTGTGTGTTCTTTGTCTCTTTCTCTCTCCGAGGCTGTAAATTTCACCATTAAGAATGTGAGCGTGGCCGCTTTCAGACCTTCTTATTTCTTCATTTTTTCCCAGTTTTCCCTCCAAATTATCATCCTTGTACATTTTTAATAAACTGTCAAACTCAGTAGTTGATGTAAGAATATGTAAGGATACCTTAACTAGGCTGGTAGCATTAGTCCAGACAAAAAATATCTAAACGACTATTGAATTGACTGCCATGACACTTTGTACAGACATTCATGGTCCCCAGAGGATGCAGTATGCTGAGTTTGGTGATCTTCTGACTTTTTCTGTTGAAGGCAACTAGACTCTAGAGCCTGTTTAACTCCAAGCATCACTCAGCGGAAATGTTAACATGGAGCATGGACATAGACTCTTAGTTCTTTTCTGTATGAACAAAATTAGTTTTTGTGTATATGTTCCTGCAGATTAAATACTCGTAAGGTCAGGACAATTGCAGAATTGTAAGTTACATTGTAATATAGTCAGTGTGGCATAGAAAGAAAATTACCTGGTACTCCAGTGAAGTGAAACACTGAACAACGTAAAAGGAAGAGTGACTTAAGAAGCAGATTTTCCAGCATATTGGGGACCATGGGTCCATAAGTACTTTAAATCATCAGAGGAGGGACCAGGATTTACCTCCAGAGTACAGTGAATGTGAGTGTTTGGTTGAGAAGCTGATTAGGATTTAAAAAAAACAGGTAAGGAAATGAGAGCCTGGCTGTGCTTAGGGATGTGATGAAGCATCTCTGACCACTTTTAGGGATTAGCAGAGAGTAGAGGTACTTGTTCTCTAAATTTCTCAACCACAAACGCGCAATTATACACCAAAGAGCTGTGTCCCTCGCAGGCAGATAGGTCAGTCAAGCAGAACTGGTGCAAAATGAGGGATGTTGAGACAGTAGAAATAGGCCATCCCGGAGGAGTGAAGGAGAATATGGTCTACATGAGGTCTTCTATTGTTAGTAAAAACCTAAATCCTACCCATCCTTTTCACAGTCTGTCAGATGGGTTCTCATTCTGATACAGCAATTATGTCCAATTTAACCGTTTTGGTATTACTTCTTGATTGCACGACTGAAATGTGGTGTGGATTGATGGCTGGATTTCCTCAGCTCTTTCAAATTACCGTTACATTTCTGTAATTACAAATTCATTGACTTGCCTTTCAGAAATAGTGCATCTCTGGACACCAAGCCCAGTCTAACAGTTAAGAAGCAGGCCAAGTAATAAATGGATAGATGAAGTTTACTACACATGCCAGCCCATTTTCTGCCCTGCACTGATGTTATGAGGATGGTGTGCTGGTGCTTGTGTCCTGTCAGCCTGATGTAAGTGTATTTAGGGGCAGAGTTAAGTAAAGGAATAATGGAGAAAGCACTCTGGAGTAGACATCAACTTCATTAGATGTGATTAGCATTATGAAGGCTCTCTGAAGGGGGGTGGGGGGTGGGGGTCTTTGATGCTCATCCCTTTTTTTCTGCTCCACGGTGAAACCCTATACCCCCACCCTGCTCTGGCTCCCTCCCTTCGTTGCTCTCATTTACCCTCTCTCACCCTCTTTGTCTCTTCCTCTGGGTTGGTTGATTGATTAATGCTCAGATAGGATCCAGACAAGGGTATGGGTTTGGAAGGATTGTGTGTCTGTCTGTTTGTCTGTCTGCTTCTGTGTCTATGTACCTTGGTCTTTCTATTTGAAAGCCCCCAAGGCGGAGACAGTTTAAACTGATTATGCAGCAATCAGGGCCCATGACTCTCTGAATCATTATGGTCACCAGCATTATACGTTTAACCAGTTAATGCCTTACTAGAGTGTAGCATTGTTAGAGTGTGGTGGAGGACAGGAAGGAAATGATGGAGTGAGGGGGTGGGAGAAAATTCATGGTGCAGAGAAAATGAACCCTACCGACTTTTTGCATCACAATGAGGTTGAAATATGTGGTTTTTAGTGAAACACTTGGATGGATTACCAGGACATTTGGTACCGACATTCATGACCCCACAGGAAATTTGTTAAATAGTTTGTTATGTTTTTGTTAGGGCAAGTTTTTACTTACTACAATACTTTGGTTTATGACTGAATACTTGCAAATCTAATGACATTCCCATCAGCCTCAGTGTTTGCGGCTAAGTAGCAAATGTTAGCATGCTAACAAACTGAACCAAAGTGGTGAACATTATTGTTGCTAAACATCATCATGCTAGCATTGTGAGCATGTTAGCATGCTTGTTTAAACTCAGATAATGCCACATAAAACTGAAAATTGAAAGTAAATGAGTGTATTCTAACCATCCTGTATTCCTCTTGTTTTTTCAGGAAAGACCAGCACCTACTGTCCTCAGTAAACTGCTGGTACCTGGTGCTAAACCAGACTAGGCGTGAGAGCCGCGACCATGCCACCCTCAGCGACATCTACACCAACAATGTCATTGTTCGTTTGGCCCAGATCAGCGAGGATGTCATCCGCCTGTTCAAGAAGGTCAGTGAAGTATTTCACTCATACATCTTATTTCTAAACTTAGGATCTCATGGTCGTGCATTGTAGTTACTGTCCAGTACTACTTGCAAGGTACAAGTTGTAGCTGTTAAAATAAAAGGGGCATTTTTCCCTCAGTCTAGCCTTACATGCAGACCAATGGTAACACTTTGGTACCATGGGCTTTGTCTCAGCACACACTGAACTAGTAGAGGGTGTATGAGTTCTGTCTGGCTTGCAAAGCAGTGGAAGCAACATGGGGGGAAAAATGGAGCAGAGACCCCCGTGGCCCAAGGCTCTGCAGCCCCTCCTAATGTGAGCAATGTCTGGCTCACTGTCAGCGCATAGCAGAGATGACTGAGGTCTTATCCAAACATCAGAATCCTGTTTTCACCTTGCAGGCCTTCCTGTAGGTGAGCTCCATTCTGCTTACAAGGCTCCATTCAGATATTACTCTCTCTCTCTCTCTCTCTCTCTCTCTATCTGTGCGTGTGTGTGTGTGTATGTGTGTGTGCATGTGCGTATGTGTGGGCATGTGTCTGTGTTTGTCAGAAACTGTGCCAGAGATACAAACTCTCCATCCTTTTTGAGTCAGGTACCCTCAGGTAGCCTTTTCTACATTTTAAAGTGTGAGTGGATGGCACAGCTGCTGCTTGCTGGAAGACATATTAGGAGAAAATAAATGATGTATCAAAATGGAGCTCTGGAGAAAATTATAAACCGTAAACTGAAATGAATGGAAGAACTTTGGATGATTGTTTGTTGGACAGAGCCAGGTGATGAAGGACAAAAAGTACAGCTGTTGACAAAACTTCATTTTTATACATATGAACAATCACTATAACTGTGACCTATGGTGGGAATCTATCATATTAATGATAAATTATACTTATTATGTTATATGTTATGTTCAATATGTTATGATGCCATACTCCAAACTATGACACTCAGCTATGAATGACAACTTAATATTTGGGAAGAGTTGAATAATTCCTGAAATATTCCCCAAATCTTTTCCACACAGGTGTGGTATTAATTTCATGTCTCTGCTGAAAGGCTGATCAGAGTTGCACTGCTGTGTTCAGAACAACAAGCTCCTAAATAATGTATAGTAGATGTGGGATGTGTGAATGTAAAGAGGGCAGATTTCCCCTGCTGTCTGCTCTAAGCTCCAGGACTCACAATATAAATTAATTGCAAAGAGAATTCATTAATAAACTGTAGTGAGTGCACTTGTGCTACATTTTATCTTTCATAGAAGGAAGATTTTAAGAATGTATAGTCGCAGGCGTTTCTATAAGGGCGGTTGTGACCTGCTACAGCTCTTACAGTGTGTTGCATCACAGTCATTCACTCTTCGGTTGAACCCTCCCTGCCCCCCCCGAACCTCTGCAGTATACATGCTGCAGTCTGTCTCACTTCAGAGCCACTGATGCATACAGATGCCACTCACCAGCTGCTGGAACCTTCTGAGGAATTTACCCATTTATCACATTCAGTCCAATGCTTGTTTGAGTAGGACTTAATGCCTGCACTCTAAAAAAAAACAAAAACATCTGTATAACTAAGGTTATTTTGTTTTTTTCTCCTCTGGTTCATTTCTTAATGTAGTTTAAGGAAGCAACTGCTGGAGTAAGATTTTGTTCTATGACTTTTTCTCTCTTCAATGATTAATTTAGTTTCTGACTCACCAGTACCAAGTTTTTTCAAGCACACTTATTGCAGCCGAACTGGGTGTGGACAAAAATGTTAACTTTCATCTGTTTATGAAGCCCTCTAACAGTGGGTGAGTGTGGTTTGAAGTGGGGTGTGTGTATGTTTATGCGTGTGTGCGTGCTTGAGTGAATTGCCCGAGTACTTGCCCTGTCCCTGTTTGCTGTTACTCTTTGTCTATATGGGTGCAGGGAGATTTTCTTTTAGCATAGTTCCTCACCTGACTGAAAATGAAGCCCCTCATGATGATTCATATGTGAAACGACCATTGTGCATCTTGCTGAGTCATTCTGTTGCAACCTTTTGCGTGCACCAGGGTAAATCAGTCAGCGCTATATCTGAATAAAAGACGTGTCTAAGAAAGTAGTGAGCACATGGGGATTTACAGAACATTTACTGCTATTCTAAATGCCGTTGTCATATTTGAAAGCAGATCACGCACTGTACACCATTGCATGCAGCATCCAGTTTTAGCTGCACACCAGCAGCCCACCTAGCTCAACTAAATAGCTTTAAGCATCAGCTGTTTAACTTCATGTCTTCGGCTTTACTTTGTTTCTTGACCTTTTCACTTTCAGCAGTTTTTCCCTTCCATCCTGCAAAGACCTTAAAATGTGACCGGCAAGTTGGATTTGTTATGATGTTTTAGTGGTTTCACTGTTATTCCCCATAGGTCAGCTTTGATGTTGCCTACTGTGGGCCATGTTCCCCTCCACGCCAAACTGTAGTGAGTTTCACATTACCAAGTCTCACTCATCATAGCAGCCAGGCTTTGTGAAAGATTGTAATTTACAACCGCTAAGGTTCCTTGCAATTCTTGCACAGCATTTACAATCAGTTAGAATCAAAAGTTCAAAAGGGGGTGGATTTAGGGGTGTGGTGGCCTTGTTTTTTTTAAAACATCACCACTGTGCTTCTTGACCCACACATGATCCAAATCACAATGCCACATATGTTGTACATATTGTTGCCTCCATTTTGGCTGATTTATTTTTTTATTTCCCAACAAACAGAAGATAACACTGCTGAGTCTAAAGTGAGTTCAAAGACTGTGTCCCCTGTTCTACTGGCACTTCCTCCATGTTTTCTCAAGTAAATTCTGCCCTGCCATTTCCTTCTGACACAAATAATAGATCTAAAAATACACATACACATACACAAACATTTACATAGTGTGAGAATGTATTTTGCAACAAAAAAGGCTCATACAAGGTTGAGAATCTGTCACATCAGCATTATTTCACTTCGGGTGTCACAATAAAAGTGAAAAGTCTGAATTTGTGCTGTACTTGATGTTTATGGTTTATAATACAGACACATTTTGTAGAAACTCAATCAACATTTTGCGCCAAAACCTGTGAGTTTCATGACCTCACCACTACTTAACATAAAACATAACATTAAAGACAATTTAATATCACATACTAAAGCAATGGAAGACTGATTAAAATCACATTGTTGAGAGTAGCTCAACCAGCTTCCTATTTGTGACTGTATAACGTTTTTTTTGTATCATCTGCTCTCGAATATAACAACTTTCAGTAGCTCCGTGAAGTCAGAGGAAGAGGTGTTGCTTCTGTTTTTTGAAAGTGTTAGACCATCACACTGAGATATACTGGTTCCATTTTCTCACCTCCAGGTCTTCTAATAAATGCTTCCTGCTTCTCCTTCCCACGCAAACAGATGTTATTACATTCTCTCTGTCAGTTATTTGTCCTTCCAGTCCAGGTGTGTCCCATGATTTTGATCACAGGACATGCTGTGCGGTGTAATGACTGTGGAAAAGTCAAGGTGCATGTGATTCTAAACAAACAAACACATTAAAATGGTGGCAGAGAGAAATGATGGCTTATGCAATCTTTTCATTATCAGGTAAAGATATAACAACGGAAATTGAACTTGTTTTTCCTGTTGATGTGTTATTGATTTTTATTTATATCTGTAAAGCACAAATATCAATACACAGTCTTTTTCTTTGCCAGAGGATATCACACATTATCTTCCCCCCTTGACATACTTACACATCACACAGTCATAGGCACGCATCACACATGCAACCACATTTCAAACCTGCACACTTAATTCAAAAAAGCACACACACACGCACATAGGTAACAGGTGAGAGAGAGACTTTGCAATAATCATAGGAAGTTAGCTGTGAATGTGCAATTGCTTACAGTTACATGTCATACAGATGTAAAATAGGTATGCTAAAAAGTTAAAATTCAACTGATACATTGCTGTGATTGTATAAATATATATGTACGTTCCATAGCTTGGCCATTGTGCAGTTGATTTGCCTCATTATTAATTCCACTAACAAGTTTAAAAAAGCAGCGGCCTCCCATATTTTCATTCATTCCTGAATGAATCGTGCTTGGTTGGGAGGCAGAGCAGCTGGTGAGACAGAGGAAGGGGTAGTTCGATATTGGTGATCAGGAGAGTCTGGCAGTGGGTTAAATTTTCAAACTTGAATGGTTGTTAATCTCTATATGTCAACCCTGTGATAGACTTGACCTGTCCAGGATGTACCCTAGCTCATGCCCAATGTCAGCCTAGATTTGGCTCCATCCCCCTGCAACCCTGGATGGATTTGTCAAAACTAGTCAAAATTCTGATCGGTGGCACTGGATGAAAAAGTCACTGGGTCACTAAAGTAAATAGGATTCATCCTCTGATGTCCTTGAATATCTGTACCAAACTCGTTGGCCATCCATCCAAATGCTGAGATATTTCTCAATGACCCACCAAAGTCATAGTGTCAGCAGTAATCGACTGAGTTTGTTCCAGCAGGTCACTGCTGATGGCTCAAACATTATTTCTTTTCTCACCCCCTGTTCTTTCTGCTTGTTGTGTTTCAGAGCAAGGACATTGGGATCCAGATGCACGAGGAGCTGGTGAAAGTGACGAATGAACTCTACACTGTAAGTAATACCCTGTGTCTCCTACAGATCGATCTCTCACACCTTATCTCATCACTGGGCCCATCCAAAGTTCTTTTTCCTCTTTGTCTCTCTGACATTTTATTTCATGTTCCCCCCTTTTTTGTTTGCTTTTATTACCTTTTGTACTTGTTTGTACAGTCTAAAACAATCTTTCTTTTCAAAAGCTATGCCCAAGTGAACACAACAAATAAAGCAGGTACCATCCTACTGTTACTATGCTGGCTATTTCCCTGAGTGGTGGAGTGGTTTTGAATACCTGCTTAGTAGTAGTAGTAGTGAGGATTAAAATGGTGGTGATTGATTATAAGGGGGAGAAAGAGTTGGGCAGTTGTAAATGATGACATGGAACATTACGCTTCTTTCCAAGTTGGACAGTTTCTGGATCTCAAATCACTCCAACATTCTGGCGACTCCTTCAGCTCTGCTCCAGTTCAGGGTTCACGTCACCAGTTGTCAGTGAAATACCTGCCTGCCTCAACACACAGCTGTATCATTCATTAGATTGTGTTTGCATAATTTTGAAGAATTGAGGAAAAATAATAAGCAGATTACATAATGTGCGTCCTGTTTCCACAACAATAGACCACTCATTCATTTTAGGTCACCATCTCCAGCTCAGCTGCTTTGTTGTATTTGATTCCACCAATTTGCTTTGTTTTGGATAGTCGGTTACTATAATGACCAGTTTCTCCACTGGTACAATATGTTCACTTTGTCTTTATTGTTTTTGAAGCAGTCTTCTGCTTCATTTTGATTTGTTGGTAGACCACAGCACTCCTTTAAAAAGCATAAACAACAGGATTTTTTTCTTCACAGTGAGCAGCTCTTGGGCATCCTGCAGCTGCTTCCCATATGTTTCAATATAATAAAAGGTGATGAATGAATATACAGATGGGTGTTTCCTATTATACATATCACCAACTGGGATGGACTTTAGCCCAAAAAAACCCACATAATTAATATTTCATTGTATTTAGAGAATCTGTTTGGATTAAACTGTCAGCCAAATATCAGTACAACGTAATGAGAGGGCAGTATTAATAAAGGCAGCATGTCACCCAAACCCTCTTTTCTCAGTTTATTTTAGTATTCAGTATTTTTAAATGGGGTGTCATCACATGCTGTGTTGTTATAACACTGTCAGATAACATAAACAATAATCTTACATAAGTTATGACAAATGTTACTAATTAACATTGTTGTAGCAGCAGTTTTTCACTTCTATCCCCAGTATCTACAGCCATCCACAGTTTCAAATTGCATTTGCTGAAAAGTAACTGGTAATAAGTGAAGAACTGAATTGTTAATAATGGGATTTCCTGCAGGAAACCCTGCAGATTGATGAGCGTATGCAGAGGATCAGGACACGTTGTACTGGTGCTGCACTGTTACTCAGAGATGAGCTCTTTCTGAGGGAGGCTTAGTGCCCAAAACTGGACGAACTCCAGGCAACTTCAGCAATCCTCTGCCCCCCGAGGTGAAACAGAGGAGATGGCAGAGCTGCCTTATATGACTTATTCATCTGTGCAATGTGATGAGAGTCAAACTACCAAAGGGCAGTGCTGGCAACTCTCCCCGATCTTGCCATCTGTACATTTGGATGCTGAAATAGGCAGTGTTATGGGGAGCATGTGATAATCAAAAGTGCACATACATTATGTTAATTGCTGTGGACTGTGTTATCGGTCAGATACCTTTATAGACTGACCAAGGCTGCTATACTCTACACTTGACAGTTATTATGTTAATAAATGCTAATTTTTTTCAGAAGATTATTCCTGCCAGCCATTTCTAGTTTGGTTTCTAGAGGGTCAGGATGTATTTCAAGTTCACGCTGGCATCCAGAAACACTTGGAAACAAATTATTCTGTACTTCTATACCTCATAGTTGTTTTTTTAGTTTTTTTACAATTTACATTTGTACCACCCACTCTTCCCTCTCTGGCTGAGGACAATGCTGCATAATAAAACTCAGATGGTCTCTGTTCTCATGCTCTACTTGGCCTCAGCTGCTGTCTGGCTGAAGATTAAAAATCCAAATGTTGACGTATAGCCTAGTTCTCTCTCCATATATGAGGAAGACTGTGGGAGTTGTGTGAAACTTCACAGCTATGGTGGAAAGTTTGTTGCTGTAACAAATTTACTTCCGATAAAATTAATAATTCCAAGCACATACATTTTCACATTTAATAGGTGTTTTTTCACTCTAATTACCTATACTGTTGTTACCTCTCTTTGCATGATTTCTTTCTCTAAAGACTTCTGTGTTTATGAACCTAGGTTTAAGGTTGACATATAGATATTAGTGAAGCAGCCAGCTGTAATTAACCACTGTACAAATGAAGCTGACTCTGCAAAGTTTGTAGGAAAAGAGTTTCCTAGTTACCACCCTAAGCTACGTAAAAACTAAATTTGACAGTACACAGGCCGGCATCTGAGGTCTGAAATATTTCACAAGTGACTGATTGAGTTCACCTCTTGATGGCCCTGAGGCAGCACTAACACCGTCTGTTAGAGGAAAAAAGTATCGTTTTTTTTATTACTGCTCCCTTGTTAGTGTTAGTGATTGTACAGAAATAGCTAAATCAATAGCGTGGCTACATGGTGATTGCCTTGTGGTATTTTCTAACAGTTTTCACTGGCTGCCAACAAAACAATTTTTGCTGAAAGAAAACTGTGAAATCCCATTTGAATCCCTAGCCGCTCAGTGAGAGGTATGGGAGAGATGTAAGACTGAGAGCTGAAGCTATTATTCAAATATTGTTTAAAGTATGACGCTTCAGCAGCAGAGGTGTTAGTGAGAGTGAGGCTCCTGTTGTCTGTGGCTTTGTCAATAGTGATGAGTCTGAAATGGGGAAATTGGAGCAAAGGACTGAATGTCTGAACAGTCAGTCGCTTCCTGACATCGCTCACGGCAACACAGGTCTGTGAAGCTCAGTTTTCCTCCCTTCAAACTGTGTTAATTTCCTGCTACATCGACTTAATATCCCCACAGGGATCAATAAAGCTTCAGCTTATCTTATCTTTCTGATCGGCCACCTTGTGTCTGTTGTCTGCACTTCAGTGTCATACACGGTTATTCTTTTGTTAACGACTACTAGACTGACTCTGAAACTCAGTCTCAGAAGATGGTACTGGTGTAGCTTTCATTCATCTATTAATTCATTTGTGTAGGCATTGATTCATGGCAACATGTTAGTCATGAAAAGAAAACATCTAAATATTTTAGCTTCTGCACATTTGGGATGAATCTTGACATTAATTATTCATAACAACCACAATTTTATTTATTTTGTGCATGATTGGATTATAACTTAACCTTCTCAAAAATATGCATAATATTTTTATATCTAAACTCAAGTTGCTTATGCTTCTTATATTTTTATGCCTGTAATTGAGTCTTATATAAAGGATTTTTGTTATAGTTTTTGTTATCTTATTATCTTGTGTTGTCTTTTTCTCATATATTATGCCCTTGCTCATGCACCATCCATCACAGATCAGATCACTCTGTGACTATATTATATTTTTCAGTGATATCACCACACGCACCTTTTTATAAGTGGTCAGAGGGGAATGTTTTGAGATGAGAGACAAGAGGGATGACAAGCAATAAAGGTTGAGTGTGAGTTGAACTGGGCGATTATATGGTCAGCACCTTAAAGCATTAGAAGAATATTTAGATTCATACTAAATACGATGTATCCTCCTTTCGCCTTGTATTCATTATGAAAAACTCCAGCCATTCTCTCCCTCCTGGGTTTCTTTCACCAGCTTAGAGACTCTGCTCAGGAGTTAAAATAGCCTGAGGCTATCGTCAGAGAACTATAACTGTACACACACCTCCTGTAGACACAGCTGAAGCTCAGTCTCCCTGCAAATTACTTTGTGTCTTTAGCTGCAGGTCCTGTAGTCAGATGGTTCAAAGTTGGATGGAAATCTAGCACGTTTTCAGAGGAATTTGAACGAAACGGTTTGGGTTTGACAGCCTGGGGACGTAGCAGTGTGTTAGCCTAGTTTCTCTCCTCATGGAGTAGCTGCAGCGATGTCAGCTTTGTCACTCTGAGAATAGACTTGTGTCTTTTATTCTGTTTATTTATTTTACTTTTCAGGTGTTTGCCTTAGAGCTCTTTGTCACTCTGTTGTTCTTGTTATTTCTTCACTGCCTGGAGAGGAGAGGTGCTTTTTCCAGCACAGAGGAGAGAATAAATAGAGCCTCCTCAAGTGGCAACACTGGTAAATATTACTGTCACAGGGTTGGAGGTCACTGAAATATTATGGTTGCGGGTGACCCAATGGCAAACATGTGATTTTGATGAGTAGCACTCATAGAGATAAAAGGAGCCCTGCTGCTTAAATGCAGCACCAAGTGAGCATTACTTACTTGATTACAGGAAACAAATAAATTACTGTTTTTGTTGACCGTCTAACATCCTGAGGTGTTCGTAGAAAATTCAGAATGCCCGAGACGTTTGAAGACGCAGCTCACATCTGGACGTTCCTTTACGAGGCTTAGGAATGGGCTTCTAAGAGGTGACACTCTCCCAATAAGCATCTGGGATGAGTTAAGAAAGACGCAGGATGCTTCTGTCTTGTCTAACGAGCGTTTTCTGTCACTACAGTCTTGTCATCACCGTGTCGGAGCAGGGTGGAGGGGTGTCTGTGTCAAAATTTGCGTGTCTAAGGGGAGATCAAAGCAAAGAGGTAACTGCAGAGAACACAGAAAACAATGCTGTCACTCTGCCGCACAAAAGAACTGAAAATGAACAGGCCTGGGGTGATGAAGAGTTACGCTAGAAATAATTAAGAGGCCCGGAAAAGCCACAGTGAGGAGGGAATGAAGGGGGTGAGTTGAAGGTTTGACAGCCAAGAATAAACCACACACAACCCTGGGCCTCTGGATCCACTTAAAATATTCCACATGTAGTGACATCTGTGTTACCGCTGTATTGACGAGCCGAGATTGATCCGCCAGGCCACCATGAAAAAGCTAAAATGAAACCAGATTTTGGAAACAGAGGACAGTGAAGTCAGTGAAAGATATTGTCTTTTCCTCTTTCAACTTATTTTTGGTTATTTCTCAGTAACGCTATTGCGAGTCAGGGCACGGGTATGGGTTGTTTTGTGAATGGGCATATAAGGACAAAGCACATGCGTGTTTTTTTTGGAGTTTGGCCTAAAAAGACACTTGTTCTTCCACCTTTACAACAATACTCAAGGAAAAAAACAATGTTCCCTTCTCAAGTCGATCCAGCTTCAAAAACAGACTCTTTTAAAGTTGCTCAGAAAGGTGGGATCCACCTTAGACACTGAGACCAGGGCTTGTTTACGTGCCCTTTTACAATTCCCAGCAGTGACCACCCCTACATATTTATAGCAGAAGACTCCTGATAAAAATACTAATGATGCCTCTCTGCTCCAGGTTTCAGACAACTCCCTTGCACAATAGTCTATTCACTATTTATTCTTTTATACAGGACTGCACCTAACAGCCTTTTTCATTTTTGATTAATATGCTAATTGTTTTCTCTTAAAAAAAAAATGTCCATCACGGTTTCTCAAGTGTCTTGAATTCTTTTTTTGTCTAACCAACATTCTAAAACCCAAATATATTTTAATTTCAATTTACTGTGATACGTGACAAAGGAGAGCAGTCACTTTGTTTTTCTCAGTCTGTCGTCTACTGTATGTACTGTTGATCAAATCAGTGACAAATCAGTCTGTCTAACATAGTTTGACAGCAAGTGTGAGGTGTCTTCAAATCTTGTTAGTTCAGCCTGTAATAACCTATATGATAAAATGTGATGACAGTACACCCAGTTAATGGTAAGTCTGTTGAATTATCTGCCCATGCTTCTCCTGCAGGTGATGAAAACATACCACATGTACCACACTGAGAGCATCAGTGCAGAGAGCAAGCTGAAAGATGCAGAAAAACAGGAGGAGAAGCAGTTCAGCAAGTCCGGAGATCTCAACGTCAACCTCCTGCGCCATGAAGACCGCCAGCCGAGACGCAGCTCCGTCAGGAAAATTGAGAAGATGAAAGAGAAGGTGAGGACGCTCAGGATAAGACAAGTTTTGTGGATACATAAACATGTTGTTCTGTTTGGCTTCAGTCTTCTCAATAAAAATCCTGAATCATCAGTTTGGCATTTACGCTACACAGCAATATAATGTCAGAGACTCTCAGAGTCATACTGTCAGTCTGCAGCCAGACACGCTGAGCAAACTGCAGTACTCCTGGCCAAAAATCCAACTCACTTTCCATCTTATGCAGATTTCTATTTTGTCTCTGGTGATCTGTGGAGTGCATTGTACTTTAGATGCACCCATGCGTTTTTTATTCTGGATCTCCAGCTAGAATTTCTCCATGCAAATGAAACTCCCATTATCTCTCAGGTTCAGGAAATCAAAAGGCTGTCACAGCAACAGCGTTTCTTCCCCCTCTTCAGGCTGGTATCCTCAGAGATGCTGCTTGGGAACCGAACACTATTTATAACACAGTGTGGCGATGAATATTCCTCTTTTTCCCTGTGTCTTCTAAGCTTTTGTCTCATTACTCTGCCTGCAAACAGGTTGGAAGAGGAAGAGGGAGGGAAAAAAGTTAATCTCTTTTCCTCTAACCCACCACTGAAATTTGCATCATAATGGCTTTTAGAAATTGGAAATAAAATGTCCATGTGTAGTGAGATGTACAAATAAACTATTTAAATAATGGACAGAAGTCTCTGCTTTAGGATTATGACGTTTTTGTTGTGTTTCAAACAGCAGTAATGCTTTTCTGAGACGTGTCTGAATAATTATGTTGCTGAAGTAGTTTTGTCAATACTGTGAAGCGCGAGTTTGCAAAATCAATATGTTGTGTTTCTTCAGTATAAATGTCAAGCCATTAAAATGCTGTTCCTGTTCCTTTACATTTTTTACTGAATACTAAGCACAGTTAAATGTACTTGTGTGTAATCAGACTGTAAATACAATTGCACAGGTATCCAACCATGTTAGTAAAACTTGTATGACTGACATAGAAATACTTTAAGACTACAAATGTAGTCTGTTTAAATACATTTGGGAAATACACCTGTTTCTTAGACTTATCTGAAAATAACAACACCACTTTGACCTCTATACGCTAAAAATGTAGCTGGAACCAGCAGCCGATTAGCTTAGCTTAGCATAAAGACTTGATAGGAATAAAAACAGCAAGCCTGGCTCTGTCAAAATGTTACAAATGTCTTAGTTAGTACAGACTAAACAAATGATATACAACGTGTTACCTATGGATAGAACCAGGCTAGCTGTTTCCCCCTGTGTCTAGTCTTTATGCTAAGCTAGCAGGCTGCCAGCAGTTGCTTCTTATTTAACTTACAGACATAAGAGTAGTATCGACTTTCTCAACCAGCAAATAAGAGCCTTTTCCAAAATGTGAAATTATCCCTTTAATGTTGAACACATTATATATAAAAAGCCAGAGTCTCTCTAAGTGCTTCCCTCAGCATCCACTTTCTGCAGCCTCTGGTACTTAAGTGCTGAGAGGCGGTATAATGACTAAATGCAATCCCGGCTGTGCCACCTTACGCATTACTATCCAGAGGAAGCTTCTCTAGAGCCTGTTTCTCCAAACTTTCCCCTGCCATCCCTACCTGTCTTATGGTCCCCAAGCTGCAGCTGCCTGAGCACACACTCAAATCCTCTCTACTGCTTGATTTCCCTGCACTGATGTTTTTTTTCCTCTCCTTCATCTGCTCTGTTTCTTCTCTCCTCCCCAGAGGCAAGCCAAGTACTCAGAGAATAAGCTGAAATGCACGAAAGCCCGGAATGACTATTTGTTGAACCTGGCAGCAACAAATGCAGTTGTGGCAAAATATTACATCCATGACGTCTCTGATATGATTGATGTAAGTATGCGCTAGGCACATGTGTTTGTTTACATCTCTCAGCTGGGATTTCTCATGTTGATTTAACTCTGCAGCACTGTCGCTTTTCTCACCATCTGTTCCTGTGTCTCATTCACTCCCAGCCTGTTCGCTGTTTGTTTCCAAGCTGCTCTGTTGGCCCCAATAAATGTATTTGCCATCATTATTTTCAGTATTAATTTCTGCTCAACAAACTTAACACTGATATGCTGGTGACTGAGTGCTGTTGACATGAAAATTAGTTTAGCATTGCTCTGTAGTTCCATGCAGCTACAGGAGGGTATTTTTGACTGGTGATTTCACTCATTTGCTTTTGTTGATGTTGCTTTTTGGAGCTTTGCTGTGACAAACACAGCATGTCCTTGTGATTTTCTGCCTCGAACTGTCACAGAGGAAAAAAAACATCACCCAGGACACATGCATGCATGCACACACATTCTCTATTGTCCATTGTCTGTCCTTCTGTGGTCTCTGCTTTCATGGATCAGAGTAGAGGAAGCAGCTTTTCTAACACAGACTCGAGAAGGAGTGCATGTTTTATTATGACTTAAAGCTACAAAATTCCCTGTTGTGTATGTCCTGAATTGTGCATAAATCTGACTGCAGAAACCATATGAAGTAAGTGTTATGTAAATTATGAACAAGTAGCATTGCTGGAAAGTCTGATTACCAGTGTTTAAAAGGATGACTTTGTTTAGCAAACCACTAATGGTTGGAAGTCGGTCAAAGTCAGCTGGTGAGCAGGGTCTCTGTTTATTCAGGCTTGAATGCAGTTGGCACTGGGTTCTCAGCCCCGGGTGACCTGCTCCCAGTCACCCTGCAGACAAACAGATGAAGATTAAGATGAAGAAACCGTTGTTGACCACTTTACATAATATCTTTG
This sequence comes from Lates calcarifer, assembly GCF_001640805.2. Taxonomy (NCBI): domain Eukaryota; kingdom Metazoa; phylum Chordata; class Actinopteri; family Centropomidae; genus Lates; species Lates calcarifer. Next base: position 22,622,578 of record NC_066844.1, on the reverse strand, counting down.
GAAGTGCTCTGGATCTGTTTCCTCTTATACGCACATGCAGCTCCCTCTTCAGGGAGATGACACTTTGTGTTGTTTGCTTTCTTACGTCATTGCAAGTGTCATTGTCCAAAGTTGTTATTTTCTTCCAGTTCCACTATTACACAGCACACACAGCCAGCACAGTGGATACCTGCTTTTAACTAGTTCACTGCTTTTCTCTATTCAATATAATTCTAAATGTTCATACTTATGGGTTTTAGACTGTTTGGACCGGTTGAACAAAACAATACATTTGAAGACATCACTTTGGACTCTAAAATAATTGAGCAATCTTTACTTGCAGTTCTAATGTACTATAGCCTGTGCTACACAGATTAGGTAACTTGCTAGCCAGTTATTTCTTTCACTCTATGTGTTATGTGTTTTCTTGCGTTTTGCGTCATTGCATTCCATAAATCATTTTCTTCTTTCATTGGTTGGGGATGAGCGACAGCCGAGGTTGGCTTGTTCTCTGTAAAAGCTATACTTACTTAAGAAGGCCTATATTGCATCGCAGGTCTTATGTGACAAATGGCAGTGAATATTGGCTTTTGTGGTTGAGGAGACTTTTAATCTTAAGGTCTGGTGTTAACCTGTCAGCCCCTCAGTCTGCCTGTTTCCTCCCCCTGCTTTCTGTGCTAATGGCCCTGGTTGTCACATTTTTGCTTGAGGCCAGACCACCATACGGCACTACGTTAGTCACAGAGATAGATGCTGTGGTTTCCAGGTCAGGCATGATAAGATATGATTTCAATAAAATGTCTGTAATATGATGATAATAATTTGCAATTTAAAGATTTGTAGATAATATAATATGGTGCATTACTTAGACAGACTGTGGATAACATGTCTCAGCCACTTGCAGTGTGAAGGTGATATGTTGGTGGTAGCCTGACATACCAAGACCCTGATTCATGGCTATCCCTGCCTCTTTGCCTGGCAGCTTTGATGAATCCAGTGAAAGGTCCATGTCATCCCAAATCCTGCTGAGCCACAGGGAATGGGATTGGGAGCATGACTAGTTTGACTTCCACTAGCAGGCAAGAGGAAGAAAAGGGTTTGTTTGTCGATGTCATGTTAACCCACTGCACATCAAACCAGACGTTCACGCAGCAAGAAGTCAGTTTTGTCGGACGGCATCACTGACTTTAAACTGCTGGAGTGTAATTCAGAACATGCTGAGGTTATTCTACAACTACACTGCCTAGGAATGATGAATGCTGTGATGAGTGAGGTTGATCAGTGCTGTCATCATGATAAAATATTTAAGCCAGTGACTGGAAAATTAGATTGATATGTTGAAACCTAAGCTACTGTACCTCCATGGATAAATTACAGCAGGATTTTTACAGCAGAAAATAGCACAGCATTAAAGAGAATGTCTGAAGGAGTATTATGGATGTGAAGAACTGGTCACCAGCATTTGAATTAATCACATTTGTGATCTTCCCTCCTCGATCATCTGCTCCTGCAGACTGCCACTGCAGATATTAATATGATATGTGGTCTCACACAGTTTGTTTGAAGGAAACCAAGTTACTCTCTTTAGTCTTTAGTCTTCTGAGCCACTTTGACTGAGTAGTGCAATCAGGCTTGTGCACCAAAGTACAGTGACTACTTCCTCAGCACTAAAGAGCGCTAAAGAGCGTTTACTTAGTGATTCACTGAGCTGTCAGTTGCCTCAAGCTTCCCTCTAAACCTCCTCACTACCATCGCCTGCTTAATTAGGTTACTTCATACAGCTTGGTGCGATAAGGCTCTGTAATTATCCCTGGTGTCCTACTGTGCCAGCTCCTGTAATGCTGTGAACTCTTCTTCTATTTTTGAAAGGTAACCTGTCGCAGGATGTAATTTGGGATCTAGTCCATGAACTAGGTCTGAACATGAAAGAAGACATTCAAACTAACAGACTTTACAACTCAGATTTGCACTTTCACACTCTTTCTCACTCCCTAATAAATGTATTTAAATTTGTCAAGTTGGAGAGCAACTTAATATCCGCTGAGTGTTTTGCTTTTAATGTCCTCCTTCCCCTTTCCAACCTCCCATCCTGCTGCAGTGATGTAGCAGTGTGGTCAGTACACTGTGACATCACTGTTGCAGTTACAGGTGCAACAGAGCACGTGTTTGACCACTGTTTTTCTGCTTGATGTTGTTCCTGATTTCTATTTTATCATTCTATCTCCACATTTTAAAAAGGGTGTTTTGTTTGTTTGTTTGGTTATTTAAAGTATTTTTATCTCTGTAGTGCTGTGACCTCGGCTACCACGCCAGCTTGGCCCGCACCTTCAGGACCTACTTATCTGCAGAGTACAACTTGGAGACATCACGCCACGAGGGACTGGATATCATAGAGAATGCGGTGGACAACCTGGACTCCCGCAGTGACAAGCACAAGATCATGGATATGCATAACCAGGTGTTCTGTCCTCCGATGCGCTTTGAGTACCTGCCACACATGGGAGATGAGGTGAGATGCTTTAAATGCTACAGCGCTCATTAAAGATTTGTTTCTGTTACCACTGACTGAGGTTTTGTTTTTTTTTTGTTGTTTTACAGAGTAGCTCATTAGTTTCAGATGGATCTGTTTTGTCTCTTCTAACCCATGTGTCTTCCTTATCCTCCTCCTCCTCCTCAGGTGTGCCAGGTGAGCGCCCAGCAGCCTGTCCAGACTGAACTCCTGATGCGCTACCACCAACTGCAGTCTCGCTTAGCTACGCTAAAGATTGAGAATGAGGAGGTGAGGATTTATGATGGCTCTGTGTCTGTCCTGCACCACCAACCCCCTCACCTTCAGCCCTGCCCCTCCTCCCCAAAAAACAGAAAGCCCTTTCTCATTTTCCCCAGAGCCAAGTGGGAGGGCCACATCACCATCTGTTCTCATTGCAATTACTCTCCAATGACCCTTGCTCTGCGGGAGCTGAGAATATATTTAGATTATCACAGTGCCAATGTTGTGTTTTCTGTGATGTTATATATGAAATTGTCTGTTTTATGATGAAGAGATGCCTTTCTCATTAAGACCCACTGACAAAAAGGTGCAAATGGAGGTAATAATAACTGAGGGCTAATAGACTTGCATGTACCAATGGCTCTGCCTCTTCTCTGTCTCCCCGTGTCTCATGCTCTGGAGTATAATGGACGAGCCGTGCCATCGCTGGAAATTAGCTTTATCAATCTCAGCCCTAAACAAAAAGCCTCCTTCAGTAATTTCACATCCAGTTTGTATCTTTGTCAGGCAGTCTTCATTTTCAGCTCTGAGGCTGATGTATGACTAACCTGCGGGTTGTTCTGCGCTCATGCCCTGATGCTGCTTGGTGTCATTTCATTGCAGTCCAAGGTCATTTATTGTTCAGAGGTCAATTTGTCTTTGATATAAATATGCTAGTGCTGCAAATGACTCACTCACTCTTGCCCTTGAAAATGTCATCACTTGCTTCTGTTCAATCAACTGCTTGGAAAAAACATAGCCTTCACTCTGATGAAAAGGGAAAAATGTAAGATATGATGCTTCATTTGTCATCTTCTCCCACATCTGTGCAGGTGAGAAAGACCTTGGATGCCACCATGCAGACACTGCAGGACATGCTGACGGTGGAGGACTTTGACGTGTCGGATGCCTTCCAACACAGCCGCTCCACTGAATCCATCAAATCTGTGGCGTCCGAGTCCTACATGAGCAAGCTCAACGTAGCCAAGAGGAGGGCGAACCAGCAGGAGACGGAAATGTTCTACTTTTCAGTGAGTTTTGTGTCAATTTTGATCTTTCTATCAGTCCCGAACTGTCAGTGGCTGCTGGGGGCCTGCCTGCAATGAACTCTGGCTTTGCACTGTTTTTCAAAATGAAGCCGTCACTCATCATTTCCTCATACTCTGAAAATAAAAATTAAATTAAAACTAGAACAGATTGAATTTATGCTGATTTGAAGCGTCACTGAATTGTTTGACTGGGCTCGTGTTACACTGGATTAGTGCTACTCTTCACTCATTGCTGCCCTCGTCTCCCTGTCTGTCTAGAAATTCAAAGAGTACCTGAATGGCAGTAACCTCATCATTAAGCTGCAGGCCAAGCATGACTTGCTGAAGCAGACACTTGGTGAAGGTAAGGAGCCTTTTCTCTTCATCTGTCTTTGGTATCTCTGGTGTGTTTTAATGGTGTCTGCCTGACCTAGTGTTTCGTCCTGTAATTATGACCCACAGAATCCTGCCATAGCTCTATAAAATCACTGCCTTCGGGGGCCATAGTGGTGCAGGTCTTATCTAACAAGCAGCAGGGAATGAAGTTTAGGAGGCTACAATGAGATTTTTGGAGGACACCAGGAAGGAAATAGGAAATGAGAGTTGATATTCAAATGGAAAACTATCACAACAAAAGCAGACCACATCTACTCTGAGGCATCCATTCCCCTTCCTACTTATCTCCACTGGCGAAAGCATTATCCTGTTAGTCTCTATATGATGTAGCCGCAGGGAGGGTTTCCATTTCCAGGCTGTAAGAGGAAAGACTTCCCTCATCCCCTCCCTTCCCCAGGGGTCCCCTTGTCACCTCAGCCGTGAACAGTTTACGCCCAATCAATCAGCAGGATCAGGCCCAAGCCCATTTCTGCAGCTGCTCCTGCATCAGTTCACCTAATAGAAAAGGGCATCAGGCGCAGACAGCTGAGGCCTTGCAAGAACACATGAATATTTCCAGATTTCACACTTTGGATTCATTCAAGTCCCTGCTTAATCATTTATTTTGCTTTGTCGAGCGTTAAGCGTCCTTGTGATTCCGTCTGAGCACTGTGGCAAGCAACCAGCAGCGTGCTGTGACGCTCCTAAACACTATCATTATAGTTCATATCAATATCTTCGGACAGATCTGTTTGTTTGTCCATGGCGGTGCAGCTGAGAGAGCTTACGAACACGGCATATGGCGTCTCCAGGTACACACCCATGTTTAATTATTCAGGTGATCAATCAGGCCTGAGTCGTGCTCATTAGCTCGTTGCTTCACACCCAAAATAGCGTGTTTGTGTGCGTGCGTGGTTGTGTGTGAGCACAACAGAGGGAACAAGATGAGACCGGTGAGTGCCACATGGCGTTTACATCTTGCTGCATGTATTAATAAAAACATAATGTCAAGCTTTGGCACGACAAGATGGTGCTAGGATGTCTGCCAGCCCTTGTTTTCTCAGATAAGGAGGCACCAATTCCCTTGTTCAACGAATTTGATTTGTACTTGTCAGCTTTTATGATTACAGAAAAGATATATCCTCTGTCACTCCAGCGCTTGGATATGAAATTAGGCTGATGTTTTTTTTTTTTGTTTTTGCTCATGCTTGAGAGACACAGTGTAATTTTGAGGTTGGGTGGTCAGAGGTAGATGGGGGCTATCACTCAGAGCAATGATGTCTGGGAAACGTGCTGTTGTTTCTTCACATGAATGCTCCAGAGACCTTGTCCCATCTGCCAGAATGATGTGTTGAGAAATGGGTTAGCCTTTGCTCTTTCTGTCCATTGTTAGGTAGTGTAAAGAAATAATGTTGGAATGCTTTGGTGCCATTGTTGCTTTTTTTGTACATTGACTCCCTTCCAGTTCATAATCCAATCACTGCTGGACAAAGACACACTCTCCATAAGGAAACATTGGGCTGTCTTTGATTTGGCCTCATTAACTAATCTGTGGTATTCTATCATAGGATGTCTATTATCATATGCAGAAAAATAAACTCCCTTGTATCTTCTATCCAAGGTTGTGGCTAAGTTGGTGACTTTGCAGAATGTGTCCATAGAAATTCTCAGTGTATAGGCCTATACCATGTGTGTGTGTTGTTGGAAACCCATAACAAAAGGCTCAGTGAGCCAGCACAGACATTGTTCAGTGTCAACACTGATGGACCTCTCTCCTCCCTAACATACATACTCTGCAGCCGCCAGCCCCTTTTCTTTATTCTGAGAGGAGGCCTGTAACCCCACAGGGTCCTCTGGGTCCCCTAAGGGTTCCGTGACGACCGCTCAATGGCTTTGTCCAATGAATGGCCTTAACGCTGCTCCATTCATCTCTCCTTCAATGGTCATGTTGTCTCTCATCAAACCCCTCTCTGAGGCTGGACACTGGAGTCTGAATAATATGTACCATAAAGATAATACATGTCCCTCTTGTGTTTTTTTTCCACAGGGGAAAGGGCAGAGTGTGGAACTACAAGGTAAGATCTCCTTTGATAAGTGAACTGTTTCTGATCCCTGTCTCTCAGCCACAAAGCACCTGCTTATTCCATTCATGTCAGACCAAAAATATTTCATTCTGCTGTTGAATAGAAAAGGCAAACACACGTCAGTAATTTTTGGAAAACCTTAACAGGAAAAACTAATTAAAAATATATTATTTTAATGAATATTCTAAATATTGTATATTAGATCATATTGCATTGCCCAAAAAAAGCACATATTGCCAGTACTTTGCAGTTGCATTTGTCCCTCATCACAGATCTTCCTGAACATACTGTTATTGTGACTTCTTTGATAAAAGATTCCTATAAATATTTAAAGAACTTTAAGCTGCATCTTGCTGCACTTATCAAGATAAATTGTTCTTATACATGTCTGCATGGTTGCAAGTGTATATACGCATGGTTTTATAATGTTAGATAAAGCATTTTCTGCATTTTTTTGGCATTTTGATATGTATTATTAATAGAATAACATAGGAATAAATGTAATTGTATTTTTAGAGTGGAATCATGTAAGTTTCAGCAGAATTAATATGCCTTGTATTAGTATATGGTGTGCTTGGATTGCTAGCTCCACAAGTATTAACTGGTGGACTTGATTTCATGAGCCTTGTTTTTAATGTCCATTAATCTGTGCCTTGTGTTTTAATGAGTCAGGAGCCAGGCCTCAACTCCAACCACTGACTAGTGATTTAAGAACCGACTTATCTGACTCTAATGATAAAACACCTCTTTAATCAAATGTTTCACTTTGGATTTCCCTCAACCTTTAAATGAAGATTCTTGAATTTTTCCATTGAAGATTTTTTTTCACTGCTCTGTTTTAGCGACTGTTTTTTCATACCTGCTTTTGAACCACATCTGGCTCTACAGTTTCACAAAATACAGTGTTTTTGTTCCCTTTGTCCATCATTTCCCAGGCCCCCCACCCTTCCCCCCAAACCACAGAAAATGCGGAAGCCTAGGCCACGCTCCACGTATAACCATAAGCTGTTTAACGGCAATATGGAGACCTTCATCAAGGTACCCTCTGGTGGTGGTGGTGTTTGACTGAGCGGCCCCTGTGGAAGGCAGCTAGAGCCTTTGCTCTCATTCTCTTCCTCACTTTGGCCTTCTGTTCCTTCCTCTTCCAGCTGCCCTTGATCATGATATAACGCCTCTGTTTAACCTCTAATCCTCCTCCTCCCTTCCGTGATTCCGCCAGTGCAGACAGACAGAGCGGCAGTCAGCTGTCTCTTCATTCCCCCTCCAAGAACGATTTACCATCTTCAGCTTTATTTCTAAATCCAGTCAGTCTATGGATGACTGAGAGGCAGAGACAGCAGTGGGGTCTGCTTTGTCCCTCGCTGCACCCAATCCATTACTGCATCTCTATAGCCTTCCTCTTGCCAGTCCCTGTGCTTAGCCTTCTTTAACCTCCAGAGGTCTCATTCATCATCTTAGCTTTTCTAACTTTGTGCTTCTCTGCCCTCTCTTCCTCTGCTTCTCTGTGCTTTGCTGCTTTCTGTCCCAGAGGAAGAAGGAATGCCCGTACCCGCATTCAGGTACCTCTTGCTAGAGTATATAGGTCAGGGCACAAGGCAAACTAACTAAAACTATTGGACTAATAGTAGTAATTTACTTGTTACTGCTTCAGCTTCACATGCATGCTGCTGGTTTCCTGTCTGTATTCTGAAGCATTAGGTTATTAATAACAGTTGCTTGTATTTTATTTTTATTGTTTGTTTTATGCTCCCCATGAGACTTGTGTAACAAAATATTTATGATCCTTTTTTTTTCTTTATGTGGTGAGATGTAGCATTAGGCTGCTCCTGTATTGCATCTCTTTTGTTAATATAAACTACAATTGGGGATTTGTTATTCATACATATTCCAAGGTTTGCTGTTTTATACCTTATCAAGACATTATATAATTAAATAGCAGTATAAAAGTCACATGTTGTTGTTGTCTCTTAGTTATGTGTTTTTTCTTGCCTTGTCTCTGTTTTTTATATTTTTCCACATTATTTAATTTCAGGATTCAGGTCAACCAATTCCACTTGTTGTTGAAAGCTGTATCCGATACATCAATTTATACGGTAAGTCCAACCCCACGTTTCTGTGATCACTACTTCTGAGTGAAAGGTCAGAAAGAAAAAGAAAGCAAACCCTGAAGTCCTTTGAAAACTGCTTCAGCCTCATAAGAAGTGACAGCAGCTGTTGGACGAGGCAATCTATTTCCACAAATAGCCGCAGGTACAGAGACTGACCTGCTCTGCTCTGCACCTCCGTCTCCAAGGTGCTCAGCTGCCTGCCAGTGATATGACAGGCTCATAACAATAGATCACACAGGGAGAATTTTGAAAGTCCCGTTGGTCTTTGTTTAGTCAGTTCATCCACCCTCCCACCATTTTTTTTATGACTCCTCCCTGTCTACCTTCACATCTGTCTTCAGCTCATTGCTGTTGCCTGCAGGCCTTTCCCCTGGATCTGGACCTAATGAAACTCCAGAAAACTGATTAGGAGCCCTCTAACTGAAACCATATGCCACAGCCTCACTGAGGGGCCCTCTCTTGGAAAAATACGCATCTCCCTTTATGACTAGATTACATTTCCTGCCCTGTGTTATGTGTTTCCAATGGGCTTTCATGAAGCTGGCACTGGGGTTTGGAGATAATGGTGGGTAGCGTAACTCTGAATCTGTAAATTCTGGGTTGTGTTTCTTTCAGGGTTGCAGCAGCAAGGCATATTTCGCGTGCCAGGATCACAGGTGGAGGTCAATGATATTAAAAACTCATTTGAGAGAGGTGAGTCAAAGGCTGATGGCTTTATATATTCCTTGTTTTCAGCTCATCAAATACCATTACTGAAAGCATAAATATTTTTCTTAAATAAGGTGAAGATCCCTTGATTGACGACCAGAATGAGCATGACATTAACTCAGTGGCAGGAGTGCTGAAGCTGTATTTCAGAGGACTGGAGAACCCTCTCTTCCCAAAGGAGCGCTTCCTGGATTTCATCTCTACCATCAGTGAGTCATGCACAACAGAAAACATTCAAAGCAATCACCACTGTGACTGGACTGGTCAAACAGAAAAGAGAAAACACACCTTGCAGCTACAGTTTTACTGTAGAGGAGAAAGGCATGCAGTGCAGCACATGGAAGCAATCTTAACACCAGGGCTCTCTGCCTGATAGTTAACAGAAAGCCAGTAGGAAGAGGAGAGTGTGGGTCACATCAGTTTGCTGTGTACAAGTTCACCGCACAGTCATTTCCCCGCCTTTTCTAATAGTTCGATCATTCAGTTCGCTGTAGGGGTCTGATGAAAGGCAGGAGGGGGCATCTATTAAAGTGTCAAGTAACAGTTTTCAGAGTCTCCTCTGCCTTTTTAATTTAGCTTTGTAGCCTCACTTTGATCAGTCGTCCATGCTGGATTCTGGTTTATACTGTGTTTTAGTGGGCAGTGTTGTTAAAGGCTCAGTGCCCATATACAGTATATAAAATTTTAAAAGCTATACTTGTCCTCCGTTTGTCACAGTGTAAACAAACCTCTGCCCTCTGTGTTTCAGAACTGGAGTCTGGAGCTGAGAGAGCACATCACATCCAGCAGATTATTGTGACTCTTCCTCGGACCATCATAATCGTCATGAGATACCTGTTTGCTTTTCTCAATCAGTGAGTTTGTGCTGATTCTCATTCCCATAGCTCTTGTCATGCAAAGAATGGTATACATATCCATATATCTTTGATTAACCATAAGAGACATTATGACATTGAATTTTACATGTAAATGTACGGTAATTCTACTGGGGGAAGTCCATGTTATGAATATATTGACTATCAGATAAAGACAGAACAGCTACAGTCAGGTTGAAATGCTAGATCCAAATATACGTTAAAAAAAAAACCTTTGATTTATTTCTTCATTTGTCTACAGTGTCTTAGAAGCTATTCAGAGCCTGGGAAACTCATACCTCACTGAAGTAGTATACCTGTCCTCTGATAATGGATGTTATTAATGCTCATTTTACTGCGTTTGCCTGCAGAACAAAGAGTTTGATTTCATACCCCAGGTTACACTCCACTCTCCTGTACCCCCTTCATTGTTATAGCTGTTTCCAGCTGTGGCCTGATTGCATAGCTGCAGCTGGTTGATAATATGCAAAGACTGATTATGACTTCCTCTTGCAGCACCAAATGATTTAGTTAACCGGAGTGGGTTGTGGCATGTACTGGCTAAGTTGATTTGTTGAAGTCTGAACTCAGTGCAGCCAACACAGGATTGCAGTGTTATGACTCCCAAACTGATAAATACGTCTTTTAATGCACGATTCTTTCCTGTCTCTCAGTCTCTCCCAGTACAGCGACGAAAACATGATGGATCCATACAATTTAGCTATCTGCTTTGGTCCAACACTGATGCCCATCCCAGATGGCCAGGATCCTGTAGCGTGCCAGGCGCATGTTAACGAGGTCATCAAGACCATCATCATCCACAATGAAGTCATCTTTCCCAGTCAACGTGAGCTGGACGGCCCAGTGTATGAGAAGTGCATGACTGGCGGGGAGGAGTACTGGTGAGTACTGGCTAGACCAGTTGGTAAACATATGAATAGAGTGAAATGCAGTCTCAATCATGTTAAGACTGTATATCTGTCAGCTGAGATATGTATTGAGCTTAAGACGGACCTGTGATCTTTTATCAGCTAATCACCCACTTACACGTGCTTATTGTTCATAAACCAAATATTTGCTCCATTATCTACACATTAGTGACTTTTCACTTTCCATGTCCTCATGCAGTGACAGCCCTCACAGTGAACCAGGAACTATTGACGAGGCAGATAATGGAACTGAGCCACACACAAGTGACGAAGGTCAGTACATAATAGTAGCCATTTTTCTTGTATTTTTTTTATAAACGTTTGTTATCATCCAGCTTTTAGCTGTGGTAGTGGCATGTCTCAAGGGATGGCAAAGCTGGCCTATCGATTGGTCCAAATCTTTCAGCATCTAATTGACACAAAATTAGACACAGACACTCAGGGTCCCCACAGGACGAACCACACTGACTGTAGTGATCCCCTGACCTTACCTCTAGCACCATCCTCAGGTCAAAATTTACATTTATCCAATACTTTAGTTCATGACTAAATACCTGCAAAAGTAATGACATTCCTATCAGCCTCTGTAGCTGTACTTTGTGTTTAATGGTAATTAGGATTTGTTAGCATGCTAACACACTAAACTAAGATGGTGAACATGAAACATACTGTACCTACTAAACATTTCAGCACTGTTATTGTGAGCATGTTAGGTCAAACCGCCACTGTGCTTAAATACAGCCTCACAGAACCGCTGGCATGACTGTAGACTCTGCAGGCCATATTTTCAGATTTACTGCATATAATGTTAGTAGCCATGTGAACTTTGGATCTTGCCTGTGTGCTCTGTACTCAAGATCAGAGCCTCTACTTTCTCTGATAATATACAATTACACTCAAGTTTGCACACACAAGTATAGTAAGTAAGTAGAGAAAATATGAAAAAAAACATTTTGACAGATCCTGATGTCTAGTTGTTTGATCATTTGAAGAGAAGCATATCAAAGTAGCTCACATCTTGTCAATTAATTTTAATTGGATTTCACATGAGAAAATGTGTGATGTGATATTAGAAGTCTTTGTGGATGAGAAAACCTTAAGTACAGACTGACCTTTTTTATGAAGTGCTTTTGATTGAGAGGTGAGCGAGGTTTGGGCCGCACCAGCTTATGATCGCAAGGGCTTATGTGATGTTTGAAGCTGAAGGCAAGTTGAGTAAACAGTGTTGGCATGCAGCACTGCCTCTTTGATCCATCATTCTCTCTCTCTCTCTCTCTCTCTCTCTCTCTCTCTCTCTCTCTCTCTCTCTCTCTCTTTCTCTTTCTCTTTCTCTCACTCTGTGTGTGTGTGTGTGTGTGTGTGTGTGTGTGTGTGTGTCTGTGTGCCTCCTCTCTCTCCCTCTCTCTCTCTTCTCCCTCCCTCCCTCCCCCCTGCTTGCTCTTTGTTCAGTGTTAGTCAGCAATTCTCCTGGGACTTTCTCCTTTGTGCAGTATTTCCCCATTTCTCCTCTGAGCTTTGAATACATAACTGGGCCAGGCGCAGTAGCCAAAACACTGGTAATGCATACAATAATATCGCCTGTGCCTGTGTCAGTGAACAGTGAACAGACGGGTCTGTGAAGTGTGGAGTATGTTGGGTCAGACTGGGGTAACTCTATCTCACAGCTTCATCTGTGCTGTTGGCTGCGTCTGTAAGGAGTGCTGACCCTCTCTCTCTTTTCTTGCTCTTACTTGGAAAAGGGAACAAAGGCTTATTGCCTGCTGTAGGTTCTGCTCTTCTTGGCCTTACTACTGAGAGCCTTATGTGACATTATAAACTCTATGCACTGTAGTTTCTGCAGCAAGTTCAGTCAGACTCCTCTGGCAATAGTTCCGTTTTCATGTTAGAAACACAAGCGGATGTCGTTACATTAAGAACAAATCAGCCGAGCTGTGATGATGCTAACTTTACTCTTTCACCGTATAATTGAAGCCAAGTTTGAACAAAGCTGCTTTTCAACCTTATTTTCTCTAATTGTCCTCTTTAACATCCCTGCATCCCTCTGGTTTTCAAAATAAAACTGACAGGGACAGGGACTGCTCCTTGAGTGGGAGTTTTCTTGCTGAGAGCTGATTGACATTAACTGTAGAGTTTACTATGACTGACCCCTGCTGGTTGTCCTGTTGAAATGCACCACAAATATTTCTTCTAAATTTCAGACAAAACAAATATTTATCAGACTTGGTTTTTCCACACTATATGTTTAAACAATAATGTGTAATTGTCATATTGTCACTGCTCAATAATTATTTAGACTACAGTTAGATATTTAAAGCATGTGATTTAGCAACTTTTAAGTGCAGAATGTGAACACACACAAGTTTGTTTTCTTTCAGTTTCATAAAAGTGGGCTTTAAGCTTTTTGCTGATGTTGTTTTTAATATATTTTTTTGTCCATTTATCTTTTTTAGAGGTTGAACAGATTGAGGCCATTGCCAAGTTTGACTATGTGGGACGCAGTCCCAGGGAGCTGTCCTTCAAGAAGGGAGCCTCTTTGCTTCTGTATCACAGAGCGTCTGAAGACTGGTGGGAGGGCCGTCATAATGGTGTTGATGGTCTCATCCCACATCAGTACATTGTAGTGCAAGACCTGTGAGTAACAGCAGAATGTGTTTTAGTAGGTGATATTATTAGTATTTCCCTTTGTGATTCTAATCATTTTCGAGAGGTTAGTTACTTGACTTGAGTGACTCACCTCTTAAAAAGTCTACAGTAACTTAATAAATGTTAATATTACGTCACAAAATTCACTGTAAAATTGTAGGTGTACATTTACTTCACATGCATGCATTCACTACCAGTGTCTCTTTTCTTTCAGTGATGATGCTTTCTCAGATAACCTCAGCCAGAAAGCAGATAGTGAAGCGAGCAGTGGACCATTGCTGGATGATAAGGGTTCATGCAAAAATGACGTCCCATCACCATGTGAACAATCACCTGATTACAACTTTGGAGGAGTTATGGGGAGGTAGATGCTATTAAGAAAAAAACCCTCTCTTGTTTTAAAAGTTTGTACTGTTTCCTGTTTGACGCTTCAATGATCCCTTTATCCAGGGTACGGTTACGGTCTGATGGAGCTGCAATCCCGCGCCACCGGAGCGGTACAGATACCCACAGTCCAACTAGAATGGCTGACACGCCGCCACGAGCTGCAGCCTGTCCCAGCAGCCCCCACAAGGTGTCAATAAGCAAGGGTCGCATGGAGAGCCCAGAAAAGAGGCGCCTTGGTACCTTTGGCAGCGCAGGAAGCATCAATTACCCAGAGAGGAAGGCCTATCCTGAGGGTCATCCGCTGAGACCAGTGCCAGGGGCCACTCGTCACAGCAGCCTCGGGGACCACAAATCACTAGAGACTGAGGCTCTGGCTGAGGTGAGGCTTTGTCATCAACCTATGGCCTTTTCAATATCTCTACTCATGGTCTTTCATAACCTGAATGTGTTTGGCTCAATTTAAAATAAATGATAATAAACTTTACTGTAATGTCAGGGATGTTTAATAAGTGTAATGTTTCAGTTAGAAGCAGAACAGATGGTATTATTGTGGTATTATTTGTTTATATATTTCTGTTTGTTGACTCTGTGTTGTCAATACCAGACATCATATAAAGTTTCTGGCAATCTTAGCACATAAGCAGATTGGGTAGGTTTGGTAGAACAGAGCCAGACCCCCTGCTGTAGCTGTCAGTCTGTGAGCAGCAGCTGAGACCTGCAGTAAATGTCAGGGCCAGACTGCAGCTGGGCGATAGCACCTCAAGGACACAGAGGCCTGGAACTGAATAACAACTCCTCATCAGCTAATGACTGAAGCCATTAGGTCCAAACGCAATCAAACATGATGTTCGGTTTGTCCTTTAACTAGACTAGAACTGGTGTATAGTATATTGAAATAATAGTGACTTGATTTGAACCTGATGAGTATGTAAACAAACATACGGAACAGTTTATCTTAAATCTCACTATTTCCTGAGCAAAAGGTTTTTGATACTGATAAAGTAGCCCAGTAGAATAACGTAAAGGACTGTGCCAGTGGTTTACCATGTGTGATCAATTCTCCTCATCTTCATCATGTACTAGGACATAGAGAAGACTATGACTACAGCGCTCCATGAGCTACGTGAGCTGGAGCGACAGAACACTGTTAAGCAGGCTCCCGATGTGGTCCTGGACACCCTGGAGCCCATGAAGAACCCGGTTAGCTCAGAGCCTGGCAGTCCACTTCACACTATTATGATCCGTGATCCAGATGCAGCCATGCGCCGCAGCAGCAGCTCCACCTCAGAGATGATGACCACCTTCAAACCTGCTCTCTCTGCGCGGCTGGCCGGGGCTCAGCTACGCCCCCCACCCATGAGACCGGTGCGCCCCCCGCCAACGCAGCACCGCTCAAGCAGCTCCAGCTCCTCAGGAGTCGGCAGCCCAGCAGTAACTCCCACGGAGAAGATGTTTCCAAGTAACAATACAGCTGCCAGTTCTAATATAAATATGTCTGGCGATGCTGGGGATAAGTCTGGTACCATGTAGCAAAGGTGGAATCTGCTAGGTGGGGAGGTTGCAAAGCTTTCCAAGTGAGGGGAAAAGCTTACGGAAAATGGGTGCTGATGTGTGAAAAGCAGATACAGATATTTTCCTCTCTGTTTTCTGCCTGACTTAATCCATATATTCAGGAAGCTCCTGAAGCGAGCCCACAGTATGTTACCATGGTGATAAAGCGGCGGAAGGAGCTGAAGAGGTGCGATATCATAAAGCTCAACTCTCTTTGAAACTTGATTTAACTACAATAAATGT
Organism: Lates calcarifer; assembly: GCF_001640805.2. Lineage (NCBI taxonomy): Eukaryota > Metazoa > Chordata > Actinopteri > Centropomidae > Lates > Lates calcarifer. The sequence continues at coordinate 22,606,940 of NC_066844.1, read as the reverse complement.
GTAGAGGAATACATATATTTCAGTTTTACCTCAATTTCAACAAAAAGAAATCTGTGGCCATGTTCTCGTTTCAGAGATACATTGAATGCAAGTGAAGCAATACTTGTGTGAAATTTGGTATTAATTTCTACCCAGCACACGCTGTCCAGCTGATGTTTCACTCACTTCTGCTGATGTGTATGAAACACCTCATCTGGACTAGTGTAGACATTCAGGCTAAAATACCATGTCTATTTATCATCAAGGTCATAGGCCTTACGGCTGTACATACAATATTACTTGAAGTTGCCATGCTTTCTGTTTGTACTATAATTCAGTGGATGTTCAGCAAAGTAACAACATAGTGACATTATATACTTCTGCATGCAGGGTTTGGAGAAATTAAGGAAAACATTAAAGACTTGCATCAGTGAGAGAAAATTTGTGACGATGCAGAGTTTTCTCATGTGGTCATTGTGAGCTTAAGATATTAGTCTGAAACCTAATTTTCAGTGATTAAAAATATCAAGTTTCAAGATGTTCAAATACATATGGGGACCTTACAGTGTTATATTTTAAGTATGCCATGTGTGTGGCTATTGGTACTCTAGATGTTTGTACCTGAGGTCATCCTGCTCACTGCTAAAGATAAAGGCATCCTGGCATGAGGATGATCTCTGAAGTCTTAGATGTTAGTAATCGGAACTTCACATTGCAAGTCATCCTCTACCATCACGTGCAGTAGGACAGACCCGACGTGGCTGTTTCCATGTCTTTTTCTACGTCCTCTATTTGAAATGCAGAAAACTAATGCATCAACTAATGTAGGAATCCTGTGGTAAACTTGTACATAATATATAGCTAGTAATTTTTTTAAGTGTTAATCTTGTACAGGCTAATACAAAAAAAAAGAAAAGGTGAAGGGTTGCTGTGAATGGCATTTGTAAAGAACATAAACCACCACTTTTTATCATCCTCAGTAAACTACAAACATATTCTTTGGCTGTGTAAAATGTAGATCAAATCATTTACCTTGTACTGTGTGCTTAGAATGCATTTGGTAATTGTACTGTAGAAAACTGATCGCTGTTGAGCAGACCACAAAGGCTGAATAAATGTTTTCTCCATTACGGTTTTTGACACACTTGCCCATTTTCACACAGTGCATAAAAACTTGAACCGCTGGAAACTGATTTGGGTGATTTTTATTATTGCATAAGAAACATTGAAAAGTACCCTCTGACAGTTCCCCTTTCCAGTTTAAGATGTGTTGCTCACTCAGAGGGACCCAAGAGTAGATGTTGTGACATACCGTTATCAAAGCCATCTCCTTGCTTCCTGCCTTCTCCTTATCTTTGTTGATAGATACAGTCATGCTCTGACCGATGGCCTATTTCTTGTTTCGTTGGAGGAAAACTAAATAAGAACATTTGGGTGTTTATATCTACTGTACCTCTTGTCATTCTGACAGATCTAGTCCAGAGACCTTGTTATCCGCATCCCAAACAGCCTGCTCTGTTCTGCATGTTTTGCGCTGTAATGTCTGACTCATATTATGCAGCAGTTAAACAATGGCTGTGTGTGGTGCCTTGCCTTGGTGAAATGCACAAATAATTTCAGGATTGGACTGTTTTTTTTTCTTCTTTTTTTAAGAAACGGGCCTTAACATTAATGAGGGGGGGGGGGGCAAATTAAGCCACTTGTAGCAGTTGCTAAAACAGAAGTGAAAGACGACTAACCATGCTTGACTGAGCAAAAGGAAACGTAAATATTAGCATGTAAACCAGGCACTGATTCCACTGTCAACTCTGCAGTCATTCTGTACACTCTGCAATGTTACTGAGGTACATGCTGCAAATTGAAAATATTTGCTTGTGGTCAGTGTATTGTTTGGTTTTTTATTTGTCACAGGCAGATATATAAATATCCACAGGGTGGGAGGATTCTTAAGAACAGAGATCTCCTGCAGCCAGATAAAAAAAGGCAATACAGCATTTCAAGTCATTCAGCGTAGTTACATCCTCTGCTGGTTTCTGCTGGTATTGCTTCTTGTGATGAACCAGTGGACACCATCACCTCATGTGGGCATTATGAGTGTGATATTCCGATCATCTGGTTCTTCCATGTAGTTCATCTTGTCTGTCCTGGTTACAGTTTTGCACCTGTTGAAATCTATGAAGATGAAAGCATATGTTTATTGAAATATGAAGAAAGCACACAATTTCAAAAGATGAAATTATCGTCATTATATTTAACTAGACTGTTTTTTTTAATTTATAGAGTGCAAGTGGGGCAGAAAATTTTGAGTGCCTTTTGTGCACAACATCAGTTTTTATTGGACTTTTATATTTACTTTTATATCTGTAATATGTTGTCTATTAGTTGTCATGTTTATTATAAACTGATGTTGCTTTTTTATCTTTACTTTCTATTGCTATTCACTCATCAAACCACCATAAGGAGTGCATTGTGTAAGGATATTCTTCTCTTGAATTACACAACAGTGATCATGAACTGCTTTCTGTGTTTGAGTGATCTCTGAAGACTAGGAGTTATAAAAACTACTGTACACACAATCTACTGGGAAAGTTCAGTAGAATCATCTCAGAATATTCTTTTCATCTTTTTCTTTTCCCTGTGAACTGCCTGTGCTGTGGTTGAGCCGTAGCTCTTGTCATTGAACTCCTTCCCTTTCAAAGAAAAATCATTGCAGTATTGTTGGCAACAGCGGGACGGATCCTTGATGTGTGGAGGTTACAAGGCAAGGCGCTCTCGTTTCCCCTACATGTGATGTTACACAGACATTTTCTTTCCTGGAATGTATGCTGAAATGGGTAACACAGTTTGTCTGCTGACATGGAACGACACGAGGTTGGTAGTTGGAAAAGAGCATCACGGCGAGAGCAGACTGAGCGCCTATCATGTTGCGGGGACTGGAGTGTGAGTTGCTGTCACACTGTTTACCTTCTCTTTAATTGTTTGTCTAGTGATGCTGTTTGTTGATGAGTGTCTGGTTGGTTGAAACCCTGTGATGTAATGTACACCATACCACTGACTGGATGTTGAAAACCCCCTGCGTCCAAATAAAACCATTATTGCTCTGTGATCTGCATCGTCTGAATGGTTTGTTTTTGACCTGTGGTGTCAGAAGGCTGAGATCCAGTTGTGAACAAAAGGCAAACCACATCAGAAAAACCAGAGTGATCCACCTTCTCGATTTGACTAACAATGCTTTGGATATAGGAAAACTTGCTGAAGCTAAGCAATAGCTTGATTAGTGAAAGAGATGTGTTTGCATCACTGGTAGACTGTAGCTAAGTACATTGAATCAAGTACTGTACAAAATGACAAATTTGAGAAGCTTGCACCTTACTTGAATGTTACTTATATTTTCACTGAGTGAACTATTGTACTTAACTATAGTTATTAGACAGCTTTTACTAGTTCCTTTACAGGTTAAGATTTTACATACAAAACCTGTGGTCATCTTATAAAAGATGACACCCTCTTACAGATTAAACAACCCAGAGGTATATATGTAGTTAAACTTTGAGAAAATTGAGAATGCCAGTTGCTGATTAATTCATCATTAGCAATAACTCAATAATGCAACACATGTGCAATGTAACAATTATATAGGCCATTCGTCTGCATAACAAGTACTTTTATTTTAATACTTCAAGTAAAGATAATGTGTCCTCTTCTTACTTTATGTAAGATTTTTAATGTTAGACACTTTTGTAATGGAGTGCTGGTGCAACAGTTGCTATGCAAAAGTTCTGAAAACTCTTTGGTTTCATTGGTTTCAGTGTGTAAAAATGTAACGAAAGGGAGACAAATAAAAGAAAGATTTGAAAACGTTATTGTTCATCATTATTCAACAGATATAATGTGGCAAAGCTAGGCAAAGGACATTTTTTTGTAGTGTCTTTTAACAATAAGCCAATGATTTACATGAGACACAAGTCAGACGTATGAAAAAGACCATGTACAGTTTAAAAACAGGCAATGACAAACGGAAAAGCTCAATTTAAAAGGAGGAGACACAAATGAAGAGATTCACATACATTGATAGCACTCATGAGACAGAGTCTGTAGTTCATTCTGTGGCCACATGATGGAGAAACTGCAGCAGAGAAAGTATTTGATGAACATGAGCTTTACATGTTGAATGTGTAGTCAGCACTCTATTGATTACTCTACAAGGATTAGGAATGAGCATTATAGTGATGGCTACACAGAGAACAGAGTTTTGCATATATTAGATGATTACATCTCGCTTTGAAATTGGCTTTCTAGTCTACTGGTCAGACAGCCAGCAGCTCACACTGACATAGCATTAACAAAATTCAATTTGTTCCACCTGAGAAACCCCTGGTAAACGAGAACATGTCAAACAAGAAACTGTGTTCACATTTTTCATTAGTCTGGAAAGTATTGCACTCGCTAACAAGTAAAGATCTACTGGAAGTGGGCTTAGGCTATGAGATCTGACACATTAAGTTATGAAGTCAATCTGGGATCTGATGCTGTGACGTCATGTTGTCTAAAATAATTCAGGACCAGTTGCAGGAGCAATTAGTTTTTCTCATAAGTGACTTAATTAAGTCTTAATAGTTGATGGAGTTTTGCCTTTACTAAGACTGAGGAACCATTAAGGAAGGAAAAGTGTGTGTGAGAAAGGGAGCAATGGTTATTAGAATGACATGAGAAAAGACGTGTTAAGTTACACTAATTACAATAACAGAAAAAAACACAACACTGACGTGTCTGTTTTCAGAGGGTGATGTATTCAGAAGCATACATCATTATCACATGATGGCTAAGCACATCTTTGACTCTCCCTGTTTAATGATTCTATTGTGCTGCATTACAAACATTCAAGGTTCCCCCCTCCCCCTTCCCTCCTGCCCCATATCTCCCACACCACATCTACCCAAATAACAGTTAGCACCATGCCGTATATTCCTGCTGACCTTAAGTGCTGTAAGAAACAACTCATGTGTGTGTTGGCTTTCAGCCATGAAAAAGTTGGTTTCACACAAAGATAATCTGGTGCATGATCTTATAAATTATTCAAATTACTTGTAAGGTAACAACAGAACTGGAACAAAATAAAGTGGCAACCAACAAATACACCTATAGTTACTTCCACTGGCATGGAAATTGTTTTATGCCTCTCTAGAATGAAGTATGCTTCATCAATGAAGAACAGATGCTACAGCTGGTTTGAAAAATAAGTTGCATAAGCCCTCTCCGGTGGCCTAATTTGGCTTCTCTTTCATTATAATTAATACGCAAATCAGAGCAAACTCATCAATAAAGAATAATTTCTTTGTGAGAGTCACCGCGAGCAAAATTATCATAACTTCCTTTTTCAGTCTTCACCTTTTCTGCCTTCAGCTGAGCTACATCAAAATAATTAATGGTGAAGCAGTCACACTCCCACATTAAAACCCCTTGAGGACCAGTGACAAGCTGCAGATCATTCATTTTCATAATCAGAATAAAACAATGTAAACAAATGGAAGTCACGCTTTATTTATTCCAAGTGTTTCCATGTTATATGAAGTATTTTAAAGCAAAAATAGCAGGCAATTATCATAAATGAGGGTGAACATTTTTACTTGCAGATGATACACAAGCTGAGACATAATGTATGAAGACAGAATGCTTACAGTATACTATTATACACAGTAGCATTTTAATAAGGACATTTTATTCAAATTATTCAATAGTTTCAAATGCAATTTCAACTGAAGTTTGTTTTGTGGTCAGCAAGCAGACAAACAAAATAATCAAAGCACAAAAATGCATAAGCACAGCCAAGATAATGGTCTGTTAATCTCCCTAATTATCTGGGAATTTGAGCAAAAATTGAAAAAAATAATTTAATCATGTTGTTATACTGAGGCAATCGGTAGAAAGATACTCATATTACTCTCCCAAGAAATGATTCTATGTCTGTTGTTCACATCTGCTCCATTGTCATCTGGAATTTCTTAATGTAATCTCAGTCTTCATCACAACAGTGTTCTTAGTTTAAGCTTTTTTTTTTATTTTGGCATTCAGACTTCACCCTACCAACCTACAAGCAGGTAGGGGTTTAGTGCCTTGCTCAAGGATACTTTGGCAAGATGCATAAAGGACCAAACCAGGTCCAGTTGAGAGAAAACCCAAACTAGATCAAGATGTTGTCTTCAGGAAAGAGACAAGGGATTTTTTTATGAAAAGATGAGAACATGAAGATTTTTCATTTTTCATATTTCGCCTGTCTCAGTGTGTCAGGCAGCAATCAGTACGCTGCAATCCCTAAATTACTTAATACTTCATGCTGTAGGGCAATCAATAATTTTTCTTTGATGCATTTTCATTAAAATTTCTGAAAACTCAGAGATCGGAACATCTTATCAGTTGCTGTACATTTATGATACACGGCGGCTTGCTTCATCAAGCCTGAATGGAAAAGACAGTCAAACAATCAGTCTTTCGAGGTTATGGGAGATGCCAACACCTCACCTTTGAATTCAGTGACATTTACAGCCATGCCTGTATCTTTGATGTGCAGGGATGCAGCAGGTTAGAGCATATACAGCATGCATAATAAATTAAACCCAAAGATGCAGAGCAAGTCAACCTGGTTGTTTTCATTGTTCATGCATATACCCTCACACAAATCACACCTGTGTGTGCATGCATGGTATGCAGTATGAATATACATAAATACATGAACATACATTGCATATTAAAGCTCTGCGTTCTTATCGTTACTTGTTTATATTTATTTATTATTTATTTTATTTATTTATATTATTCTGCAGTGGCATGCCAAATGTGGCTTTGCTCTTCTGACGGAACTTTGAAGTGAAGTTTTTGAAGAAGAGCAGCTCGGGGCAGAGCTGACCCTGCATTACCCATCAGTCTTTGATAGCATATGTGTTCATTTGACGCAAGTGAAAACAAATGACGCGATTAGTTACAGTTAGCTTTCATCTTACCATTATTTGTGGGTTAGGCAATTTTATTTGTTGCACCAATAATTAAATGTCTTAGTGATTACTTGATTGATTCGCTATGGATAATGCAAATGTTACTGGAAAGCAGGCCATTAAAATGATCTCAACCCAGCCATCCATGAGTTTAATGACCCTATGCAGGTAAATGGTAGATAGTAGTTTATCATTTTATAACTTTGTCTTCATGTGGCAGGCTGCATGGCTTGTACAAAATGCATAAATACTGTGATAGTGTTTTGAAATTCAAACTCAGCGTCCTTGTGATGGACTAGGACAGTGCACTGATAATTCTAATAAACATTGCAGTCTGCCTCAGAATAACCCTCCTCTCTTTCTCATCCTTTCTGTCTCTAGCCACTTTATCCTGTCAGATATGCAAGTTTACCAGCAGAAACACCAGCAACGCATCATTAAAATTCATGGCCCACTGATTGCATATATTTGAAGGGTAAACTCATGTCAAAAAATGAAATCAATTAAATTACAGTTACATTTGATGTGGCAGCGAAAATTAGCAACAAATTCAACCATGGATTACCAATTAATTAAACTAATATGATCAAGCTAGTTGCTGGTTGAGCAGTAAATATCCTACCTAGACTAATTAACAGTGTGCCTGCACCTACAAAGGATGTCTCTCAGCTCAATAATTGAATGGACCTGTGGGTGGAATATTCATGAAACCTGTATAATGTATTATGTAAATGTAGAATTTCTGATGAAAAAAATATCAGCTTCTGTCAATTGTGGTAACTGTGGAGAGGAACTCAAGTTCAATTCAATTCAACTACAGATAGCATTCCGCATCACATGTAATGAATAATATGAGTAAAGTACTGCTAATTAATACAAAGTAGGCTTTAGAATAAAATAGACTAAAAATAATCTCATTGCAGGCATTAAAGCTAAAATGCATAAATAAACAGGAAAGGACTGACCAAAATATTTTGATTGTCATATTTCTGAGACTGGACTGGAAATGCTAAGAGGGTTTCTGTTGCCATTCTACACCGGCTAAATGAAGCATAGTTTTAACAATGTGGAAGCAGGACACATACAACACGTGAAAAATGAATCAAGAATTAATCACTTAAGCAGATCTCTGTCATCAACATCTTCAAGGACAAGGCTGTCTGGCCTTTTTAAATCCATTGTTTAACACCAGACCAGCTTCATCTGTTTGCTCTGATTTCCCACAGCTACGGCCATTGTTAAGATCCTAGACCGGTCCAGCCCTGTGCACTGGCTAACGCACGGGCAGATGACTCACTTGCTAAGGGCCTCATTAGATAGAGATATATGTGGAGAATAGATAACAGCACAACACTGATAAGGCAAAGGCACAGTTCAGTCCTTTGACACCATGTGTGTCATGGTGCAGATTTTTCAGACAGATACCCATGAAGGATCGTGGAGTAAATGTGTATATATGAAACTCAGATTTTCCTCAAACTGTGGACTTATGTTAAGTTTTGCAATGTTATATCCCAGGACTTAGGTTCACATGCAACTGTTCCGTGCATTAGCAAAATTCTCTTTAGGGAAAATATAATGCTGCCTGGATTTAGTTTCACATGAAAGCCCATTTTTCCCTGGGCTCTAGAAGGATAATGAATATGCTACAGTGATTTATGGTATGTTTGTTGGAACTTGCTTTAGGTGCACATTTAAGTACAAAGATCAATACAGATTTCCTCACTGTCTGTAGCTGCATACTCTCATCATCTGAAACATATTTCAACAGGCCACCACAAGGCTGCATAAAATCATGAATCTGAATCCCCTTTTACAGTTTGCTTAATGTGTTACTGATGTGTGTTGTTTTATTTCACATCAAAGTGCTACACATGCTGTACTTAACTGAAAAAAAGCAGAACAAGATTTCCCCACAGCTGTCTCCCTCATGTGACGTGTTACTCTGCAGCAGATGCTACTCTGGCTCCTCATTGTGGTTCTGCAAAGTGTCCAGAGCAGGCGTCTGTTGATTAGTTTCTTCAACTTGAAATCACAAACACACACCTTGAGCTATTGTCTCGTACAAGATAAGTAATACTCAGTAGCCTTTTCCCCAATGAAGCAGCACTAAAATCACAAAGAATTTGCCTCTCAGATTGTGAAAAAAGCAAGATTCATAAAATGTAACTCAGTAAATCTGCTTCTGAGTGTTAGACACAGTAGTCCCATATTTTTAAAGCCCTCGTCTACTCTGAAATATTTTTTTCCTCAGTGTTACCATACTCCGTGTTACCATACTCAGATGTCTTACTTTCACTGTGCTGAATGATATATGCACAGAGTTTGTAAGTAGAAAGCTGTTTTCACTTTCATCTGCTGATGGGGGAAAGTTTCTCTGCGCTCACTTTATATCTCAGTCTATGTTCTGTGTGTATATAAGAAAATTTTGTGACATCACAGCTTCTGTAGTTTGGAAGCCAATCATAGTGTAGTGTGCAACTTACATAAGTGTGATGTGGAAACTTGAAGCCCCTCACTGCACATACACTGAGAACAGACTTTTCTCAGTGTATGTGAAGTAGGAGATGTCTTATGTCCAGCAGTTAAACTTTAAAATGAAAAATATCTGCATTTTCATATTTTCTTGCTTCTTTAATGTGGGGAAAGGACGAGATGTCAAAGAATTTTGGAACAAGATAAAGACACATCCTTTTTGTTAAAAAAAAAGTAACATACAATATTATTTATTATTTACATAGGTCTTAAAACATATCTGTCTGCCTTTAATTGAGTTCCTAATCATAACTAAACCATAACTACTGCAACTGAACTTGAAAATAAGGATATAGGAATAATTAGCAAGATTTCAGATACTGAGATGATTTCTTCTCCTGAAATGACAGCTCTGGGTCCACCAAAAGAATTCACTAGCACCCTCCCTGACAACACATTTGTGTGATATTATCTGTATCATAACAATGTTTCCTGCGTGTGAGGAGAGAGTTAGGAAGAAGCACAGAATAACCAAAAAGGAGAAGGAAAAAGATACTTGATGACAGATTCAATCTAACAAAATATCAAAAAACACTTAATGTACTGTAGATAATCCTTAAACACACTGAATCAGTAATACAACTCTGCACTGAAAAGTACATTTAAAAATTCCGCACTGAAATAATAGACACCCAATAAAATACCTGGTAATGGGTTTAATCTGTAACATAATTCCTGTAAACCTGGGAGAGTCTCACAGGCATTCAGTACATCATGTCATCTCGCTAATATAAGCATATAATTACTGCTTGGCCGAGCATCCAGTGATTAAACATTCCCAGTTTCCAAACCCATCTGAATGTCTCAGCAGAGTGCTGGCAGAGGACAGTGGTTGATCAGACTCCAGCTGAAATCATCTGATACAAAGCAGACTTAAAGTCTGTTCTACATGATTCATATGCATATGTGTCAGTCTATGTGTCTGTGTTATACATAATTTCTGCATCAATATTTATCATACAGTAGATCATATACTATGGTGTTTTAAACCAGCTCAGTGTGGGCATCGTCATTCAGTGCAGGTCCACAGAGTTCAAAGCACAGGCTATGCCTTTAGTGAGTGAAGTAAGAACAAATGAAGCAGTGGAATGTCAAACACACATGCACAAACTCACCCAACTGAAGGGATTGTCTCAATATAAACACTTCAATCAGGAAAAAACAAAGCAGAGTTGCACAGTATTATCTTTGGTTAAATTAATTCAGTTCATCAGACCTCACACAATAAATTGAAATTGAGCCACCTGATCGGCCTTGACATTTACAATTTTATTGACATCTGAAACACTTTGACTTTCTTGTATTCTCAGGGGTGTGACACTAGCCACAGAGGAAATAATGAATGGTGGAATAAAATATTGAATAATTTTCATGAAAAAAAGAAAAGATGATAACAGACAGCAGCCTGTTACAAAGGCGTGTCATTCTCTGTGACACTTCCTGTGATAAATGCCAAACAACTGTATAAATTAAAGTGGTCTCCTGCGGGAGAATCCTTGTTACCAGATTGTTTGGTAATGCTATGGAGACCATGTGGAAAGAGTCATTAATGCTGTGGCAACACTGTGAAATGATTTAACTGGCCAAAGGCTCTGAGGGATGCATCCCCCAAACTGCCAGGAAAAATGCCAGGAAAAATCTAATTACTGCACATAAATGCCTCTGGATATTCATGTGATTGAATAATTACATTCAAGCACACACGTGACAAGGTCCAGTGTAAATACATTTGCATGATAATGACCTGTTGACGAGTTTCAGAGACATGTAGGACATTCGTTTTGCTAATAATCGTGCATATAAAGAAAAAGCTGCTTCTTTATGATTTTTGATATATCAGAGGAAAACATTTCATAAACATATACACTAAGTTATGGAAGGGTGAATAATTATTTCAGATTTACACACTATACATGCAACATACAGTATATGCATACCTTGGGAGCAATGGAGCCCAGAGTGCAGAGATATGGAGTATTTAGTGCCTTGTTAAGGACACATGATCAATAACACTGAGGACTATAATGGCCACAGGCCACGGGCTGACAGTTGGAACACGCCAGCTCTTTGTGCTACACATCAAATCAGAAATGTCTCTTTACAGAAGTAGTGTCTTTGCCTTCAAGGTCAGCATTTCATCTGAGGGCTCATTACAATCTGCAGAACATATAGTTTGTATTTCTTGTCTGTTCTACAGACCCCAATTCATGTTATTTTAAAACTAACGTCTGATGGGAATAATTTCTTACTGTTCCTGTTCTGCTGTAGGTAGAGTAGACCCATTACAGGTAAAGTAAAACACAATTTGAGAATAACACGGCATGGTTGGCAGAACACTTTAAAAGTCCATTTAGCCATTATGTCATGAAGGGAGATGTTAAATTACCTTCTCTAAATGCATTCAATCAAGGGTGTAAAACTGCCAGCATTTTAAAACAATATAAAATACAATCATGGTACACACCATGTTTCTGGCCCTTAATGATAACTGCTAGAGGTCAGAAAATATAATACTATTACAGGGAGTAATGAGACTGGGATATTTTGTAGGTTCTAATTACTTGAGGGAAACTGTACTGTTAAACTGGAACTGGTTCCCACTTAAACAAGTTTGATTACACTTTATTATGCACATTATGAAGGGATGACTGTCACTTTTCCTTCAGGAGGATGTTGCCCAAAACCCTCCACAGCTATACCCATTAAAAGGATCTTCATCCAGTGAACTTCATCTGGAGTACATAAAAACATTCTCAATTCAGCAGGTGATGGTGAACCTCGGTGGAGGTGAGCTGACTGATCAGTTCCCTGGCCTCATCTGACATAAAGTATAAAAGTTTTGGGGGGTTTTTTTGTAAGGAAATGGAACATCTAATGTTTTGCATGTGTACTGTATGTCAGTAGCATGTGTATTTTATTGCTGTTATTTTAAACAGTTTTTTGATCATTGTTCTAAATTTTGTGTTTATTAGTAAACAAGACACATGTGAGTTTTCTCAAATGAAATACCTATAGTACAAATAATTTGGCTCTTAGTGTATTGAAGTTAAAATGTTACTTCTAAGCCATCCAGCATTTAAATCAATTTCACTCAAACAAATGAGTTACTCTATCATCTATCGCTGACATTTTTTACATTAACTCATCTGGGTTAACAGTACTGTATACTGTATGGTCACTGTCTGCGAGGTCCCTCAGGAACCCCACAGACAGATGCTATGATGCTTAAATGTGGAGAGATTGTACAATAAGACTTTCCCATTAGTAACTAGGAGAACCTGAAAACAACTATCAAAGCCACACACATAGGTATAATCCAGTTCCAAGCTTACCATTTTTCCAATGGTAAGCTTGGAACTGGTCATGCCATATTTTTATACTTAGAATTGCCATCCAAGATCTCTTCTCTCCTTATCAACTGAAATGAAGAGTAACAGAGCTGTCACGGTAGAGGCACCAGGAGTAAGTCGGTTTTTATGGAATACCCATTTTCCATGCTCAGATTTCTGGTTGGAGTCATGGTTAGATTTAACAGAGTTTAAAAACTGAGGGGCTGACTTGATTAGCCAAAGGAAGGAATATAAACATCTGGAAAAAGTTTTGTCTTGTGCTATCTTTCTTTCATTCAGCCTTTTCCTCCAGTGGTATCAAAAGATGTAATCTGGGCAGTGCTTCTGGCTTTTGGATCATTCAAGTTAATACTTCACTGATGATCGTCTCTGCTGTTTCTACTGCCATTGTTAAGAGTCCTGCGAAATGAGCTGTATTATAATCATCCTGTATAGCTGAGTTTAACCAGACCACCACCTGTTATCAAAAATGGTAAAACTATGCAAAAATATAAAGAAAATAGACATTTAGAGTCACGAGCCATTCTTTATACAAACAGACGTTTAAAAAAAATCAACAAACAAACGGAAATGGAAACAGCCTACAAATGAATTATTAATGTATTGTACCAAAAAGTTATTTGATATATATACAATACATAATACATAATTATATAAATGCGTTTGTCTTGCGATTTTGCAGCAATTTATTCAAATTCACAATTAAAAAAATGCAATAAAAAAAGTGCAATTATGTCTCCAGGTGTTGACATTAAAGCTCCCTCTGATACAACATAACTTAAAGAAACACTGAATGAGTGAGTCCTAATGCAGCTCCATATGATCTAGCCCGCGGACGCATTGTTTACATCCGTGCATGAACCAAACAAATCTGGAACTCTAATTCAGCGGAAGTCGTCAAATGACGTAAGAGGTGTCCTGTATCCATTCGAGCGGGACTTTGGTTACAGAACGCCGCGACTAAAACTTTTGTAACTTCTTCAGATAACTGCTCTTTGTTTATGAGACATGGCCTTTCAGATCGAAGCGGATTTACCACCTGGCCTTGCATGCCTGAAAGTAAGTGTTGCATTTCTTTTTGAGTGTACCTATTTTTGCTAACAAGGTGGCTGCTAGCTCGTAGCTAAATGAAAACACCAACAGCTTGCATCCAAGGAATACATTCGGACCCTAACTAGCGACGTTATTTTTCTAAAGCAATTTAACGCCTGGTAACTTCATCCAGCTCTTTTATTTACATCTGAATGCGTTGCTAGTAGTTACTAATGGAATATTTGCTAACGTCATTGATAAAATGCAGCAGATATACTTGTGATTAGCGTTACTAATGAAGTAAGGTCAGCTAGGTTACCGCAGTTCACATCAGTATTGATCTTAGCATATAATGTAAGATTAGAGCTCTTTCCAGTCAGAATATGTTATGTTTTCGACGTTTATCGTTCGTTCAAGGGAACAGTCATAAACCTATCACCCCTCTAAAACAAACAATTACCTAAACATACATACAGGTAACCAAGAACAGGATGTTGTGAAATACACCATTTAGACATAAAACCACACGGGAAGAGATTTACCTGCAAAGTGCCACATACTGTGACTATGAAAGTCAAAACTATGAAAGGAAAATGATCAACTCCAGAGTGGAGGTTGTGTAGAAACAATTTTATTTTGTCAGAATTTGTTACAATGGAAAAAAAGGAGCTATTTTTAGTTTAAAATATTTAAATACAATATGTGATTAACTGCACTGTTGAGAATGTTTACACTGCCTAAGATTCACCAAAAAAGTAGTTATTCACAATCTGTGGTATTATATTTTATGAAAATGTCTTGCCATGCTACTTTATTTTCCACTGCGTTTTGTTTCATATTTAAGTGGTTAGTAGTTGAGTTGTTTTATATTGAGTGTTTGGTCACTGTGGTTTCTCTCATCTACAGAGTGTTGATGCCCTGCTGCGGTGTCCAATTTGCTTTGACTACCTCAACATTTCAATGATAACAAAATGCTCTCACAACTGTAAGTAACAAGTAGAGCAGCATGAATGGAAGACCATTAGGTGACTTGTATAAACAAACAAATTAAAGCTAAGATGACTTTCAACAGATACAATTGTTAGTTTTGAAATTCACTTTAACTTGACTGTGATAACTTTGAGTTCCCTGCTTTAGACGAAGCATTTTAATCTTAAGAGGATGCTTCTCTTCCTGAATCTATTTGTGTCTGTAGACTTTGCTTTTTTGTGTCTGTATTTTGCTTTGTGTTGTATATTAGTGCACTTATACTCCAATCAGCAGCTACAGTTGAGCCACACTAGACCCTCTTTATATGTGGACTGAATACACCTGAGAATTAAACGAAATAAATCATTTCATGTATTTTGTGTTCAATATACATTGATACTAACAACTTCAGTGAAAGAGTTGCCTAAGAGATGAACTAAATTCTGTTTGCATTTCATTTTACAGTTTGCTCATTGTGCATCAGAAAATTTCTTTCCTACAAGTTACAGTGTCCAGTTTGCAATACAGTAAGTATGAACTTTACTCAAATGCATAATTATACTCCCAAATTGCATAGAATCATCAGGGCCATAACGTCATTAAGGCTGGCCCATTCGCAAGCCATCCTCTGTAATTAATTGTATTAATTTGATAAAGAATGCAGGTGTCCTTCATATCTTGCCTCTTCTCTTTTTTTTTCAGCAAGTAACAGAACAAGATCTAAGAAACAACCGTATATTGGATGACTTGGCCACAAACTTTCAAGCTGCAAGGTAACTGAACATCACGTGATAACTTGTATGTCTGAAAAGTATCAGGACTTTCTCTGCAAACTGACCTGAGTGCACACTGCATCATTATCAGGGTAAATTATGGAATAAATTAAATATAGGCAGCTGCATTGCTTACTTCAACACCTACAATGCTGTTTTGGGTTTTGAATTCAGGGAACTGCAGTCAGAGTAAGCAGTGAAAATATTCAATGAATATTGCTCTCACCACATTTGTCTACATAAACAAGTCAGCAAAGATACTACTTGATGTTGCAGCATGTTGGTCTTAAGTGAGGAAAGGCTCTTTTTATTTATCACTGTCAAATGAAGCATTTTGTGTCCTTTTTCAAACCAGCACAAATATGGAACAATAATCTAAGCAATCTCTTTTGACACAGCCATATGCAGAGTACAATAGTTTTTATTTGTTGCGTGATTACTTTTAATTCTTCTGCCTTTAGAGGTAGACTAAAAGAATAGTGAAAATGGCAGGTGAGGAAATAAGACCCAATCCATGTAAAACCCCTTTTACTGTGAGGATAGGCGCACCACCCAAGCACCTGTCCAATTTGTATGGTCATAGTTTTCTAAGAACTGAGGAGACAAACGATTGCTGTGGTGATTTTAGGGGATCCAGCTGTTATTGACAAGATTACATTATGTCCACAAGGGAACCAATTTCAGTTTGTTTCAACTTACCAGCATAGGAGAAACACTTAGAATTGCCCTCCAGTAATCTGCCACTTATTTAAGGATTTTCTGTAAATCAAATGGGGATTCTGTTTTCATCAGCTGAGGTCATTCAAGGTTCTCCTTGTATTGCACGTATATTAGTGTTGAGTAGCTCAAGGGCTGATATTTTTTCATTACAGCAGGATGTAGACAGCAGTGTCCAGAGATAGTCTAAAGGAAATTTCTTCGTACTTTAAATTTGAGGGTATTTTTCTCCAGTGACACTTCACATCACTGTGAAGGAAAAACATTTCCTCTAAATTGATTATCCTGTTATGGGTAGTGCTGGCCACATGGGTGCAGCTAGCCACATGCTTGCAGTCATTGGTTGTCTTGGGCAGACTGATAAATATTAAGTTGTTTTCCTGTTGTTTGACAGTTGTTTTGTAAAGAGACTTAAACTGAAACATACAATATCAAGGTACAGTAAGTCACCCCAGGCCCTTAGATAATTTGTCTGTGTATTTTTTAGGATCATAAGATAAGATGAAGATAAGATAAGATGAACTTTATCAATCCCACAGGGAGGGAATTTGCATCATTACAGCAGCAGCAGGATATATCAAGCGTAGCTGAAAGGAGAAAAAAGTCTCTCATCATGTTATACCCACTCTATATCCCTCTCAGTCTTCTTTTGTTTGTTTTTAATGAAGAAGATATAAAATGACAACAGAACAAACTTCTCCTTAGGGATGAATATTTTGCTTTGCTCTTGATATTTCAGAAATAGATAAAGGTCTATGAACAGAGTTTTATCCATGTTTTAAGGTGCCTTATTGTATTTTTCCAGGAAAATAAGCTTACTAGATGAACTCTTGTTCATTTTCTGTTCATCAGAGGGCATCATGCCTGAAAAATAAATAAAACAAAACCCCTCAAACTTAGATAATCTGAATTGTGTCTTCAGTGTCTGGGCTGATGTTGATATAATATCTGGGTGCTGTTATCAGTCAGTAAGCTGTGATGTTTCCCCCCTCCATCAATCACCTCAAAGTTATCAACGCTCTGAAAGGTCTCCCTTCAAACTGTAGACCCTCTGATTGTCATCACTGTTGTGAATGAGTAGCTTGCGCAGCTGCTCTTTCCTCCGTCTTTTAATTTCCTGTTGTCTAGTATTGAGCGTCTGAAAAATGGGATTCCTTGATAGGTGACTCTGTCACAAATTGTTGTTGTTTGTGTCGATAGACTTGTCTCAAACAGTTCAGTTTTGAATTAGTTACTTTTCTGTGAAATATTTATACTGAATTAAAGACTTTTCTCTGTCATAGACTTCATCAAGTTGTTGTGGATTGCTTCCGTCATTGGGCCACTCACATTTCTCACTGTGAAAGCACTGCACTCAGTGGCTGTTGGCCTATGGCACTTATTTACTGCCATTAAACTAGAAGCCTGTTTCTCAAGCCAACCATTAGCTGTTATCGTACTGCCACACATTTATGTTATTGCAGTAACCCGCTACCATGTAGTCTTTTTTCCCCCTTCTGTAAACACATTTAGTTAAACTCCTTTCACACTGGACAAAAAGCCCACTAACACCCACAAACATTTGGCTTTTGTCCTCAGTGTAAAGTAGTCAGAAGTCAGTAGAGGTAGAAGTGGAGCTTGTACGTTGAGACATCACATATGCTGCTATTAAGTTTATTTAATCAGCGAGGGCACAGTGCCCTTTTCTGTTGTGGATACATGGTACATGTTTTCTTGAACATAGCAATTCTCTTTTGTAATTAACCAGTGTTTCCATGTACTATAGTGTGTGGCATTTGTTACTCCATTCATTTTTTATTTAATCTTATATGTATTAAATACAATAAGCCAAAACATGTGCTGGTAAACATTTCTCACTGCTGTTCAAGTACTGTTTTTTTTTTTTTTCAAACCATTTTAGGATTGAATAATAGTTGAGATACTGTATATTGTGCAGTTTGGACAAAACAGTGACATTATGAAATCATGGCACAGAGAGTATTCAAAGGAGTGTGAGTCAACAAACATGCATTTAAGGTCATTAACATCCAGCTTTAAAAGTGCTATACTATCTGTCCTTGTACTCAGCACTCAGTTCTAATTACAAAAGGTCATCCTTCAATTTGTAGGGGGAATCGATATGACAGGACAATTAGTGTTTGTAATTCAAGTAGATGGTATTGACTCACTTTTGGCTCTTGAGATATATTAAATGCCTAAACTCCTGAGTTCATTCCCTCATGTAGTATCCCACTTGTATTTATGAAAATCAGACTTTTTATTTGATTTTATTTCATTTGATATGGGTTTTTCTGTGTCGTGTCTCATTTTGTGTTAATTGATTTTAAAAAACACCTTTTTGGAGTTTCTGTGTCATTCTTAACTCCCGGAAAGACCTGGTCCATTAATTATGAATAGCCTAATGAATTGTGGATACAATCATATTCAACTGAGTGTTTAGATCAGCCCCAGCCCATCCTTTTTCCACCTAAAATGCATCTAAGCCATGCTGAAGCACACCTTGAATGTTATTTTGGAAGGAGCTATATAATGTGTTTTATAATATGGAGCCAGTGCTGGAATAAGGCAGTCATAGTGGAATTGGCACTCATTTGCTGTCTTTTCCTTGAAATTGTTAAATGTTTCTATTGATATTTCAATTAACTGCCCAGTCTTTATGGACCAGTCATATAGTGATGAATGTTATTTAAAGGAGTGCTTCTTTTTGTTCACTGCTTGACAAAAAGACGCTTAAAATTTAATTACTTTGGTGACTTCAAGAGTCTTTTATGGTAGAGTTTTTGTCACCTGTAGCAGAGTCTATTCCCATCATTTACAGACTGCAGTCATACAGCAGTTTGAATCATGATTGACTGTCACAGTGTAACTATGGTGTAATGTTTGTTAATAATTTTAAACACAAAGTGCACTAGATATATTCAACAACTATAAATGTATAGCCTGATTTGTTCTCCTGGATGGTGTCATCTCTATGGCAACAGCCAGTAAACTACTTGGGTACAGTATTGTTTAGGACCATTGGAAAGTGATGGAAGAAATGTGTTTGTTCAAATGAGGCAGAAACAGATACAATGGCTGTAATGTAGGGTGCGAGTTGAATTATACAGGTTGTGTTGAGTAATAGTGCGGTTAAGTAATAGTGCAATAAACATTTAGATACAAATTTACAGAAGTGACAATATTACATAAATTTATGAACCCAGCAACTTTTAACTTTGCAGCTCATTGTGATTTCTATATTTTTTCATACATCTTTTTTTGTATTGCTCTCCCTCCTTAAATATACTGCGCTTATACAATTCAAAATAATTTGTGGCAATACAAAGTTTAACAGTAAAAAAAATTTGGTGGAGCAGTAATAGTAATAGTCACACCTGGTTGTATGCAGTGTTACAGATGAGTGGTAGGGGGAGAGCAATATTTCTTCAAGATCTGTGTTGGGGAGGGAGGAGGTTTTTCCACATTAAACTTGCGCAAAACAGTTTTAGCTAGTGTGTGTGTGTGTGTGTGTGTGCGTGTGAATGCGCATGTATGTGTGCATGCACATGAATTTGCTCTAATGGGGACAGTAAGCACAGATACGTTTTAAATATGGAAAGCAGAACATCACACACCTCATTAGTTCCATTTTATTACCAAGTAATGGCCCTGCTGCAATTTGTTTGCCTTCCACATTTCCAAGACTGTAGCCAAAGTGTCTACTTTTTCTCGCTCAGTTGAAAAGGACGAAGATAATTGTTGAACAGGTGCAGTTTCCCGTCAAAGGGTTCACTTTACTGTCAACAGCACATACTACTCTCTTTTTTTATAGGCTCAATATGTTTTTCAAGAGAACCTTAAGTCTGTTATCCTATATAATATGCTTTATTTAATTACACCTCTGTGTTAATGATCATTATTTTGTAGGCAGATCATTTCTGAGAGAAACACACCATGCCACTGTATATATTAGAGTGTATTCAAATTTTTAAAAGGGGCATGGCTGTCTGCATGTCTAAATCATATGCTGCACACACTTTCATTCACATGAATTTTGCCTTTTTTCTTTTTCCAGGCAACAGTTGTCAAAAGCAAATTTTGACTCTCCTCCAATATCACCAAAGACCCCAGCTTCAGCTGTCAAATGTAAAACTCCCAGAGAGAGGGGCCAGAAGTGTAACAGCTCCGTTCTGAGTCATTTTTTCCAAAAGAGGCCCAAAACATCTCCTGCTAAAGAAACCCAGAGAGATGGTTCTGTCTCTCGGTGTGTTGAGCGGGGGAAAATACAGACTGCATGCACCCACAGTGCAAATGACGCTGACCTAAATTCAACAACTGCTCAATTTCCAGTGGTTGTGAAGGAAGAGCTGATGGATGTGGAGGAGGAGTCTGCCCAGGTTTTGATGTCAGTCAAACAGGAGGACATGCCCTCACACAGTATCAGCACCAGGGTGGAGACGGCACATTCCTCAGCCTCGCCATTAAAAGACATAAAGCCCGTAATCAAAGGTGAAACTTTTCTACCTGTTGGTTAAGAATGCTTCATCACTCAGTATGATACACCCCATCTTACTGACTTGTTTACTGTCTCACAGATTCAGACATTGAACCGAAACTTATCTGGAAATATTTCTTGTCTGAACATAACAATATTAGTATTACATTAATGATGTGTACATTGTTTTAAAGCCAATTTATAGTTCAAATATTCAGCACCAAGGGCAGGAGTTAGTCAGCCTACACTGGTTTTATTGTTGTTATTTCACCTCTGCATCCCACCAATAAAATCTGATGAGGATCCTCTCCCTGTGCCCCCAAATTACCCAGGGAGACATTCCTGGAGGATGTGTGATGACTCTGAGTGGTGTGACCTCTATTATTTGAATTAAAAAAAGTTTTGCAGAATCTTTAATTTTGCTTGGTATGGGAAATCCATTACACTGATCAATAGGCCACCACTGCTTCTGTGTCAAAGTCGTTTTGTGTTGATGGAGTTGTGAACAGGAACTGTTTTAAAAACTTGTGTTGTTACATTCAAGGACAATGTGACATCTAACATTTTAGGTGGTCCTATGCAAAATGCAAAAGTCAGTGGTAACATTTACAGTAAATGTGGATAATGTGTAATTTGGTTCTCATCACCAAAAACTGACTCCTCTCTCTAATAAGATGCTAATAATGTCCTCTTCTGTATCTTTTTGCAGTGGAGTGCCCTGTGTGTTCTGTCAGTGTGTCACAGCAGTTTATCAACAAACATCTGGATACGTGTCTTACCAGTGGAGAGAAGAAAGAGAGCTTGAGAAGGTAAAATACCCACTTAACTGCTCACTTAAATGACAGCTCCCTTCTACATAAGTAAGAGACACTTAAAAGAAGAGAATGATGAGAGAAGGCTTGTACTGCGTGTTGCTGTTTGTAAGGTTGAGGTTGATGACAGGTTCTTTTTTAATGTGAAAAGGACATGTTGAGGTTTTAGGAGCAGTTGTGTGTTGGGGCCATTTTTGGGCCAACAACCACTGGGCACAGAGACTGTTCACACTGACTCTGAAGCTTCCTTAAAAACCTATTTATAATGTGTCTGTCCAGGGATTGTGTGACTGTTTGGGAATGGCTCAACTTACATTTGCAGTTGGTGCGGCTGGATTGCAAGACTGTAATGTAATAAGAAGAAATATCTTTTCATTATTAATGGAGCTAGACAAAATATTCACCTGCTTCCAGTGTTTGATATGTAAAGATGAAACTTGATATTGATCTATGTAACCTGTGGCTTTGGCAGTGAGTAAGTTTACACACCAAAATTTTGGACTGTAGCTTTCAGTAAATGTAGTTTAGTGCTGTGAAGAAGGTTTAGGCTCCAGAAACAAAATCAGGATACTTTCAGAAATAAAGCCAAAGATTTTCTTTTAAATTTATCAGTTAATTTCATACTGAGTGGAGTAAACAAAAAACCCCTAAATCAAACCAATATTTGGTGCGACCACCCTTTGTCTTTAGAACAGCACCAAATCTTGACACACTTGCATGCAGTGTGTGCCACAGTTGTTCTGTGGATTTAGGCTGTCAGTGTCTTCTGTCTCTTCATGTGGGCTAATATCCAGACGGTATCTATGATGTTGAGATCAGGGCTGTGTGAGGGCCAGACCATCTGTTGCAGGACTGTTTGCTTTTCTTGTTGTTCTGGAGTCATATCTGGGGTTATTGTCATGTTGCAGAATGAATTTGGGACCAGTCAGGTGCCTCCCCAGTGGTATTGCATGATGTATAAGAAGCTAAACATCTAAAGTGCCTTAAATCTTTGCACAGTACTGTATGTACACATTGTATTAACTACGGATCTTCACAATATAAGCCAAAGGATGTATCATTAGTTGACTTAATGGGTGCTCTTTTGTGCTGTCTGTTCTTTCCACTGGTTAAGAAGTGTTAATCAAGTATTGTTTGCTTAGAATGGCAGAATTCCAGTATTATACAATTACCATCAACATGGCTACATATCTTGCCGAAGACTGGGTCTGACATAATGTGAGAGACTGATCCTTTTGAATGGCCTTTGGTTTTCCAGGGTGATTAATGACTCATGTAGCAATTATGAGGTTCTCTTATGAGTGGTTGTATTTGTGTAACAGTGCAAAGCACTTAATCTGGAGTAGACCTCGTGTCATAAAGATGAATTGCAGAGGTTTTAATAGTCTGGTCTTCTGTAGCTAGCCAAGACGAAGAGGATTCCTCTTGCTATCAACCATAATAACTTACAATTATGTCTTATTCTAAAGACAAAATAAACAAGCTGAAAAACACATTTGACTGGCTTCTGTGATTGTGACAGGACTACGGCTCATAAGCCCAGGCTGAAAAATGGCAACTCCCATTTGTTAACATAATTTTGCCATGAGCTCAGCTGATGTGAACACTGTGTGTGATGTATCTGATAAAGGTGGCATCATTATTTTCTGCTTATGAGGTCCAAGACTTGGACTCAGTACAGTCATAGAAGTTTATTACTGCTGAGCACATAAAATGCCTCCATCAGGCATTACCAAGTAATATCTGTTAATTACTGAAGTAAATTATTCAGCCTGTCTTTTGCAGCTCCCTTGGCAAGGCGAGGCGCCCAATGGCCAAACTGGTGTACAACTTACTTTCCATGCAGGAGCTGAAGAGGAGGCTGAAGGAATGCCACCTCTCAATGCAGGGCTCTCGAGACCAGCTGATCAAAAGACACCAGGAGTTTGTCCACATATACAATGCCCAGTGTGATTCCCTAAACCCAAAATCAGGTGAGAATATTTGGCCTGTTATACCACAACAGTGGTACTGTAATTAACTAAATTATTTCATGTATGTAGCCACAGTTTCCTTGTTGACATAATACAGGGCTGTGAGATTTGCCCCACTTTTACATTCCTCAAAGCAATCTGCTCTGCAAAAAGTTTTATATATGAGTTAATGCACCAACAAATGTGTACATGAAGCCGATAATGGAAACTGCCAAAATCAAATGGAATCAACATAGATCTCTTAATTCACACCTATTAAACATCCATCTGGGAATTACATTTCACTTCCGCATAAAAGTTATTTTCCCATAGATAACATATGAACATATACAGCAACACGTATGGACCGACACATTTCACGGGTTTTTTCTTTCCCTTCCCCTACTGACATTTCCAGGAATGCCTCAGTGTTGAACAGTGACCTCATAGGTCAAAAGCTTTCATGTGTTCGATACTGTGATTCATCTAATGGGCAATATTTGTGATCTCACGAGTAAAAAAAGATTTTCTTTCCTCTGTTAACAGCTGAAGATATTGCCAAAGAGGTGGAGGCCAATGAGAAGATCAGGAACCAACTGGGAAAAGCCAAACCTGTATGTACTAAGTGTTTAATGGGATATTTTTAGAGTTTGAATTGTATTATTATTTTTCTTCTTAAATATTTTTTGCCTCTGGTGTATGTGTAGACCAAATGTTTTGTTGAGGGGGTTTTCCCTGTATTGATAGTTGGCGGCTATAGTGTGAAATATGCAATTCATTCAGTGTTGTGTGCTGTTAGGCCTTAAGAACAGATAGAGTGCATTTTGCTGAGAAACACTGAATTTAAAAAAAAAAACCCACAGGCTACCTTTGAGCACTTTGTAATCAGAGTAGTAAAGCAGTTTTAAATTGCTGGCTTATACCAAGCTGACATGAAGCAATTGCACAGTAAATGTTGTTGTAATACATTATTGTCAAGTCTTTTTTCATTGATGATTAATGTATAATTTTTTGCCCATTCAAACCTTTTGCAGGTCATGGTATTCACAAAGAATCAAACTGAGAAGGAAATTGAGGAGATGCATTCAAATTATAGTAAGTGATCTTTTGTTTTTTGTTGTTTGTTTTTTGTTTGTTTGTTTTGTGTTGTCACTTGTTGACATCTCAGGGGTCTGACTCCCCAAGCTGTCTGCTCAGGAGGAAATAACTACTACTATTAAATGGTTTAAAAAGAATACAGCAAAGTGCAGTGTAACACCACAGTGCCTTCACTACATCTACAAAAACAACAAAAATTGCCAAAGAAATTCTATAGGCACAGAGCAATAAATCAAAAAAGTCAGGACCGTCAATACAATGTCAACATCATGTCTCATTTTCCCTCCTCTCACCTTCTGTGTATAGCCTTAGAATGTCAATTTAGCATAAATCAAGAAGATTGTTGATTAGAAAAAGGACACACTACATTATATTTTAGAGTTCTAAAATCTTATGAATATATTTACTTAATCACTGAGGAAAGAAGGAATAGGTGGTACTGTGAGCATGTGGGTGTAATAAAAAAAAACTGTGTCCAAAACTGTTGCAAAAACATGAATGCTGTCTTGTGTAGAAAGAATTTTGAACTTGGGTAGAATGAACCAATTTTGTGTTCAGCAAAATGGTTTGTAATGTTGCTTTCTCCTTTTTGTTTCCACATATTTCACAGTACTCAAAAAACCTGATATTGGAAAGCACTTTGGTGCGATTTTCGTTCTACTAGAGTCGTACACGCAGAGGCTCTTATAGGACTTTAGGAGGGCTCTGCTGTTGAGTCTCAATTAGGAAAAATAACTAAGCTTTTCACTTTTGTCAGACAATATCGCTCAATATCTGAGGCGTTCTCTAAAGAGGAATATTTCATAGAGAACCATAATTAAGATAAAAACAACCCTTATTAAAGTACTCAAACATACACAGAATAACAGTGCATATACAAACATGGTTGTATTATTTGCAGCTTACCATCCACTGCACTAACTAACTTCATGTACCTATTACAACGTGAAACTACACTGTAAGTTTGATTCCTTTGTGTTTCTTGTATTTTATTTAATTCCAGTTCATCTTCTCATATTTGATTTTCCTTTTAATTTATTCTTTGCCTTATGTAGTGCTCTGTGAACTGCCTTTTTTGAAAGGTGCTATACAAATAAACCTTGTCTTGCTCTCACACTCGTACTCATGAGGTAAGGGCAGGAATTGAAGTCAGTGCCTTAGAAGAACTCTGTTCTTATGTTTTATTACATCAAAGTTTATTCATTTCTTCTGATGATAGTGGAGGTGGAGGTGGTCTTTTAGACTGCCCATGTTTGCTTTGAAATACTGTACAAAACCCTATTTGATGATTTGAATCCTCTGTCGGAATTCCTTAGTTAAACTATTAAATGGCCTTTTTTTAAATAAATACCCTGAATTATTACCTGCAGAACAATCCAGGGCAAAAGTTTGGGTCTCAGAAATTATCCAAAGATTAGGTACACTGCGGGCATCTTAATTTTGGCCTGTGAAGACAGTTTTCAAAAGCAGACCATGGGCTTTCACACCAATTAATGGATTTATTTTTTCCACTTCTTGGCAGCTAGTTCAGTAGGAAAATCCACAAGTAGAGACCTGAGTCTTGCTTGAGAGGTAATCCATCACAGAAACTGCATGATGTTATTTTTGTAGAAGTTGAGTAATAGTTGCATGGCAATGCAGTGGAGAAGTAGAGACCGCTCTGGAAACCGAATAGGCAATATTCACAGTATTACAGATTTTTGTGTCTCCAGCAACATCATTATGATTTTGCATATTCAGTGTGTCAGCCAGCCATAATCTCAATCTTTCTTTATTCAGTCTAGAAGCCCTCCATTTGGAGCCAGCCTCATATACCTTCCACAACACATTACCAGAAACAGAAACACACACACAATTGCTGTGTCTTCAGTGAGTAATTTAGCAGCAAGAGGCGGGATGGAAATGTAAAACTGATGAGTTTTTGCCTCAGTGTAAATAATACCCAAGACTTTGTTATTATGACATGTAGGGTTAGTTGGCTATTTAAGTATCTGTCTACAAGTTGTTTTTCCATTCACCATGAGCTATGACACATACAGATGTACAGAAATCAGGACCAGGTGTTTGTTCTTATCCTCTAGGCACAGAGGTCAAGTAAGAAGAGCAGCATTAGAGAACATTATCTGAAGTCATGTTGACATGGTTTAACAAGATGAAAACCCCGTTGGAAATAACTCTGTAGAGCTAACTTTTAAAGTGGCTGAAAAATGGATGTGACGCACAGGAGGAGGGTTCTATAAATAGCAGCACCGCTGTGATAACCTCTTGATTTATTCAGAGGAAGATGTGGATGACTCACTCTGCCAGCATGGGGAATGGTGAATGAGCAGACAGGAAGGTGGAAACAGCACAAACGGCGTGCACATACCAAATCCAACGGGAGGCTGCAGCCTTTTCTTAATGCGACAGCATGTTCTTTTATTGTTAATACATTCAGTTGCTGGTCATTCAGACAACATGCTCATAACCCAGTGTAACCGCAAGGAAAAATCTGGAAATCATGTGTCATGAGTCCAGCCTCTGACAAGTTTGATATGTGTGCTGTATGTGCTTCCTAACTGTTGCCTTCTAGCTGGGATGATAACCCAGTTCAACCCATTTAGTTCTAGTTATTAACTGGTATTGATTTTGTAATTTGTGTTTGATTTACAAGTGTCCCAGTCTATTCATCCCACCTCACCGCACATGTAATAAGGTTTCATCTGCTCCACTGGAATTTGGATTTTCTGGTAACTGACAAAGATAACAACAAAACATTTTTCACAACAATCTCTCAGACACCTGAGGTGGTGTGTCATTGCTTTTTCTCTAGACTGTGTTTAATGAAATGTTAGAAATGGACAGCTTTGGTATATAACATTAATTTTTACTTTAAACCAAAATGGTTCGATGATGCAGTTAAAATGAAGTGTTTTTTTTTTTAACCCAGGTGATATGCATTTTGCAGTGCCTCATGGACAGTTATGTGTGCATGTGCAGCTGCATCCCTTATGTCTATGAAACTAACCTGATCCATGAGATGTTACCATAAGCTGTATGAATGAGTAGTAGGAGTCATGTTTAACATCAGTAAATTTACAAGTTTTGCTAAGGTGAAACTTGCTTGTGTGAACAATGCTACTGCATTGGCTAAACTATGTAAGAAAAAAAAAATCTCTCATAATAACAGAGTGGCGTCCAGTCGCCGTTAGAGTTTGAGTCACCCACAGTCAGCATCGTGATGCGCATTTATTGTATTGTATCTGTGGTATTTCACTTCAAATATTAAGGCTCATGGATAAAACCTTGTATTTTACCCAAATCTATTCGACCTTTCAAGGTTGGAACTTGTCATCTCCAAGTCAGACTATGAATCTGATGGGCATGACGTGTTAGATATTGTTGTCTCACAAAGAAAAATGAGTGCATTTACTATAAATATTAATACATGATTTCCCAAGCAACAGTAGACTATTGGGGTTGGGTTCCTTCTTTCTTTAAAAGGCAAGATGTAGGTTCACTTCAAAAATATTGACAATTAGAACACACCTTAGATACTGTCACATAATGTTACACCATTTAAGCCATTTAAACTCTGTTTTTCTAAACTTAACCCACCATATATGTTATTTTGCCCACAGGGAAACAGCACAGCAGTGACTTTTCCCGCCTGATTGCCCAGGTACGCGGTCGCCTAGAGACAACCAGGCAGACTCGTATCAAACAGGAAGTCATTGTGGATGGAGAGGATCTAGAAAAGACGGACTCTGCAGGTATTGCAATGCTCATTACCCAGGAGTGTCTGTGGTACCTTTTAGAAAAAGTCACCTGCTCCCAGTGGTAACCAGCTGTGGCACACTCACCTTGTGTCTTTACAAAACAGCATTTCCTATAGTAAAACTATTAAAAATGAATTGCTTTGAGATGAGTTTGTTCTTTAACAACATGCAAAATTAGCCATGCAGTGCAGCTCGACAAAGCTGTTGTGAATCCCTGCTGGTTGTGTGTGGGAGTGCTTTGTGAGTAAGTGTAATCAATTTATTGTTCCATCCTTCCCAAATTCACAACATGACTGTGTGTTCCACTGTTGTGTGCATCAGGCAAGGGAGGATAAAGATACATCAATAACTGTAATGAATGTTGATGTGTTGTCATTTGTTCTGGGAACAAGTGGAAATGCAGGGAACAATTTACTACATGCTAAAGAGGAAGTGCAAAGATGGAGAGGGGTGTTGGGTGGAAAGAGTTAAAACGCTACTAAGAAACCTCAGCTTTTAGATTATTTTGCATGTTGATAATTTATAACAGCAATTTTTAGTCTTGAAAATCAGTTACATAGATTTTTTTATACTTTCAGTGTAATTTGTACTTTTCTCTGATTCATCAGAAATGTTATGTTAGGACTTAGTTAATTGTGATTTTTACCAACTAAACACACAACTTAATGCACTTTCATGTTGCAAATTTGTACACAGTATACAAATAAAAAGGCATATGAAACATGTGTGACACTGTCAGAGGGTAGGTATCAGTTAGCACCAACAGGGCCTCAAATCTGCTTTTACAATAAGAATATGTGAAAATCCAAGGAAACCAGGTTGTCAGAGGCATTCATTTTATGCATGCCCCTTTTGACAGGTCATTTCTCCACTGATTTATTTCTGCTGGATCTCTGACACGATGATATATATTTTTCCATCCCCCAGATCAAGTTGCAGAATCAAAGAGCTGCTTAGTGATCAAGGTAGAGGATGGAGACGGTGACGAAGAGCCATCAGTGAGAGGGATTGATTTGTCACCCAGCCCCACTCACAGTGACGTGTCCATCAGCAGGTGAGTCGAAGATAACCGATATCCTGATTCACTTGTAGTGTGTGGAACCCTCAAAACCTTTTGTCAAGTTTTGGTCCTTTTCTTATTTTTGTTGAGAGAGAACGTATCATCCTTGAGTGCATTACTTACAATCTATATTTTAGTAATATGATAGCATTTATTTCCAAGCCACTTGTGTATGGACAGCATTGTAATAATCTGTGATTAATATTTAGTTAGCATTTCTCATTAATTTCATAATGGTTATAGTGTGGTCACCCAGTCTGAGCTAATTTAATTAAAATGTTAACACGTTGGGGGAAAAAAGGAGACAAACAACAGGCAGCGGTCTCCTACTACTACTGAATCACAACATATACTCAATCTGCACACTGATGGAATATTGTATGTAAGAGGTTCTTGCCAGTTCTTGTCCCTAAAACCTGTACATCCCTCATGTAGCTGATATCAAGGACATTAGGAGAATTGGCAAATCCAGCTCGGAGAACATACTACAATACAGCAAAATTACAATAAACAACGAGTCTCTCATTAGGTGAAAGTAAGTGCTATTATTCATAGGTAACTTCAAAGTTTCACATGGAATGAGAAAGTCCACTAAGCACAGGCAGCCATTAAATTGGCACTCACATACAGTATATTGTATCATGGTCACATCCAGGCAATGCACCTGACTGTAATTTGTTTCAGAAAAAATAATTTGAGCTTAGCTTTATGAAATCCTCCTATTGGCAGTACATCCTTGTTATAAAAACAAGAGGAAGGAATGTGTCTGAATCATGCACTCTATAATACAGAGGATTTCTGTTTGAACCTTGAAGATTCACTGCGGGAGTAATTATCACTTCCTTTCACACCACATGGGCCTTGGACATTCTCAGCCTTTATGCTCTCCTCCTATACAGTCACTTAACTTATATTGTATTGTGACACTGCAGGGCGGTACACCCTACCTTTTAACAAGAGGAATCATTATCAGCTTTAAATCAGTTTTTGTTAGAATATTTCTTAAATCTGAATGTTGTTTGTTGCGAATTTCTAATTAAATGGCAAAAGCTGTGTATTCCATTTGAAAGCTGTGGGTTGGTGATACTGAGTGTAAGTCAGAACATAATAGACACACAATTAACATTCGCTGTCATTTTTGTTTTTGTAATTCTAAACTGATCATTTGCTATTTTTCAGGTCTGTTTTCCCCCTAATTAAGTACAAAGAGCTTTAGTGTGAAGTCATGCATGTGTGCAGTCTTAACCCAGTCATAGTTTGAAATATAATTACAAACAGCACAGATCACTTGCTCTCTAAATGAAGCCTAGTTGCTGAAACTACATCTGGGACTCAGAAACCAGACAAGCTCCTTCACTGCACCATTAAAACTGATATTGATCTGTGCTGTCAACAGATGGATGCAGGAATTGTTGTTAATGACTTTAACTCCTCCTGTGCAGATGCACACATGGTGACTGGTTTATGAATGATAATTCATAGTTGAGATAAGGTATAAGGTATAGAATATGTCTTTGTAGAAGTTATACTTACCTGACAAATACTGTACATTAATAAACACTTAACATGTTCTTGTACAGTGGATGCTTAGAAGGACTCAAAGTATGTCTTTATGCCTTATTTACTCAAGATCTGCTGAAATATACTACTGGTAAAGTTTTTTTTTTTTACCAGCAATCAGAAAGATGCAGCCTGTGGCAATTCCAAAGGGGATAACCCAGTGTTTGCTAAAAGGTGTGCAAGACCAACAATAATCTATTTTTAAGACAGCCTTTAACTACAGCAGCTCTCCAGGGGAAAACCCCATCTCTAGCAGCTATGACAGCCCTTTGATTTTGTTTAATTCTCTTTTTACATGACATTTTTGTGAAGGTTACTTCACTGAGAGTGCCCTTAATCATTTTAACATCAAGTGTATAACCAACACCTGGATGCCACAGGTTCATCTTCATTTTCTAGCAGCTGTCAAAAGTAATTTCCGTGAAGACAGAAAGTCTGAGAATAACTATGAAGTGGGTGCATCAGAACATGTCAATTTTGATACATCGCAGGCTGATGATTCTGTTACTTTCCTGTAATTGATACCAATATGGGTTATATCATTGTGATGCATTTGTTGATTGACTGTGCACCTGTTAATTTGTACTTGGCTGGTGATGAATAGCTGGATCTATTGCATAAAATGGTAGATCCTCTCTTCAGCCCAAACCTCTCTCTTTAAGGATTCATGAAGCCTAGGCACAGGGTCAAACTTCAAATGTGCCTCTTTAAATCACTGGAGCTGTGCTAGTTGGATTAACCTGCATGCTGAACCTTGAATATGGCATTTTGTTTTACAAGTGGTGGATCAAAGGTCAGGTTAGATTATACTTTGCCCTACAAACCAGATTTTTTCCATGTTTCTTGGTCAAGTGAGACCATAATTTCCATCTTCCTTTTTATTAATTATTTGTTAATGCAGCCTGTATGCTGAATTTATATAGTAATCTGTATTTAACTCCACAATGATAACAGTATGAACCCAATTCATGTCTCATTCTTGAATTTGGAATATCTGGCTTTTGTGCTGTTCTATAAAGAAATATCTTTACACATATTTAAGTGTCTGTGACAGTTGATATTAAAAAGGAATGATGGTAGAAGATATTATCTTTTCTAAACGCTGCCTCTCACATTATGCTCCTAATCTGCACAGCAGGTTTACTGGAATGAGTAGAAGCAACTAATCATTTGCCAATTTATTTAGTTTTTTCTTTTAAGCCACTGGACACCTGAAAAGAATATTATTCTCTGTGCTTTTTAAAATCACAACAGTACTACAACAGTAGTATTAACCACCAGGATGGCAGGAGTGTTACTTTAATATGCAAATGAAATCAAAAAGTCCACATCAGTGATTCAAACGACCTCAAGGTGTCACACAAAAACAAACATGATTAAGGTTGCTAAGCGACAATAGCCTGTCGACCATGGAGGACAGAGGTGATGGTAACAGAAGAACTCCAGCCGGGTATAAACCGGCTGGCAGAACACCCTTATCATTTTCATGTAAGAATAGAGTAGTCATTTTGTTATCTCTGGTGTGGAAGACTTTTTATTTGAAGCACCAACAGAGCATGAATACACATGAGAAATGAGACCAGCTTTACAATACATGCACCAAATCAGTTCAGCACAGCATCCTGTTCTGAGTACAAGTGTACTTGAGGCACGGAGAGAGACAGAGCTGGGCAACTTAGTAGTGTTAGAAGGCTGTCTGGGAAAATAGTTTGCTAGTAGCAAAATAATTCTACTATTGCTGCTAATTCACAACAACTCACCTGTTGCTCATCTCTAATTTTGTACTCTTTTTGTATTGAGTCCCTCCTGCAATGTTTTGTATTATCACTGACCCTATATTTGAAAGTTTTTAAAATTCATACAGTTTATTACTCTTTCAACAAACAATCAATCTGTATGTTGGCTAGACATATTAAAAACCTTTATATGCTTTGAAAGGCAATTCAGTGTTGATTTGACTGAATGCTCAAGGCCATTAGTGTCTTGATGATCCTGCCATCACTGTACTTTATGTTGAGGATGAGCCTTATGCTCTTAGTCATCAAAATGTGTATATGCAAAATCCAGAGTGGTTGTCTGTGTTGTTGTTGCTGCATTGCCCAATATCCTATCATTTACAAGTAGATATTATAACTTTAAACTGCAAAAATAAGAATATCAACAACCTTTTTTGTGGTGAGCTGTATAGACAGTGTAAAATCCTTAACTTCCAGATCTCACTGTCTGAGAGCTTGAAGGGAAAAAGAGAGTTGTACTTCTTATATATTGCATGCACTCTAGCTTGTTATGAAGTCTTTGCCTGAGGCAACCTCATGCAACTATAGCCTCTAGCTTGAAGTCAGGCAGAGAAGCGAGGATCCATTTTGGCATTTGGTAGTGTGAAAAATCAGATATGTAGATTTTTACTGCTTTTGAACTAACATCCAGGGCCGTAAGTTTTTTGACTTTGTCAGTATCATAACTTTGCCATTGCCAACTGTCAGTCTGTAGGATGTATAATACAGTAATAGTACCTCCTCATTAGTCTTAAATAGTCTGTTTTGACACAGCTAGCTTTTAGGGCAGTTATTCAGGAACAAGTGAACAAGTGCAGTGAGTTTGTTTGTTGAAACAGCAAATACCATGTATCAGTTGATTTCTGTAAATGACGTCCTCTCCCTTTCTTTCCCTCCTCTTCCTCTTTCTCCCCTTACAGTTCTATTTCTGACATCTTTGGTCCAGAGCCTGCCAGGAACTTTGAGTAAGTGTTTCTGTCATTGCTACTGTCTAGGAAAGTAATGCAATTTTTGTTTTCCACTGTGCTACAAATACATGTTTGATACAGGACTTTCATCACATTCTTTCTTGGCCTCTATAGTCTGTTTGCCATGACAAGCAATTGCAGGTTTGTGTTGATACATAGACTTGATGTCAACATACTGTTGTTGTCAGGATTGCTGTTCTTTGTGCAAGTTGATAAATACTGTGCCACTTGAATTTGTTTCGCACAGTTTGAAATGTAGAGTGTAAGTAGTCTGTATGAGACTATTAACACTGCAATCATTCATTTCATAGGCTGCACAGAACAAAAACAAGTCATTTACCGAACTGAGAGTGCTGTAACAGACAGTTTGGGGCATACACATGTACTATCTGAGCTTTCCACTGGAAAACAGTAATGAACAAATATACTATGTGCTTATATATCTCTCTGAGCTACGCCTCGCATTCTTGGGAAAACAGGGATCTATATCTGTAGTTATAATTTGTTCCACAGGTAGATCCCTGGACTCACTACAGGTGGGTGTGCATATGTGAATTACATTTCTAGATCCATTTTTAATCCCACTCTGCCACTGATGCACATGGATAATATTCCACTCTTTTCTCTATGCAGCAGTCTGTGTTAGAAGTTAAAGGACCATCTGTGAGTGTATACCCTGTTTTGTTGGAGCAGACAAGTACAGTAGCTCTCTCATAGATTGGTTCCATATTATATGACTATATCTCTGCCTGTGTTGTAGATATGATTTGTGTTCTTATCTTGCATCTGAAAATGATATAGGACTCTGGAATTTACCGTATATGGTGGAGTTTCCCTGATCTTCCTTGAGGAAGTTTGGGAAATTCACTTGCTATCAGAGGCTGCAAGATAGCACTGCTCATTGAGTTACTCTTGTCAACAAATTTTTCTTGCAGTTGTTGTCTCTCAGCTCCTGATGATTGTTTTGACAACTTAACCATTCCCAAAAATAAATTTTTATTGAATTAAATCTGTTCATCAGAAACTGAGTTATGTCAGTAATAAATCTAAGTGTCCAGGAATAGTGGCAGTCATATTTTAGGTCAATTATAGCTGTGTCAACTGGGCTTAATATTCAGGCACTCTCCAAATACATAAATTCTGTTCTGATGTTTTTTTCTCGATCATTTTGTTACTAGGCTGTTACTGCTGTCATCTCTGTCAGGAGATTTTGGCAGTGCGGTAAGACAGTCACACACAGTTTTGCACCCGTAGGACTCATAAACAACCGCTCTGAGCCAGAGCTCATTCACTCGCGAGCCACGCACTAAGACACAGAATCATACCCTTGAGTTACACAGTGTGGTGCTGCTTTGACTACACAGCAATGCAGTTTTTCTCCCTCTCATTTCGGTCGCTGGTTACGCTTTGTGCTGCTAAATTAAAACTTGTCACAAGGTGGACAAATGTAATAAACAAAAGTAATTAGAATTGCATTTCTAGTAAACTTGTTAACCAGTTCTGGTTCAATCCATGTCTACTTACTTGTTGAATGAAAGATGCAGATAAAATTTTAAGATATCTTGGTGCTCACTAAACAAGTTTTTCATGTTAATACATGACATATTGCACTCCTTATGGTATTTTTCATTTTGTTGAATGATATTGTCTAAAAAAAATCATGCCAGTCTGCATTATGTTGTAGTTAAACTAAACTACTCTTCTCTGTCCAAAAGACCCTGAGGTTAAATCCAAACCCACAGCACTTTACTGGATATAGTCGTAGTACATCGGTATTTGGGGGTGCACCAGTGGTTTGAATTGAGTCCGGGGCCTATATGCGCCAGTAGTTGGACCTTTGAATGCTTCATCAATTCAATGGGCGGAAGTCAAATCTGTGTTTGTAAGATGTGTGAGAGGAAGTTTTCTTTCCATCAGGCGAGGCTTTATCTCTATCCTCCAGCCCTTGTCAGAGTCTGGCAAAGATGACAGCTTAACTGTTGATTGTTTTTAGTCCTGACTCCTGATTCACACTGTTGTACAAAGGCCCACTGCCTGCATACCAGTAATCCATCATACTTAGACATCTCTCCATCCTTTGACTACCCACACATGGACTTCTGACCCAAATTCCAGTGTTGGAATTTGGTTTTTCCAGTCAATAGAGTCAAGATAAAGAGACATAGGACCTTGTCACTGGCTGGAGGGTGATATACATCTGTGGAAAAGTCAGCTGAAGAGATCCCGTCATGGAAGCTGTAAGTGGTTCCACATGCAAGACCTTATGGTTTTAGGGCTCCCCTTTGGTTTCTTAGCCAGTTTATCTGAACATTTGTTATGGAAGAGATCTTAGAGTGTCCACCAGTTTATGTCAGAGGTGCTTCAGTAATGAGGCTGTAACTTAAAACTACATGGTGAGCTGTGGAGCCCAACAGGGATCACATGGTAGCAAAGAATATTGATGTTGCCATAGATAATCCATAACGGGAAAACAGCCTATTCAGAGGCATTGCGCACTCAGTCCAGATGTGTTCCTGAGTAAGGCTTCCTTCAGAGTAAAAACAGGGAATACCAATATCTTAGAATTAATCTTAGAATTGATGCTCAAATGCTTTGTTAATTGCTAGAAAGAACAACAATCTGGCTGTCAGATGATCAGATGGATTTTTGGCATTTGTTAGTATTTTACACGTTCTCGCTGCCAACGTTTTGACAGAGATCGGTGATGTGACAGAAAACTGAACTTCACAGCAGAGTCAAGAGATCATACTGTCTGTAGCGACTTCCAGACATCTGTGGTTCCATATTTTTCTTCTATTTTTTTTCTTCCTGCTCTCCTCTTCATAACTGAATTGCAAGTGATGGTGCCTTTCTCTTTGTTGTCAAAATATCTGAGGACACGGTTGCCTTGTTTTAATTAACTTTATTGGAACTGTCAATGGACAAAATGGATCAGGGATTTCTGTTTGTACGTTCTATGTGAGCTCCCATGTTGTGGCTGGCCAATTTGTCCACAGAGAGCGAGAGGATAAGTCCTAGTTTTGTCTATGCAGGAAGACAGTTGTGATGTGAGAGTCAACACAGCGTACAATATTATTAATAAACACACAACATCTGCTCAGCAGTTAGCCCAAAGTTGTCTGTGATTTTACAAAGAACTTAATGTCCTGGTAAGAAATATGTCTTTGTAGCCATGGCCCCAAAATGGAAACATTTTGCCTGTCATTCAGTTGGATGCACTGGTGTAAGAGCTTTTTGTCAGCATAAACATTTACTTTTTGTTTTAACTCTACACACAAAGTTATATCGAAGTGATTTTTGCTGGTGTGAGCAACCACTTAGTCAGTTGTAATGTATTTCTTGGAGTGGTGTCAAGCAGTCTTGCTCAGGTTAGAGTCGAGGTGATACTTCTATCACTTCAGCAGCATCATAATCTAGTGTGAATGCACTCAGGCTCTACACCTCCCTCTCTTTTCCATTAGCTGATTGCAGTCTGCAGAATTAACAGTATCTCCTCTGAATTAGCTGGTCAAAGTAAAGGGGCTTTTGATTTAAACTGACTGTGTAAACTGCCGGTTACATGGAGGCATCTGCAGGCAAATAGATGGTCCTAATTCAACAGAATTGGTAATCGTCCTAACCAGAAAAACCCTTAATTTTAGAAGTGATTGAATTGTAAGATTTCCTCCATCTTCTAAAATTAGTATGGTGAGTTTTCTGAGCATATGCATTCATGTCTGTTGGTAGATGGCATGAGAAAAGATGGCAAGTTTAAAAAGACTCAGTTTTCACCTTTTGTACTGTAGATTCATAAAAATAATGCATAGTTTTATGGCTTTGAGACAGTCCTCTGAGACTGATGCGCATTCCAGTAGTGAACAGCAGGTAAGTTACTGCTTTAATCTTTTTTGGCTTTGATATATTGTGTGCAGCAGCCAGGCAGTACACAGTAAATATACACACGTGAACAGCAGTGCAGCAAAAGAGAAATACTTGGATGTCTCACAACAAAATAGGTCACATTGCACCTGGTCAGATAAGTGTATGCTTTGAAATAGTAGCATTATAAAAGCCTGGTACCTCAACTACAATTTGTGTTATTTTTCCTGTTAATGCATATACAAAAGCAAAATGTTCAAAACATTATTGTTCACTGTTAAAAAGAAATTTTGGATATTCTGTTTAGTCTGTTTTCAGAAGACTAAAAGGTCATCTCTGAAAATGTTCTTTGATAGAGAGACAGCAAGGACCCCAGTCCAAAAGCGAACATCCAGCTCCAGAGGAGACGATGCAGCTCCATCGCCTGTTCTGGGAAAACGACGACGTAAAATGTAAGAAGAGATGGAGGATGTGGAAGGAGAGAGAAAGAAATCTCTCTCACTGAACAGATCAATGCAAATAAACTTTTGACAGATTTTCAGGCGTATCAGGAAATTATTTTTTCTGCACATTCCTCTCTCACTTCTTTGTGATTTTCTGAAGTGTTGCACTGTTTACTTCATGTGTCATAGTTTGAATAAATGTTGAGTATTTTATCATATTTTGTAGTCCTGTGGTCCATGGTGACATGGGGCCTTAATTTCATCAGGTTACCACAGAAATGAGAGGACTATGAAGTGAACACTTGAATAATTTTCTTCAGTACTGTTTTGTGTAATAGTTTTCTTTCCATTTTTTTAAAAAAATAGAGGCAATTTTGTTTAAAAGTAATTATGTTTACAAGCAGATGTAAACATAATTTTTTAATTGTAGCCAATGTTCAGGTCGATTTCTAGTTTGTAATTTTAATCCACATTATGTTTCTATTTATTTTTCTTTTTTTCTTAAACCAGTGCTTTCATCTTTGTAACATGTTTGAAGGTACATTGTAAAATGCATTTTACAATTTAATAATCTTTTAGGGGCATTCAGTAATTTTGCATGTAAGCACTTTGGGTTACATAATAGATGCAGTATCTTCCAGTATTAGTTGCCCTTGTAGTCCCAAATACATGTCACATTTTTGTGCACAGTGTGCAAAGCAAAACTTTTGGACTCTTTCTGTGGTGTGAGTATTGAATTAGCAGCTGTATAAATGATCCCCAAAAATGCATAAATAGGCACTTTTTTCCTACTAAATCACTGGATGTTTGTCTGTTCGCTAACCTATCAGCTCAGTCGTCGAGAATTTCCCTCATATTTGGTTTATTGTTTGGCTGGCTCAGTTTAGGAGCTTGGGCACATGGGATTCCTCTGTTATTTGCAATTTCAAAGCATGCAACAAATCTGTAGCTTTCAAATTGATTGTTTTGTTTGAAAGAAAAGTAACTGGGGTGAGTTTAATTCAATAAACCCAGTCCTTGTGGAAACCCCAGGTCAAAGCAAGCAAGAGTGTAAACACATAAGGAGGGGAGGTGGTCTTTATGTGTATGTGCATGGGAGAGTGAACAGGAACACTTTTGGGAACTGTCCTTGATTGAAAACAGAGCTTGCCTGGAGTCCTAGACATGGTGCTTCTGACTCTGGTTGTCTCTCTCCTCAGACAAAAGCGGGGACACACTGACAGACGTTGCTGGATTTGTATCAATATGGCATGCTTGTTATACAACACATTTCTGATCCTACTGCATCCTTACTTCTTTCCTCTCCAATGATGTTTGTCTTTGGCTTAATTAGCAGGGGTGTCACTGTTGCTTGAAACCGCAGGAGAGGACTGAGTGGCTCCTGATCCCTGCTTTGTTTTGGGAACCAGTGAAGCAGACAGTTATATCATTGATTCTATGTATACACCGTCTCCAGGGGAGATCCACAGAGTCTTCGCCTTTCAGTATGTATCACAGTCACCTTATTTGTCTGTGTCTGGGTTGTAATGTTGAAGAGAGTATTTGTCATCTGTCCAACACAAGGTGAAACAGATTTTAAACGTCATAAATCTCTGCTAAATGCATAACGTCCCCATCCCATGTCCAGATCTCCATTCACTCATATTTCAAATGCCCTGTACAACCGTGACAGCCTTTTTGTAATATCCAAACCCCTCCAAACCTACCTAAGAAAGGATAACCAATCTGAATGTCATGCTGAGAAATCAGTCCGATTCCTCCAAGAAGTCAGAGTAGCAGACCCACAGAGGCGAATTAACCCTCAGCACTGAGTGCTCAACATGAACTACTCTGCCTCTCATTGCAGCTCTCATTAAGGTCACCCTAGAGGACAAAATGGCAGGAGTGTTAACTCCCCCCCCCAAAAAAACTGTTAAAGCCAGTGGGGTAACTAATTTCACTTAAACCAGGAATCAGCCAGAGGCAAGTTTGAAGGGTTGCCCATGGTAAAAGGGAAATGCCCATATTAGTCCATGTTCGTATCAGATTTCCCTCTGGGGGAGCATATTTCCATTTGCTCATGGACTTTTACAAATTAGTTTCAGGGCTATATGCAACACCATAACCTGATGAGACAATAATTATTGTAGACTACCTCATTTTCTGGAGGTTTTTGAAGTCTGCGCTTGTAAAAACAAAGAATTACAAACTTATTGTGATGCCGACTGGTAATTTTTAGTGGCATAAAACCATAAGACAGCACAAATGAAATACAGTACAACTATGTAAAACTGGAAGAAAACCATGAGAGTATATGACACCCCCACCCCAAAAAAGGTTTCAAAAAAACTATTCATAGTTGGTAAGTTCATAATGATAAATAAGAGAAGATACAGATAAGTTGCTCATCCATTTTATAATTTGTCTGTTGTTATAAAGTAAAATGAAAATGAAGTTTTTTAACTATTTTGTTTTATATTTTCTCAAAGAGCTAACAGCTATCTGTTTTATTTCTCTTTCTCAGAACCATTTATTTTGGCTCAGTGTTTGAAATTTAACCTGTGAAATAACATGTGTCAGGTGGAGACAAAACAATCTGTGAAATCCATGGTGATTTAAAAATTGATTCAGCCCAGATGCACGTTTGATACCTTGTCAGACTCCGC
This sequence comes from Lates calcarifer, assembly GCF_001640805.2. Classification (NCBI taxonomy): domain Eukaryota; kingdom Metazoa; phylum Chordata; class Actinopteri; family Centropomidae; genus Lates; species Lates calcarifer. Next base: position 22,566,193 of record NC_066844.1, on the reverse strand, counting down.
CATGTGTATGTGTTCTGCAAACTGTCAAATGTTCTGTAGTTAATTTTCATTTTATCATGCAGTGCTGCTCTGCCACTCTGGTTTTCTAACTACATCAAGACTAAAGTAACTGTATAGTCGGAAAGGATTTCTTCCGGTTGTACTAATATGAAAACGTAAACAACAATCGTTTTGGCAGCATTATTGTGCATGTTTGATTTGTCAAAAATGGATAAAGAGAAATTTGAACATAGGGCTGGAATTTGTTTAAATAGGACCAATCATTGTAGCAGCTGAGAGAAGCCCGTTATTAGTCAAGTTTATAGCCCTTAATTATAGTCTCAATGGGCCTCACAATTCCCACATTATTAGATAATAATTGAAAACCACTTTACCCAAACATGGACCCTCAGTGGTGATAAAGAAAAACTTCCATGAAAACGCTGTAAGGGAAAATAAAATGGTAGAAGGTTCCTGGTTTAGAATATAATGCTCATGGCAGATCAAAGGAAAAGTTCAAGGATTTGTAACAAAATGGAACATAAGCAAAATACACACAAACACGATTGTTGAGTTTAAAAATTCATTGATGAGCTTGACTATAACATACTCAACATGACATCAACTTACTTTGTGGTTCGAAGCATTCTACCAGATCTCTTAGCTGTTTTCAGCAGATGGAGTTCTTCAGTTGACTAAACTGTAAACTAAACCATCTCCTTGACATCTCACTTGTTCACTACTTCAGTTTATAATATAAACTAAGCTGTTTTAATAAAATGTTCACAGCACCTTTTGTAATAAGTCTTGGGTTGATTGTAGTATGTAGAGCTAATTACTTGGAGATGTGCTGTTTTTAGTGCCACATTGTGCTTCACAAAGGCCATCCTAACAAGTTAAATCACTCAACACAGGGACATGGGGTTGTCCCATTAACAATGACCATAGCCTTCATCTGGTTAAAATGTATCTTAGTGTTTTAATTCATGCCTTTCTTTTCTGTAGTGTACTCTCTTATAAAGTTTTGGCCACTGGTGTAGCTACATCTGAAGACCTTAGTGATGGTTCTAGTAATTGAAACGTTACCAAAACCAATAGGAATGATGACCTAAACTACAAAAAACAAGACCTACAGTGTAAAATTAAAGGAATTTTCCATTTAGAGATTTATTTTCATGTTGCTGATTACATCAGCAGCGCAGTATTACTTCTAAAACTTGTGACACATCCAAGGCTTTACTTGGTATAAAGATCTAATCTGATCAAGATGAGCAGTGTGTGACTGTGGGTCTATTTTCCTTCAAACTTCTTGAACTCAGGTTACATAATCATTATTGTAGTTTAGTATGGAATTTGCATGGTCCAGATAAAGCAGTTGTTCCCAGCAACAGAGCAGTGATTATTTTCTTGCTTGAAATCAAAAAGGAAATGATAAAGACTTCTGCCAAATGAATGCAATTAACTTAACAGCAAGTTCATATAATATACTCAAAGACATAATAGGAGACAAGGATAGAGACGAGTTTACACAAATGAGCCAAACTCCATAATTAACTAAATTCCCTCAGACAGTATGTGTCCATAATAAACACCTACAGTCTTGTTATTTTAGAGAGAGAACTTATCTGTTTACATTCCTATTTCTTCCTGTGTTTTCTTGGACATCTTATTATTTTGGAAGGACCCACAGTACCTTTGGTATGCTGACTTTGGCCATTAGTGCGCTATCTGACAGCTCTCAGCACCCCCTATGAGCTCTCAGATAGATTGAAGATTGATATTACCACTAAAATTGCATTAGTATATGGGCCACTTTTAAGTATATACCTGCTTTAGTTTTTGCCATGTGTAACTTAAATAAATGTCCTTGAGCAGTTGCAAAGGATGCAAAATAATGAAAGACCTTAGAAGAGTGAGAGAGTGCTTTGCCTTTTGTTATCTTTTAAAGTGTGAGCAGTTTGATAGATGGATGCAAATCCTGTTCAGTCCTCATTTACTTGTCTGGAACAACAATGGTAGGCTCAAGTTGAGGATTTAACACATAGCTGTTGGAGAGATAAAACATTTATTGAATTGGACTGACAGACTAAATTACAGTAATTTACAGTATCAAATTGCTTCTTTGGGACTTAGACTGACAGGAACCTATTCTTCAGTGTATTAAACTGTAGATGTAGCTCAGAGTTTTTTTTTTTTTTTTTTTTTGGACAACTCTACACAAAAGCAGCAAATGATAAATGTCAGAAGTTGTTGCTTTTTGAAAAGGTACTTATAAAAGCCCTGAGATTGTATTTACCTGGGCAGTATACATTTAGTTTTTCTATTTAATGGTGTACTTTTAGTCAAGAATTTATATTTCATAATGGATTCTTTAAGTGATAAGTTAAGAATTTACTGGTATCTGTGCATCAAAGTTTAATAAATTACTCTGAGTTTGATTTGATTCCTTGTAGAAGTCTAAGGAATGTTCTGCTGCTCTATTCAAAATCAAACACTTCTTTTGGATGAGAGTGAAACAACAAGCCTTAATTATCTTGATATAGGAATCCAGCTGAAGAATCTGGATTTTTAAAAATCCTTTCATCAGTTGAATTTTATCTTTGCTGTTTGACATTAAGTGTTTACAGCATTACACAACTTGAATCTCCACATTTCATTACCATATCAGATTGGAGCATGTCATTTTAGTAGTAATCGTTCCCTTGGTTAAGAGGAGATTGCCATCAGTGGTGCAACTGCAACACAGGCATGTTCAAATGATTTAATGCGAGCCGACAGATGCTGGATTCAAGCAAGATGTTGAAGAAATACACAATATGAATGAACAGTATATCCATGACATGCAGGTTCAAGATGAGGGTACACACCTCTCATAACCTTTATCTGAGGTGCCTATGATGTATAATAATAATAATAATAATAATAATAATAATAATATGATGCAATACTGTAACTATAAGTAGCTAAATCATAAAATGTGTGAATGCCTGTACAAGTTAAATAGACTGTGAGCACTTAATTAGAGACATGCTTAATATTCAGGCTACTTTGTGTGGGTTTGAGCAGATGAGCCAATTATTTTTCTGTATCAATATCCAGTGGCATGTTCAGAGATTTGTAGGGATTTTGGAACAGAATAACAATTATATAGCAGAAAGTATTGAGTCTTGGAAGAGGAAATTTGCATTACTACACCAGAGGATCCTTCACACTGGTGTAATTATGCAATCTTAGTCCAGATAATAAAAGCTAAATCCACCATCAATGTTAGTCAGATCCCTTTGAATTAACTCAAATGATCTTTGGAATTTGTGTTTATCCTGAATGGGGATTGCCTAAGTGGCATTCATTTAGCATTCACTGTGACTATGTTTTGAAGAAGGCCTCTTCATACAAAAGTCATTTTAGGTCAGCATTGGGGTAAAGATTCAGTCGGAGTTTGGTATGTCTCTACATGCCAAAACTGTGCTCTCATTGATATTACATCACTCACCTAATATTAATTTTGTTAAATATAATTATGACATTGACATCACTAACGTTTTTTCTTGGCAATTTTGTAAAATCTTGTTTTTCCAGACCCTGCTCATGTATTTTTGGAGGCATTTCTGTTCAGTATCTGCTGCTTAGTTTTGTGATTTTTGAGTCTTTCCAATGAGTGCCCAGAGTCTAATTGCTCCTCTGGGAGAGGTAAAACTTGAATTGAATTACAAAGCCATATTTTTCTTTATGGTCTTTTTGACTTTGAGAGATGTGAATGGGTCGCTCAGCAGCAGCTTGTGTAATGACTTGAAAGACCATATTTTTGGCTGTAAAAGTGAAAACAGACATCTTGCAGCATTCAAGTGTCATTGGGCAAAATACTGAATATCCATCTGCACTGATTCTGATGCACTGTAGCTGTAGCTTTGACCTCCCTTTGGAGAAAAGCAAGCACTGAGAGAAATTTCAGAGATCAATAGACTATAAACACAGATCACTTCCCTTTGGTATATTCATGCCTGGAGTGTTGAAGCTGTGTAGCATGACCCCACATTCATACCCCACAGTTTTTGTGTTTTAACCACCAATAAAATTTCAACAAATCTCTGGCCACTAGAACCTTTTTTTACTTTGAATCATCTTGCCTGGGGCATTTCCCAGCTGCTCTCTGTCAGTGCTTGTTACCATGTTTAACGTCATGTTGAGAGACTTCTGTGGAAGGAGGCATGACGACTCAGAGGCAGAGGCAGATGAGAGGTTAATTAGAGGTGAAATGCATTATCATCAAGGGTTGATGGATTAATCTTACAGAACATGAAAGCCTTCATCTTCTTAAGGGTGTTGTAAAGTGTATAAAATTTTACCATGAGTGTAATTTAAGCTGTTCATTATAAGACACTGCTGTCCTGTGAAAACCAAGAAACTAGGAAGCAAGAGGGGGGAGGGTAAGGAGGAGGGATAAGGATGCAGACAGCAGATGACATGCATACACATGGGCTACTGTTAGGCTAGTGATCAGGAGCTCCAGATAGTGTATCTGCAGCCACATTGCCTGAACTCTTGATATACCAAATATCTAACCAATATGACTGTAACAACAGGCTGGATGTGGGTTTGATTCTTATGAGGCTTAGATAAATTTGAAGTCCAACACCTACAGTAAAACACTCAAATGTCCTAAGACATACACCTCCAGAGTGTCTGATTAATTGGCTCAGGTGTTAGAGTACTGCTCAGACGTTTTGAGGTTGTGGGTTTAAACCCTGGTGAATTTTGAAGTCAACTGCCCAGACAAAAGACTTAATAACTTTAAGAAATTAAGTGTCTCTGGTCAAATGACCCAAACTGTTAGAAAACTGCTCTGTAATTGTGATGTGAGTTTTTACCAGGCTTAATGAATTATGAAGTCTAATGCCAAATGCAAAAATTCAAATGCTCAAAGAAATAGCTGATAACAATCTGAATAAATAGCTTATTCTGATAAACACCTGATTAGTTATTATGAGGATGTGAGATCAATCCAAGGCAATGACTTTTTAAGTTTAAGATTGAATGCAATCCCATTACTGAAGAACTAGAAACAGGTGGGGCTAGGCTAATCTATGCTAGGCTGTGATGCTAGTTTAGCTAGAGGATGCAAAATTTGCGAATTTAAAAAAATCAGATTTCCCGACACACTAATCACACAGAAATGTGAATGAATGTATCGATATTTTAAGCAGCAGTTACCAACTGTTTCATGTGATTAACCTCACTGTGTTTTGCAGTGTTAGCACTAAAAGAGGTATTGCTGATGCTTCCTGTCAGTTGATTTGTGTTGACATGGTTTTTCCTACCTGTTATCACATAAACTGGAAGATTGACAGGAAGCTTCACCTTCACACAGGTGAATAAGCAATTTTTTACTGCATTTTTCAGTCAATTTTTTGCTTTTTCCTCTTTATTAACAAATTTTGGTACTCAATAAAAGTTTCTTGTCTGGTCAGTTTGAGCAACTGTGAACAATGTAGGCATTTTGAGAGCTCGTTATAGCATTTTCTATGTAGAGAATCATTCCCGGTCCTTCAGCTGCTGGACTTGGATCTGTCCAATCACAAACAAGAAGTATTGTCCCACCCTTTCTGTAATCTGAATGTTGTGTGAAATGGAGTGTTTTCTGTTGCTGTGCTTTGACCTTCAGGGCCAACACACATCATCATTGAAAACAAGCAAATGTAGAAGAAGAAACTTTATTTTTAATATGTAAACAGTGCATAAGACCTTCGAAACACCACACTCCACCAGCAAGTGAAACAAAAACTGACAAGATTAACAAAAAATGGAAAACAGTTACAGATGATGAATATAAACCCATCTCCATCTCTTCCAGTGGAACATGACAGACTGTAATTTGTCAAACTGATGGTGTTCTTCATTATCTTCCTACTACGTTTTCAGTTTTGCTCGAGTCATCTTTATTTTTAATGTGAGCTATTAGAGCAATCTAAGTTCATTTGTGTATTGTGACTGTAGTCCAGTGAAGGACATAAAAATAAACCGGTAATGGTGCAGACTATATGTGCTCTTTACAACCATATCCAAGACCTCAGAATATCATTGAGTCACAAAACAGGTTATAATACATATTTCCTTTTAGTTGATATAGTCTTAAATATAAGTCCAGTGTTAAAATAATCAACATCAAACATGGACTTATTGTATAGGGTGCAAAAGTTGGTCTTGCATTGCCAGCCGTTTTGTACACTATTCCAGTGCAGGAGAGACTCTCCTGTACCACCAGTTTGAAATCTGCATTTGTGTCTGTAGTATTAACCATCATGCTCCAGATGAGTTAACTTAAAGCTGCTGTTCCCTTCCGTCTCCAGCTAGCTTCTATTTTCATATTTTGAGTAATATTTGATGATTTTTTTTCCCCAGTCAAAGCACATTCTGGTCATTTGAGCCAGATATTTAAGTTAGTTTGAAGATAACACAGAACACAGTATGTACAGAGCCATAGAAGGCAGTGAAGTGAGTCTCCAGCATTTCCTGTGTTAAATTCTTGTCAACTTATCTCACCAAGAGGGGAAAAATCCACAAAGAAGGTTAACTGGAGGGAGAACACAGTTTCCAACACATGACAAGACTGTGAATTACTCAGATGGAAATAAATGAGACTTGAGTTTAAGTACTCAGCGTATGGCGGCTTAAAAAAAATCTATAGGACACATAGGCTGGCCTTGCCTGCTGGCAGCTCTGTAAGGCTGCACTAAAGCATGGTGGTGCTTTGAGCTGAATACTAACATCAGCATGCTAACATGTTCACACTGCAAAATGGTATTACAGGAAAAGACAGGGGATCACCAAAGTCATTAGGATAGATCTGGGAACCATGAATATCTGTATAGAATTTCATAGCAACCCATCCATAGTTGCTGAGATATGTCAGTCTGTGGTGGATCACTGTTGAGAGCCATGCTTATGCCAGAGCCTTGAGCGTGGCTGCAAACACCCTTATTCTTTGGTTTATGTAAATTCATGTGCATCAGAGTGAATTTTACCCCAGAACCATATCTGCTCTACAGCTATTATTTTGTCAGTTTGCCAAAACTTCAGTAAAAAATCAGCACAGGTCAGAGGTAGAAAACCTGCTCTGATGCTACTGCAAATACTTCAATTGAATAGTTAATACATAAACAAAACAATGACTGTTCCACTCATGTTCATCTCCAAGGGTGCTGTTGAGTGGCTTAATGTTTATCAGGTTTATCACTCATGTTCCCTATGCTCCCTATAGAACATGCCACCATTACAAATCACATCGGTACTGCTGTAACATCTGCCTGAAAGAAGCTCCTTCCAGTTTCAGTTTGCTGCTGGCAGTGACTGGAATGAGCTTCAAAAGACTTCAGAATTGGGCAGTTCCATTTCTATCTCATCCTCCCAGATCTGTATTGCAGAGACATTTCCTGGCATATATGCAACCGTTTCTCTGCAAATATATGTCTCTGCCAGCGTCTCTTCACTGTATGTTTTTTTTTCTTCCATATCTTCAAAAGTTTTTTTTTTTTACCTGTTTTCTCTCTTTCTGTCAGATCACCACAAATTGTCTCTTTGCTGTCTGTCAGAACCTATTCTTAATGTATTTGTCTGGTATTATCCAAAGGTTAAATAGAAATAGAGGTTAACTAAAAATAAATATTGGGAGACCTAGCAGGAAATTGAAAACACCAGACCAACCAAGCATGGCCTCAAGTGCTGAAGCCCTTTTGGGTGAAGGTCATGGGATAATTTTTGTCCGACATTTCCAGTTACTGACTCCCCCCCCCCCCCCCTTTTCCTTTTTTTCTTACAATAGCATTTTTCATGTTTCATGTGAAGATACCCTGATTTGCTTCTAAGCAGTTACAAACACACAAAAGGGATTAAATCTCCCCTGATGTGAAAACAAAAGCATCCTCTTGTGTATAGGATTAACAGCTGGTATCTACTGTTGTGTCAACAAATTTCAGTGACTGGACATCAGTTGATTTTTTATCATGGAAACATTAGTATTGTTATATAACACCTTTCACATGGAAGAATTCCTGAGATATTTCTCTATTTATTATTGGTAATATCTTCCCAGATAACCACTGACAATGTGGTGTTTTTCTATTCTACTACTCAAAGATCACTTCACTGTCACACAGTGTGACGAGTCTTTGGTCTGGGATTTTTTCTTTTCTTTTCTTTTCTTTGGGCAGCAGCCTCACACATTTTTCAGGCATGCCAAATGCTGCTACTCGTGACAATAACTCTGTTTTTTCTATTTATACTGAACTAACTGTTGTTGTTTTGCCGTATTTCCTGTGTGGGCTTTTTGTGAGGTAACAAATTAGCTGAAAGATGTGAGTTTCAATCAGTGAAAGTGAAATTTCAGGAGCTGGTTTGAAACAAATAAGAATGTCATGGGTTAAATAAAGGTTTGAAGCCATTTTATGTCTTTTCAGCCTGTGTTGACTGCCACCGCCACAACACTTAGAAATGAAGAGACTTACTGGTTTTTATGGTAGCCGTGACTTACCTGTGATGTTTAGTCATGCCATAATATAATCGTGAATAAGCTTCAAATTCTAAAACTGAAAAAAACTTAAGTTGGAGTGTAAAATGTGAAATATCTTTGAAGGCATTTTTCTCTGTGATTTGTTACACTTTGTCTCCTTAAAGGTCAGAGAAACCACTTCTTGGAGAGGAGCGCTGGTCTCTGCTGGATGTATTTTATGAGGTTCTTTCTCGGTACTTGTCCTCCCTGTACTACTTGTTTGTTTTTCTTACATACTCCAGCAGCGTAATCCCTATCTATCACATTATTGTAGGGATAAAGACCTCAGGTGAGGCATGCTACGCCTACCGATATGTTCATGCGTCTCCAACACAGCACACAGCAGCTTTGCTGCAGCAAGAAACAAAGATAGAGGGCTACATTTCGTTTGCTTTCCTCTCATCTGCCAATATGCCACAGACAATTGTATTTGTTATTCTAGCCAATTGGTTGAGGCTCAGCAGGGTGCAGGAGAGCTCTCCTAGCTGCAGTGGAAGGATGATGTCAGATTTATGAAACAAAAAACCTCCACAGAACCTTGACATTCCCTTATTTCTGGAGGATTTCTATAAATGGGAAACTGATTTAAGCAACAGATATAAACTGGGAATGCTTGTTTGATGTTTTCCCAACAGGTGACAAAAAGATTGGCAGAGTGACTAAGACTGAGAGGGGTTTGTGAGCTTACTGTAGCTCTATCTCTGTAAACAGTCTAACTGAATCACAGCTCTGTGTTTCTCTAGACTGTTGACATTTTTGACAGAGCTGATTTTATTATTAACTCATGCGCTGCCATCTTCATGAGTCTTCAGCTGTCTCGCCCTGATGTGCCCCTGAATGAGCTCTGTCAGTGCCTGAAATGGATAGAGAGTGAAATGTGTTTTAATAGAGCCAGATCACTGCACTTTCAGTTGTCAAGGAGATTGTGAAATGCATAATACAATAGGGAGGAAGACAACATTAGTACTGCATTAATACGTTCTGAACATGGTACATGTAATCATTTCAACAGCTTGTAAATTAAATGACTCCTTAGAGACAGCACACAATGTTCATGTTGTCAAATCTATTATCTGCAAGGGGCCTGTCACTGGGGGCTAGCTAATCCTGCTATGACTTTGCAACTGTCCACAGTTAACCTTGTGTTTTATTGACTGTGCTTTCTGTGCCATCTACTGTGTTTGATCATGCTTTAAGACCAAGGAAGACACATTTAAACATGAAATATCCTCTGCTGTCTATTCTGACAGATGCTGCAGGGTGATAGATGTAATTTACATCCATAAACTCCCACTTACCTCTCATAGCTGCCACCTTAAACTGGCTGTGACATTCTTCACATGATGCTGCGTGTACATTTATTCACTTGCATGTAGTATGTCTAACAATGTCTTCATTTCCCTTTGAGGTAAATAAGTGCCTGGTTTTCACTTTCATTTGTCTCTGTTATATCAGCCTCCACTAAACTGTTGCAGCACATGCATAATGCATGGTTAGGAGACATAGTATTCACAGTTGCATTGCCTTCTGCTGCACAGTCATTTGGTCTCAAACGTCATAAAAATTTATGAAGGACATCATCATTAATCTGAAGCCAAAATACAATTCTCAGACTGAGGAACTATCCTTTTCTAAAACTTAGATTCTGCATCAAGTTCGCATTTTTCATTAGCTGGTACCGCAGGAGTATAGTCTCACTGATACTGTAGCTGCTGAATGTTATTTTGCACAATGATACAGTATGACCATGTCATAAAAAGACAGCAAGTGAGACATTGGCTGTACAGAATGTAAAAGAGCACGCAAATTCTCATCTTGCTTCTCTTATTATTATTTTTTTTATTCATTTAATTTGCATTCCATGGTTTTGCTGTAATTCTTACAAAGTAGAGCTTAGGCTGCTGCCTTTGAGTGGGTTGGCTGTAACATTTCAATTAAGGTGCAGTAGAATGTCATGCTGCGGAATTTCTGGATGGACTAAACCACTGAAGCAATTTCTTCTCTGATTTCCTGCTCTGTGATATGACTCTGTCCCTCTCTGTTCCTCTGAGCCTCTGAACTGAGAGTCTCAGTTTACACAGTAAAGAGCCTGCAGGTACCCAGTTCACCATAATAATTCAGAAAACAATTCAGTAGCTAAGCATCCTGCTTGTCAGGCTGTGTGTGAAGCAATAAACACTAACGGGACTAATTATAGGAGGACAGTTACTTGCTAAAGCTACAAAGCCTGATAGCTGAGGAGGCAAAATCATGAAAAATATTCCCAAAATGTCTACTATTTGTTTGTGTTGGTATGCGTCTTTCTGTTTGTGTAAACCTGTGCTTATTTAAAGCCTCAGACCCCAGGGCCCATCCTGCCACTCATTCCTTGCCTCTTGGTAAATTTCACCATTGAGATCTGCGTAACCCTTTCCATCTGCCATCTGAAAGCCAAGAAGCATTGGTTTTTATTCACAGCAGTTACAATTCAATTTATTCATTTGTGTGAGTTAAAAGTTTTCCAAAGAACAGAACACTGAGTCCTTGGGAGGTGTTTGACAGATGTTGTTATTTGCCCTCATCTTGTTTGGTTAATGCAATATTTTGGAAAATAGAGTTAGTTTGAATATGTTTTAAAGCAGTTCCAAGAAAGTTTCATGAATTGAATATGAAAAAGTAAAGTACTGAGGTTAAAAGTAATTCCTCACAATTCGGAGCGGGACACTCAAATGTTTTTTTTCTTTTCTTTTCTTCGAATCCTGCTATCTGCTCTCCACACTGGATAGTATCTTAACCTCTGTGGAACTCATTAAGACCCCACATTACACTTGCCTGGACGTACTTCCATTCCCAGGTGGCAACACTAAACCAAGTCTGCAAGTCAGATATACACACAAACCAGCCAAGAGAGTCAGACAATCTCACTGCAGAAAAAATGGCCACTATGCCTCACACAGATTTTTGCAAGGGAATTCTCCTGTATTAGCAAGACTGCAGAGTTTATTGCTCTGTGGGGATGCAGTGCATATTTTGGTGGCACGTGATCTCTATCTCAGAGATTATCACTAGATTACTTCAGTTTTTTTATACCCAAGTCACTCATATTGTTTTATGAAACAGATAATATGTGCTCTTCCTTTTGGGAGCTATGTCTGCGTGCAGAGGCACGTATTCTTCTTTCTTTGTTTACATGCTTAGGATGGACAGTTTTTTAAATTCTACTCTTCTTTTGTCGTAAATATATAGAGACCAACACACACAAACCACCAAAGTCACTTTGGCCATTGTTTTTGTTTTTATTGTTGTTTTCCTTTTTCATCCTTATTTGGGTAAGAAAGAGTTGATAAAATCATCCCCACAAATGTCAGACTTTCACACACAGCCTGACATTGAGTTGTTTTTTGTGATTGCATATTTGATGAATAACATCAATAATTGATATGACACCAGGTCCAAGTTCTTCCTACTGAGTAATTTGTTTTTACACAATGTTGAGATTTCTAATTGAATGCGATGTGTTGGCAAGCACACATATATTTAGCTAAATCCAGTCCAATCCAATATGACACCACATTGAAATCCAGGTTATTTATGTGAATACTTTGTTAATTTAAATTCCATCTTCATACTGTGTAATATTCAGTCCATTATATCGAGGGAGTTTTCTGTATTTCTTTCAGTTTTTGTGTCATTTGAATTTTAATCTTTGATCAGTTGTGCTGAAGTGCATTGTGATGGCATGTCACAACAAATTTAAGTATTACTTTACAGTGTGTTAACAGGCTCTTGAGGGAGAAATACTTTCCACTTATCATGTTAGCAACACAATTCAGTGTCTTTTTGTAACTTTGAGGGCTGAGTTCAGAACCATACAAGGGCTGTTTATGTCAAAAGATCTATGAAAACTCTCCTATTATCTTCCATTGTTCTCTATTTTAACATCACCTAGCCTGATGATGTGCATCATTAGTATGTCAGGATCATAAATCTTTCAGCATATCTTAATGCTCCATTTCACAGACATTATTACAGTTTTCCTGGAATTAATTATCACACAATTTAATAATGTGTAATCCTATTTGAGACATAGTTCATCGTTTTTATTTTGACTTAATGTGACTTGCAAGCCACAAATCAGATTAAAAAAAAAAATCAAGATGTATATGAAATCATTAGGAAGAAATCTACTTTGTTGATTCCCACAGGCCATCTCCACTAATATGGTTTGTTGAAAAACAGTGACTGTCTGATGATAGTGGTTGAGATCACAACTTTGCATGAAACCAGGCCCAAAATGTTAGTTAGTCAGTTAGTCCAACAGTGCATGTTCATTGCAGCTTTGGCTGTAGCCAAACCTAGATTGTAATGATACTTAGCATGAATAATACAGGAAATTATCTAATTAAGTCAAAACCAGTTACTGCTCTGTGTTCCATGGAGCTGGCAGACACAGGAGACATCCATCAGTCAGCACGACAAATCCAAGCAGAGCTGCTTGAGAGCTCGACATACTAGACTTAACAGAGACTTTGAAGAGGGTTTTTTTGTCTTATAGTTGTGTTGCACTTCAGCATATCTAACCCCTTGTTTATATTATGTATTTAGTCGTTGACATGGCTGTAGCATCAAAATTTATTAGAGGAAAATGGAGTGATAAATCTGTCTGTCTGTGTAGTCTGTCATTCTGTTAAGAGTTTGGCAGCAAGTGTAGTTGATGAATGTTACAACATGTGGGTAATAGTGTTTTCATACTTTTGAACTTATGACCAGAACCTGTTCATTTACTTTCACTGACATCAAGGATGTCCAACTGGTACCATTTGATTACCTTTGAAGTCCTGGATGCCAGATGTTTGACCTAATTTATCTAAAAAGAATAAAAATGGAGCTACTAGCACCATGGCCAAATCTTAGCTCCTTGAAGGATCGCAAGGTATTTTTACAGGAACAGGTACTTAACGTCAACCACTGCTACATATCACAGAAAATATAAGCTAAGCTAGTTTTTAATACTCATCCGTAAATATATCTTATACAAAAATATATGAATACACAAAGCTCATCAGGAAAAAACACAAAACAACGCAACACTTTTGCCTGACTTTTCTTCTGAGACTTTTCTGGCTTGGTTAATTATGCCAAGGGCTTTAAGGCCTTCAAACTCTATTTGATGCAAAGCCTGAGGAGTCTACAAAGCAGAAACCCGAATCCCATAAACATCAAGGTGGAAACAAGAAGAGAATGTGAAGGACAATTGGCACAAGCAGCTTCAAATGGTCCCCCACTATATCCGCACCCTTATATACTGTATGTCCTTTATGGTACCAAGGATATGAAGTTGCTCATGACAGTTCCTTGTATGGGAAAACAACAGGGCTTAATGGATGAGGAAATATCAGTGAGAATAGTGGACTTGCCGGCTTGGTTTTAAATAAATCTATATTCCCCATAAACTAACCTTGAGAATCATTGCCTATGCCCCATCAACTCAATTAATTGCATCCTTGTAAACAAGAAGTGGCACCAGTCACTGCTAAATGCAGTGACTAAACTGGGTGCAAATGTTTACAGAAATCATCACTTTTCTGGTGGACATGTCCTTGAAACTTAGCACAAATAAAGACTGAGCCCTCCTTAGATTTGAGGAAATACTTTGTTGCCCAGACATTTTGTAAGTAATTGATTAAAAAGATTGTTTGTGTGCTCTGATGTAACCTACAAACGTTAGCATGTTCATCTAAGCATAAGAAAAGCAAAGCAGCTTAACAGGGTAATGACTGAATGAAATAACAGCTTGATTTCACACGTCCCTGTCTCACACTTACACTAGGACCGACTAGATCTAAACTGCAACAGAGGACCAAAGTTGCTCCTGTATTTCAATCTTTTGAATGGACCATCAGCTGTTGACTTTTTGCCAGGGACATGCAGCTTTACCATCTGTTAACATAGTATAACACAGCCATGTAGCCATCAAAGTACATATTTAAGACCCTTTTAAAGGATTTTCATTTTTTAAAACAAGTCAGCTGGAAACACCAGAAAGTCAGCCAGAGCAGCATTAACAACCGTGGGAGCTGTTTTGTCAAAGGTCAATTGCTGCTGAGTGCAAAATGACCACAAATTATTGAAAGAGTGAAGAATGTCCATTTGAACAGAGGTAGAGAACAATGAGAGACGGATTCAGCACTGAAATAGTTCTCAGCTAGCCAGAGGTAGATGAGCCTGTTAATTATCCTTGCTCAAGTAATAACATAATAGACATAAACTGACATTACTATCTGGCTATTAATAAATCTACAAATGGTAAAGATCCTGGCTGCTTTTTCTCTCTTCTGCTGTCAATAGCACCAAGAATATTCCCAAGTCATTTCATTAAGATTGGGAACACAGATTGGGAACACAGCTGTTCAGTAGAGCCTCCCAACTAACCTTAGCAAAAATCTTGTTACTCTCCTGTAAATGAAAGTTTCTGTACATGCATGGTAATGTAAATGAGTAAATGAAAGAGCTGTCATTCACAAGCTTTTTATATGGAATCACTATCAACTTGAGACATGGAAGATTTTAGAGTTTGTTCCCAAAACCTTGATGTTTTGGTTCTTAAAGATGCTCATGTTGTTGAGCATACACATTGAATGATGACAATTTAAGCTATTCCACTGATATTTCAGTTGGAATTTGTTTCAGCCCATTTAAGCTTTGCATTTTTCTCATCTGCAATAGAAGATAATGAAAAGAAAATTATGTGAAATTCACCACAGGCACAATGGACTCTTGGCTATTTGGACTTAATGGAGAACTTGACACTAATGCAGAGTGAGTATAATCCTCAGTCTTCCTCTTAATAGGGTGATAGAGGACTGACTAATAAGCTAAGTTGCACTTGCTAAGAGGATTATGTTTTGTTTCAACTAAATGGGATTATCAACAGCTGATTCCATACTCTTTGGTGTTGGGCAGGATCATGAGCATAAGTTCACTTTCATGATTGTCACCCACTGTCTAACAATAACTTCATTATACTGAGGTGACTGTTGAAGCATGAAGTTGAAAACGTGGATGAAGAGTAGGTGCAGTAACAAACAAAAGGACAGTTACATAACCATCAACATAAATCTAATACAAGTAAAACCCCCTTATTTCCTTCTAAATCTCAAGGCAATAGTCTGCTGGATTTGAAGAGTTTTACAAGAGCATTTGTGAGTACACTTCATTTTATTGAGATGTATCTTTGAAATGTGTAAAACGATATACATGCAGTACACATACATGTATGGACTACAAACCTTCCCATCTCTTATCTGGCATATTTAAACAGTCTCAGTGTTTGAGAAAGGTATAATGATCACTCCCATTATGTCTAGATACAGTATACCTGCTGTATGTACACAAAATTTATAATTAAAGCTGCTTCAATCAAATTATTTATTTTAACAACAGATCAGGTGAAAGAGGTTGCTCGTGAAGAGCCCTCTGAGAATTATTACCCAACTCTTCAGTTTCCCTCTGCTCTATGTTTCATGTCACTATTGTTTTGCAAAACAATAATATAGTTTGTGTGGATCTCTGAGCTGCAGAGAGAAAACATACTGCAGAAACTTAAGCTTGAAATGACCAACTGTTTCTGGATCCTTCTGCTGGCAGGCTTCACAGGTGTGACTCCTACATCAGAGATGGCCATGGGGTGAAATCACCTTTTGGTTTCATACTTGACCACTTAGACAAGTCAGTTTTAGTGATATTTCACTACATATTATTTTTTCAAAATCTACAGCCCTAGTCAAAATTATTTGTACCCCTGAATTTCAATTGCACTGTTCAGACTATCTTCAGAAATATATGCAAATGAATCAATTTTGTACAACCACAATATTTTAACACAATGGTCAATGCAGTAACATTGACCATTGTGTTAAAATGAACAAAAGGAGAAAAAAACTTGCATAATAGTGACATAATATGAACACAAAAATGTACCCTGGACACAATTATTGGCACCCCTTCACTAATATTTGGTTGCAGATCCTTTGGCAACAATAGCAGATTTCAGCTCTCTCCAAAGGTTTTCAATGGGATTTAGGTCAGGGCTCTTTGCTCGCCATTTTAACGCAGTTCATCTTTTCTTTTTCAACCATTCTTTTCACAGCATGACAGAACCTCCACCATGTTTTACTGGGCTTTATTTTATCTTCTGTAAACAAACTGATTCTCAAAGAGCTCTGCCTTGTAGACTTGGAATTGTATATATATATATATATATATATATATATATATACTCTAAAGCATTAGTAAAAATTAATGGAGAAATTGAAAGCATATGAAATCAAATTTTGGGAAATTAAATTTTAGAACTGTGCCACATCCACATGACATAATAATTAAAGTTCATACTGACTTCATCAGAACCCAAAAGCTAACACAGTGCAGACCACAGTCCTCAGCTGACCCTGTCACCAGGACAAAGCTGCAGATTTTCCTCAGGGTAGTCCTTTTTTTTGGTATGTAACCTTAAAATTTGCATGTTTTACTGCTGTGTTACATGTTTACCACTGTACTTATGTATATATTTTTAAATGATAAAAATGTTATTTTTGTAGGAATGTTAGGGTGCAAATTGTTATTCAAGATACCAGTGAGCTTGAATGTTTCAGATTTACCATTGTAAAGTAAGCATAAACCCAACACTTTACTTTAAAAGCTTTGAAATGCACAGGCACATCCTCCAGACGTGAGCACATTGGGTTTACCGGTGGCAGCTTTTTAAGTGGTTTTTGAAATCACTCTGACTTTGTGCCTGGTGGCAGAATTAATCTGACTTGAATTACATATGAAATAAGAGCCACAGGCGCGCTGCTGGACAGATGTAAGTGTCAGGGATGCTGTTTTTCAGGTGTATGTAATGGTGCCATAAACTCAAAAACCCCAGAACTAGCCTCCCACAGCAACACACACATGCGTGCACACACCCATATAGAGGATAAAGAACAGTCCAATGGCCAGCAGCTAACTGGTGTATTTGAAGGTAATGGTCCGAGAGAGGGGAGCTACCAGCATCTCAAAGAGCTCTGATTATCCTCCCTCACGTACAGCTCTGTGCCAGGTCTGCTTGTCTTGATAAAATTGAAAGTCCAGTAATCAAGTATCTCTTATCATTATGTGTATGATAACTTTAAAAGCAACATTTATTTTAATTCATGCTCCTACAAGTCATCTTAATCAGCTTTCAAGCACATCACAGTGGTCCATTTCTAAGACTACTTAATGAAGCAAACCAATTATTACATTGTGTAAAAAAATTCAAGTAGTTAGTGTTTCAATCTCATTTTCAAATCATTACTTCTTTCTGCCATTATCAGTTCTTGTTAAGTCAAAATCCTATATTTTTGCACAAATACATCACGAATGCCTTATTTTTAAAGGATTTAATAGAAATTCAACATGCTGTAAATAGAGAATGAATGAGAGTTGTAGAGGAAATTAGCTTTTCTCTGACCCACTCCTATCTGCTGTTTTTTTTGGATGTTTTTGTACCAGACAAAACTTTCAGAATTCAAGATTTAGTACCCTCCCATGGGGAATGTGTCACATTGCTTTTTCTCCTCTCCCTCCCATGTGTAAGGTCCAAATGTGCTGGAGACGTGAGTATCATTCTGCTCCTTGCTCCATACACCCATAGGAGACTCTGAACAATGTCACATTGAGACTCAGATATATTGTCAATGTGTCCACCGCTTTAACACTGATGCCCTTGGCTGTGGTGCTGTCTCCTCCATTACAACTATCAAAACAAACATCTGCTGTTAGCTGGTATCACACAGCCCTCTTTTTCTCTCTCTCTACTCCCATCATGCCCCCAAATCTCCATTGATTTCAAGGTCTCAAGGTTAAAATGGAAATGATTGTGCTCTTGTTTCTTATCATGACCTTTACTTGCTGTATAGGAGTACCATAGAAAAAGTATATCTATAAAAATCTTCTGTTTTGTGCTTGCAGAATGAGATGCAGAATTATCAAACAACAACTGTAACCTGACATCCAGAGCTGTTGGACAAACCTGTGAGTGTACTTTGCTTTTTTGCTTGAAGCCATAGCCCAGAATTGCCATTAGACCAGTACACACTTTTTGTTATCAGCTGTTTTGCTGCTTGCAATAACAGCTTTATATTTCAATCAACTTGAAATCTCCTTTTGAGTCCTTTCATTCAAGAGAATATACACACAAACACAAAGGCACTGAAAAATAACCAGACACCCATATACCACTGAGCAATACTTGTATCACTATGTCTCGTTGATGTCAATATAATGGAAAGGAGGATATAATAGATGAAGTATTATTCATAGTGATGACAGCCCAGATTTATCGCACCAATAAAAGCAACAGGAAGAGAAGTTTACTGGTCATAAAGTGTGATAAGCCCAATGTTCCTGCTTTTATAAACTCTGGCATTATGAATGTGGAAAACCCAATTACGTTTATCTGACATCCTCCAAGCTCGTAATGAAAAGTGATTCACAGTAACACATCTCTAATCACTATGTTCTACCAAGTTTCTAATTTTCAACCCTTTGTGGCATGAGTCATCTGTAGTCATCCACGTATTATCAGCAGACCAAACATGATTTATGGGTTGCTACATTAGCTCAAACAAGACTATCCCACACACGTAAAACAAGTATTAGGTATTTGAGTATTGTTGAGTTATTTGCTATATTTTCATTCAAGATCCACTACCACTTCCCGTAAATGCCCCTCAGAGTGGGCAAACTCACACATAAGCAACTTTTCCAGATGCACTGCAGGAGGCCTTATCCTGTTATTGTTGCAGATGTCTTAGATGTTGAGTTTAAAAAAAGCCCAAGCAAAAACTCAGGAAGCTCCTGTAATGACGCAGGGCATTCTCTCAGAAGTGAGGCCCACCTGAAGAGCCCTGAATGCAATGTTGTCCAGCACATCTCCAAGTCACAACACTTGCAGCAGCTCCATGCTTGAGTGAGATATGTCTCAAGCTGGTGTGATGTATGACTTTTGCTGAACAGCAGCCACTTTGGTCACATGCCACAATAATGGGATAGTGTTAAAATGGAAATGCTAAAATGTAGCTTTACTGTAGAACAAGCTAACAGACTCACTAATTTCAGATGCAGCAATTGGTTGTGAGTTCTACTGCTTATGAGTTCATCTTGTTGTTAATTATTTATTTCTGCTCTCAAAAGTTACACAGTGTCACTTTAAAAACATCTGAAACAGGTGGCTATAATCTGAGAAAACACCAATGCCATCTCCTCTGTGAAGCTACTGGCTCGTAGTGCTTTACGTGACATTAGCATGCACCAGCATATATTGTGCACCCACTGAGTGACAGCACCCTTCTGCACCCCACAGTGCACTGGTTTACTTTTTACATGCACCTCATGACACAAGATCACCCAGAGGAAAATGCTAGGCTGAGAACTTCATGTACTGAGTGATTACATAAGCAAAAGTATTAGCGTGCAGATCCTTTGTATCTTTCTTCATCAGGGGCTTGAGCCTGAACCTTGTCTCTAATTAGATCTGTCAACTCAAAGCCCAATATCTGTGGGAACAGTACAGAGAACTGCTGAGCCACTGGAATCAGTTGAGGGGAGGGGTCACATGTGCTGCACAGGTTTCAACGGCCAGAGGAATCAAGAGCAAAGTGATTGATTTTAATAATGCTGGATGTGCTCACAAGCAAAGCACAGCAAATGAATTGCTCTGCTAGTGTTTACTTTATGTCCAGTGTCCACAGCCATCAATTAATTTAACACCTTATATTTTTTTCACAGCAGCTGTCCCAGCGCTATACCAGATATAACTGGACAAACAGCAAACATCTGTCAACTCTCAGTACTTTCCCCTAAAAACTTTTACTGTATGTTGTAGATGTTGCTCATAAGAGGGGTCCTCCATCATGTATTTTGTATTTTAATGTATCAGATAAGACCTTACTGATCCTTGAGGGGAAATTCACATGTTTCAGGAGAACAGAGATAAGTGAACATATTTTTAAAAATATGTTTAACAACTGAAATAGAAATAAAATAAAATAAGAGATTAGAAATGACAATATCTACAATATCTATCAACTCTGGTGGCATAATATTTAAACTCTTTATGCTTTTAAATTATAGGTATGAAATTGAAGTACATGTCATAAATGGTATATGTGGAGTATTTGTAATTTATACACACAGTACAAGTATATACATGTATAATAGGAATGGAAAAGAACACTATGATGAACAAAATAAAAATATAAACACATAATGATAGCTATATAGTATCGTTATGTAGCAATGAGTAATATAATTCAATGTAAAATAAAATTGAATATGTTATGAAGCATTTTTGTCTTTATTCAACAGCACTGACAGGAAAGAAACTGGGAGAGAGAGTAACCGGGATGACACATAACCAAGGTCCACAGCTGGAATCAAACCAGGGACGCTGTGATTGTACCGTGCAGAATCCACCTTAGACCGCTCAGTCAATATGGGTATGCCCCCAAATTGCTGCCTTTCTCATGTTCACTGGAATCTTTTTAAATGATAACATTACATGTCTGTAAATCTAACCATCTTCTTCTTCATCAGTCTGAACTGGGACTGATATTATATAAATCCCTCTCAATAATTTTTGAAGCTTTTCTCTGGCTCCATCATTAATATCAGGAAATCCAAGAGCATCATTTTTTTCCATCTGTGATCTTTTCTACTTTAACTCTATTTCCATGATAGTTAATGCTCACCGCAAGAAACCTGGACTTCTCTCAGCCCTGTCATCCTGATTTCCTCTCTTCCTTACTCCTCTCTACTTTAGCATTCACGACTCCCAGTCCTCTACTGTCACAGCTTTCCACCCCATTAATCCATCAGCAGAAACTTCAAACCAGACCTCCTGCTGTTTACCTGTTCACCTGAATTCACAATGCTCCTAAAGTGGTTGCATCCATCAGTATCACTGTTTGAGTAATTCAGTTCCTGTCCTTCACCAAAACTGACCAAAGTTCCACAGATTAAACGCTGAGCCATTATTAAATTCACTGAACAACTATACCTATAACACTATAACTGTTGTGTAATTCAGGGGCTGGAGCTTTCAAAAGATGCAGAGTATGAAGGTGTTCTTCAGGGGACCAAACTGAATCCACAAATAAAAACGTTTAACATTATCCTCACATAGACCAGGACTGATGGTGTTTTCATGAGCTCCTCATCAACTCCTAAAACCAATATAAAGCCAATTATCACCAGGAAGTTGCCCTTAAACTACACACATAATGGTAAGAACCAGTGGTAATGATGATGGTAATTATGAGTTCTGACATTTAACTTCAACACATGATGGACAATTAGCATACAATGTACAAGAATGACACTAAATATATCAGTTTAATATACAGTGTTTTTTCTGTCAGCACATTGAGAGTGTATGCCTGACTTTCTTTGATAGAATAGATCTTTATTGTCACTGTTTTTTCAGAACAATGAAACACCATTTAGCAACTCTTAGAATGACAGGACAGATAAATCTAAAATGTCAAAAAGAATAAAATTAAGTTAAATAAGAATAATGAATATAAAAATAGACATGAGATAAAAGTAAAGTACAACAGACATTAACACAACACAGAGAGGTAGTGTGTATATATTCCCACATTGCAGTGGCTTTTTTGTAAGTTAATATGTATCTATGATAACTTGACCTTGAATACCTGATATTGCAAGACTTCATGACCTGATGAGAACTGCCTGCATGCCTCCATTGAAGAGCACATTGTAGATTTGAAATGGAACAGACCTTGCCCACTTGTTATGACATATTTAGTCTAGAAATGCAGACTTTGGATGATTCAGCCCTGAAATAGGACACAGGTTATTTCTATCAATAACCCCTGACTGTAGCCCTAATTTTATTCTCTCTATATCTGCAGACTGTTTTATACAATTTGAGCATCACTCAAACTTTAGAGGATGCTTCACCATCACATCTGAGTCACTTGACGAGAAGGTGAGTATCAACAGTACAACTGTAAGACTAACTGTAATCACTAATATCTTGCACATTGTGTACATTTTCTGTCACATATTCACTACATGTTTGCTCAGAAGGCCCAAACCTCAGACACTAAGATGACAGAGTTTTACGCTGTAATCAAACAGCCTCAGTAAACCTTCTCTTGCAGCCCACTCCCCACTCCCCTCCCCTTAAGGCTTTGCTTTGACTGACTCTTTTCTTTTTCACTTTTTTTAAACCACATCACTTTATTCCACATCTTCAACTTCCATAAAATGGCGGGCACTCATCAATCCACTCATTACTTTCTGCTGAGCTTCAGCAATGTTCAAACTGTACCAGACTCAATTTTCAGTAGTGACTTTGTTACACTGGGACTATTGCACTTGTTATTTTGTGCTTATTGTTGTTGTCAGACTATATCCAGTTTCATTACTCACACACTGGCTAATTTCATGAGGCCCACCAACAGTTTAGTCAGTGAGGTCATTAAATATCTTCATTCCAAATTCAAAAGTCACGTTATTAGATTTAATATGTCATTCTTCTTCTTTTTTTCCCTTGTCCTTTTCATTTCCAGTCAGTCCTAAATCATCGCCAGTCTTCATGTTGCTGCTTTGAAATTCCAGTGGATCTACCATTTTCCAAAACCAAAGCCACAAAAAGGGAGAATGACTCTCTGGCATAAATAGGACCAGAGGCCTTTTCCCACAGGGTTTGCATCTGTGTGTTGCTGGAAATTTAAAGAGCTGCACAGTAGCAGACAAATCCCACTTTTCAGTACCTCTAAGTGCCTCAGCATTTTCCTAAATTTCCAAACAAAAAAGTGAGTAAGTGTTAAGTCTTACTACTTATTAATGGTCATCATCTTCAAAGTGTTTGGTTTGACATATTTTACGGTGTTCGATTTTTCTTTGTGCTGCAGGGTACTAAAACAGAATTCAAGCTCTGACAAGCAGTTGTTTTACATGGAGGTCACTAATCCTTTTTGTACAATTGCTGTTATACCCGTGGTCCCTGTTATGAGCCATTATGTGCCCGGTTTCATCCATTTATCAAGAATGTCTGCTCTATGCTTTCATGTATCATAGTTTGTTAACATTCCTCTAACATGTTGCACCACCACCCTCATCAATTAAGTAATAATCATCACCATTGTCATTCTAGTCCCTGAATTTCAGCGCGCTATTACACTTGGCAACACAAACAGGAAGAGGGAAGAAATGTGTGTTCACAGGAATCACTGGAATGTAGCAGATGGACATTAACATGGGCATCACACACCGCTGCCAATAAAATTTCAACCTCATATGTTTCTCCTATGTGTGTAGGAGGGTAACAGGTAATCATTGTCACTTGTTGTTTTTTATAATTACCTGATTATTATGATAACCCTTCTCAGGTCTGCCTCTACTGAAAAAAGCTTTCAGTTCTAATACTTAATGTGCCAAAAAACACATCCTCCCCTTAAAAATCACTAGATCGGCTTCAGTGGGAGTTGCACACTACTGAATGCATTTACTTTTATATTGTGATTTTGAATAGAACTGTTTTTTTCGGTCCTTTCATATACTGTATATAAACTGGGTAAATTTTTGTCATTTTTCAGTGTTAAAACTGAATGTAATCAAAGAGAACTATGTGTATGTGTGTGTTTTCAAGCACTTCCCAGTAATGATTAATTTAAAAAATGCCACTTGTAACCTTTAATTATTTTAGCTTACATTTTGTCTCTCAGAGATTTGGGAGGTTATGAAAGAGCATTTGATAATTAAATGGCTGTTAACTTAGAAACCACTAGTTCAAAACAAACTGAGGTTAGAGCTCCTCCTGAACTTCTTTTAGAGTCCAAAAATGTTTCATCTCATTTGTTCCCCAGATTATAACACAATATGAACTATCTGACATTGTCCTGGGTGTTGTGTCATCACAGGCTTCACCATGAAGCCCCTGTCATCTCCCCCAGCATCACCGTTGACAGCTTTGTAATTCTACACTATCTGACAACAAAAACCTTCTCAGATGAGGTTGGGTGTTTATAAAATGAGATCCGTGACTCCCAGCGTATCTGAGGGTTAATGCTGTGAAGAGGGGTTGAGGCTCTGGGCTGCAGACCAGGAAAGGGGGGTTATTGACGAATGGCACACACCGCCACCTAGTGGTGACTATTTATTACTGAACTGGGGTACAGATAGAGCAGGGACCTCTGTACTGTAGCGCTGGCCATTTCGATCCTTACCAGAGATGATGATGGGGCTTTGGAATCTCCGCTGCATTTTCCTTTTTGTTTCGATACTTTTATTTTGAGATTTTGAAGGCAAACATATGTTTTTGCTCGACCATAACCCTGCTAATTCTCTGGATTTACTCAGACCATGATTTTGGTTTTGGAGAATTACTTTGACCAGTGAGGTGTACCAGTCGTGTATTTTAGACCCTGGTTTTGCTGTTTGTGGTCCACACTGTAGCTTTTTGCATCTTAGGTATACTTTACACAGGCTTCCAGATTTTATCAAATGCTTCAGATTGTTTAGACAATTGGAAAGATTTGCTCCTCTCCTCTGTGGACTCGTGCGTCCTCTGTTCTTAGAAGACATGGGTGATTGAGGCTCAACAAAACGTGAATCCTTTTTTTTCACTTAAAAATGTTTTGAGCCTTCTCATATCGCACCCTTCCTCTTGTCACCTGTGAGGACACCAGGAAGATTTTATCACTTAGGACCATCCAGGTGCCTGTTCCAGCCATTGCATGACTGCACAACCCTGACGCATCTGCAGAGGACACGACTGCGGCAATGGAGAGTATTTCAAACGAAAGTGACTTTTGGCAATTCAACGAATCCTGGAGGAACTCGAGTCTCTTCAACGGTACCGGTGGGTTGAATCAGACGAATCCGCTGAAGCGAAATGAGGAGGTCGCGAAGGTGGAGGTGACCGTGCTCGCCCTGGTG
Organism: Lates calcarifer; assembly: GCF_001640805.2. Lineage (NCBI taxonomy): Eukaryota > Metazoa > Chordata > Actinopteri > Centropomidae > Lates > Lates calcarifer. The sequence goes on along the minus strand of NC_066844.1, from coordinate 22,540,695 downwards.
CTGTTTTTGGCGCTGGCGGGGAACCTGTGCGTCCTGCTGGCCATCCACACTACCAAACACAGTCAGTCCCGAATGTATTACTTCATGAAGCACCTGAGCATCGCTGATCTAGTTGTGGCGATTTTTCAGGTTCTCCCTCAACTTATCTGGGACATTACATTTAGGTTCTACGGGCCGGACATTTTGTGCAGATTAGTGAAATACCTGCAGGTCGTTGGGATGTTCGCGTCCACTTATATGTTAGTTTTGATGTCTGTAGACAGGTGTTTGGCCATTTGTCAGCCCCTTCGTTCTTTGCATAGGAGAAAAGATCGTTTCTATGTCATATTTTCTTGGGTCCTGAGCCTGCTCTTCAGTATCCCGCAGATGTTCATCTTCTCTCTGAGAGAGGTCGGCTCGGCCGGATCAGGAGTGTATGACTGCTGGGGTGACTTCGTGAAGCCTTGGGGTGCCAAAGCTTATATCACATGGATCAGCCTCACCATATATATCATTCCCGTGGCCATACTGAGCATTTGCTATGGTTTGATAAGCTTCAAAATATGGCAAAACTTTAAACTGAAAACCAGGCGGGAGCAGTGCATAAGCCTGACGCCCAAAACCTCCAAAGGCAACACGCTGGCCCGCGTGAGCAGCGTTAAGCTCATCTCCAAGGCGAAGATTACCACAGTGAAGATGACTTTTGTAATCGTCGTGGCTTACATCGTCTGCTGGACCCCCTTTTTCTCTGTTCAGATGTGGTCTGCCTGGGATCCAGCAGCGCCTCGTGAGGGTAGGTAGAATTTTAAAGTTGAATATGATACCGAGTGCGCGCCTATGCGCCAAGGCCGATGAGCTGATAATGTATTTATAATAATTCATACATTTTACACAATTAATATTTACGACCCCATTACTGTACGCCGCGTTTTCGTGACAATATTGATGAGTAGAAACGTTTGTCAACTCTATGTCTCGTCCCTCATGCTGTGCGCACCAGTGGCTCTTTACGCACGAGGATGGGAGCGCTCAATCATCCAATTAAGACAAACCGAGGCAACAAAAACACATTTTTGAACTGCGATTATTCTGTTGTCCCCATTCGCGTGGGTCAGACACTGGACTTTTACAGGTTACTCCTGGGGAACAGGGTTCTGCTGTTTTAGTACCTGGATAAATAACCTGGTGCAGTCAGGGTGCGGTGCGGATGACAGAGTATTCAGGCTGAGCTGAAGCTTGACCGACCACAGCGCAGACGGTACATGACAAAACGAAAACAAATAGCAAAAGCAAACACGTAGAGTAAATTTTTCACTATTTCATCAGTCTGTTATAAATGTACAGTGGAGTGCTTGGGGTTGTATATACACCCCTAAATGTGATATTTGAGTGTTTTCAGCAATTTTGACAGAAAATTATCCTTACAATATTCACACTCTTTAAAGACACAGCCTCTATTCACTGTCGCCTCACTACCAAAATGTGAAACACATTAATAGAACATGTCATTTTAAAATTGAGTGACAGGTCTTAACTATATAGCTAGTTAATCGAATTTATTAAACTACTGTTTTCCCATTCTGTTTGTTGATTCCATTAGGAATAAAAAACCGATCTATATGTTGTTTTTCATATATGTCAAAATATTTAGATTAGATATAACATTACACCTTCTGTGTGGCAAAAAAAAAAAAAAAGAAAAAAAAAAAGATATCGATTGATGAGTACTGCACACTTGCAGGATTCCAAGTTCCAGATTTCCAAGTTTCCTCTGACCCTCCTCACGCTGCACAGCCGACTGACGGCTAATCATTAATGAAATTAGTGTGCGCCACCGCGCGCTAAGCAGCTTCTGTTTGTGCCTGTGGGGCACGTTGAAGTGCGTCGTTGACATTTAACCACAATAGGCCACTAAGCAGCCATCTACTGTATGTGCTCCCTATATTTATCGACCTGCTGGGCCATGGCCACACCCATATAACAAATTTGACCTCACAGTGTATTTGCACAGTTGAGAGAGGAGCCTCTTTCATTCTTTCATTGCATTTAGGTAGAAGTAGGTAAAAGACATATTATGTGTTATCCTTGTGAAAACTAAAGACTGTTTGGCTTGAGAGCTACAATTTTCCTCTTTGTTGGAAAGAACTTGATTTTACTGGGAAAGGTAAATCTAATTGGAGCTAATGATTTGACTTTGCATTGTCTGTATCTCCTCCTGAATGAAAAGAAACTGTTACTCTTAAGACGACACAAAACTTGTTTTCCAATCAGGTTCCTTGGCTTATAACTTTGGTTCCTCAATCAAAAGGTAAAAACATTTTCTATAGAAACAGACTAAAATAAACAGTACACATGCTAAAAATAAGACAATAATGTCAGGAAGTTTCTTGATGAGAGCAGAGTAAACAGACTTTGGTGTTGCAGACCTTGGTTCTTTTCCTTTGCTTCTTTGGTTTTGTCTAAAAGGTTCCAGCTGACTGGCTGTGTGAAGCTGTCAGTCTCCTCAAGCTGCATTGTTCACACCAGCTATTTCCACTTTGGAGCTAAACAGTCACTCAATACACTTAGCTGTCAGCCAATTCTACAGCACAGAGGTGGTATATTGCTTGATTCACTGATAAAATGACAGCAGTTGGCTCTGATTCTCCACCTCACAACGATACAGTAGCTAGAAAACAGCAGCCTCAGCTGTGAATGGAAAAGAAAGTGATTCATTTATTTTCTGTTGCAGAGCATGGATCAGTGCAAATGTCTGATGGCTTGCCTCCACGTGAACAGCACTCAGAGAGGCCAGAATTGGCAGTGACACGTGCCAGTGTTTGTGTACAAAAGGTAGACTTGGAGTGTCACCTGTGTGTGTGGAGATAACGTGTCCATTAGAGTCATACTCAGCAAAGACAGCCCAGAGCAGAGAGCTCTTGTTAAACATTGCAAGAATGTTTTTCAGGCATTTATGATTTAAACAAACCAATAATGGTTAATAAGCTAGATTCTGTAGTTGTAGTTGTCAGTTTGGAAGTGATGACAGGTTTTGTTTTAAATGTTTGTTGTGGGCCGACTGAGATCACAGACAGTGCCTTTAAAACTGTACTATAGTGAAAGATAGCAAGGACCATATATAGTAGAACAGATTATTAATGCTTATCATTGCTTATGACAGGTAACCTGCAGACTTATGGCACATATTTAGGTAACAGGCCTAAAATACAGATTATCCCACTATATTGGCCATTTTATATAATAACTTTTAACTTGATTTTCTAATTTTACCATGGAATATATCCATATTATGTTATGTGCAACTTGCATAAAACAAAACTAGAGTAATACTAGATACTGGACTAATAATACTGGAGTCATAGAAATTGATTATTTTCACTTTTTCTATGTTCATGATCACGTTTCTGAGTGACTGGCACCATCACGTCATATTATGGTTTCCTCTGGGACTCACCTGATAAAAACATCTTATTGCTCGGTTTTCAACATCAATCAAGCTGACGCTTCAACATTAATGGAGGTTTAGTATATAAAGGTTGCTGTCTGCCTTTAAAAGGCCACCACTCTTAGTAGAAACAGGTTGTACAATCACCAGTTTCTCGCCTGATTCTACATGCAGACACTTTCTCCATCCTGGCTCATTACTGGGGTAATCATGTCCTCTACTATGAATGACTCAGAAATCCCCTGAGACAATAAACAACAAGATGCATTATTTGTTCACGTTCAAAGTTTGATTAATACAACTATCACGTCTGTACCTTATACATGAAGCTACAGCCAGGAGCTGGTTAGCTTAGTGTAGCATAAAGACAAACAGGGGGGAAACAGCTAGCCTGGCTCTGTTCAAGGACATTTCTGGCTCTGTCTAGAATCTAGACTCTAGATGATTTCCATTAACTTCCTTGGCTTTCCACTAGTTACGTGGCCAAGAGGCAGTCCCACACATAAACCCCATAAAATGACAAATTATTATTTTCACACAATGGTTTTTGTATGGATTAAACAAATGAGATACAAATTATCAATCAGTGAGCTTTAGAGATGCTGATAGGTGAATTTTTTTTACCTACAAACAGAGCTAAACTAGTTGTTTCCGGTCGTTATGCTAAGCTAAGCTAACAGGCAGCTGCCTGTAGCACCATATTTATGGTACAGATGTGACAATGACATCATTCTTCTCATCTTCTTCTAATCTCATCTCTTGTCAAGAAAGCAAATAATCATATTTCCCAAAATGTCAAACTAGTCCTTTAAAGCAGAAGTGGACAAGTGGTGGAGTACACCTTTGTTGTATGAACCTTTGACCCTTAAATGTGACATCCTCACCAAGCCAATTTTTAAAGTGCAAGAATACAGAGCCAAATTGCATCATCCCTTCAAGTTCCTCCGAAACAACAGAGATATCTGATTTATTACATCTTGCATTTTGGATTTACTGTGAAAGAGCCGGGACCTTTCAAAGATTGGAAGATGACCATTTTTAGCACCCCATTAGGTTTATCAAAGCAAGTTTCGGAAATGTCAGATGATGGCAAAATACCCCAGTTCTCTGAGCTTTGTCAGACGGTGGCGTCTGTGATTTCACATTTAGCAGCCAGACAGATTTCATTATGTAGAGGACAAAAACACCTGAAGGTTAAACCCTGACTCAGACACCCACACAGCCCCACCACTCCCCCCCAAAATCTGTGAACACAAACATGTTCCCCTGCTGAGTCTGGTGCCCTCAGACACTGACTCACACTCGGATTACTATTGATTTGCATTAAGTGCTTGATAGACACAAAGCCCACTGTTCAGTCTTGAGGTGTTCATTTTATTTAAAGGTCAGTGAGAAAAGCAAAACAGTGTCCTATGGAAAGACCCCACCGAGCAGTTTTACTTATAAATATTACTTAATGTAAGAAAAATCTAAATTGGAGTACTGCTTATGCTTGTTTACCCTCGGGGAACACGAATCAGCATTTAGTGTTCTCATTAACAAATCGCTGAAGAGTCTTTTGGGTCAGCCAGAATCAGCTCTGACAGTCAGACAGATGTACCACCCAGGGAATGATTATTCTGCCTTTTCATTTGCTGCATGATTTATTATTCCCTTGTGAAAGGCGCTGTGAGCTAATTCAGTAAAGACTTTTTCATGATAGTTCCCCCTGTTATTCAAATTAAATCCAGGCTGTGCTCTCATCCACCCTGATGAGAATGCCTCATGACCACCAGCTGGTCTTCTGCACTGTCCTCAATGAGGTGTATTGCTCCCTCCAGTGTTGTAGCCAAGTCTATATCACAGCAAATTGACTGAATATCGGTTCGATATTTAATGCATTCTACTACTTTCATTTGTTCATATGAAACATTACAACGCAGCACTCACTCAACAGTAAATTATAAAACCTATGACACTGTAGTTGAAGGGTAAACGAATGATCTACACTCAGTTAAACTCATGTTTTACTGTCATGAATCAAACCCTTAATAGCTGATGATCAGTCCTTATTAATCATATGTGTGACTTTTGTGCCCTTCCAGAGATCATTTATGGCAAACAATTTTCACTAGAGCTCAGGGACTGTCATTAGAGACAACATGAGAACAGCAGGACACAGGCAGGCTGAGAGAAAGATTAGCAATCAGTAAGAGGTTAAATACAGGATACGAACCAATTACACGAATCCGAACCTCATTTGCCAAATGTCAGTTGGATGTTGGAGTTGACGTACCGTAAATGTCAAACAATGTGCCACTGCAAGGTACTCGCCATGATGTATCACCACAATGTGCAAGAAACATTTCCACTCGTCCTGGTCTTCGTTTGAGAAAATCAGTACTTTATTGCTTGTTCAAACAGGTCATCATTTCAAATCTTTGGCGTGTATTTTTCAATATTGTACTGCGAATACCACAAAACTCTCTCCTTCCTCAAAGATCTCTGAAATACATCAGCACTGCCTGATCCAGTAACACCTCTTTTAATATGGACTGTGAGTTCAAGGACTGAGACTCCCTTCAGCTATCATAATACACTCATATCTGTGTGATTAAAACTTGTTATTCAATTGATTCTACACTGACAGAAATGGGCAGTGTTACACTCCACACCATCAAATCAACCACCAAATCCATGAGTTTTATGATCATAAAAACATACCAAAACGATCCAAAAGACTAAATCAAGACTACAAAAGACAAAGTCAAAACACAACAGCAACATAAAATAAAACCACAGGCTGAGAGGCAGTAAAACCAGCAGTCCCCATGCTAGAAGCCTCTGTCTTCTGATGCTGCCACAGGGGCTGTTAAGCACTTCATTTACAGCCAGGTGCTCCTCATCGATACACTTACAAAACTCATTGAGAAGCAAATGCTACTACTTCTGCAAGCATTTGGACCAATGCTGATTGTATTCAAGTCTGCCACCTTACATTATTCAGGGCTACCAGCACTAGTACACACAAGACAGATCTTCTAGCCTCAATCTGAATCTATGTGCATTTACAACGCATCAAAATTGGGACTGCTGCTGACAAAAGGCAGCTTAAACAAGATCACACTCACAAAAGGACTAGATGAGTCACTGCCACTTGAAGAATAAGCTGCCAACACACAAGTAGCCATACCAGTCAATGCCACTCTCTCTAGATGCAATATGGCTACCACCATGAGATTAACAAATACGACAGAACTGAGCAACATTTCTCCACAGCATGACAATAGCACAAGTGACCAACACAAAAGTGGAGTTCAACAGCAACAAGCAGAAAGGGTCACCACACACACTGGTACACCTCACTGATCAAGTAGCACCTCAACTGACCAGGTAGCACCTGGGCGGAGCTACGGGGAAGACAGGTGAGGAAAGGGACAAACAAAGGTATTTGGTCATAAACCAAAGTACTGGACAATGAAAATGTGGGAATCACCATAGCTGTTACACTATATCCTTAGAGGGGCATGACTTTCTGTAGCAAATTTCATGTCCAATCCATCCAGGGGTTGTAGAGCCATTTACTAAAGACAAAAAAAGGCAACTTCACGATTGCACTACGGAAAAAACCACAGGATCACCAAAGTCACCAGGATTCATCCTCTGGGGACCATGACTTTCTGTAGCAAATTTCATGGCAATTCATACAGTAGTTTGAGAAAAATATTTAGTCTGGGATGAAGTGGTGGGCTAACCATCGCTATACCCACTGACACATTGTTAGCATGGCAAAAAAGCCTTCACTGATATAAAGATGTAAATCATCACAAGTAATCAAAATGTGTGTACACAAACTTATGAATTACATTAATACATATGTTGCTGTACTTGGGGAGAATGAAAGTATATAAACTTTTAGCAAGTAACTAATGCCTCTAGTTGTTGGAATTCACTGGTTCTACTCAGCCTTCGTATAAATCTTTCATTTTTGTTGTCATAGCACAGTAACCTTCCTCTCACTGTCCTCTCCTACAGCCATGCCCTTCATCATCTCCATGCTGCTGGCCAGCCTCAACAGCTGCTGTAACCCCTGGATCTACATGTGCTTCGCGGGGCATCTGTTCCATGATCTCAGGCAGAACTTTCTGTGCTGTTCTGCTCGCTACCTCAAGACATCCCAGTGCCGCTGTGAGCGTGATTTTGATTCCAGTCACAAGAGCAACTCCTCAACCTTTGTTATTAAGAGCACTAGCAGTCAGAGGAGCATCACACAGACATCTACTACATAAGTACTCACCCTCCCTTTCTATTCTCAAACTGCCCACCTGGGCCTTTCACCACATGCAGTCACCCCTAAAATACCCTAGCAGTTTGACTTCTTCAGATACCTCTTGCCCCGAGGCTTGCTCTTCAAGCTCAAAAGGGGAATAACAACGAAAGTCTTAATTCTTTAATTTACAGCAATTTACAGTATAAAGTGTAAATAGAATTGTGAAATAGATAATGTTGTACAAACTATAATCAAGGGGTGATATTTTGTTAATAAAAGCTTACAAGATAATCATGGACCAAGACGAGCAACCCACTGAATCTTTTGTTTGTTTGTTTGTTTTTACGTGTTTCTTGTTTTAGATGTACAGTATATATTTACATATTTACAGGACAGAGAAAGTAAAAGAAAATGATATTTTCAGCCTTGTCAGCCTTGGCCAGCTACACTATTGATTCAGTTGTTGTCACCAGCAAAGCTTGCGGATCACATTCGTCTGTGTTATGATGCAATTACTCACCTGTAATAAATATTGTGCACCATGTTGTTCACTTTGTTACATCTGCAGTGGATTGCATACATGTATACTGTTACTTGAGCTTTCGTTTGATGTGAGATGTCATGGCTGTCACTGGTAAAGATTTTTAAAAAGTTTAAAAAACAAATAAAGAGCGCAAGCAGCAAAAATGCACAGACGAGGTTATTATTTACACCTGACTGATACCCATTAGCGCTCCTTTCGACTTCCCGAAGTCCTTGGCAAGGTTGCTGGAGTGGTTCCATGGGGATGTTTGTCCACACTGAATCAATAACGTCACTGAGTTCCTGCAAATTTTTTGGCAGCACATCGAAACTTTGAACATCCTGTTCAGCCTCAGCCCCAAAAGACGCTGCTGGGTTGAGATCTGGAGACTGTGCAGATCGCTGAAGTGAACTAAAGTGACTCATGTCTCTGGAGGTATGTTGAGGCAACAACTGCTGCATGACATGGCATATTATCCTGCAGGATGTGACCTGTAAAGGTAAAAACTATGGCCATGAATTCATTCTAGCATTCTTTGTTGAGAAACTCATGATTCATGTCAAAGTCTGAGGCTGTTGTTCAGTCAGGTGTTTTAACATTTATTGTAAATGTTGAGCTGAGATATGAACCGTAAATGTAATTTTAATTACAGCACATCAATAATCATTACCAATGATGAGGAGAGGCCGGAGTAAAAACAAAAGCTGCACTGTAAAAATAAGCCAACAGGTGTTGATTCAGCTTTCAACTTTGTTTTTCAGCAGTATTATTCAGCTCATCCTGATATTTTGTCAGTCTGCTTCCTTGATAATACCATATAATACAACAACTCTGCCACAAACCACAGCCTCAGACACTTTTATAGGATGATTATTATATGTTTCATTATACATTTTATATTGCAGGGAATATTCAACTGCATTATATTGCATACGTTTTGCTTTAATTTTATTATTTTGTGAGTGCATGTGCCAAAGTGCCAGAATGATCCTTTGTAAGCTATAGTTGCCAACTGTATTGCCACAGTATACCTTTTCTTTTTAATTTATACTTCTATTTAGGGGGAGTTTACTTTATTAATACCATTAATGCTGTGACATTTTATTAGACCAACTTATTTCACTGGGAGAAATTCTGTAACATAAATCTTTTAAAGGCAGCAAGACCTTTGCTGTGAATTTCATGATCAAAAACTATGTGTAAGATGCCAGTGTGGGGGGTAATTTGTCAGCACTATATATCTGTAATTGTACAGGTTTAATTAATCATTTGCAGAAGGCAAAATAAGAAAACAGAATCAGTAAAATTGTGAGATCTTGATTTGTGAGGAATTTGCTGTATTTTGGTTACATCAAATACATTCATTCTATATATTCACTCTTGGCATAGTCATTTCTGAGCTCAGTTTACATAGAAATACCACATTGAATCTAAAATCCTTCTTTTGAGGATCAAACATTTGATTCCATATATACTCACGTCTACACAGCCCCGCAAATATGGTGCTGAGTTTTGGGAAAATACACATGAATGTTTTATTTATTTGTATAAAATGTAGTTTATGGAGAGAACTGTGTTTCAGATTAAATGATCATCTGGTTATTATCGCCCACACTGTGCTAAAATCAAAGTGACTAAGGCGCTCAATGTTATTTTTTAATGAAATTTTACCTCATAACCTGGCAAATGAATCATTCTTGCTCACTAATTATACTGTTTCATACAGCTCATCAATCAGAATAATATTTTAAGCCAATGTACTATTTCTCTTCATATAAACTCCAACTATACATTTTCTAGTATTTCTAGTGGAATACAGTACTTAAAGGAATTGACCAGAAAGAATCACACTGAGGCTATAAACAAAGAAGGGTGTGGTGAAACTGAATCATCAATAATGAATCTGAGACACAACAGAGAAGCTCATGAAAGATATACAACAGCAACCTCTAGTGGGTCACAGTTCCCAGGTCTGTGCCTCCAGGTTGACTGAAGTAAGATGTTTGGTTTTTAAGTCTCCAAGAAAGCTCTGAAATGCACATAACACTGTATACTTTAAATCAAACACTAAACCAGTGTTGTAGTATTCTTATCAGAAGGACAGTTTCATTAATTTTAAGGCATCTTTACATTAGTTTCAGCCCATGTATAATTTTCCTCTCTGGACTACAGCCGCTTTTCTTTCAAATCAGAATAACACTGTGGAACATTACTATGGGTCTCATAGAGAGGTTTTTTCTTTACGGCATCAGTAGTAGCTAGTAGTAGCTAGGTCCATACTTATTTACACATACTTGACAGAAATATGCAAACAAGTAGATTTAATATTCCACTCATCACACTTTGAGAAAAGGAAGTAGATTATCTGCATGGCTGGTTCCAGATGTACTCCATACATCTGCAGGTCTCCAAAAAGTCTCTTAGTAACTCCAGAGTTGTCACAAATTAAGATGGAAATGTCTCAGAATCTATTTCAGATAATACTGGACAAAGTAATTACGTTCACAAAACATTTTCAATTCCTTTCATTCTGTTAGGGTTTTTCTAATAGGGTTAAGTGTACAAACATGTAAGTGTCAAATTCAATTTGATCAATATGAAGTAAAACAATACTGGACACAGCAACATACAGCATCAAGAATAGCCAAATGCATACAAGTAGCATCCTCCAAAGGTGCAGCAGTGTTAGGGAGTCAATTTCATTTGTTGTGAATGAGTAGCCTTTATCTGAGCTTTTTGTGATACAAATAAATGAGGGCAGACAGATCCTCCTCATGGCAGGTGGCCCTCTCCTCCCTATGTGAGGAGCACTGAGCCTGGAGTGCCAAAGCTGTCACAGAACCACCCAGCCTGCTGCAGCTGTCGCAGAGCTTCTGGTGGCAAAAGGCACACGGGGCACGTCATTACTCAGAGCTGAGGGCTTGAGGATGGGAGGGTGGGGAACAGCATGTTATGAAGGCAGCGGGAGGAAGAGTATCAGGGAGTAAGCAAGATGCCAGGACTGATCTTCTGGTGTAAAAAAAGGTACCACACTTCATCCGATCATACTATAAACACTTCTGTGTGAGTTCTTAGACTTCTTTGCGCATTGCCACGCGCACACTGCTGAAGATCTTGCCCAGGGCTTCAAAGAAGGGATCGCAGAAGGTCTGGATGCAGAGAGAGTAGATGCGGCTGATGCACTGTGACTCAATCAGACAGCTCTTGATGCAGGGAACCACAGCCCAGATGTGGCAGAATGAGATGCAGGCAAAGAGGAAGCCCCAGAGTAGAGCAACAGGGATGCCAAAGACGGCAGACAAGATGCGATAACACCAGTATTTGGACACGGTGAAGGTGGTGTAGCTGAGCTTCCACACTCCATCCAGGCTGTGTGTACCATCAGGCTCCGCAATGACATCCTCAAACTCCACCTAATAAGAAAATTAAAAGAGGCTTTCATTAATATACTTCCATGAGGGCACACTGCTTTTATCCATCTGCCTCGACCAGACCTCTGTGGGCTCCAAGTAATATGCACATTCCAGTGTTAAGTGTAAAGATTATGTTTATGAAAGCCACAGAGTCAAGTCAAATTTATGCACTTCATAGAATATAAAATGTAATGTAGTGGTATACATGCAAAGTTATAGAGTGGCTTTTAATGCAAGGTCCAAATCATTCTGAAAGCTCTATTCCAACACATTTTTAGTAACCGAAGTTCAACTCATGTAAAATGCATGAGAGCAACTGTACAATGGTCCAATTTGTCATCCGTTTTCAGTACGTGCCACCTGGTCCTTTGGATAGTGCCTTTGCATTCCTAGTTGAGACTTAGTCATAAAATGTGAATGAATTTGTCAGTAATCACAGCAGGCACATCTAAAATCTTTTCTTTTTCTTCCAGATCACTGGATAATATCAGTATGGGAAGGAACAACTCGCTGTCCGTTTCCTGTAGAGATGGCAGCCTGAGATCATCCACTGAATGAATGGCTGGACATGCACTGCTGCTTTCCATTTTTCTCTGCGAGGTCTGGCCTCTTTCAGCTCTTAGAGGATTGCTAGAGTCAAATTCAACAAAAGAACAGTTGATGTTCTGTAGAAATAAGAGATGCGGTCCAAAGCCAGTATATCTGATTTGCTTGGAGGATAAGATTCCCAAACTAATTAGGGGCACTCTTTCAGTAGATCACTTATCCACTTTATTTTGAGGGTACAGAAAAGAAAAAGAAAAACTGGAAATGTTAACAGAAAATTACTGCATGGATTAGAACAGTCAGTGCTAATTCATCGTTTACTGTAATTCATGGACCCGATAGGAGTACCGTTAACAAACCTTACATTTCAAAAATTCATATTCATCAATCTTTATCAGTGACTCGATAGTCCTCTGAAAACAGACCAGGTCTGTAGATCATTCCAAACTGAGCCGTGCAGACACTAAACATATGCTCAACTCATAATTCATGATTTACCATCTTCCTTGAACATGTTTACATGAACCACCTTCAGTCAAACAAAATCTAATCTAACTGTATATTCAGCCCTGTCTTTACACACAGTGTTTTGTGGTGATATCATGGCAACAATCACAGGATAAACAGTAGTCAGACCTAAATAAAACACGATGGCACAGTGTATCAGTTTCACACTCTTCTACCCTATTCCCAAAATAAACTTCATGCAGGCAACAGGAATAGCTCCTGGTCTATTTAGGGGGTTTCCAGACAATATAATAACCTGTTCTCCTGTCTTTGTTCCCAGCAACCACTTAATGCATTTTCCATGTTTCCACACATGCCAAAACAGGGGTTACATTCTTAATCCTTTCTGTGACAGGGTATTGTCTCCATGCTGCACAAACCTTCACCACGTCCTCATTGATCTGCTTTGGGTCTCTGTTAATTAGGTCGATCTCTTTGGTGTGGCTGTCCTTCACAATCTTCTCCTCGTTGGTGTTGTACTGGTACTGATCCGCCATGGTGGGGCTGCAGGTCCTGGAGGGGCCGGAGACAGTGAGGGTAAACCTTCCTGGATCAAACTGCGCGTAGCCGCCTCAATTTCGCTTCTGAAACCCCTGTATCACCACTGTGACGCTCCCAATGACATGCCAGTGGACAGCTGCTGCAAACGTCCTGGTAAAAATGGAGGCCTGACCCCCGCCCTGTACACACACACACACACACACACACACACACACACACACACAAAGTGTACACACGCACACACACATAAACACACATACAATGTAGTGCACACAGACAGAAAAGGCATGCCTTAAAGGAGAACCCAGGGTTGTGTCACATTTCACATAGGGTTGTGGGGCTAACTGGGCAGAGTTTGCACAGTGGCATGAACTTCCACCACAGAGTGAGGCAGTAAGCACAAACACACCCTCCTGCTCTGCCTCTAGCTGGGACACACTGTTTTGTGGTCTAATACTGAACTTAACTCCTAATAAATGCAATTTAAAAAACAAGCAAACAAACAAAAAATAGCTATTGTCACCATGAGTATAAGGTTTACTTTGTTACTTCTGTACTCTTGAGCATTATACTGAATAATGTAGATCTGCAATATAATAAACGTTAACATTACAATACACTTCACTGATCCAGCGCTCATCAACTCTTTCATAATATGTGATGTTGTAACTCAAGTAGTGAAGTGACCTACGTGAAGTCCTCACCTCTTCAAATACAAATTTTTAAACTCTAATTTAAACACAAACATAAAAAATAAGTTGCCAATAATTTGTCATGTTTTTACCATAATGTGCCTTTATTATCACTGTTGACCTACTGTTGGCAAAAGCTCTGTAAGGTAGTAATGCTGTGCTGCATTCAGAAATGTATTCACCACAGGGTTTTGGGAGGGGTTGTTTTTATTCATCAACTTATAATTATTGTAAAACAGGGGCTCTATCATTTTGTTGTTTACCTTGGAGGACTTGTTAGGAGAGGTTTGCCTACTTTGTATGTTAAGATATTTTCAAGTGCTAATGTTTCTTTGCATAAATAATGATGCAATGAAATTTGTAAAAGAGCTGAGTGGGCCACATGCTAATTGATAAATTGATTCAGTCATCTAAATCAAGTCTTAATAGTGTACAATCAGGGAGAATTCACACAAGGCAGGGCCTGAGCCTCCTCGTATGTTCTGATTGTGGCAAGGCCCAATACATAAAATTCAATAGTCCCCTAAAATAAACCTCTGATTCAGTCTTTCTTAAGCTGTGCAGTTGTTGCTATCAGTCATAGCATTCTATATCAGCATGTTGCATAAACACACTCATACAGCATGGTGCTGCCAGAAAAGAGGGGGAAAAGGAGGAGGTCCCAATGAAAAGTGGTACAAGGCTTCATAGCAGCCCCCCAGCTCCCTGTTGCTATTTATCTCAATCAGTGGGGTACAAGAACAGTACAGGAAGCGTGACTTCGGACTGGCATTCCTCGCCCCAGTTCCCCGGTGGCAGAGACAGGGATGAAGAGGGAGGGGGTGCAATGGGATCAGGGCACATGTGATCGGGAGCCAACCCAATTAGAGGAGTATTCTTGGCGTGGCAGTGGAGAGAGTAAAGGCCAGTTAGGCATGGACGCAGAAGGACAGAAATAGCTCAGCAGAGAGTCACGGTGGGCATACCTCTGCCTCTATGGGTGTCAATGCAAGCTGAGACATCCATTTAATGTAGACAGACATGCAGGGCTCTCATATCTATATTTAGAGTCATACAGTAGAATTCAATGGTTAGAGTGAGTATCAGTAACTAAGTAAGTTTATGATATGGGTGGTGCTGCCTTTGCAATGAACAGTGCTGGGTGTTTTTCTACATACAAAATACTGTTTATTTTTTATCATACAAGTTTATATTTTATGGGTTAATTAATTGTTGCATGTGTTTGTGTAAATTATGGGTTAATTATGGGCTAAAAAATCAGCAATGTAAGACCCTTACCTGAGCATGAAAATCAGTGCATTAAAATGACTGACCGCCATTGGAAAACAGAGGCTCTTATCATCTTTAAAAGGTTACTCAAGTAATTTACAGTTTTCACAGTTTTAGTGCTGCATGTTTACCCCACGTATTCTATATCCACAGGCCACACTTGTTGTGTTGCAGGTCCTGGTTTAGTGTATACTCTATATATCATACATTAACATTTTTACATACATTTTTACAATTTGACATCTATGTCAGCACAGTAAATATCATGACAGCAAACACAAAATAATCACAGACCATTATAATACAATTCATAATTTACCTGTATGAAATTAGTATAGAATAGGCTTTTATTGTCACTGTACAGTTAAGTCAACAAAATTGTGGGGTATGCAGTCTGTTACGACTGTTTTTTCCTCTATAGCTTCTGTTTTAATCAAATATTTTAAACATAGTGTGTTTTTCTGTGTGTCTATATTTTTGCCAGATGGACGGTGATTCAACCACAGCAATTTCCAGCACAGGAAAATAAGGGGCTGATGAGAATGTTCGGTATGCTGCCCCACACGGTCTGTACCCAGTGCATGTTGATAGGAAGAAGCTGCACATAGGACATGATCAGCCTGGAGGGGATACAGGGAAGTGGATCGAAACATGAGCTCATCTCATCAATACAGAACAGAAATCCTCCTAGACTCCTAAAAAAGGGAGAGAATCTGTAATGAGAAAAGGTAGAGTTACACTTTTGGATATAACCACCCACTAAATGATCCTTATTTACCAGTAAGAAAAAAAATGTTTAGCAGCTCGTCCTTGCCTGTAAGTCTACCCCATCTTGGTGTAACAACAGATGTGAAGGTGTGAGATGTGAGGAGCCCTGCTGACAGTGAGACCCGTACTGCCAGCGGGAGGGGGATGAAGTAGTAGCACCACAGCCTGAACACATGAAACGGGCCGCGACTCCACAGCCACCCTTTATCAACGCTCTGAACCGAAGGAGGCTCAGCAATCAAATCTTCAAACATGACCTTGAGACACATGTAGGGACACTGTAAGTGACTTCTGGCAACAGTTTTTCCCAAGTGTGTAAAATCTAACAGTGAGAGCTGGGGGCTTGGAGGTGTGTAAGTGTAAGTGTGGGGGTTATATATTACAGAATCTTGGCATGAAGAATAAGAGTTAAGGGTAAGGCGCATGAATGAGCTGCAATGAGGAGTGCTATAATATCCTGTAGAGCTGAAAAAATAGTACCGTATGATTATGCCCACTTGAGGTCAGTATTGTGCAGCTCATTAACAGTTAACTAGCAGTGCCATCTAGTCTTGTGTTAACTAACGAGAACCACCAAAATCATGTGCAGGAACATACAGTAAATAATTTAAAAAACATCCCATCCCATACCAACATTTTTACAAACTTTTTTTACACATTATGTTTAATTTGTAAACTGCATTTATCTTTATCACCATGAATCCTCTGGAAAGAGTCGTTGCATGGGTGTAACCACAGATTTTCTCTTGAGTTCAGTTCCACATCATGTGGTTCAGTAGACAAGGGTGGAGTGGTATGCAAAGCATGTTCAGCAGGTTTGTTTATTTTACTGACCTGTCCAGCTCTTTGTGTCCCCAGACAGAAATGATATATTGTACCTCAGCTTGGGGCCTGCACCGTGTGATCTCTGTTAAGGTTTATGTGTGTTTTGTGTTGGTTAAATCCTGGTGACAGGTCACATTAGTCACCTTAAGACTCTTGTTGACTCTTGTGGGATCTCTGTCCTGAATCAGAGGCCTTGTGTCACTGGGTGGAATCCTGATCTTCAGATTTTACGTCATCTTCCATAAGTTCCCCTGCTGTTGTCTTATCTTTTAATCTCTCCTCCTCTCTCCTCCGTTTCCACGAGGCTGAGCTATGGCTCTGCTTGGTTGACTGCGGTGGTCATGTCACTGGAAACATGGAAGATGAGCAGGGTCTACCAGGAGAATGGCTTACCATTCTACTCTCAGGCTTGTCTCTGACACCCAGGTGGAACATAGTGGACTGCTGACTGCCTTGCCCCTTGTTGAGGAATGCCTTTATTGGCTTTAACAGGCCTATCTTTAGTGACATTTTCCATGTGACACGCTACAAGGAAAGTCTCATTTAGACCTACATGAGAAATGTTGAGTGGACATCGCTAATAGTATAAAATCAGTCTTCACTTTCTCCTTAAACATTGGAGGAATGGTGATGATCCTTGGGAATATTTGGGCACTATCATAATTATTCTGTCCTCTCATCATGAAAGCATTGTTGGCAGAGTAGGTCCATTAAGAACAGACTGCTCACCGCTTCAGCAGCTCCTTGCCAAGAGCTGTCCTCCTAATCGTCCTTCCCAGCTGGAACTTTGCTCTCTCACTGACAGTCTCTGCCCTGGAAAAGGGCAGTGACAGCAGTCCCACTCACTGTTCTGTTCTTTTGTGTTATTGTCTACCACATCATTACACTTAATGACTGCCTGTGATTTGTGCACACAATTCATATGCAGTTTGTAAAAGTTTACAATGAACTCAAACCTGTCTACACTCTTAACACTTCTTTCAGGAACTAAATGCCTCATAGAGCATCAAACTACTGGCTTTCTTGTATTCATTTCACGCAATATACTGTGAGTGCCTCTCAGCATATTGAATCTATGATATCCCAAAATGTCCATATGCACCTAGTGAAAGTAAGTGTAGATGTAATGGCAGGTTAATACAGCCATGTACTCGTGTGTTCAGTGCCCTATATGGCAAACAGAGTTTGACTCTGTTGATCCCCCAGTAGACCCAGTAAATAAAACACCGGAGTACTACTTCAACTAGCAGGCCAATGTACACGAGTCCAATATTCTCTCTCCTTTTTGCTCTGTTTTGATTTTCACCATAATTTCCAGTAGCACTGGCAGTTGCTACTGGAAATGAGGGAGGCAAAATCAAAACGATGAGCTGAAAGATGCTAAAACTGCCCCTAAAGTTAAAAGGAACCTTAGATTCTCTGTGGGGTAACCACTGCAAACTACCCTTTGGTCTTGCAAATAGTCATGTGATTGTGTGATCTTGTTGATACGTCAGTGGTTCATTATACCTAAACAAGCAGGTAGTCAAATGACACCAAGTGAACCTGGGGCCTTCAGAGGCCTTTGACCGACCACAGCCTTGGTGCAGTTACCTGCTTTACCCAGCCTTGTTCATCTTTTGTGGTGCATATATTCTACTTTCTGTTACATCTCTCCACGGCCTTTATCAGATATTGAATGTGAGCTCCTGTTTTCCCCAGTTATGTTACTTTCACTGTCTCCTACACATCCATCAATAGCATCTTCTTACAAAGTCAGCAACAGAACCTTCACATTTTCCTGCTTTTACTGAATTAGTCAAATGTATTTGAACATGCATACTGTGCATCTGAGTCTCACCATATTTTTTTTTTTACACAGATCCCTGGCCATTAAACATTCCACAGACATGAGCAGACACTTAGCAGATAACATGTATCTCACTGTTTGTTGAAAATTCCTAGAAGCCCTCTTGCCAGAGATGTCCAAACAAAGATGAGGGAGGGGAATTCACTGGTATATAGCGCACTCTGTTGGCCATAGTTTGTCTGGTAGATTTTCTTTTTTAATAAATCCTCATTATCCCTGATGGTTAAATCAGCTGTAGTTTCCACTCACAAAGGCCTAAATAGCTCATTTTCTTCCAGTGCTTACAATAATACTAAAGATCTTGTGGTACTGCAGTGGTGGTGGAGTGGCAGCAGGGTCTGATTAGTTGATGATTAGTGGTGTGTGTGGAAACCATGGTGATGCCCCACAAATTGCCTTGTGGTTGTGTTTGATTGTCTGTAGATCCTCAACTTAACAGAAATTAATTTACTCACATCTGGTACATCTCCTGGTTGTAAAAATAAGAATTTTAATCAAAGATATTATCATGAGTTAAATGGAAGATAAAGATCACAGTAACAATTTATGCTGCTAATTTGAAAATTTTGATAGTAAAGCCAAAACAAAAGTACCCTACCAAACTGAAGAAGAGAGAACAGTGGTTGTGTTAATTATAAGTAAGCTGGTCAATAGATTGTCCTCTGCTGTCACTTGTAGTAACAGTAACTAATAACAGAAATCTCCTTTGCTCTTTTTCATGTAATGTTCCTCAAACCACTCATTCCTGATTACAGGCATTCACTGACTGGCTATACCCCAAGACTTCATGTCTTGATTTTTATTTTATCACCAACCCAGATCAGGCCTTTGATTCTTTTTTACTTTGGAGTGAGTGCTCTTCTCTGCGCAGCTGTTCAGCCTGATGACATTAGGATACTTGTGCAACATCACTCTACAGAAAACTACCAGAAATGTCTGACTCCATAAGTGGGCTTTGCTCACCTTGTCCTCTGTTATCCATACTGTTGTACAAACCACAGTCAGGGCTTATACATCTGGAATTACATTTTCAGAATGAAACAACGTAGAAGACACATGTAAGATTGTAGGGGAAGAAGCCAGCAAATCTTTGAATGAAGGCGATGCTGAAAAATGACACAAGGTAAAGTATGTGCTGTCATAACAGCCTGGTCAAATTTGAGAAATCAAATTGCTGAGCTCCAACAGTCACATCTGTCCATCCAGAAGTATCTAGAAGAACAGACTCATCTTTGTTTTAATGAGACAATATGTCTGAATTCAACTTCAGTGATGAAGGGTGATGACTGAAATGTTGTTGAGGAAGATATGATGGCAATCTTAAATGTGTCCTAATTTGTAGGCTATTCACTGATATTTAGTTGTTCATACACTATTGTCAGCGGCTATCAATCCAGTCAGCACTGGCTTAATGATGTAAAATTTGCCTTGTTGGTACAGAAAAATTCTCATTATTTAGTGGCTATATATTTGTGAAGAGAGAATTAAATGAAAAAAGACAGATAGAGAACAACCATTAAAGAGAGGAAAACATATACAAATATGCAGGATGGCATCCATACATTTGTCTCTCAACATATCTCTGTACATGCAGCACTGATATCCTCCTGGAAAGAAAGCTAATGCAGAACTCAACTTAAAGTATTAAATACACAATCACAGTTATGTAAGGGTGGTTTAAATCCCAGTTAGTGACAGCAAAATGGTGTTATCTGCTGTAACCACACTATTCTGTCTTTTCCACTGTTTGTAAAAGACTAATACAAATAGCAGAGGCCATAAAATAGCACTTTGTTACCACTCTTGGTGCATTATCAGTGCCCAGTAATGATTTCCATTGTAAATTCACTATCTTCACCTCACCGTACCCATGCCACTATTATAGCAGTCCATATTTGCAGGGAATTTTGCTACCTATCCTCAGCCTCTATTCGCGTGTTAATGAGCCTCTATCTGAACTTATAGACCTTATGTAATCAGTCTGCATATGAAAAGCAGGCATGAGCCAGAATTAGTAGACTCCAATCAGAATCTAAAGCTTAAGCATACATCCAGTCGAAAGGTCCTTGTTGCTATGTGAGTCACAGGCTCACTCAATTTCCATGACGACAGGGGTGGATGACATTCGCCGTCTATCAGCATATCTGTTGCACACAGGAACTCTGACATATTGTCTCCCAGATTCATGAGAGCTCCTCACACTGCAGAGCCCACAGTGTTAGTATACTGAGGGGATGATACAGTGATATATGGGAGTCGCACTATGTTGCTGTTTATCAAGTTATTGCTTAGATATAAATAATACACTGCTTGCCAATACTGACATTCAATAAATTAAAGTTCAACAGAGTCAGTTATCAATTTAACATTTCCATATGCAATATATTGTTATTGACATTGAAAAGAATGACATAGTGGAACCAACTCATATTCATATGGAATACAAATTGCTCCTAATTAAATACAATAAAATATTTAAATATCCATCCAATCACAACATTGTTATTGTAGTTAAACTCCAGATTTACACATTCATAAACATATAAAACATTTCTACAAACATCATCAAACCAAGCCCACTGTAATATATATTGTAAAAATACACTGAAACATTTATCACTATTTCAATACTTCATGTTACAGTATGGCTATAGCACCTTGACCTATCATGAAAAAGCCTTCCTGAATTAAACTGTAAAAGGTACTGGACATTTAACATGTATTTAAGGGAGAGGTTCACATTTTTTTCAGATCTGTTTTAAAACATTACTGATAGCTGTAATGGTTTCCTTCTGTCCATACTGGCATCTCAGTGTAAGTGATGGGGACAAAATCCACAATCTTTGCTCTGTGCCAAAAAACATTCTTAAATTCGGTTGATTATAATATGAGGCTTGAGCAGTTTGAGTCATTCAAATCAAATGGGGATTTTTGCATACAAAAATGACTGTGGATTTTGTCCCACATCACTTACACTGATTTGCTTTAAAGAAGGGACCTCTTTATGGCTGGTAGGAACAGAAAGAACAAGAAACCAACTT
This sequence comes from Lates calcarifer, assembly GCF_001640805.2. Taxonomy (NCBI): domain Eukaryota; kingdom Metazoa; phylum Chordata; class Actinopteri; family Centropomidae; genus Lates; species Lates calcarifer. The sequence continues at coordinate 22,519,088 of NC_066844.1, read as the reverse complement.
TCAATGGTCTTATCAGTATTGTTTTAGGACAGATTTGAAATGTGAGTTTATCCATTGAGGAAAAATGGTGCACAAACATGAAAAATGAAAAATCTCATGTCCTATATATTAGCACTGTAGTCCACAGCTCATGTTGGTCAGTGTTTAGGCATGTCCCTCAGGTATTTGTCCAGGGAGCTTTATCCCCTGGTCTATAGTGTTTCTGGAACTGTTGGCACAACTGGAGTGGGTTTCAGCTGTGGTGCTGGTTCTCTGAATGAACTGAAGGAAGTTCTCCTGAAGGGAGCCCTCATGGCTGGATGCCCCAAACTCCACAGGCTGGGTTAAGCAGCAGCGTCGAAACTTAACAAGCTCCTCTCTGATCTGTCTGTTCAACAGGCCGTAGAAGAATGGATTAACTGCAAAGGAGGAGTACGCGAGCCAGGTGACTGCCTCTTCTAAGTCCCCAGGGCTCTGCATGGAGCCAGTCAAAGACATTTGCAGGTGAAAGATAAAGTAGGGCAACCAACAAACCAAGAACTGGCCCACAATGAATACTAAAGTGAGTGCAGCCTTGCCTCCACTGAAAGCCCTCTCTGGAGATAGTCTTTGGGGCAGAGTGCGGGTGGTGGTGATCATGGTGGTCTGGCTGTTGATGGAGTCAGAACGATCCTTGGCAGGGCTCGCATTTGCCCATGTTGGCACAGCGGGGACTTGCTGGAGGGCCGCAGAACGAGCTACCTTGTACACAGCACAGTAAACAGCAAAGATAACCACTGCGGGAACCAGGAAACAAACCACACTGAAGAGCACTGCAAATACTCTTCTCAGACGACTGTGGCTCGCATGGAGAGAACAGTGAGCTGCAGCAATGGAGCTTTGGTGTCCATAAGCTGGCCACCCAAACAGCGTGACCAAAGCCAAGAGGACTGATTTAACCCAGATTAAGAGCATTACGCCAATAGCAAGGTTGATGGTCATCTTGACTTCATAACGCATTGGATGTACAATGTAGAAATAACGCTCCACACTTATGGCTGTGATGGTGAGGATGGACAGACAGATGAGGAAAACATTGAGAAAAATGTAAACCTGACACTCCAGAACTGTAAACACCACAGTGCCAAAGAATGGTGAGCTGGATATGATCCCCAAAGGCATGAGGAGGATGGCACACAGCAGGTCCACAGCACAGAGATGACACACAAAAGCAAACCTTTTCAGGTGAGGCGCACGAGCAATGGCCACCATCACACCAGTGTTGGCCAACAAAGCAATGAGGTTAAGGGTCACCATGCAAAACAACCCAAAAAGGTCTTTGATCTGTGACTGGGAGCTTGTGACTACACTCACATCGGCAGGCACGGTAGGATTGGGGTTCCATAGGGCAGTGGTAAGATCTGGCAACGATTGATTTGGCACTGGGGCTATCAAGGGACCAGTCTTGTCGGCCATTATTCATTCACAACGTCCTCCATTTGTTTCTCAGATGTCTTCATGTCCAGATGTCCTGTGTTGAAAAGACAGAAACAAATAAAAGAAAACAGCTTTAAAGCAGTCCAGACACTTAAGGTTTATTCTGAAGCTATGAATTTATCAAAGCAATCCTTTTTCCTTGTATAAATGCTTTGCCCATATAGATAGCTATATGTTACTGGAATTAATTATTTGAGAAATATATTGCAATTACATTTATGTTTACTGTTGATTTCTAATTGAAATTATCATCATTTAAACTTGTCAATCTGGCCAACAGTTTGCATGTTTTAAGTGTAAGTAGATTTACTTGTGGATAAATTAGAAACAGTTTACAGAAAACCACAGTAAAGAATGGCCTTGTTTATGTAAAATCAGTATTAGCCCCATTAAGGGCCATTATTGTTTAAGAGTTGTTAGTAGAATAAGCAATGACCTGCTTCAGTAGTCTGAGCTGTTCTCTCCCAGTGATCACAGTTAAGATCCAGAGTGCTTTTGTATTTGATCCAACTGCACTCACACACAGTATATTTAACACTCTTATTTAGACACAGTGAATATACGAGTAATAAACGTAAATGATAGTGTAGATCTACAACCAAAGGACACCTGTTTTAAGTAAACAAAAGCAAGTGTGCAGGTGAGTGAGGTCTTTTTGGGCAAATGGAAAAAATGAATTAGAATTTTCTACCACTTTACTTTGGAGTGTCTGCTTCAGTGTATAAATCAACAAAATTAAATGACCAAAGTTCTGCTCCACAATGTCAATAGAGAGAGAAAAAAAACCTGGGAATGTGGTTTTTGAAAATGTCATTGCCTGACATTCATCCTATATATTATTTGCAATGGTGCATTAATAGTAAATATGAGAAAAACATATTTAGAAAATAGCAGCGCCATCTCTCATAGTGTGGTAAAACATACTAAAAATAAAGAATCCTTTTTATTTCATCACTAAAAATAAAAATAGAACATTCAAAGGGAAATACACAAAGCTGAATATGCATAAAATTACTTACCCATAATCCACTCACTGTTTGTGTGGTACAATTCAGACCAAACAGGTCAGCCAGGTGTCTGACTTGACAGAGCTTCTATTAAAATTACACATATTTATTTTTATCAGCCCAAACTAGAGGTAGCGTAGCTTGATTCAATTTTTTTCCCCCAAAAAAAGTAAAACAGTCAGTGTTCCAGGTGAAAATCGATGTTATCAAATCCAGCCAACTCAATGTGTGAAGTTTGGTTCTTCCATAGAAAGGCTCTACAGGTCCAGTCTTATCACACATGTGTAACTGTAGTTATAGAAGTGCTGATCACTAAGGCCATGATGATGCTTGATGGGAGATGATGCTTCCTCTCCCTCATCACCCCTCATCAAGAAACACTCTCATTCCTGTCTTGTGCTGTGTATGGCAGTGACTGTCACACATTGTATTGTGCGATTGTGTGTGTGGTTTTTTTCTCTTTCAAACAGACACACACTCCACTGTCCCCCTCCAGAGCCCAGTCTTCCCTGGGTCCTAATTGCCACCAGTTAAAAGGGGAAACTCACGTTTATCAGTTATCTCTGTGTCTGTGTCTGGGACTTCCTTTGTGTCACATTATATTTGTATATATATATTGTTACTGAAATTTTACAAGTGATGCATTGATGTATGACTGTTACCAATTTTTTTGGTTTTCTACCTATCATGGGACAAACAGACCATGTAACCTTATTAATTTCTGAGAATGTGTTCAGGGTCTGGTGGGAATTTGCTACCTATATCCAGTTGCTTTATGAATTACTGGACTATTAATCAAATCTTAACAACACAGAGACAAAATAAGCAGCATTTTCCTATTGTTGTTGGTTGAAGTGCAGCTAATTTTAACTACTTTAACTGGTGAAATCTAATATGTAATCTATAACATGTTTTATAAGCTGCTTTGATTGTCTGTATGTGATAGTCAGTAGAAATCTATTTAATTCATTCACTCACTATAATTACTGTATTTTTCAGCAAGTACTCAAATACTGTCATGCAAATTAATTATATTACTTTATATCAAACATCATCCAGCAGTATAAAACATTTTCTTACATGAAATACAGTAATAGTAAACAATGCCTGATATATGAGCATGGACTATACAAAAAGATCAAAGTCTCAAATGCTCAGCATTCAAGTAAAAAGACGGCAACAAGTTGGAGAGGTATTTAAGTTTATTAACTAATCACTGATTCAAGCCTATGAATTCAAGTAATGTCTAAGGCAGTTACATTCCAAAGGATGTTTCTCACTACTGACACCATATGGTAACATTTGGTACCATCAAAGCTGGAAGACATCCAGGGCAAGAAGTTTGGTCAAGCTATTTATGACGTACATATTATATTACTTTACACTACAGAAGGACTTTCAGAGTGTTTCAATTTTAACAGTCTGACATAATATCAGATTTGTAACAGTGCTTGGACATTTGCCACAACTCTGCTGTGCATAGGGTACATTTTTTCTCTTTCTTTACTTCTCTTTTTTTTACTATATTATCAATATTATTTAAAACATATATATAAAAGCAATGGCATGCATCAAATTCCTTCTAGATATCCATGATATTTTCTTTCAGAGGGACAGGCTTATATTGTCATTTCCACTTGGATTAAATAATGCAATATGTAAAAGTCAAGCTAGTCAAACCAGAACTAAGATGCTTAATAGAACACAAGGTGCAGTATGTAATTCAACAGCAAAATAGTGCAAATATTTAGAAGCATTTTAGATGTTTAAAAACCAATATCAAGTAAAAGATACCAGTAGGAAAATGGTGAAAGGACATCCTCTCTGTCATGATAAAGGAAAAAGTAGATACACTTTGTCAGCATGTGTTTTATAGGATGTGCAGTCCATCAAACTCAGGTCAGTTTTACTGTGTGCAAAATATAAGGTACAGAGAAGTTATTTAAGGTAGAAACATCTGCACAATATCTGTTATAGTAAAGACAATAACCATATTAGATTAGAAAACAGTATAATCAAGCTCTTCACGAAGCCCCTTATACAGAAGGAATGTTGAGCATTTCTCTGTCAAAGGACCTGCTTCTTTGTTGAATTAGTACGTCATGTGCAGCTCCAACAGGTAGCGAATGCGACACTGACTCTCTTTGTAGATGAGATATTCGCTGTTGCTGAAGCTGCTCCCTGCGTACTGGGGCTGAGGTATGGGCTTACCCTGAGGCACAGAAACCTTCTTGCCCTCCAGAGTGATGAAGATGTCCTTAGAGGGATCTGAAAACACACCAGTTAACAACTATAATTAGAAACAAAACAAGCCAAGTAGAATTTTAGAAGAGTTTTTAAACATGTGGCTCTCAGTGTACTGACAGTGACCTTGAGAGAAAGGCTTCACTGATTGAGTAAAACTGTACCTGGTTCCACTGTTCCTCGTGCCACTACACTATCATAACCTGCAGGAGCCTTCCTCAAGGAGCAGTTGTCTTTGGTGATAGTATATTCTTTGCCGAGGGCTACTTCATTCAGAAACATCACTCCGGTATTTTTGGAAGTGCGCACTAAAAATATGAGGCAAAAAATTTGAATTTTTTTAACACTGTACCATCAGTATGATTGCAATCAATGTCATTATTATCCTCTTTAATCCATGTCTTCATAAAGCCTCACCGTAACATGCAGACTTGCTGTTTTCAGATGCAAAATAGATTCCACGACCAACACGGCCTCCTGAATGGGGCATTATCCTCAGACCACTCTTCAGGATGGCTGCCACCACCGCTATGTTTGTACCATGCCACAGCAGACGACGGTTCTCCAGACCATCGTTCTCCCTGAAGCGCTCTCCCTGTGGTGTACAATGTGTGTATGAGTTCGGTTAACAGGACTTCAGCTTTCTGAATTATGTTAAAAAAGATTGACTGTAATTCTCACCTCTGTCCCTCGATCGATTTCCCAGACATTAAGAATTTTTGTTTTCTGATACTCATCTTTAGTTGCTGTCAGGTATTTCTCTATGGTCTTTAAATGTAAAAGAAAAAAAACAAAGTAAATATTGGTGGACATGGACGATGATATGAGATCCACCATGACAGTACAAGGGCTTTGCATTTACTTGACCTTACTGATATTTATACCATAGTACCTTGAAAGTTTCTGCATCTTTGTCCATTAGAGTGAGCTGGCAATTGAGAGAATTGTAGTCTTGGTCTAGAGGGTGAGGAACAGTCTCTATCATCTCTTCCTGAGCCTTCTCTGTCTCGGACTTCAGAGTCTGGGCAAGCTCAATGTCAGCCAGCACCTTTAAAGAACATGTAAAAGGAGAGTGAGTTTAGGACTGAGATAAAATCATAAAAAGACAGCTCGCTCTAAAAAATAATCTTTAAAAAATTTGACCATAAGCATCTCTTTCTTCTTCTCCACAATCTCTGTGTTGTCGATGGTTGGCGGTCTGTTCCGGCCAAAGTTGTGTGGGATTGTGGTGAAGAACTTTGAGGAAAGTTCTTCCAGGCGTGCTCTTCCTTTTTTTTGTTTCATGGCTGCCTCAATTTCCTCTAGCACTTCAAAGCCCTTTGCAATCTGCAGCTTACTCAGCTTGCCCAAAGGCATCTTCTTGATGTCTGTATAACAGCCACACATACACACAAAAATACAGTCAGACTGGTTATTGCATATCTTCTTTGTTTTTTCTAAGAAAAGGCATCGTGCACAGTATATTTAGCCTTTTTTAATGTGCAAACTTTTTTCTTCTTCAGCTGCTTCCAAAGACATGTAATGATAGGATCATGTTAGCAAAGCCCAGGACAGTGATCAGATACTGTAGTTCAAAATGCTAAGATAAGGAGATGTGTTGTGTAAATGTAGACTTCACCCTTTGTGGCAACAGATCAATCATTTACACGTCACACGCTGCACTACGCTGATCTCCAAGTTTCCTACATTTCTAAGCAATACTGAAAATTGCGCTAAATACACAAAAAAGCACAAAGATTGTTTTCACATCAGCACCCTGTTTAGTCTAACAGGCACTATTACCCAGTGGGCATGTTACATAACACATGTTTATGCACACCGAACATTTGCAGACTACAGAGACCTGTTTGTATGAATGGGCTGGTTGACTGAAACACACCCACCTAAGTTCATACATTCCATTGCCTCCTTGAACATATCATTGCTGAAAATTAGCTCGATGAGGTGCTGTGTAGCCTTATCGAGGGTGCAAGGTAGGACGTTTTTAGGGACTTTGACAGATTTCCCATCAACACTGTCCACCTGCAATATCAAAAAGTACACCCAGTGAGATGCTGCTAATTTACCAAATTGCAAATGATTAAAAATATTACCTTATTCAGTGTCTTTGATGAAGTCTAATTCTAATCATTATAACAGCTTCAGGCTTCATATTCACACTCAATGCTCTTTGTTCCAGTGAGAGGTACATTTCCATCACCTTAATCTCAGCATCCTGCTCTCCATCCACCTCAATCAGGGTGTACTTCCCAGCGTGGGACACAAAATTCATCCGATCGCTCCAGTTGTTCTTTGTTTTATCCTTAAACTTTTTCTCAAAGTCCTTGATGGCATCCTCAACTTTATTACAAGGGTTGAGTTTGGATTGTCCCACTTCACCCTGAATTTAGATGAGAGATGCGGTAATTAGGGGCAAGTTATCCAGACACCATCACCACAGTGAATTAAACATCACCAACCATGTTCACATGACATGTGCAGTACTAATTTTAACTTACTAATACAACAAAATGTAATTTAATTTGTATCAAATAGATGTTATCATCCCATTGAAAAAACACATGTTTCTAATATGTAAGAATTTACAAAGCACACAAAACAAAATAAATAAGGCAGCTTAGAAGGAACTTACCACCCTACCCCATCTGTTCCATGAATAGTACTTCTTGTTTGCTTTAATAACTTGAATGACATAAAACTTATTATTGTTATGTCCAATGTTTGTCTGATTCAGCATGCAGTCATAGTCCTCATGTACCTGGTGGAGAAAATACAGATCACTTTACAAAGTTCTTTAAATATGATCGCATAAAATTCTGTAATTTGCCTTAATGTGCCCAAATAAATACTTGGAGGATAACTAATGTTTAATTTTTCTTACCTCTCCAGAGCCCGACAGTGAGCAGTGCTCATCCACCTTCCTCTTGCCTTTTACCTGTGGCCCTGCAGCCAGAAGGGCCTCTTTTGCAGAGGTGAAGGCATCCTTGGGCTTTGATGTCTCAGGCTCCTCCTTGGCCTTCTTGCCACCAGCCTTGGCAGCAGAAGCAGCCCGTCTCTTTGGTGCCATGCTCCCCCTGCTTGAGAACCATGCAGAAACACATGTTGGTAACTGGGCATAATGCCTGGACAAGCTGAGACATGCCCACACTTGCAGCTAGCCCCCTCTAGCTGTTCATCACGAGACATGACTGAATTGTGCACATGTACTTACTGTGTAATCAACAGTCAGCTACTGTATTAAGAAGCAAGTAATAGCAATTCAACGATATGCAGCTGTAGTTTGTATGTGTTTGGAAACAAATAAACCAGAAAGCCTCCGCCCTCCCCAGTTTACCCCAAAGACGAACTGGATTTCTGTCAGTAGCGGTGAACTCACCCTTTTTAACTTTAAACGGTGTCAGAGAGAGAGAGGAAAGCAGGCGGACACACAGCCTCTCCCGGTGCTGAAGAATACAGCTGACACCGACTCTGGTTTTCGGGAAGTTTACAATCACTTTACAGTCAGAGGAAGAGGCGGAGCTCGACTGTATGATTCCTGCTTCTCTTCTTCCTGCTGCTGCTGGGGTGGAGTGGATGCATATGTAGAGCCGAGTAACAGCGATACCGCCACCTACATCATTCCGGTCTTACGTCCCTCAGATACTGTTCCCCTCCCGTTACTCTTGTTTCCCGTAGATCTCCACCCTCTGTCCCCGGTGGCAGGAGTTATGATAAGGTCATCGACAGGGAGAAAGGCTTCGACACAACACCTTATTGTTCTGTTTCTCTCAGAACCTTTAAAACGGAAATAAGGAGAGGCAGGCCAAATTAAAAACCTTTCATTCAGGCTCACTAATGTCCCACTACTAAGGTGTAATACAGGCAAATAACCCATGAAGGGTTAGTTACAAAATGTGCCTCACGGACATAAAACTGATCCTGTCTATGGTCCACAACACCCACTGTCCACTGTCAACGTGACATCTTAACACATACTGTATTTATGTTTACACCTGCGCATAATTGTGGTACTATCCGGGGCCGGCTCTACGAAGGGGCAAGAGGGGGCAGCTCAAATCAAAATTTTAGAAGTTAAGACAACATATTTTAATAGATTATCCAAACAAAGAATGTGATAAATGTTAACGCAATTAACTCTCTCTCTCTCTCTCTCTCTCTCTCTCTCTCTCTCTCTCTCTCTCTCTCTCTCTCTCTCTCTCTGTGTGTGTGTGTCCTGGATCACCTGGCCAGTTGGCGTTTTTTCTGCCGTTGTTGGCTTACGTGTTTTGTCATTGGCTGCGTCGTGTGTCGTCATTGACCCTCAGGGAGGAGCGCAGAGAGGCGGAGAAACGAAGCCGGAAAACAGATTAAAACCAGCGTTTGAAGCGTTGCCTCAGTTTGTTAGTTCTGTGAGAAAACTTAATTACCAAAGAAGCCTGGATGCTAAAACACAGTTGTAGTTGCTTTTTTATTTTATCGAACACAAGTGAGGCTGGACGTTGAACACACCTGTGGTGCGAAGGTAAGGCTAATGAGCGAACTAGCTAGCAGCTAACGTTAGCGTCTGGTTTCATGAAGGATGATGGCGGCGCGTGCAGACGCAGCGGCTTCTTCTTACTTCGTCTTTTAATTCACCGTGACCAGCAGACTTAGAGACAGCTTTATCATTCAGGCTGTCAGAATGCTGAACCCCTCTCCCATTTCTTCCTCCCCTTCCCTCTCTGTCCCCTGCCCCCACAAACTCTGGTCTCCCCCTGGCTCCGTGAACCACATATTCTGGACTATATCACCGTTAAGGTGAATTACACAGGCTGTTTACTGACACCAGCCACTTTAACGTTTTATCGCGTGGGTAAGAGTGTGTTTGTGTTTCCGTGACTGAGGCTTCCCTAACATGAGTTGTGGACCCCCAACGTGGAAACACGTTTTCGCTCTTGATAGTCTGTTTAAATCCCAATTGTAATTGTTTACAGTCACTTTATCGACATTTTGCATCTCTGTGTGATTTTGTGTTCCATCCTGATAATTTTAGCTCAGTTTATAGTGGTCTATCATGTCATTGTCATCACTTTGTGTCTATTTGTGGTCATTTTGCATTACATTACATCTGTACCTGGCTGCTTTACACCTGGATGTCAGTTTAGCAACAGCAAATTTGAGGTGCCGCCACGGCCACGCCCTTTGACGAAAACTCAACCTTTTCATAACTTTTAATGACAAAGGCGATAACGGTATATTATCTGAGTTTGAAGTCGATATGATTCGTTCAAATACAGTGTCCCCAAATGGCGAAAAATAAGCAAAATTGTATATTAAAGTCAAAATGGCTGACTTCCTGTTGGTTTGAGGTCATGACATCAGGAGACCTTAAGTACATTTGGGCATGTTATGTATGTGGTCTGAATTTCGTCCACCTACAATGAACTAAGCCCAATGAGGAATCACTTTTGAATGTTTACGGGGGGCCCTATAGAGCCATTTTGCACCATTTTTGAAGTCTTATAGTATAGTGGGGCATAAAAATGTTTTGTTGAATGTTCTGTTTCAGCTGTAATGTTTAATATTTATCTGTGTTTTCATGGTTACACTGGATGAGGACTAGGTAGTAGTGTATCGATGATTTTCCTTTGTATGTTTGTCTTTAATTCCCTTCAGGCGTCACCACATTGTCAACATAATCGTTTACGATCGCAGAGACTTCGTCCATGATTGCAGAGACATTGTTGAGGATGAGGGAGACATCGTCCATGATCAGAGACATTGTCCATGATCGCAGAGACCTTGTCAAAGATGAGAGAGACGTTGTCCATGATCAGAGACATTGTCCCATGCTTCGTAGAGACCTTGCGATAGAATTGGCGGAGACGGGGGTCACCGATTTGACGGCATTGCCCGCGATCATGGAGACATTGTCGATGATCACAGAGACACCGTCTATGATCTCAGAGACATCGTCCACGATCACAAAGTCATTGTCCATGATCACAGAGACTTTGTCCATAATCTCAGAGACATTGTCCACAATCACAGAGATGTAGTCCACGATCACAGAGATGTTGTGCACGATTGCAGAGAGTCTTCATACAATGAAGTTCTTTGAGACCAGGACAGAGGCCTCCAGGTAACTCACAGACAGCTTTACATCAACTGTCCAAGACAGAGCACTGACATTGAATTATGTTCAATATTCAGTATATCATAAAAGTGTTAGAATAAAAGTTATCTGTAATATAAAACTAATTTATAAGTAATCTGTATTAATAGAAATAATGTAAAAGTAATTTGCATTATCAGAAGTAAAATGGTATAGTTAGGCATAAACATGTTTTGTTAAATGTTGTGGTTCAGCCGTAATGTTGAATATTTATCTGTGTTTTCATGGCTAAACTGTGGATGAGGACTAGGTAGTAGTGTATTGATGATTTTCCTTTGTATGTTTGTCTTTAATTCCCTTCAGGCCTCACCACATTGTCAACATCATCGTTTACGATCGCAGAGACTTCGTCCATGATTGCAGAGACATTGTTGAGGATGAGGGAGACATCGTCCATGATCAGAGACATTGTCCATGATCGCAGAGACCTTGTCAAAGATGAGAGAGACGTTGTCCATGATCAGAGACATTGTCCCATGCTTCGTAGAGACCTTGCGATAGAATCGGCGGAGACGGGGGTCACCGATTTGACGGCATTGCCCGCGATCATGGAGACATTGTTGATGATCACAGAGGCACCGTCTATGATCTCAGAGACATCGTCCACGATCACAAAGTCATTGTCCATAATCACAGAGACTTTGTCCATAATCTCAGAGACATTGTCTGCAATCAAAGAGATGTAGTCCACGATCACAGAGATGTTGTACACGATCGCAGAGAGTTTTCACACAATGAAGTTCTTTGAGACCAGGACAGAGGCCTCCAGGTAATTCACAGACAGCTTTACATCAACTGTCCAAGATAGAGCACTGATATTGAATTATGTTCAATATTCAGTATATCATAAAAGTGTTAGAATAAAAGTAATCTGTAATATAAAAATAATTTATAAGTAATCTGTATTAATAGAAATAATGTAAAAGTAATTTGCATTATCAGAAGTAAAATGGTATAGTTAGGCATAAACATGTTTTGTTAAATGATGTGGTTCAGCCGTAATGTTGAATATTTATCTGTGTTTTCATGGTTAAACTGTGGATGAGGACTAGGTAGTAGTGTATTGATGATTTTCCTTTGTATGTTTGTCTTTAATTCCCTCCAGGTGTCACCACTTCGTCATCGTCATCATTTATGATCGCTGAGACGTCGTCTACGATTGCAGAGTCATTGTCTATGATTGCAGAGACATTATCTATGATTTCAGAAACAAGGTAATTCACAAACAACTTTACGTCAATTGTCCAACACAGAGCACTGACATTGTTTATGCTCAATATTCAATATATCTGAAATGTGTAATAACAGAAGTAATCTACCATATAAAAATAATTTATAGGCAATCTGTATTAAAAGAAGTAATGTAGAAGTAATTAGCATTATCAGAAGTAAGATGTAATAGTCACAATAATCTGTTAATAGATGTAATTTGAAACAGTAAAAGTTATTAAAGGAAATATGTAACTTGGAAAGTAATATGTAATGGGAAAAGTAATCTAATATTAGAGGTAACAGTAAAACTAATCTGTAATATAGAAGCAAAGCAGAAGTAATGGTAATCCAAAATAAGGCATCAAAAATGTCATAGGATAGTAAGGCATGAAAAATGGTCAAAAAAATGTCATAGTACAGGAAGGGATCAAAAACCACCAAAAAATGTCATAGTAAAGTGAGGGGTCAAAAACGGTCAAAAAATGTCATAGTATAAGAAGGAGTCAAAAATGGTCAAAAAATGTCATAGTATAGTATGGCGTCAAAAAACATGAAAAAATGTCATAGTATAGTATGGCGTCAAAAAACATGAAAAAATGTCATAGTATAGTATGGCGTCAAAAAACATGAAAAAATGTCATAGTATAGTATGGCGTCAAAAACGGTCAAAAAATGTCATAGTATAGTATGGCGTCAAAAAACATGAAAAAATGTCATAGTATAGTATGGCGTCAAAAAACATGAAAAAATGTCATAGTATAGTATGGCGTCAAAAACGGTCAAAAATGTCATAGTATAGTATGGCGTCAAAAAACATGAAAAAATGTCATAGTATAGTATGGCGTCAAAAAACATGAAAAAATGTCATAGTATAGTATGGCGTCAAAAAACATGAAAAAATGTCATAGTATAGTATGGCGTCAAAAACGGTCAAAAAATGTCATAGTATAGTATGGCGTCAAAAAACATGAAAAAATGTCATAGTATAGTATGGCGTCAAAACGCAAAAAATGTCATAGTATAGTATGGCGTCAAAAACGGTCAAAAAATGTCATAGTATAAGTATGGGCGTCAAAAACATGTCATAGTATGGCGTCAAAACGGTCAAAAAATGTCATAGTATAGTATGGCGTCAAAAAACATGAAAAAATGTCATAGTATAGTATGGCGTCAAAAAACGATCGAAAAAATGTCATAGTATAGTATCGGCGTCAAAAAACAGTCAAAAAATGTCATAGTATAGTATGGGCGTCAAAAAACATGAAAAAATGTCATAGTATAGTATGGCGTCAAAAACGGTCAAAAAATGTCATAGTATAGTATGGCGGTCAAAAAACATGAAAAAAATGTCATAGGTATAGTATGGCGTCAAAAACGGTCAAAAAATGTCATAGTATAGTATGGCGTCAAAAAACATGAAGTATAGTATGGCGTCAAAAAAAAAAAGTCATAGTATAGTATGGCGTTGAAAAAATGTCATAGCAAAAATGGTCATAATAGTATGGCGTCAAAAACGGTCAAAAAATGTCATAGTATAGTATGGCGTCAAAAACATGAAAAAATGTCATAGTATAGTATGGCGTCAAAACGTCAAAAAATGTCATAGTATAGTATGGCGTCAAAAACATGAAAAACATAGTATGGCGTCAAAAAAAAAATGTCATAGTATAGTATGTGAAAAAATGTCATAGTCGTCAAAAACGGTCAAAAAATGTCATAGTATAGTATGGCGTCAAAAAACATGAAAAAATGTCATAGTATAGTATGTCAAAAAAAAGTCATAGTATAGTACAAAAATCAAAAATGTCATAGTATAGTATGGCGTCAAAAACGGTATAAAAAAAAAAATGTCATAGTATAGTATCGGCGTCAAAACGTAAAAAATGTCATAGTATAGTATGGCGTCAAAAACATGAAAAAATGTCATAGTATAGTATGGCGTCAAAAACGGTCAAAAAATGTCATAGTATAGTATGGCGTCAAAAAACATGAAAAAATGTCATAGTATAGTATGGCGTCAAAAACGTCAAAAAATGTCATAGTATAGTATGGCGTCAAAAACAAAAAATGTCATAGTCGTCAAAAACATGGTCATAGTATAGTATGGCGTCAAAAAAAAAATCATAGTATAGTATGGGTCACAAAAACATGAAAAAATGTCATAGTATAGTATAAAAACGGTCAAAAAGTCATAGTATAGTATGTCAAAAATGAAAAAATGTCATAGTATAGTATGGCGTCAAAAACATGAAAAAATGTCATCGTCAAAAAAAAAAATGTCATAGTATAATGGCGTCAAAAACATGAAAATGTCATAGTATAGTATCAAAAACGTGGTCATAGTATGGCGTCAAAAACGGTCAAAAAATGTCATAGTATAGTATGGCGTCAAAAAACAAAAAAATGTCATAGTATAGTATGGCGTCAAAAAACGGTCAAAAAATGTCATAGTATAGTATGGCGTCAAAAAACATGAAAAATGTCATAGTATATATGGCGTCAAAAACGGTCAAAAAAATGTCATAGTATAGTATGGCAAAAAACATGAAAAATGTCAAGTAGAAAAAATATAGTATAGTATGGCGTCAAAAACATGAAAAAATGTCATAGTATAGTATGGCGTCAAAAACAAAAAAATGTCATACGTCAAAAAAAAAATGTCATAGTATAGTATGGCGTCAAAAAACATGAAAAAATGTCATAGTATAATAGTATGGCGTCAAAAACATGCAAAAAATGTCATAGTATAGTATGGCGTCCAAAAAACGGTCAAAAAATGTCATAGTATAGTATGGCGTCAAAAACATGAAAAAATCATAGTATAGTATGGCGTCAAAAAAAAAAATGTCATAGTATAGTATGGCGTCAAAAAACATAAAAATGTCATAGTATAGTATGGCGTCAAAAAATCAAAAAATGTCATAGTATAGTATGGCGCATAGTATCGTCAAAAATGAAAAAATGTCATAGTATAGTAGGCGTCAAAAACATGAAAAAATGTCATAGTATAGTATGGGGCCGTCAAAAAACCGGTCAAAAAATATGTCATAGTATAGTATGGGCGTCAAAAACGGTCAAAAAATGTCATAGTCATAGTATATGGCGTCAAAAAACATGAAAAAATGTCATAGTATAGTATGGCGTCCAAAAACGGTCAAAAAATGTCATAGTATAGTATGGCGTCAAAAACATGAAAAATGTCATCGTCAAAAAAAAAAATGTCATAGTATGGCGTCAAAAAATCAAAAATGTCATAGTATAGTATGGCGTCAAAAAACATGAAAAATGTCATAGTATAGTATGGCGTCAAAAAACGGTGTATAGTATGGCGTCAAAAACATGAAAAATGTCATAGTATAGTATGGCGTCAAAAAACGGTCAAAAAATGTCATAGTATAGTATGGCGTCAAAAACATGAAAAAATGTCATAGTATAGTCATCAAAAAATGTCATAGCGTCAAAAAACAAAAAAATGTCATAGTATAGTATGGCGTCAAAAACGGTCAAAAAAATAGTATAGTATGTCAAAAAATGAAAAAATGTCATAGTATAGTATGGCGTCAAAAAAAAAAATGTCACAAAAAAAAAAATGTCATAGTATAGTATGGCGTCAAAAAACATGAAAAAATGTCATAGTATAGTATGGCGTCAAAAAAAAAAAAATGTCATAGTATAGTATGGCGTCAAAAAACACAAAAATGTCATAGTATTCAAAAACAAAAATGTCATAGCGTCAAAAACATGAAAAAATGTCATAGTATAGTATGGCGTCAAAAAAAAAAATGTCATAGTATAGTATGGCGTCAAAAAAATGAAAAAAATACGTCAAAAAAAAAATGTCATACATCATAGCGTCAAAAATGAAAAAATGTCATAGTCGTCATCATCGTCAAAAACGGTCAAAAAATGTCATAGTATAGTATGGCGTCAAAAAACATGAAAAAATGTCATAGTAGGCGTCAAAAAACATGAAAAAAATGTCATAGTATAGTATGTGAAAAGTCATAGTCGTCAAAAAACGGTCAAAAAATGTCATAGTATAGTATGGCGTCAAAAACAAAAAAATGTCATAGTATAGTATGGCGTCAAAAAAAAATGTCATCGTCAAATCAAAAAATGTCATAGTATAGTATGGCGTCAAAAAACGTCAAAAAAAAAATGTCATAGTATAGTATGGCGCAAAAACAAAAAATGTCATAGCGTCAAAAACGGTCAAAAATGTCATAGTATAGTATGGCGTCAAAAATGAAAAAATGTCATAGTATAGTATGGCGTCAAAATCAAAAAATGTCATAGTATAGTATGGCGTCAAAAATGAAAAAATGTCATAGTATAGTATGGCGTCAAAAACGGTCAAAAAATGTCATAGTATAGTATGGCGTCAAAAAATCAAAAATGTCATAGTATAGTATGGCGTCAAAAACATGAAAAAATGTCATAGTATAGTATGGCGTCAAAAAAAAAAAATGTCATAGTATAGTATGGCGTCAAAAACGGTCAAAAAATGTCATAGTATAGTATGGCGTCAAAAACATGAAAAAAATGTCATAGTATAGTATGGCGTCAAAAACCAAAAATGTCATAGTATAGTATGGCGTCAAAAAACATGAAAAAATGTCATAGTAAGTATTCAAAAAAAAAATGTCATAGTATAGTATGGCGTCAAAAACATGAAAAAATGTCATAGTATAGTATGGCGTCAAAAAACGGTCAAAAATGTCATAGTATAGTATGGCGTCAAAAATGAAAAATGTCATAGTATAGTATGGCGTCAAAAAACATGAAAAATGTCATAGTAGTATGTCAAAAACGGTCAAAAATGTCATAGTATAGTATGGCGTCAAAAAACATGAAAAAATGTCATAGTATAGTATGGCGTCAAAAAAAAAAATGTCATAGTCGTCAAAAAACATGAAAAAATGTCATAGTATAGTATGGCGTCAAAAACGGTCAAAAAATGTCATAGTATAGTATGGCGTCAAAGAAAAATGTCATAGTATAGTATGGCGTCAAAAACGGTCAAAAAATGTCATAGTATAGTATGGCGTCAAAAAACATGAAAAAATGTCATAGTATAGTATGGCGTCAAAAATGAAAAAATGTCAAGTATAGTATGGCGTCAAAAAAACATGAAAAAATGTCAAGTATAGTATGGCGTCAAAAACGGTCAAAAAATGTCATAGTACGTCAAAAAAACATGAAAAAAATGTCATAGTATAGTATGGCGTCAAAAAACATGAAAAAATGTCATAGTATAGTATGGCGTCAAAAACATGAAAAATGTCATAGTAAGTATGGCGTCAAAAAAAAAATGTCATAGTAATAGTCAAAAAATGAAAAAATGTCATAGTATAGTAGGCGTCAAAAAAAAAAATGTCGTCAAAAACGGTCAAAAAATGTAGTATAGTATGGCGTCAAAAAACAAAAAAATGTCATAGTATAGTAGGCGTCAAAAAAAAAATGTCATAGTATAGTATGGTCAATGCATAGTCGTCAAAAAAAAAATGTCATAGTAAGTATGGCGTCAAAAAATGGTCATCATGTCATAGGTAGGCGTCAAAAAATGAAAAAATGTCATAGTATAGTATGGCGTCAAAAACGTGTCATAGTATACGTCAAAAGTCAAAAAATGTCAGTATAGTA